>NC_081359.1:91816364-92424996 GCF_030684315.1 Stegostoma tigrinum
CCAGCAATACAAGCAAAGTTAGGTGCTTTTAAAATGTGTCCCATGTGACCAATCTAGGCAAAAAAAAACAAGCTTAAAGAAATTAAAATAGATGACTAATTTCTCCCGTTTTCTAACATCACAATGATCAGGTATAAGATGGACGATCGGGGAAGATACTTGGGGAAAAATGCAACCTATTTCCCTCAGCTGGTTTCACAGAAAAGCAATACCAAATGACAATAAGCAAGGTGATAGAGGAATTATGTAAATGTTTTTCTTAAACACAAAATCTGTTCACACGAATTCATTACATCAAGAACTGTTGCTAACATAGTTGAGGGATGAGTATAAAATTCAACATTAATATAAAACTATAAGATCCTCGTCCTCTTCAAAAACAGAGTCGCTCATTGACTTTAAAAGGCACAATTAATTAACTTAACAAAATAATCCACAAATGAACGAAACAAAAATTTCCTTGCACAAAATAGGAAGAGACCCAGACTGCACCCTCAACACAACCGTCGATACTTTCAATTATGCATATTTCTGAAGTATTACTATCCATTTGGACTGACTCGCTAGACGCAGAATGCAATTCGTGTTGAAAGAAACTATCATTTCAGATCAGTGGGCAGTGGCTGCACCCAGATAATTATACTGAACTGATACCCTCAGAACAGAATTCAACCCTCTTCATAAATGCCTAGATTACCTTCAGCCAACATTTTTCTTCTAATCAATAAGAAATCCGCTTTAGTTTCTTTCAACATTAGAGATTCAGATTCCCTTTTCCTGTACAAGGCAAAGCTTATGGAAATATTCTATCACTATCCTACTTTTACTTTTGATTTAATTTCAATTTCCATATACAAAACAGGATGCTGCACATTATACCTAAAAAGAAAAATAGCTGGGATATTATCCCTGTAATAGGCAACTTATCCAGGACTGCCAAATAAGTAGATCCTTTGGAGATCAAGATACTTAAAATCATGAGGTGTTAAGAGCTATGGAGACAAATTAGGAAAAGACAAAATTAGATTTTAAAAGGAAAGTAAGTAAACATTTGAAATTATGAAAAAACAAACAAAATGGGACATGGACAATGACGGACTTGTGCATGGAGCCAGCCAAATTGCTTTGGTATGTCTTACAAATATCTATTAATTTAAGACTTCCAGTCTATGAGTCAGATTTTCTTGCCTTTGCTTCATAACGAGTTAGATAAAGCTCTGTTTGTCAATGAGCATCCTTAACTTCTATCAACATTACATCTTGGTGCCATACATCCATCAGCTAAATGATGCAAGAATTAGAATTTAAAAATACAGCTCCAGTTTCAAATAGGAAGCAACTCACCTCCTGACTCCCCAAATCTTGTCCATCATCTACAAAGCATAAGCCAGGAGGGTGATGGAATATTCCCCACTTGCAGGGATTGGTGCAGCTCTAATACAAAAAGCTTGACACCATCCAGAATAAAGCAGCTCACTTAATTGGCATCATTTTAACAAGCCTCCATTCCCTCCACCATTGATGCAGCAATGTGCACCATCTACAAGATACACTGCAGAAGTTCAAAAATTCTTGCCATCTCGAAAGACAAAGGCAGCAGATATACCGGAACACCACCACTTGAGAGTCTCTTTCCAAGCCACTCCCATTCTTGACTTGGAAAGAAAACACCTTTCCTTCACTGTTACACATTCAAAATCCTGGAATTTCCTCCCTTGAGTATATGGACTGCAGTAACTGAGGCAGATCACCACCACCTTCTCAAGGGCAACTACGGGGCAAGCAAACTCTTGACAGCTAGCGACATCCATGACCCACCAGTGACTAAAAACTACAGCTGCTAAGGACACATCCACACAAGAGTGGAAGGCAAAGAGACACTGGGGGAAAGAGTACAAGCTCAACATGTTCCCTTTAGGGTGAAATTTAGGAGCAAGAGAACCATGGATATCTATGAATATTGAGAATTGGATAAAAAGGGAAAGACAGATGTACAAGTAGAAAGGCAGCAAATCAGTGGAGGCCAAAGAGTATAGAAAGTACACAAAGCACTCAAGAAAGCAATTAGGAGAGCAAAGAGAGGACACAAAAAGATATTGGTGGGCAAAACTAGGAAAAATTCCAACATATGAAGGGGGAGAAAATAACCAGGAAAGAGTAAGGCCCTTTAGGGACCATGGGGGAAATCTGTGGGGGGAGCCAGAGAACACTGGAGAAGTGTTAAATGAGACTTTGTATTTGTCTTCATGGGGGAGTTTTTTTTTGGGGGGGGGCGGCATTGTCAGAGCTACTGAATTTGGGCAAGACAACTGTGAAGTTCTCAAGTAGCCTGACATAAGGAACGAGGTGGTCTTGGAGATTTTGGCCAGCTTAAAACGGGTAAATTCGTGGGTCTAGATTACCTATCTCCTGCAGCAGCGTGGGTTAATTTTTCAAGGAGGATAGACCAGGAAAGCTCATGTCAATGCTATGGAAGCTGCTAAAGAAAATTCTGAAGGAGAAGATCCATTTCCATTTAGAGGCAAGGTTTGATCAGGGATAGTAAGCACAATTTTCTCAGAGGAAGCTCATGCCTAACAAATCTGGTTGAAGTTTTTGAAAAAAGATTTGTAGATCAGGTTGTGGACAAGGTTATAGACCTGCTTGTGGAGCGGGTGCGTTTGGGTGCAAACGTTTTGTCACCCCACCAGGTAATATGGTCAGTGCGCCTCCCGGTGAAGCATCAGTGTTCTGTCCTGCTGGTTATTTACATGCTTCGGTTCCAACCAAACTCCAAATACATCAAATTAGACCCTTTACACAAACCAGTGAAAAACAGAACTGGAAGTAATACAAGTCACCCCAAAGTGAAGCATATAAATATCAAGCAGAACTGAACATCAATGCAGAGGTGCACTGATGATGTTACTTAGTAGAGTGACGAAATATTTGCAATCAAAGCCATCAGCTCGGCAAGCAGGTCCACAACCTCAAATCTGGTTAAAATTGGCAAGCAAATAAATGAGAATAGTGCAGTTGATGTAGTTTATATGGATTTCAGCAAGGCCTCTGGCTAGGTTCCACATGGACACTGATGAAGGTAGTAAAAGGGTACAGGGTCCACGGTAACTTGGCAGGTTGAATTCAAAATTGGTCATAATAGCAGGAGACACTAGATGGTGGTAGAAAGTTGTTTGTGTGACTGGAAGTTAGTGTCCAATGACATTCAGCAGTGATCAGTGCTGGGTGCTTTGTTGTCTGTGGTCGATAAGAATGTGCATGCATTTGTGTATGTGGTGACGGTGAAAAAGGTGGTCTTAGGTTAAAGAGGACACAAACAGATGTCAGATAGACAGATGAAGCTTAACTCTGCTAAGCGTGAGGTGATGTGCTTTGGAAGAAATAACATGGAATACTTAATGATTGGCAGAACACTAGGAAGCTCAGAGGAATTTGGGGTCCCTTGTCCACTGAACCCAAAAAAGGGTGGAAAGCAGATGGAAAATTAAAATGGAAAATTGTCCTGAGTAGTATCGGCAAGTGACCACAGATGAGAACAGGGAAGTTATGTTGGAGCTGTGCATAACTTGGGTTAGGCCTCAGCTGGAGTACTGCGTGTAGTTCTAGTCACCACACCATAGCAAGGATGTGCACTGAAGGAGATGCAGACGAGATTCATGAGCAAGTTGCCTGGAATGCAGAATTTTAGCGAAGAAGAGAAGCAGGATAAGCTCAAGTTGTTTATTTGGAACAGAGAAGTTTGGGCGGGGGGGCGGAGTCTGAAAGAGGTGTATAACATTATGTGAAGCATGGATGAAACGGACAGAAAACAACTGCTTCCCCCGGGTGAAGGGTAAATAACAAAGGGGCACACTTTCAACGTGAAAGGCCAGAGATTTAGACAGGATTTGAGGAAAATTATTTGCATCCAGACTGTAGCAGAAATATGGAATTCATTGCCTGGGAGTGTAGTTGAGGCTGGTAACCTTATAACCTTTAAAAAGTACTTAGATGAGCACTAGAACTAATATAACTTGCAAGGCCCTGGGCCTAGCACTAGAAATTGGGACTAGAATGATTTAGTGTAGTTTTCAATTTATAGACTCAATGGGCTGAAGGGCTTTTCCCATACTGATTATAATGATAATGCACTTAACCTGTGAATTTGAATAAGAAAGTCCACTGAGCTATTTCCTGCCCTGTAGTTAATTTTTGACTCAAAAATCAAGCAAGATTGGGAGATATGAGCAAACCTTCCCTTTCATACGTAGTTTTAAGAATGTCTTTTTTAAAAAAAACTCACCAACTTAATCAAAAAATGTGACAGGTTGAAATCAACAGGAAATTGCCTCAGTATACTGCTACATAAAACATAACACAATCCTTCAGAGGTCCTAAGTTCAACTGCATTTCTCTGAAGGGCATACTGTGGGGAGTGATGAGCTATCCCAGGATATTTCAGCCCTCGCTGAGATGGTGCATAGCAGATTCAAGGAAATAAAATCTTTTGATTAAAATCAGAGGAATTCAGCATGCACATTTTTCACATTAAATAGACCATCATTGTTCAACCTTACCTGGATTGCTTCTTCCAAAACATGGTGGATAACTCCAATGAATTCATAAGCTACAGGACCACTTTCTTCTGGCCTTGTTACGGTACATTTAATCTCTTCAAGTTGGATTTTCAAAGTAACATTCACATGCACACATGCTTAGTACAATGGCAATACAACTATGTATAAGGCAACATGCAAATTTCACATTTCCCATGGCTCCAGGCCTTAAATGAAAATGGTTGTGTTTCATGTTGACAGTGTAAATAATTCCACCCCACAAACATTCGCATAGGGACTTGAATGAGTCAACTCTAGTCCTGAGATCAACCAAAGACACCACATGATTTGGCTCCACTACTTCTAAAATCAAAACAATCCACACTAAATTCACTGAAGTAACCACGACTCACTTACAATCCAGCACAAAGTTATGAGCATAAACATCCATGAAAACCTCTCCATGTTGAAAGGGGTGCTGTGGGGTTGGTTTTAGGGCAAGTTGGAGTTTACGCAATTGGTGACATTCACTCACCAATTAAGTGAGAAACATTTTCCAGAATCTTTGAAGTTCCCCTCAGAGGAGATGTTGCTTCTTGACCTTAAAATCTGCATAATGTCTGCAGGCCGCTGTGAACACAATCATTGCTATTTCTCTCTCTCTCATTTTTGTAACATACAGAAATACAAGTGAGATTGCAAATTTATCCTGCAAGTTAACTGAGGATACTGCTTCCATTTTAAAAAGTTAGCATTTGCTGCTCAAGTTGCACGTAACCTAGGATCACCATTTCATTTGAGCTGCAAGGGCATCAACTGATCATGGCAGGAACTACGATGGGCCTGCAAAAAAAGTTTTAAGCACGTGGAAGTTGGGAGACCCAGAATGTGATAAAGGGACTAATATTTGTTTTGCAGAGATCCTGAAGCAAAGTACACGGGAGTGAACATTACGGGAGATGAGGAACAAGCTCCACTCTAATGTTCCCTCCCACTTTTGTGCTGCCTGCCAGCTTCACACCATCTAAACCATGAAAAACTGTCACTTGGAAGAGGTACTGGAGGGTTTCTGGTGACCATGTGACAGCATGCTAATAAAAAAGGTCAACATCTTATACAGAGAATGAATGTAAATAAAGTGTTAATTTTATATCAACTGTTAAATTATACAAATGTGGAGACCATTACCTGGTGCTTTGCTTGAACACCTATAATGAGACACTGAAACCATGGGCTTAGAAAGTATGTGCTTTAACATCTCACGCTAAATTACCACAAGACTGAATAAAGAAGGGCTTCAGAATCCTTCAAATGGCTTTCTGGAATACAGTACTATGCTGGTTGTAAAGCAGCTTTCACATGGTCAAATTCCACATACAAAGGAAGAACACTGATTTTATAGTCAAAGGGTTTACTTTTTATTCTCACCAACTTGAAGATAATCATGTGTTTACATTCCTACCAATTCTTTCCACTTAAGACCATAAGACATAGGAGTGGAAGTAAGGCCATTCGGCCCATTCTGCCCACTCTGCCATTTAAATCATGGCTGATGGGCATTTCAACTCCACTTCCCTGCACTCCCCCCGTAGCCCTTGATTCCTTCTGAGATCAAGAATTTGTAGATCTCTGCCTTGAAGGCATCCAACGTCCTGGCCTCCACTGCACTCTGCGGCAATGAATTCCACAAGCCCACCACTCTCTGGCTGAAGAAATGTCATCTCATTTCAGTTTTAAATTTACCCGCTCTAATTTTAAGGCTGTGCCCACAGGTCCTAGGACTCCCCGCCTAACAGAAACAACTTCCGAGCACACACCCCTTCTAAGCCATACATTATCTTGTAAGTTTCTATTAGATCTCCCCTCAACCTTCTAAACTCTAATGAATACAATCCCAGGATCCTTAGCCGTTCATGTAACAAGGAGCAACATCCTAAAGGGTTTTACAGGAAAGAGCAATTTGCAACTGATTTGGACATTGCTTTGTCTGTTTATAGAGCAAACTAAACTCATTGAAATATGTATTTTCATCTGGTTATGTAAACCTCCTGAGGCTAGGTAATTCAGAACAGCCTGTTGTTGCAACTAGACCGATTCCAGTGCAATTCCTTCAATTTCCTTCATAGCCTTCCAACATTAGTTCAGAAAGAAACAAAGATTTTCCTCATTATTTCTATGCTAGCAAAAAGGCAGATAACAAAAAAGAAAATTGTAATTCTCTTCCAACTTGAATTGTAAATATTCTTCCTAAAATGTTGTTCTCTTAAGCCAAGAGACCACTTTCCACATTCAACCCATCAGATTACTGGCATTCCATGATTACAATATAAACATTAGTAAATATGATTTAACACCCACATTTTCATGCCATCCTGGCATCTGCAATAATCAAATACAATGAGGCTAAAAGCATGCAGATGTTCCAGGCCTTACAAATATCCTTAAATGGAACTGGACACATGGCTTTTCTTAAAGTCAGGAATCTAAAGGATTTGCAGAAATCTTTCATGCTGTCCAGAAAAATATCCATTGCACTAAGTAAAACTCAGTTGAAGCACCAACCAGCTTGATGACCTGACATAATGAAACATACTTTTAACAAGTAGTAGTTTGGATTCTTTTTCCAGGTCAACAATATCTGTTTTTCCTCATTGCTTGTCATACAAGAAGCAGTTGAGGCCTCTGGGTCTGCAGTAAAAAGGAGCTTGAAATGATGAGAAGAGATCTCATTGAAACTTAGAGAAAATGAAGGCCTGGATAGACTGGATAGATGTTTCCACTGGTAGGAGGGACGAGAAGTTGACATACAGCCTCAAAGTGAAGGGAAGACCCTTTAGGATTGAGAAGAGAAGTAACCTCTTCAGCCAGAGGGTGGTGAATTTGAGGAACTCACTGTCACAAAAGGCTGTGGAGACCAAGTTATTGCCTTTAAGACAGACAGGTACTTGATTAGTAAGGGGACCAAGGGCTACGTGGAAAAGACAGGGGAATGGGGTTGAGAAACCTATCAACCATAACTGAATGATCTGATGGGCCAAATGGCCTAATACTAATTACATGACCAAAAAATATAGCAAAGAAATTTAGCAATAAAGAGACTATATCCAGCTCATTATACAGGACCACGATTAAAGCTGCCAAACAAATTGTCCTTCAATGTAAACAGAATTTCAACACATCTGAGTTTAAAAGGCCTCATTTGAGAATAAAACTTAAATAAAACAAAACACTGGAATTGCATACTTTCATAAAAATGGTGCACCTTGCAATTTTTATATAAGGTTACTAGCAGGTCAATGCAAAGACATTGACATCAATGAATAAAACACAGAAGCGCTGCAATCCTTCAAAATTACAGAATATCGACAGGCTAACTAATGCCAAAATCTAAAGTGAAAACCTCAAACTTGTTCTCACAAAAGCTATGGATACCGGGTCACCTGAAATTTTCCAGACAAATCAATAGATTTTTACAAGGCTAGAGAGTATTAAGAGATGAGTATGGATAGATGAATCATGTTACAGCACAAATCAGACCTCAGGTTGGTGGGATGTACTCAAGGAGCTGAAATGGCCTTGTCCCACTTGTCAGTTCTAATGTGACCAGTTTAGCTCTATATTCAGACTAACAACACTGAGATGAGTAACATCCATGCATCGTAAGAACCTAGCACATTCCTCAGGCTTCTCATTTTATCAAGGACACAACAAACTTTGCACTGAGCACTGTGGAATATAGCAATGCCTATTGCTTTATCTGTTGACAAGAAATACAAGCAACTTAGATATCTTGTGATCAGCATTCAACTAAGGATAGCCAAAATAACAAATCACTACATGGTCCAAACATGCTGAATTCCTGAGATAAGTGACTGCGCTTGACATTAAGGCTACATTTGACAAAATGTGGCACCAAGACACCTCAAAGCCAAAGGGGATCAGAAGATTATTAAAAGGAGAATGGCTGTGGTTGTTACACAGTCCAATCAACTAAGGCTCAGAACATTACTGCAGGAAATTGTCAGGGCACGGCCTTGCCTGAACTATTTTTAAACAATATCCACTTTCCAGGAGGTCAGAATTGAGATAATTATTATTGGCTGCACGATAATTAAGTTCAATTTGAAATTCTTCAGAAGTTGAAGCAGTTCATGTTCACATGATCAAAACCAGGATAATTCAAGCTTGGCTACATGTAAGTATTAATACTATTAAAAAAAAGAACAGTCAGCAATCACATTCCTGATATTCAATTCTAGTTTCATCATTAATTCTACCACCATCTACTCTTAATGGTCACCATTGACAAGAACTTTGACTGGATCAGCCAGGAAATACCACAGTCACTAGTACTGCTCTAAGGCTACGTGTTCTATGGAAAATGACTCACTGGCTCAATCTTCTCCACTGTCTCTAAGAAACAAGTCAATAACGTGAAGGGACATTCATCCAGATGGATAAAGCTGCAATATTCTGCATCATGCAGGACAGCAATTCAACTGATTGATAGTCAGTCACTCAGCACCTCAAATATTCCATTCTCTCCATCAGTGCATCATGACTACATGTACTACCTACATGGAATGTGGCAGGAACTTCCTAAAGCTTTGCAAGAACCTTCCAAACACAGAATAGGCACATGGGAATGCTATCCTGACATTACCAGAGATTTTTTCATTCCTTCATTGCAGCTAGTTCCCCCTACCTAACAGCAAAATGGTATTTGAGTCATTCAAACAAAAATGATAAATGCTTAACAAACTAGCAACCCCCATGTCACAAGAATATTAAGCCAGAGCTAGATAGGATAGACTAAAAAAACTGTTCACTTCCAAGATACAAACAAATCTTACAGATTTCGCAAGATTATCTTAAGCAATTGAGTGAAATATACAACAATATATACAGTTTGAAAAGTTGCTACTGCCCATCTACTAGGAAAACGTTAAAAATTCAAAACATTCAAACACATTTTGTTTTTACCCAACATAAAACAAATTACCATGGTCACCAGAAACACAACCAGGTTTTCTTCATAGGCCTGTTGAGGTAGTTATGCTATAATGCACATGACAACAGGGGATGCACATTCCAATTAGAAGCCAATGTTAGAATAGCAAAAGGCCCCACTCACTTGTAATATCATAGACAACAACTGCAACAGTAGAGTCACGAATGTAGCTAGGAATCAAGCTCCTGAACCGCTCCTGACCTGCTGTGTCCCATAACTGCAACCGCACCTAGTCATCAGGCAAACAACAGCAAGAAAAGGGAGGAATAAGAACATCAAGGGCTGCTCCCTTTTGAATATCAAAACTTTATATACCTACTTGTAATATCGTAAACTACTACAGCTGCGGCTGAATCACGGATGTAACTGGGAATAAGGCTACGGAAACGCTCTTGGCCTGCAGTGTCCCAGAGCTGAAGCCGTATCTGTAGGATGGGAAAAAAAGTCAAAGAGAACAAAACCAATGGCAAGCACTGAAGCACACAAAGCAAATGAAACTGGAGTTGGGGTAGGGTGATGGAAAAGGAGCGCTAATGCAGGAACTAAAAGTCGAAGTATAAACTTGGAGCAAATTGGTGTTAAACTCATAAGTAGAAAAATAGCATGGCATCACGTCTCACAAAATAACTGAGCAAAACTTACAACCTTTCCACTCCATAGAACTACTATCTGCAATAACAAACTGCACAAATTTATGGTTTTACATTGGTGTTGAATGCATCATGGAGCGCTGAAATAGAGGCTAAGTGCAACTTGCGTAACTGAATGTTGAACTTAAATACTGCCAGCGGCTAGGAATCCTCACTTCAGGGTTCCAATAATGCAAAACATTCCACTGAGTTACAGGAAAGTAGCTTTTCACAGGTTATAGAGGAATTGTATAGAATTTTGTCTGGCTGTGTGTCTTTTGATATGGTGTTTTACTTTTTTAAATAATGCAAGTTCACTTCACATTTGGGAGAATGTCTGGATAATGCTCAAAGTTATCCTGCTGACAAATTATAATGCTCAAGAATTTAGAGGATAAAGTGGTATTCATAAAGAATACATCATTCTGTTTTCTCTCCCAGATTTAACTGGAAGCCAAAGATAAGATCACTAAACAAACCATTTGAGAAGGACGACAAGAACAAAAATGCATTCACTAATTCAAAAGTGGGAACCTTTTTTGTTAATTCCTTCGTGGGACAAGGGACTGCATTTATTGGCCCATCCCCAAATGTCCTGGAGCTCATCATAAAGACCAGCTTGACTGAATTGCTACAATCCTTGTGTATGGGAAAAAACAAAACAAAAAGCAGCAACTGCAAAAGCTGGAAATCAGAAACAAAAGCAAACAGGAAATCAGGTCTGACAGCATCTGTAGAGGGAAAGCAAAGTTAACATTTCAGATCCAGTGACTACACTTCCCAACTGATTTTAGCTAGCTTTGATGAAGATGGGATGAGCTGAGAACATGGGAGAAGGTACTCAGGCCCTAAAACTACTGAACTCACTATTGAGTCCTGAGGCTGCAAAGTCCCCCAAGAAGAAGCTAAGATGCTGTTCCTCTACTTTGTGTTGAGTTTTGCTGAAGCACTGCAGCAAGTCTGCGACTGAGATGTTGTCCAGGAAACACAATGGTGTGTTGAAGTAGCATGCAGTAGGAAGCTCGGGGTCTTTTTTGTGGACAAAACATAGGTGTTCTGCAAAGAGATCACCCAGTCTTCATTTTGTCTCTTCAATGAATAGCAGACCACATCATGATCAGCAAGTACAGTAGACTATATTAAGCGCAGGTAAATCGCTGCTTCATCTAGAAGGTGGTGTGTTTGGTGCCTTGGATAGCCGGGTGGGAGAAGGTAAACAGCAATGTTTTGCACCTTCTCCAATTGCATGAAAAGGTGCTGTGGGCTATGGGGTGAAGAAGTAGTAGACGAAGGTGTGCTGGAGTTAACAGCCCCTGCCAAAGGCTGACAAGGGAGTGGGCAGAATGTGTGTGGGGTGGTGGCATCCCACGGGAGGTGGCAGAAAAGGCAGTTAATAGTATTTTGGATGTGGATGGTGGTGGGATGGAGCAGGAATAGTCCGGAGATAACCTATTGCTGTGTGGGAGGGAAATGAAGGAGTGAGGGCTAAAGCACAAGAGATGGGTCAAGTTGAGGGCTCTATCAATTATGGTGGAGGGGAAATCATCAATTGAGTAGCCAAGTGGACATATCGGAAGCCCCCTTTCCAACCGTCATTGAAAGAGATGTGACAGAAATGGAGAATCTGACAAAATGGAAGAAGTGTCTTTACAGGAAGTGGGGTGTGAAAATGTATAGTCAGGATAACTGTGGCAGTCAGTGAGTTTGTAGTGGATACTGTGGCCAGCATCACCTGATGATATGTAAAGAGTGACAGGAAAGGAAGGGAGGAGTCAGGTGGACCAGGTGAGGCTGAGAGCAGGGTGGAAATTGGGAGCTAAATTGATAACCTTTTCCAATTCAAGGTGAGACAGGGAAGCACGGAGCATGTCGTCTCTCTACTGGAGAATGGTTGAGATTGGAAGCCCGAGTAGACTTGGAACAAGGAATGTTCCGTGTACCCGAAAAAGATAGGCATAACTGGGGGGGCTATGCGAATACCAATGATCACACCTTTCACCTGAAGAAAGTGAATGCAGGAAAAAAACAGTCCCAAGACCATCATGATGGGGAATGGACATGTAAAGGGAATGGACATGTAAAGGGACTGTACATCCTTGGAGCAGAGGTGGCAGCTGGAGCCGGCAGAATGGAAATTTTTCCATATAGGAAGTGTCATATATCTTAAATACTTTTAGACACTTGTATACCTGATAATAAATGTTAAGAACAGTTATTTACATGAGTAAACTTTGCTGGCTGTTGACAACAGTTGACAGAAGATGTAACTTATGAGAAAACATTCTATGAATAGAGGAGAATCTGAACAAAATTAATAAAAGGTGTATATATACACACAGAGATGAGATGACATACTCTCCTCTCGGGTGACACATCCTGGCAGAGCTTATAGAAAGGTTTCCAATTTACAAGAGCAGGCTTGCTCATTTATTGCAACATTAGAACAAACACTTGAGGCCTGGGATGACAGAACTCCTGGCTCAAATACTTACTCTCTGTGCGCCTAACCCATCTGATAGCTGTCGGTAATCAATACGGATTTAACAGTATTCCCACACAAGCACTAGAAGCAACTGATAAGCTTCATACAGTGACCCAGCTTCTCCCCATTTACCCTAGTGACAGCAGTTTCAATTTCCAACAGCTGCTAATATCTGCACTCTTCACAGGGAAGGGTTCCACATGCAAGAGCTACTGGAAAAAAAGAAGAGTGGACTCCAAAACAGATTACAACACAGCTGAGATGAAATGTTAGCCATTAAGCAAGATTAGCTAGAAATAGGATCCCACCTTGATGCGACATTACAACACGCCATACAGACAAGATAAAGCTTCAGCTCTTATAGGCTTTGCTCATTTCACCACAATGCTATCCCAATATCTTTTTACTAAGTACCTGGACAGAATTTCTAAGTACAGCATTGATCAATGTCTTCACTTTCCAAATCACTGATCAAATTTGCAAAATTGGTTTTTAAATTTGAAAAGAAATGCTTATAGATTACTTACTGTTCGATCTTCCAAATACATAGTTTTTGACAAAAAATCTATTCCAATGGTTGCCTGTAGGATGAAGACAGTGGGGCAGAAGGAATAAAAAGGATCAATTCCAGCAAAATACACAATCATATTTCAAACATCATGAAGGCACGTAATTTCTTTTGATAACGTAACACTCAGAACTCAATATGGTCTTCTATTATGAAGATTCTGATCTGTTTACCCTTTCCAAACCAACTTGTTTGGATGAAGTAATCAACAAATGCACCTATACATTATTAAATCATTTCTGCTCTAGGCCATTCATAGGTATAGAGGACTCAGTAATAAATAAGCATGGCAAACTCACAGTTGTCCCACTGGATCATAGAGCTACTCTCTCACTGGAGAGACACAACTAGTAATGGTTTAACCCAAGGGTCATCACACCTCAGACAAGGTTGAAAAGGTGGGATTTTAACAGTAACCTCAGCCAGTGTGGGAATTGACACCATACTGTTGGCATTAGTCTGTATCACAAGCCAACCACACACTTCCAAACCAAGAGTGTTTGATTAGAAGCCTGCAAATATTGAAACTGAGAAAAATTCAGGCTCTTACTTTTGTGGAAAGGTTCATATTGACAGATTTGGAATGGATTCATTTGAATTGTTTCCATAGCCTAAGACCAAGCTGTATCAGGAATCAGTTATCAGTTAAATAGGACCCCAAACAATCTTTGCAGGGGAGGGGGAATGCTGTGTGGGTCAGTGTGGGCTTGTGCTGAAGGGTCTGTTTCCACACTGTAGGGATTCTATGATATTCCTCAAATTGAAAGAGAGCCAAGGGAAATAATTGCAATCCAGGTGACACCATTTTTTAAAAAAAGAGCAAATAACAAACTCCTTCATGGAGCTCAAATTTCATACCCACAGAATTAAAAGTTGATTTTTGAAAATTGCAGAAAACTTGCAAGGACTTGTCTGCTCAAAAAGTAGTTTATTATTGACAATACACTGGGGTGGGGGGGGGGGGGGGGGGAGAGAAGAAATTACATATTGATATAGTTAAACGCATGAACTGTGAAAAACATACGTAAGCACTTCTAAATGCTACACAATTCAAACAGCCTTTTAAAACAAAGAATTTGTCAGCTCTAATGGCGCTGCAATTTTTAAAAAATTCATTCATAGGATTCAAGCAACGCTGACTAGGCCAGCATTTACTATCTGTCCCTAGCTGCCCTCTGGGCAGATTAGGGTCAACTACATTGGTGTAATGGCTGCAGTCATATGTTGGCCAGACTAGATAAGGGCGGCAATTTCTTTCCCTAAACAATGTGTGAACCAGACGGGCTTTCCAACAATCAACAACAGCTTCCCTGATTTTTAAATGAATTTGAATTCCACCATAAACTGGGTCTCTGGATTAATAGTAAGACACAGGAGCAGAAATTAGGCCATTCGGCCGGAGTCTGCTCCGCCATTCAATCATGGCTAAAGTGTTCCTCAACCCCATTCTCCTGCTTTCTCCCCCTAACCCTTGATCCCCTTCATAATCAAGAACCTATTTATCTCAGTCTTAAATGTACTCAATGACCTGGCCTCCACAGCTTCTGAGGCAGTGAATTCCATAATGCACCACTCTCTGGCTGAAGTATTTCTCCTTATTTCAGCTCTCAAAGGTCTTCCTTTTACTCTAAGGCCATGACCTCCGGTCCTAAACTGTCCTCCCAATGGAAGCATCTTCCCAACATCCACTTTGTCCAGACCATTCAGTATTCTGAAAGTTTCAATTAGATACCCCTTCATCCTTCTAAACTCCAACGACTATAGTCTCAGAGTCCTCAAACACTCCTCCAATGTTAAGCTTTCCATTCCTGGGACCATTCTTGTGAACCTCCTCTGAACCTTCTCCAAAGCCAGTACACCCTTCCTGAGGTATGGGGCCCAAAACCGGATGCAATACTCCAAACGTGACCTGACCAGAGCCTTATAAAGCCTCAGCAGTACATCCCGGCTTTAATATTCAAGTCCTCTCAAAGTAAAAGCCAACACTGCATTTGCCTTCCTGACAACTGACTGAACCTGCAAGTTTATCCTAGACTAAAACTCCCAAGTCTCTTTGCACTTCAGACTTCTGAATTTTCTCCCCATTTCGAAAATAGTCGATGCTTTTATTCTTCTTACCAAAAAGTGCACTTTCCCACGTTGTACTCCATCTGCCACTTCTTTGCCCACTCTGCTAACCTGTCCAAGTCCTTCTTGCAGCCTTGCCACCTCAATACCACCTGTCCTTTCACCTTTCTTTGTAGAGGGATAACAGCACTAGGCCATTACCTCCTATTGTGTTTCATAACTGATTTTAAGAAAATAAATTCTGACAAAGACAAAATAAAACAACAGGTCTGGCTAAGAACAAAATTGACTGGTGCTACTTTCAGTGTATGCATGTTTAAAGCTAGTGATATTGGGATAGTGACGTTTTATACCCTAAGTGTTGTCATACAAGAGATTGAAGTCTGTGGGCAAAGGCAGCCTCTGAAGTCAAATTAGAAATCCAACAGATGCTTGGGAAATTTGGCAGCAGTGAATACCACAGTTAAGTTGTGAAGTAGCCAACATGGCTCAATACATATCCCACACTTTAAGATTACTACAAAACAAAGATGATGCCCCCGTGACAATTATGGCATAAAACCAAGCTAAACTTTTGAGCCGTTTGAATATTCATCAGCTCACAACACTGTTTGAGATTGTTAACAAAGATACCCTAAAGCATTATTACAGATGTTGAACACTAGTTTCTCATGATAGAAATAAAAGATAAGCATTGGCAATAAATACAATAGGAGAGAAAATGCTAGAAATGCTTAGGTCTTGCAGCCGCTGTGGAGAGAGAGGCGGAGTCAACATTTCAGTTTAAAGACCTTTCATCAAAAGCTTGGTAAAGTCACAGTATAGCAAGATGGGCTGCTGCCAGAGATACAGGAAACCTGAGATAAGGATCATTAGGATTGGCAGATGAGCTGCGAGTTGATGAATTCTCCATTCATATTCGACAGTAGTCTTCACATAAATATTTAGACAGACTGCTTAAACTGCAGATCTGGTTCATTCATTGTAGCTGGCTGCCATTTTCCCTGTAAAAAATTCCACAGGGGCTGGTTTTTAACTTTGCAATATTGCAGTTATGTTTCAAATTTGGCAGCATTTCAGGCAATTATGTTCAATAAATGCAGTTATTTGTATATTCCTAATAATTAGTTGTAGGAAAGAGATCAGTCAATGCTTAGACAGAGTGAAATAAGATAGGCATACATCTCCTTACTCAACAATGTTGCCTGCAGATGTCTCTTTTTACTCTTGAAAACAATTAACCACATTAAAAGATGAAAGGGGCACTGTGCTCAAAGTAAATATTCAATCCATGTCCTTGTTTTGTGCATTTCAATGCTCTTTGATGGATGATTTAAACGGTTTCTTACATTTCTTCAGACTGGGAAAATGGTGACTGTTGCTCAAGGCTGCATAACATCTGTACAGTTGAACACTTTTGCACAACTTTAAATCCAAATAATTTAATGTGTGCGCACAAGACTATCAAATGGAATTGAAGGTTTAGAGTTTGACAACTCTCAGCCAACTTCCTGGGGTAGATAGGTTTCATGGGAAGAAAACTTGAGATTGAACAAACTTGTCTTTAGAGGTAGCTGATGGTTCAGAGGAGGGGAAAAATAGTTAACAGTATTAAAACTGGCCAGAGATAGTAAGAACTAGAGAGGCTGGAATCAGAGCTAACAGTGTGGAGCTGGAGGAGCACAACAGACCAGGCAACATCAAAATAAAACTGATCACTACCCTAAAAGTATCATCTGCTCCTCTATTAAACCAAACTGCAAAATTACCCAGTAAGGGGCCCAAAAAGGAAGTAGCTAGGGGGATGCATTAATTAAAAAGTTAGACACATTTAAACTGTTAAAAATAGATTACAGATACAGATCTTTGGGTTAACGATTAAAAGGGTGTGAGGAGAAAGCAGGAACAGAGTACTGAATTGGATGATCAGCCATGACACAACTGAATCGTGGAGCAGGCTTAAAGGTCTACTCCTATTTTCTAAGTTGAGTCCATTAGATTTCAGTAGTCAATTGACCCAAGATTATAAAATGTCAAAAATTTTTCTGATGAAGAGTACAAAATTGTTGTTATCAAATAAAATATCAAATTCAAGACTAATTTTATGACAGATGGAATAAAGCATTTTACTTATTAAGCCTTTACCTGGTAAGTGTTGTCAAAGCTGTCGTACATGAATCTGGTTATCAAAGAAGTCTTCCCCACTGAAAAGCAAAACAAGGACAAGCGTATTAACTCAAATTTTTGAATTATTGGCCATGAAAACAGCAAGGATTAGAAGACAAAAAAGTTTATTTGACAGACATTCTTCACAATGGATTTTCAAAGTTGATTTTATGATAAAAATGAATATTGTTCCTGGAATTTAAATTGGGAGTTGATATAAAAAAACAACTCCTAATTTAAATTCCAGGAACAATATTCATCTTCTAAATTTGTCTCTTTAATGTAAAAGACTCATTTTCTCTTCAGTGATTGAAATCAGAACATATTTTCAGACTCTCAACTGCATGTTAATTCCTAATTGGAATTTTTTTTAAAAACACATCCTTATTCTATCAATTACCGATGCTGTGTTAATGCAAATGTTGAGTGGATTGCGTCAAGTTGTTTTATTTTATCTAGTCATAGTTTGTAACTTTAGATCCTGTCCCAAAGTTTTTGACATTGACTCTATGTCTTATTAGGTCTCATTTAAATGTTTAGTATTCAAAGACGAAGCATCACCCTCCTTTCTTTCAAAATCATAAGCTGACTGAAGCTTGAAGCAAGTGGAGCATCCAGTAACTGGACAACGTGGCAACGAAGAATCTGCTCAAAATCCAGCTGCTACGGCCTAACACATGCTTAAACGAGAACTAAGTACATAACAGGGGAGTGGACTCCGTGCTACCCAGTGACAAATGTTTAAAAGCAACTGTACTTTTTCTTTTACTAGAATACAGAACAAAATATAATGTTATCTTTACTGCTAGGACCCAAAAACAAATCCAACCCAGATCCCCAGGATTAAAATCCAGTTATTGGTTTTTAAAAATGCAGTCTGGAGTGGCCTGGACAAAATTTACAACTAAATTCAAGACTAAGTAGAGAAGAAAATAAGGTCTTTCCACCAATGCCATCAATTATTGTCAACATGGCACATACTGTTGTCAGGAACTCAAAGCTGAGAATATCCAGTTAGCCTGTTTGGCATTTAGGTTATCAACAGCTCATTTAGTTCCCTTAAATCACATATTAAGGTGTCAAAACATTAAAACACAATGCAATATTTCTCACTGATTTGGCGGTAGGATTTCATGGGGACAAGATGCCAATAACATTGTTCCTTAAAACAAGAATCACAGGCAGAAGGGATAGTGAAGATGGGGTTTGGTCTGCTTGCCTCTACTGGTCGGTGAACTGAGTATAGGAGTTGGGAGACATGTTGCAGCTGTACAGGACATTGGTTGGGCCACTTTTGAAACATTGTCTGCAATTCCAGTCTCTCTGCTATAGGGTTGTAATTTGTTACGTAACTAGTTGTGAAGCTTGAAAGGGTTCAGCAAAGATTAACAAGGATGTTGCCAGGGTTGGAGGGTTTGAGCTGGAGGGACAGGCTAAATAGTCTGGGGCTATTTTCCCTGGAGTGTCAGACGCTGAAGGGTGACCTTACAGAGATTTTATAATGTCAAGGGCATGGACAGCATGAATAGCCAAGGTCTTTTCACCAGGGTAGCAGAGTCCAAAACTAGAGGGCACAGGTTTAAGACGAGGGGGGAAAGATTTATTGAGGATCTCAGAGGCAACTTTTTCATGCAGTGGGTGGTGCACGTATACAGTGAGCTGCCAGAGTAGTAATGGAGGCTAGTACAACTATGATATTTAAAAAGCAAGTGGATAGACACATGAATATGAAGGGACTGGAGGTATACAAGCCAAATGCTGGCAAACAGGACTACATTAATTCAGGATATCTGGTTAGCATGGACGAGTATGATCAGAATTCTTTGAGTTGGTAACAAGGTGGATCGAGAAAGGGGATGATGTAATATGTTTGAATTTTCAGAAGACTTTTGATAAAGGTGCCACCCAGGTTGATTCTACATCTTCTGATCCAAGATCATTTCTCGTTATTGTACTTTATCCATCTGTACAAACAAAGCTACCCCATCACCCTCTCCTTCCTGCCTGCTTCTTTGAAAAATCAGATACCTTTGAATGGCTCATTCCAAGCACTGATCTCCTTAGAATCTTTCTTAAATATTTTTATTCTTAATTTACTGCCCTTGAGGAAGTGGTGAAGAGTTGCATTGCTAAACCGCTACAAATTATGTGCTCACAGGTAGACCCACAATGCTAATGGGAGGGAATTTCAGGGTTTTGACTCAATGTCACTCAGGGAATGGCAATATATTTCCATGTCAAGATGAAGAGGAGCTTGGAGAGAAATTTACAGGTGGTGTTCTCACGTATCTGTCTCTCTAGATGGAAGTGGTTGTGGGTTTGGAGGTGCTGTTTAAGGGGCTTTGGTGAATTGCTGCAGTGCATCTTGTAGATAGCACAGACTGAGTAGTTGGGGGTGGAGGGCATTAACGCAGTGCCAACCAAGTGGGCTACTTGAACTTGGATGATGTCAAGCTTTCATAGTATTTGGAAGATCATGCCCAGTGACCTTTCTGTGCTATTAATTTATTTTGTTACAAATCATGCAAGCATTCAAATAAAAAGTCTTTGCAACTTTACCTTTTTGCCCTTAGTTTAATGTTCTCTCTATGGGCCTAGTGACTCGATTTTCCAGGACACTGGTGCCATTAAGGAGTAAATATACAAGGTGTAGAGCTGGATGAACACTGGAGGGTCAAGGCCCGAAAAGTCAGCCTTCCTGCTCCTTGGCCTGCTGTGTTCATCCATCTGTGTGCCTTGTTATCTCAGTTTCTCCAGCATCTGCATTTTCTACTATCTCCAAAGGCTATACTAAGTTTGGTGTCATTAGAAGATCAAAATGATGAATAGTAAGAAAAAAAAGCCCTAAAATGGTAAACTTCTCAGTTGTGCAAAAGGAACATTAAATTGAAGTATCATGAAAGACTAAAACATTGAAGCTTGCAGGTAAGAGCAGGGAAATGGTGTTGATGCAAGCAGCTCTGATATGAAGCTCATTCCTGCACATAACCAAGTCAGATGTTGCAGAAGTAAGATTCTTAAGTTAGTATTTTCAGTAATTAGTTGAAAATCAGTCCATGAGTCCATAACAGTATGGGAAGATAAAATATGGAATTCAAATGGTAGTAGCACAGCTAGCTAGTCTAAGAAGCTACTGAATTGTAAATAAAACATTGACACTGCATGTTACTTTCCAATGAATAATTTCTCCAATGTTTAATTTGAAACAGTTAATTCAAAAGCTTTTATGAATAAGATTTCACAAAATTAAGTGCTTTTGAAACGTGCAACATTTCAAGTTTTGTTTAAAGATTCGCTGTTCACAAAAGCACTCACTTTTTGTTTAACTCATTCATGGGACATGGATATGACGGGCTGGGCCACCATTTTTTGCCCATTCCTGTTACTGAAGCCAACTACTGGGCTGCTGGAGTCATTTCAGAGTGCATTTCTAAAAATCACATGTAAGCCTGTCCAAGTAAGGACATTTACAAACCAGATGGGTTTTTGTGACAATCAACAATGGTTATGGTTATCATTATGTTAGCTTTTAATTCCAGATTCAAACACCTATACTGACACTTCCATGCAGTGCTGAGGGCTGTGCTGCACTATCAAAAGTGTCAGAAATGCCGATGTTGGAGAATCTGAAATAATAAGGTGTAGAGCTGGATGAACACAGCAGGCCAAGTAGCATCAGAGAAGCAGAAAAGCTGATGTTTCGGGTTCGGAACCTTCTTCAGAAGCAGACACACTCAGGTGTGTCATTTTCAGATAAGACATTTAAAGAAGCGCACCTTCCTCCTTAGGCAGACATGAAATGTTATTGTGCTACATTCTTGAGGAGCAGGAAGTTCATCTGCAATCCTCACCCAGCATCTACAAAACAGATCATTTGGCCATTAAATTTCAAGACTGCTTACAAGATCATG
Source organism: Stegostoma tigrinum (assembly GCF_030684315.1). NCBI lineage: Eukaryota > Metazoa > Chordata > Chondrichthyes > Orectolobiformes > Stegostomatidae > Stegostoma > Stegostoma tigrinum. The sequence continues at coordinate 91,837,734 of NC_081359.1, forward strand.
CCGTGGACAAATTTTCTCAGGTTCCATATTTTTAAAGTTATATTGATTATTACTTTTGAATGCTCCAAGGTCAAATTTATTTTGAGGTCTTGACAGAACAGATTGTCAAATTAAGTATTAGTTTAGGAAAAAGTGAAAACCATTAAGAAATTGGAAAACATGTCCCAACATGGTAGAAGGAGTGAGGATTGAGCTATGAAAACTAGAGCAGGGCTTCCCAAAGTGCCAGTAAGGATCCCAAGTGGGACCATAAACTGATATTTTGGAGCTACCATCTCTAAAGCTGCAATCCATGATCATCCCCTCCCTTTGCCCGCATTCGGTATTCTCCACCCAACACCGCCGGCTTTCCAGAAGTTCATCAAGTGGTCACAAAGCCTAGAATTTGGGTCAGAGCAGGAAATATTTGTGAGCAGTGAAGTTAAATTGATGCTCTGTTCAAATAATAAGCCATCTCCAAAGTTTTGACAAAGGCAAAACACTGCTGTTTCCACTCACTGATGGAAACCTTTGAAAAAAGCCTAATTGTGAACACTTCTAAATAGCATGTGCAAAGTGCGGTGGAAGCCAAAGGAACTAGCTGTTACGTGAGCGAGGCACAAAACAGTTTCCTGTGTTGTGAATCTATGACTGATCACAACAGATGCTGGGGCAAAATGTGTGAAGTATGGAAGTTTTAGCAGAGAGAAAAAAAGTAGCAAAGAATGAAAGGAATGGGAACATTACCACCACCTGCAAATTCTCCTGTAAGACATACACACCTTCCTAACTTGGAAACACATTGTTGTTCCTTCAATGCTGGCAGGTCAAAACCCTGGCATTCTCTCTTAACCGACATTGTGGGTCTACCTACAGCACATGGATTGCAGCAGTTCAAGAATGCAGCTCACCGCCAGATCTTAAGGGCCACAAGGGTAAGGGAATAAATAGTGCTGATCCAGTTTTACCAATGTCACACAAGTGACTAGAAACAAAGGAAAAAACTTGGGGCTAAACTAAAGGCATAGCTTTAAGACAGTTTTGACAGCATCAAGGGAAATAAGCATAAAAAGACACTCAGACCACACCTGGAATACTGTTAACAATATTAGCTAGCGAAGTATGCTAGCATTGGTGTCAGGGCAGAGAAGATATCTAGGTTGATCTTGGTTATGGAGGGATTTTGAAGAGAGCGAGTAGGTACGGCTGGTATTCATGGGAGTTCAGAAGAATGAAAAGGTGATCTTACTGAAATGAAATTTTTAGAAGGTTTAACAAGTAGATACCAAGAGTTTGTTTCCCTTTATGGTAGAAGTCTAGAACCAGAAGCCATAATCTCACTATGTGAGGAATTGTCCACTTAAGACAAGTGAGGGAAATTTCCACAGTGAGTGGTGAATTTACAGAATTCCTTACTGCAGAGAATTCTAAGGGTTGGGTTGTTAAGAATAACCAAGGCTGAGATAGTGAAAGGAATCAAGCTAAGAGGAAGAGACAGGAAAGTGAGCAAAGGATAATCAGGTCAACTGTGATATCATTAATGGTGGTGCAGACTCAATGAGCCAAACTGCCTCTTATTGCTCCTACATCTTACGATCTTATAAATAAATGCGAGAAGTAGATCATCCAGTTCAATGAGTCTGTCTCATTCATCTACCTCAAACTCAAATTCTGAAAGTCCAAAGCAGCGTCTCAGTAGAAGTGGAGAAACCAACATTGTCTCAATTTCCAATTTAAGCAGCACATTACAGGTTGTCAGGGCTAAGCAATAAAGAGATCAGATCATAAAAATAAAAAAAGTTGATCTTCTGAACAACTCAAAACATGGACAGGACAAGAAGTGTAGAACTTCATACATGGTAATATGCACTGGAGCACTTAAAGGAGTTGAAATTTGAAAAGGATGAGGCAGGACAGCCTACTGAATAAAGTAGCAAGCATTCAATTGAAGGCAGTATAGGTTAAGACCTTTATAAGAGTGAGCAATGTTGCAAAGCTAGGAAAAAAGCTGCCTCCATTTTAAGATATCAAAATTATTAAAATTACATGCAGGGCAATTTAAAATGAAAGTAAAATAACCTTGGACCATGCTTTTTAAAGTCTGTAATATAACCTTGTACTTGATGGAAAGATAAAATTTCGAAATCAATCTACTTTATGTCTGCTCACTCTCAGACATTATGATACAGACATACAATACTCCCCAGTTATTTAGCACGCACAGCAGATCTGACCACAAATGCATAATTAGTGTAGATTCACCCAAAGAACCTTCAATGTCAGAAGGGACTAATTTCTCAAATCCAACTCAAAGTAGTGCCTCAAACAAATTACTCCACATAACTGTTGTTTATATGCCTGGTACTTTGAGGAGTTCTTCCTGTGCCAACTAGTACGTTGTGGTTGATTTGTTTACACAACCACCTGACTGCAGGGGTAAATTTTCCATTTTACCATAAAGTCACAAATTTATGTTTACATCCAAAGATGCAGTTAAGGTTACTATTTCAATCTGTCCATGTCACTGCTCATGGTTAGTGATGACTAGATGAACAGTTCTGTGCTACTAAAAATGTAACTGGTTTACTAGAACTAACTGGAAATCCCTTTACCCCCCAATTCATCTTCTAATTACCATCCAAGAATAAGCAGGAAGGAACAAGACTTCCAAAATTCATGAAAATTTGCTTGTGATTATCTTGTTACAAAGAAACCACGGACAGTGCGGAAATGCATTAGAATACTAGAAATAAAGCAGTGCTTTAAATCAGACAGATTTAACAATACAATTAGTGCATTATAGGTCTCAAACTAGTACCTAACCGTTTAAATTACACAATCCCCATGAGACTGATTAAAATCTTCTGCTCTAAAGCAATTTCTTCTCATTCCATATAGCAACATTCTACTGCAATCATATTATTATTATGCAGGGCTAAAATGCATATAACCCATAACAGTTTAACAATATTTTCTAAATTGGATTAGTTTCTTGATATTCCTGAACCCTGATTATGCTTTTAAAAAGTGCTAAATCGGTGTCATTGCTATATTAATAACTTACCTGGTAAATCAGTGCAACAAATGTTTGCTAAATGTTATGTACCCAGAATCATTCTTCATCATGGTTACAGCTCAATTTTTTGACAGTATTTCGATGCTTAGCTCATTCATAAACCAATTATTCTTAAAATAACAAAGGTCAGAGTTATTTTTCTGTCCTTAAAATATTCTTAAACAAAACAGAACCTGCTCCACACAACCCAGAAGACAACAACTAACTTACAATTAAAATAACTAAATAACACCTATTCAAGAAAAGAGAAAAGCAGAAAGCATAACACTGTAAAAGCAGAAAATAGGAGTAGGCCATTCAGCTCTTCAAGCCTGCTTGGTCATTCCATATAATCATGGTTAATCATCCAACTCAGTACCCTGTTCCTGCATTTGCTGCAACCCCTTTAATTCTTTTGGCCAGGTTAGCCTTACATCTGTTATGAAGAAACTGTTAGAATCCAGAATTAAGGTCAGTGTAGGAGACTCAAAATAAATATGGTCAGGAGACTCAAATACAGTTTCCTCTCCAGTGTTGGACGAATTCCAGTTCTTTGGAGGAAGTAAAATGGATGAGGAGCAACCTGTTGATGTGACGCATTTGGATTTCCAAAAGGCAATTGATAAAAAAAGGTAATGCAAAGGTCATAACAGAAAAAGACATGGTGCAGGGGCAATATATTAACATGGATTGTGAATTGGCTGAACAGCTGGAAACAAAGCTGGCCAATTATAGCCAGTGGAGTGCCACAGGTATCAGCGCTGGGGCTCAAACATTTAACAGTCTGCATCAATGCCACAGGACAAGGGACCAAATTTAGGAGAGTCAAATTTGCTGATGCCATCATTATAAATAGGAAACTTTGCAAAGAGGTACAGAGTCTGGAAAGGAATAAGTTAAGTGACTGGTCAAAAATTCAGTGGCCGCAACATAATGAGGAACATGAAACTGCCTGGTTTGACAAGAGTAGAAAAGTAAAAGACCACTTAAATAGAATGAAATTGGTGGTACAAAGGGATTAAGATGTCCTGGTTTATTAAATCAGTAAATTGGTGTGGAGGCATAAGCAATCATGAAAAGTAAACTGAATATTGGTGTTTGTTGCAAATAGAGTAGAATATAAAAGCAAGGATGCTTTACATCAATGATACAGGCCATTGATGTGTTCGCTTTGGGGACTACAAACACAATTTGGTCTTATTTGATGAATGATTTACTGCAGAGAAAATAACTCAAAGGATCACAACTCAATTCTGGTATAACGGGATTAGGCTACGAGGAAATTACTGGGCTTATGCTCATCTGAGTTCAGAAGAACGACAGTGAAACAGACAATATCCTGAGGGGACTCAACAGGGTGGATGCCAAAACCATTTAAACACATTAAGAACAAGGGGTTTCCCATTTATGACAGATCAGAATTTCTTCCTCATTCGTTAGCCTGTCAGATTATTTCTGCAGAAAGCAGGAGAGGCTGGGTCATTGATTTATTTAGAATTAGACATCTGACAGACAATGTAACCCAGGACTGTGAAGGGGCAATAGACAGGGAAGGCAACCACATCAGCTGCTATGTTATTGAATAGTGGAGCAGACTTGAGGAGCTGGAAGGCCTAAATGCGAGTCTCCAGTTTCATAGTCCAGAAAAAGTCTGGACTTTTGATTCATTTCCAGTGATACATTTAACAGTGAATCAATGGGTGCTGTGAAAAATTAAAACTGATGCAAAGAGAACTGGAAAGAAAGAAAGAACATGGGCAAAGAAGCAAGAACAGTAAGTATGATGAAGAATTCAATTATAAGAAAACACATTCCCCCACCTAGTTCTTGAATCAGGCATTTCTGATTCAGATCCATTCTACAGTATCTGTAATGTCTATTTCATCCACATCCACAATGTTTGGCAAATTTCAAATGTTGATCTATTTTCTAATTTGTATCAACTGCATGTATCCATTTACTACATCTCACCCTATATTCTAAGGACCATTAAGCAAATCAGCACAGAATCTTTTCAAAGTAGCCATACCTAAACATAAAAATGGAATACAGACAAATGGCAATTCAGCACATTTTATGAAAGCACTCCATAGTGCAATATTGCAAGGATGTATACCTATTCAATATTACTCAATACATTAGTCAGAAATAGAAAAAGTTGTTCATGTATCATGTTGTGGCTGCTGCATATGCAAATAAAGGCCTGGAAGCTGAAAGGAAGACAATAATAAATATTTATTACGTATATTGAAAATAGTCTTTGGAAGAAAGGAAAAGACGATACTTTAAGATATAAAATGGCAAAAAAGGTGCTCCAATATAAAATCAACTCTAATCATGATGTACCATGCAAAAAATGTACCTACTACTTTAGATTTCAAAATATAGACAGCTAGTTTTTCAAACTGCTGCTTGGTACAGCAGAAAAAAGTTATTACACTGTATGTTAAAGGAAAATTACATTCAAATAAAGACAAACAGACAATTCCCAGCATATTTTCAACATTTCTTTGTCAAAGAGATCCATTCCTTTATGCTTCTCATCAACTCTATCCATCTACTCTTCTCAGGAAAATTTACTGTTCATCAAGTTTTACATGTAGCAGTAGTGACACTCATCATCCTCCAGATCTGAAATAAACATGAACATGACTGCATACGTAGACAGTGACTATTTAGAACAATAAGCAACTTGGAAACTGAGTGGGTTTCGTTTTGTACCTCTTTAAAAATCATTCCAAGCTGATGAGGTGACAATTTCAAAGTGTTAAGGAACTGACTTAATAAGTAGGAAAATTATAGTCAAATATAGGGAATAGGGAAAGGAAGAAGGGTCTCGACCCAAAATGTCAACTTTCCTGCTCCACTGATGCTGCTTGGCCTGCTGTGTCCATCCAGCTTCACACCATGTTATCTCAGATTCTCCAACATTTCCTAGAGATGGTAGGAACTGCCAAAGAGCAATGTCCAACATATTCCCTACACTTTAAGGAGAGGATTCTCTCATTCCAACATCACCAATCCTGTGCTTTCACTGCAGTCAGTGGAAATCATTCTTCAAATTCAAGTTGTTCAAGACAGCAGACAATAATTGACACTGAAGGACGCAAGGAGATGTAAAAAAAAAATTTTTTAAAGTGTTCCTTACAGACAATTTTTAAGAGACATCTAGAGCAGTAGTTCTCAAAGTATGGGTCATGAAAAGCAATTTTGTTCACAAAATGTAAAATCACCTTACTGCCCCAGCAGGGAGATAGATAAAAAAAGGACAGGAGGATTTTGGACACTGATTAGATATAAGAGGAAGAGCTTTCACTGAGTGCTGCAGAAGATGGCAAACCCCACCAGAAAAGACAAAGGCAAGGGAAACATCAGAGTAAAAGGGAACAAGGAGGGGTAGTGAAACATGTTTTGTTTTCTCTCCTTGCCCAAGATGGCAGCAGAATAGCAGCACAACACGTGGTCTGCTCAGCCCAGGAGCTTGTCTAATCCCCTTGACTTTCTCCTTTCCATGCTTACATAAATATATTTCCATTATGGTGCCTTAGCTTCTATTAATGACTTCAGTGGGACTATCTTCTCCCAGCCCAGCCCAGCCCCAGAATGTCAGTACAGGCCTGACAGGACGGTCTCCCAGTGTGGCGAACTTGTCTCAGCATGGATGCGTTCTTTGACAGCTTCCAGGTATTCCAGCCATGCAGCATGAAGGTCCCAGTGCAGAGGTCTTGTCCTTGTTTTGGAAGCAGCTTCTGGGTCTTTCACCAGCCCAGCCTGGAGATCTTGCTTTGGTTGGGCAGTCTCACGCTGGCCCTGCAAGGCGGCTTCAGCCCAGTTTTTCCAGTGTACCCCGAAGTCATGAATTGAACTGACATGAACTTTTCCTTCTTTATTCAATCACTTGTCATTAATTTAAGCACTATGGTATGGGAGATAAAACTTTTCATTTTTTGTAAAATTGAATGTGACAATAAGCTGCTATTCTATTCATTGTTGCATAGAAAATCATTTTAGACATAGATTATGACAGTTGCAGTGCTGTTTTGCCAGCAACCAATGCAGGATTTTTAGCATGGGTGCCTAGATCAAACATGAACTTGGCATAGTTAATTACAAGACTCAAGATAGCCTCCAGCTTCATAGGTGCGTTATATAGTCCTTCACATTGATTACATGACCCAAAGACTCTACAGAATCTTTTTTAAAAACTCGTTTCTCTCTTTTTAATTTATAGACTGTGCTCCAGCAATCTTTTTGGGTTCCTCCCAACTTTTTCAAACTCTCCACCATGGAGAATCCAGTAACCAAAGTAACATTGAGATAACATTGGATTCATGGCAACTCATTTAATACTTGATCCATTGCCTTCTGGAACAGCAGTAGTGCTGCTGATGTGATGTCAAAAGGAAGTTGTCTGTGGCAGAAAAGTCCTGTGAGTCACTATCAGTGGCAACTTCACAAATCTCATCTGCAAGTAGAAATGTGACAGTTGTATTTTAAAAAACTTCCTCCACCCTGCTGGTCTATTACATAGGTCTTCTATGAAAGGAAGTAGGGGCTAATTGATTTGCATTCAGGGCTGGGTGACTATGACCTTCAAGTAAGCACAACTCCTCACTCTACCATCTTTAAGATTGGAACGATTAAGTGGCCCATTCACTGGTGGTTACTGGTTCCAACAATCCAAGATTCAGTCATTCCAGCTCTGCTTCCACTTTAGGCCAGATGGCGCACAGTGCAGGATGCGCCTTCAGATCCTAGGTCAAGCCTCTGGCTTCTACTGTACTTTAAATTTTGACACCTTTCATTTCCCCCAGGGTTCCTTTGGAAACATCCTTGTACTTGTTCAGACTCTCGAACATGCTCATTCATGTTCTCCAGTCTATTAACCACACCTCAATTCAACCTTAAATTTTGGAACCAGACATGTCCAAATAATGCAGGGTATTAGCCTTTTACTGCATACAGTGGCAATTCTGCACACTGGTCCTTTATACTTCCATCAGCACATAGCTCTTCAGTTGCACCATTTGTTCTATGCACATCGTATAACCTTGGCAAGCTTCAAATGCTACGGTCCTCAACTTCGCCTTATCAACCAATTCAGAGATTAGGGGCACCACTATGCCCATATCCACTTCCATTTTTACCGTCTTCTCTTCTACTTTGGGAAGGGCCCAGAAACAATCAATCAATCAGTTTCACCCCCATACTGACAGCATGCTGACTCTGGTTCTTCTGCTTCTCATGCAGACCCAGCTGACTCCCCGGCTACTTCCTATCTGGTCACATTTACCTAATGTCTTGTTCTCAGGATTGTTTCTTTCTGTTCATGTCCAGCATGACCCAGAGGCCACTTCACCACGCTGGTGATCACTATCCATCCAGCATCTGTAATTGAGCCAATCATACATGATATTTAGCTTAGCAATTAATACACTTACAGTTGTAACATGCTTGATCACCTCTGATTTGATTATCTTTCCCGACAAAGAAACGGTGAGAATATAATGAGACAGCTGAGGTGCAGAACTATTCAGCCTTTTCACCCGTTCCTGCAAAGTGTCCAGGCCTCATGACAGAAGAGGAGGACATTGCTTTCGTACATGTAACAAAGTCACAGACTTATGGTGCAGGAGGTCATTTGAACTATCATGTTTGCACAAGCCCTACAAATGAACAAATCATCAGCAGACATCTACCAATTTTCTCCACATAACCCTGAAAGGTCTTCTTTCCAGGCAACAGTCTAATTCCCCTTTGAAAGCCTCAACAGAGCATGGAAAAAAAAAATAGAAGGCACAAGAAGGTCTTCAGCCCCTGGAATGTGCTACACTATTGCGAGGTTGTGGCTGATCTGATTAGAACCTCAAATCCACATTTCCACCTGCTCCAATAACATTTCACCCCCTCACGTACTAAGAATATACCATTACCTAAACAAAATTCAAGCACTCTGCTGCCATCATCTCTCTGAGAAGTCTGTACCGAAGACTCATTGTACTCCATAAGGTAAAATTTTCATGTCTGAAATGGATGACTCGATGTTTTTCAATAGTGACTCCAAGAATTCTCCCGAGAGAGGAAGCATCCTTTCATTTATTTTGGAAAGTGGTGCGCTGTTCAGCCAGGTTGTGTTGAGCTTCACGAGTACACTATAGTAGGCCAAGGATGGAAATATCAGCAAGGGAGCTAGGTCATTTATTGAAATGGCAAGCAGCTGGAAGGTCAGAATCATTCCAGTAAACAGGTGGAAGCACTGGACAATGTAGTAACCCAGTGTCTGTTTGGTCGTGCCAATATAAAGGAGACCACATTGCAAGGAGCAAATAGAGCAGATGAGACTGAAAACAGTAGAAATAAAGCTGAGCTTCCAGCCAGATGCAGTGGCAGGCTGTGAACTGACAAGCATTACACCTTTTCAGAATATATGGGAAGGTGCCATGGGGGAATGAGGATGTGTTAGGTCTGACAGAAGACTGGATCGGGGTGTCATTGAGGGTACAGTCCCTGCTGACTGGCGATAGTGGATGGAGGGGAAAGTATGCCCTGTGGCAGCATCTTGAAGGAAGTGGTGACAAAAAAACAGCAGAAGATGATCCTTTGAATTTGGAGTGGAAAGCAAAGACACCAAGAACCTACTGCTGTTCAGGAAGGGAGTGTAAGGAGTGAAGCCAGAAGTGCAGGAGATGGGTTAGATACGGTTGAGGACCCTGTCAACTACAGTGGGGTTTTTTGGGAGGTGGGTTAGGGGTAGGGAGGGGTGGTATCCTTGGTTAAGGATAAAAGGAGGGACATAAATCGAATCTATTCTGCTGTTCAATTAGATCACAGCTGTTCTGAAAATCCTCAACTCCATTCTTTTGTCTTTTCCCATAAACCTTAATTCACTTACCAAGTAGAAGTCTCAGCCTTGAATATACTTAACGACCCAGCTTCTACAGCCCTCTGCCTACAGAACTCCAAAGATTCAGTACTGAACACAAATTCCCCTTATTTGTCTCAAATATGCAAGTATAAGAGATTATGCTGTCTGGTCAAAGCCTCTCCTATAAGGGCAAACAACATTTCTATAGCATTTCAAGTCCACCATGAACATTTATTTTAAAACTGCTGCCGCTCATTCTAAATTCCAATGAGTTCAGGCCAAACTCTCCAATTGTTCGCCCATATTTAGTATCAAGCCTAGTGAACCTCTCCTGAGCTGTCTCCAATGCCAAAATACCTGTCCGTAGATAAGGGGCCCAAAACTACTCTCAGCACTCCAGTTACAGTCTGACTAGTGCCTTGTTCAGCTTTAACAAAATATCCCTACTTTTATACTACATTACCTTTGAGATAAAGTTCAATATTCAATTTGTTTTCCCTAATACACACTGAACTTTAACTTATTTCAGGCTGATCTTTGTCTTCTCCATAATAAAAAGACGCATCTAACAGAGTTATGATTGCTGTAAAATACTCCCCCACTGATACTTCATTATTGGATAATGGAGCCAGGCAAGTGGTTAAGTTTAGGGACACCATCCACACTTGTGGCGCCTTCAACACACTGACTTAAAGAGCTCTCCAGAATGTATTCTCGTCATTATAGTTGTATCTGTTTTGTGGTTACAGTAAGACTGTCTTTTCACTCGATGCTTTCAAGACTGTAAACTGTTTCTCCTTGTCCACACTCCTCATGATTCTGAATACTTCGCAAAGGGCAACAGATAAGGGGAACACCACCATCTCCAAATTCCCTGCTGAGCTCGAGCATCTTGACTGTGAAATATCTTGCCACTCATTCAGCATTGCTGGGTCAAAATCCTCAAACTCCCTCCCTAATAGTGCTGTGGGTCTTTCCACACCAAATGGACTATCAGGTCAAGGCACAACTCACTACCACCTTCTCAAATGGCAACTGAAATGCCGGCTCAGCTAGCTACATCCGCATGCCAGGAATTAAAAAGTAGGACAGCTTACACACAAGAATAAATCAATAATCTACTTCAGTTTTGCACCTCACTGAGCATGTATACATTTGACTATAACTCAATGGGATAAAAAGCCATCCTAACAGTGACCACATAACCACAGTCAAGTGTCATAAAAACCCATCTGGTTCACTAATATCATTTAGGGAAGGAAATCTGCCATCCTCGTGTAGTCTGGCCTGAGGGAGACTGTGGACTCAGCAATGTGGTTGACTCAACTGCCCTCTTGGCAATAAATGCCAGAGAAGTCCACATTCCATGAACAAATTTTTTAATGTTAAAACGTTTTTGTAATTAACTAGAACTCAATATTCATAAGATAGTAATGAATTTCTCATTGCATTTTGCATCTAACAAAGGCACAAAAATAACAAATCGCAAACTTCAATAGGTTCTCAACCAAAAATTCAGTCAGATCAATTTGACATCCAAAAAAAAGCTGAATCTATGATTTTTTTTATTGAAAAGTATGGAGGCAAACTAACACAGATACTAGAAAATTAGAAACAAAAACACCAAGTGAAGAAACTCAACAGATTTGGCAGTGTCTGACCAGAAAAACAGAATTAATGCTTCAAGTCCAATGACCTGTTGTCAAAGGTTTCAAAGCCTACAACAGCAAAGGACAACTTGAAACTCAACTAAATAAATCTGGAACACAGTCCTGATGCTCAGGTCAATCTAAGACAAAGCAGCCCACTTGATTGGCATCCCATTCTTAAAAATTCAATATTCACTCCCTTCACCAAAGCACAGCGACTGCAGTGCACACCATGTACAAGATTCACTACGCTCCTCTTGCCTGCTTCCAAAACCTATGACCTCCACAACCTAGAGGGAGAAAGTCAACAAGTACATGGGAGCACCAAGCCTCCACAATGCCATAGACTGTCCCGAGTTGCAATTACATTGCCGCTGCTGGGCCAAAATCCTGGAACTCACTTCCTAGCAAAAAGGCAGATGTACCCAAGTTCAAGGCAGCAAGTTCATCATTACCTTCAATATGAATTACAATTCCTGTAAACAAATAAGAAAAAAAAGTAACAAGTCAGAATTAATACTTGCCAGATCTGGCCTTCACATCCAAAGGATTAGCATGAAAAATAGGAGGATGCCATTCAGCCCATCAAGCTGATAGATACTGGCATTCAATAGAATCAAGGTTGTTCTGACAAGGATTTAACTCCACGTTGTATGCCACTTCTACCTGCCCCCATAACTCTCAACTTGCTTGTTCACATCCAGGTTCTGACACAACCTTGAATACATTCAATGACACAGCCTCCTGTCTTTTCTGCAGTAGACAGAACTCAAAAATTAATGGTGTGACGTAAAGAGATTTCTCATCTTACTGCAAAAAGCTGTCAGAAATGAGCATGATTTTACACAGCCCCTTTTGAAATTGTAGTGATAGTCAGTCATACACAAGACAGCAGCTGTCACAACAAGGAATTAAGGATCAGCTTTAAATGGTTGCCTTGTCAGTGATGCAAACACATGAAAACCGAATAATAAATTAACCTTTCTGACTTGGCTAAGAGTGCCTATCACTGAACAAAAACTGAAACATGCGAAAACAATAAAATAGTGAACATTTAGAGCAATGAAATAACTGTCCAAGCTTGGGGCTGCACAGTAGTTCAGTGGTTCACACTGTTGTCTCAACAGCACCAGGAACCCGGGATCAATTCCACCGTCAGGCGACTGTTTGTGCAGAGTTTGTATATTCTCCCATGTTTGTGGGGTTTCCTCCTACAGTCCAAAGATGTGCAGGCTGGGTGGACTGAACATGCTAAATTATCCATCGTGTTCAGGGATACGTAGATTAGGTGGGATGGTCCGAGGGTCAATACAGACTTGTTTTGCCAAAGGATCTGTTTCCACACTGTAGGGATTCGATGATCTTTGTTTTTATTCATTCACGGGATGAGGGCATCATTGGCCAGGCCAGCATTTATTGCCCATCCCTCGGCAGTTAAGAATCAACCACACTGTGGATATTTGTCACATCTAGAATAGGCCATACAAGGATGCTAATTTCCTTTCCTAAAGAACAGTGAACAAGATGGATTTTTCCAACAATCAATGGATTCATCGTCACCCATTAGAGTCTTAATTCCACATTTTTTAGTGAATTAAAGTTGTGCCATCTGCCACTGTGGGATTTGAACCCAGGTCCACAGAACATGACCTGGATCTCCAGATTAACAGCCTAGTGATAATACTACCAGATCACTACCTACCTATGTTTAAATTCCATTGACGGTCAAGCAATACAAAAGGTATATTTCTAGAGATTTTAAAGGCATCAACGATATGGGAAAAAGCACAACTATGGCTTTGAGATAGGGGCTCAGCCATGATCCTTCTAAATAGTGGAGCAGGCCTATTCCTGTGTAAAAGCAAAATAACTGCGGATGCTGTAAAGCACAAGTTTCTGAAAAAGCTTCAGGTCTGGCTGCACCTGTGAAGAAAAAAAAGTCACCGTTTCTTGTCTGGTGACTCTTGCTCAGAACTAACAGCAGCTAGGCAAATGTCAGTTTAGTTGCAGAAATTGGGGGGGCAGGGGAGGAAAAGGGGTAAGGAGTTAACAAGGGTGGGGATAGAGGCTAGAAAGAATATTTGGACAGACAAAGATGTTGAAAGCAAACTGACCTGCTGTGAACGGACACTTACTGGGTAACAACTAGTGTGTAACGGTGGACTATGTGATAACAAAGCCTGGTGTGTGGAGTAGGGGGCTAGGAGGCTAGGCCAGGGGAGAGTTCAGGCTCTAAAATGATTGAACTCAAGAAAGTCCGGAGGGCTGCAGGGTTGCCAAGCGGGAAAAAATGGTTTCTCCAACTTCACTGGAACAGAACGGCCTATTCTCTGCTTCTTCCTGGAACCAAGGCCTGAACCATCCCCATTTACCAGCCCGCTTGACTGAGCTCATCTTCACCATCAACAGCTTCTCCTAACTCCTCTCATTTTCTTCAGGTCAGAGGGGTGGCCATGGGTCCCAGTTATGCCTGTCTCTTCACAGAGCACATGGAACATTCCTTGTTCCAGTCCTGCTGCGGTCTCTACCCACAACACCTTCTCCAATGTATCAATGATATCAGTGCTGCTTCCTTCTCTCTTCTTCCACCCCACCCTCACTTTCACCTGACTCCTCCCTCCCTCGACATTTTGATTTCCATTTCTGAGGATAGACTAGCAACTATAAACCCACCAACTCGCACAGCTATCTGGAGTATACATCATCCATTCTATTCTCACACTTTGTCTGTGCACATGTTCTGATGAGGCCAACTTCAGTAAGTTAGCCTCCAAAATGTCCACCTTCTTCCTCAAACAAGGATTCCAGAGCACTGTTGTCAACAGGGCCCTCCACTTGGTCTGACCCAACTCCCACACTTCCGTCCTCACACCCTCTCTTCACTTCCACAACAGGGATAGGGTTCCCCTTGTCCTTACATACCATAATTCAGAGGACTATTAGCCACCATTTCTGCCACGTCCAATGAGATGCAACCAACACATTCCCCCTCCCTTGTCTGTCTTCTGCAGGGTCCATTCCCTCCAGGGCACCTTGGCCCACTGTTCCTTCACTCCCAAAACTGCACACCCCCCACCCCCTCACTGCACCTTCCCCAGCAACTGCCAAAGCTGTAACACCTGCCCACTTACCTCCTCCCTCCTCAGTATCCAAGGGCCCATACTTTCAAGATGAAGAACACAACCTAATCTACTGGCATTCGTTGCTCACAATGCAGTCTCCTCTACCTTGGGGAAACAAAGCGTAGACTGGGTGGCCTCCTCTACGTTCTGCCCACAAAAAAGGAACCTGAGCTTCCAGCTGTCTGCCACTTTAACACACCATAGTATTCCCTGGTCAACAGCTGCCTTAGGGTTGCTGCAGTGTTCCAGGAAGCTCAGCACAATCTGGAAGAACACCGCCTCATTTTCCATCTGGGGACCCTGCAGCCCCACCCATTTCAATACAGAGTTCAACAATTTTACGGCCTGGACTCTCCCATGTCTTAGCCCCTGACTCTACAAACCAGGCTTTACTGTTACAGTCTGCCATTATATGCTACTTATTGTTAAGCAGTAACAGTCTCCATCAATAGCTATTCATCCTAGTCAGACCATTGTCCACTCCTTTATCTGTTCAACTGCTCTTCTCTTTGGACTCTATCCCCATCTATCACTTACTCCTTGCCTCCTTCCCCCACCCTATCTTCTCCATATAAACCAACACTTTCCCAGCTACAAAATCAGAAGTTGCTGGAAAAGCTCAGCAGGTCTGGCAGCATTTGTGAAGAAAAAAAAGCACAAAAATCAGATAACATTTCTTGTAACCCGAAGCATTAACTCTAGTCTTTCTTCACAGATGCTGCCAGACCTACTGAGCTTTTCCAGCAACTTCTGATCTTGCTCCTGAGTTACAACATCCGCAGTTCTTTCCATTTTCCTAGTGACCATCAGTTCTGAGCAAGGGTCACCAGGCCAGAAACATAACTGATTTCTCTTCACAGATACTGCCAGACCTCCTGAGCTTTCCCAGTTGTCTGTTTTTGTTTGAGGCTGATTCCTGTGCCTAGTTTCTCTGTTAGCAAAGGAAGGCAATTTGTTTCATGCTCGTTTTCAACAAAGTGTATATAATAAGGAACATTAGTGAATGCTTTTTATGGCCTCCTCCCAGATACTTGCCAAGGCAGTGCCAGATTTTGACCGGTTCAATTTATTCCACACAACAAGAACACAACAAAAGGCTCTCTGGTGGCACAGTGGTAGTGCTCCTACCCCTTCAGCAAGGAGCCTGGGTTCAGGTCTCACCTGCTCCAGAAGTGTAAGGTAACATCTCTGAACTAATTGATTAGAAAAGTATAAAATCAACAGGATCAATCACTTCATAGATATAGTGAAGAGTTAAATAGTTGGGCATAATCCAAAACAAAGAAGTCAGCTATGATTTTTAACTACTAGTCTAAATATGCAACACCCCCAACTCGCAAATATACTGGTCTGTAACATGTACTACTATATCCGAATAATTTACTTCAGCAACACCTCAAAGCGCCTTTGAGGAATGTCTCAAACTTACCACTTTCCTCAATTTAAAAAAGGACAAATTCAGCAGGTGTAAACTACCCTGCCTCAGACATAAATAAATGTTGCCTTAGTCATCCTTGGATCCAATAAATCTGATATTTACGTAAATTTACCAAAGTAGAAACAGATCCTTTTTGCTCTCATTTAACCCACTCGATTTTGACGATCACTATCTGACTCTCATCTCAAGTTGCACTCCATTTTTAACGGAGGATCTATGCATCAGAATCCACAAGTCTCTCCAGTACCTATACAGTGAACATTTATCTGGAGCCTATTCCAAAGGCAGAAGAATAAAACAAACTCAAGAAGCAAAAACAAACTGCTGTAACTGATCAGGGATACGCCTTGAATTCTAATCTCATTTGTCTCTTTCATTCATCTCTTCAATTTGTAAGTTTCAGACATTTAGTTGTCTAAAAATGTTTAGACCATAAGACCCAGGAGTAGAAGTAAGGCCATTCGGCCCAAAAAGTCCACTCTGCCATTTAAATCATGGCTGATGGGCATATCAGCTCCACTTCCCTGCACTCTCCCTGTAGCCCTTGATTCCTTCTGAGATCAAGAATTTGTCGATCTCTGCCTTGAAGGCATCCAACGTCACGGCCTCCATTGCACTCTGCGGCAATGAATTCCACAAGCCCACCACACTCTGGCTGAAGAAAATGTCATCTCATTTCCATTTTGAATTTACCCGCTCTAATTTTAAAGCTGTGCCCACGGGTCCTAGTCTCAAAGAAAAGTTATGTTCAATTACTGAGTTCAACTGTAGGTAACTGACTCCAAAAGAATCGCTGGGCGTTTTCCCCCCCAGACTGAACAGTTTGAGAAACAATGGTCTTAAAAATTTTCTTAAATAATTGTGCAATCTAGTTTACAAATTGGAAAGAACTGATGTTTTATTAGGATCACTAATGAAAAAAATTGTGTCTGAACTAACATTAGGCACTAAAAAATTAATACCACAAAGAACATCTGATCAAATCATCTATTTCATCTAATATTTCCAAAGAAATCAGAAATTTGACATGAAGTTACTTCATCATTCTAACACATCCAGGCTATTTCCTGGTTCTTAAATCAGAAATTTTAAAATTTCAGGACTTGATTTTTTTTTAAAAAATACTCATTTTTGTTGGGTTAATCACATTCTAAGGCACCAGGATATATTTTGTAAATGTAAGCTTGAGTTTCTTTGTAAAAATATTTCAATTCAGGAGTTGCTTTTCGATTCAGTTCCCTTCAAAGTCAGCCAGACACAAAAAGGGTTTGCAACCAAACAACTTGCAAAGTGTAAATTGGAACAGCATGCAGATGAGGAAGGAATATATTTACAGTCTGTTCAGTCTTGGCAAGCAGCATGAATGTTACTGCGGCTCAGATTAATTTTACATACAGTTTCCAGTTGGTCAACAATTTAGATTCTCCGATGGGTACAGCAGTCCTCACCAAGACTTCCCCTCCAGGTATACAGGATCATCTTACAAGGTGATATACCATAAATACAATATTCTTCAAAGATTTCACATAAAATTAGGTCGTCTTTTCACACTTCACATACAGAGCCTTATTATTCTTGACGCAGAAATAAACTGACAGTGCAGAACAATATTTTTGAAAGAGAATTGAATGGTTGGTAGTACACGGAGTTAAATCCCATTCGTGAAACAGGGACGTCAACTAATGTTAGTCCTCGTTCAGTCAGTTATCCTTGGCTTAATGGCAGCACCCACAAATGTTATTTGAAAAACATTTTTCCTGGCTAACATTTCATCCTCTTATTAGTCAAAATAAAAGTAGAGGGGTGGTCATTTTTCATTCTTGCTAAGGAGAACATATTGGGGTCAAATTGTCTACATTTCCTACAACCACAAACATAACAAAAGGATTAATTGGATACAAAGCATGTTGGGTTGTCTGAGACTGTAGATGATGCAGTGATTCCGCATACGGTATTTAAAAAAAGTCAAGTCCAGTTGACACAAAAACCTGTATCAGCATAAACTCAGAGACAACACTGAAAAAAGTCAATTCAGTACAGGCAACTATTTTCAGCATTTACTTTTTATTATAGAATATTTAGTCTGGCTGGCAAGGAAAATACAAGAAAGCAGTTGAACTAGCTGAAGAAATGCTATTTTGGAAAGCGAAAAATTTCCAAGGTAAACTTTTAAAACTTACCTGCCTCAACAGGTGCCAGCATACAAAAGCAGCATGCAGGCAGTTGTCAATGTCGTCCAGGGTTTTTTACAAATGTAAAACTGTTTTGCTAGATATGGACAGATCTCAGAATTTGAAAATGTGCACGTCAGATTTGGCAATGAATGATTTTGATCAGGGCTTCCCAAAATAGGCCCTGAACTCCACGGCAACAATGACCACCGTGAACTTTAGAGAGTTACAAAAATTGTCGTCCTGTTCCAACAGCCACCCTCTTTCACAGGGCTCTTCCCTACGTCCACTCTACCAATCTTTCCCCAACACCTGACCTGTTCTCAGGTTTCACTGAGGGGTTGTGACAACTTTCAAAGCACAGAACAGGGTCACGGTGGGAAATACTCTGGGAAGCACAGACTACTAAGCACCTCAGTCAGTAATTCATTCTACACCTTATGAATTTGAAGGAAGAGATTTAAGGCAAAAAGTGATAACTTAAGGAAATCACATTTTTCCCATTTCAGGGAGTACACACACCTATTCATATACATTAAAATAACGTAAAAGAACAACAGGGCTACGGGAGAAGCTCACAAGAGGCTATAAGCTGGCATCATCTTTTGAGTTTCTAACATTTCTTCTTATCTGAAGGCACACAAATTTGTGCAAAGACTTGGAAAACTTGAACAGTGCAACAATATTCTTTTAAATTTCAACTGAAGCTTCTTCAAACATGCCATAGAGGGACAGAAGCAGAGATGTCAACAGGGAGAGACAGTAAGATCCATCAGGATATTGTATTTCAATAAAACCAAAATTGTGGCACCCTGATTAAAAGTCTGCTTCATCACTATCAGTAACTATGATGAAATATTTCATGACCATATAGCAAAACAGAATAGTTAGTTTAACTTAAAGTATAAGTAGTGCATAGATTTGAAATAATATGCCTGTTTTCAAACTTTACTTGGAATAAATCATTGAAAAAAAATCAAAAGATCCCATTTAAACTGAAACAAAAAAAAGTTAAGGGTGCTTCCAGCATGCCAAATTGCAGAGTTCATTTTATGTATACACTGCATGCTTAACTGCAGAACACGTGGGGGTCTTCCCTGTGCCCTGAAACGTGCTGTACAAATGCAGGTCTTTCTCATGGCACATTGACAATTTCACCATGTACGCACAACTGAATCATCATTCTTCATGAATTCCCAGCAGCAAATTTAAGTCTCTCTTCATACATCATGGCTCCCAGGATTGATTGAAAGGAAATGGGAGATAGTAAAAGCTCTTGCAGATGTTGGGCACACAATAAGGGAATGAATTAGCAAAAAAAATCTCCAATTAATTATCAAGCTGTGCCACAGAATAAAGAAAGCTTACCAACTTTATTGAAGCATCAGAACCATTTCAGTGAATTAAGTGCAAAAAGTAAAAGTAAAAGTTAAAGACATGCAATGACTGCCATTACACAGTAGACACAAAACCCCTAAAGTCTTTGTCCAAAAAGGCTGGAGATATTTCCATCATACTGCAGGGAGTTACACTTGCTTGCACATAAAAGGCTCAGAGGAAGGAGAAAATGCACTCAACTTGCTGCATCTCACCAGTGTTTTTAAACAAATGCCTTAAAATGTTGCTGGAAATGCTTTCAGCTGACATCTCCTTTTGCCCTCAAAAGAGTAATGGGACCACATTACATGTGCAGTGAGATAGAAAGGAGACTGATTGGCAGAGAGGAAACAAAGAATAGGAATTACTGTGTGTCCTTTTCAAATTGGCAGGCAGTAGTGGGGATACCACAGGGATCAGCACTGGGACTCCAGCTATTCACAATATACATTAATGATTTGATCAAGGGAACAAAACGTAATATTTCCAAGTTGGAAAGATAATACCAAGTTGGGTGGGAGAACTGTGACAATGCAGAATCCTTCAGTTTGACTGCAACAGGTTGGACGTGTGGGCAAATGCATTATAATTTGAATAAAAGTGAGGTTATTCACCTCTGAAACAGAAACAAGGTAGATTATGACCTGAACAGCTGTAAGTTTGGAGAGGGAGTTTGCAGCAGGACCTGAGAGAGTCCTTATGCACCAGGTAAGCATGCAGGTGCAGCAGGCGGTAAAGAAAGCAAATGGTATATAGGCCTTCATTGCAAGAGGTTGAGAGTACAGGAGCAGGGATACATTGCTGCAGTTGTACAGGGCTTTGATGAGACTATAACTGGAATATTGTGCAAAGTTTTGGTCTCCTTTTCTGTGGAAGGATGCTCTTGCTCGAGGGAGTCTAGCAAAGGTTTACCAGGCTGAATTGGTGGATGGCGGGTCTAACATGAGATCAACTAGTTTGGGATTGTTTTTGCTCGAGTTCAGACAAGTTGTTGGGGGGGGTCAGAGTTAAAATTCTAACAGGACTGGGTCAAGGCAGGAAGGAGGATGTTCCCAATAGTGGGTACGCCCAGGGGATGTGTAGTGGCAGGCTATGCTGTACCAAGGCCTGGAGTGTGGGGTGGGGGGTTGGGACGGGACATGGGGGAGTTTAGGGCCTAAAATTATTGAACTCAATATTGAGTCCGGAGGGCTGCAGGGTCCCCAAGCAAAAAATTAGATGGTGCTGTTCCTCCAGCTTGCGTTGGGCTTCACTGGAACACTGTAGCAAACCACAGACCGAGATGTTTGCCAGAGAGCAGGGTGGTGCATTGAAGCGGCAGGCAACAGGTAGTTCTGCGAGCAGAATTTAGATGTTCTGCGAAGCGGTCACCAAGGCCCGAAACGTCAGCCTTCCTGCTCGGCCTGCTGTGTTCATCCAGCTCTACACCTTGTCATCTCTGGAGGAACAACACCTCATTTTCCACTTGGGGACCCCAAAACCCTCCAGACTCAATACTGAATTCAACTATTTTAGGATCTAAACCCTCCCATGTCCTAACCCCCCACCCAACATATCTTGTTACCACATAGCCTGCCATTACACACCCACTGTTGTTCATCACTAACAGTCCCCATTAACAACGATTCACTCTCCTAGTCTGATCGTGAGCAACTCCTTTGTCTGTCCAGCTGTCTCTCTCTCTGGGCTCTATCTTATCTTTTACTCCATACTCCACCCACCTGTCTATTTTCTGCATATAAAGTGATGTTTTCCCAGGCACCAGTTCCGAGGAAGGGTCACCGGACCCGAAACGTTAACTGTTTTCTCCTCCACAGATGTTACCAGACCGGCTGAGCTTTTTCAGGAAACAAATTCTTAAATCTTCAATCTCAAAATGTTAACACTAAAGTAGGATTGTAAATGTTCAACATTTCAAATTAGTGTACGTGGGGTAGTAAGCCTGACCACAACTCACCAATATTCTAGAAAGCTGAAATAATTTTAAACTCCATGTAATTTTAAAATGAATTTGGAGATTCTACAGAAGCAATTTTTGCCAGAAAAGTTCTGCTGTGTGAAGACCAAACACCAGTTCTCTCCAGAGCTCCTGAAACAAGGATGATCCAAGATATTTCAAAATCTTCATAAGAAATGTTAAAACTCTCCTTGATCACCAAAAACAAAATCACAAGTGACGTTTCCTGAGATCTAGGGGCTAAAATACATTATTCTTAATCTTCGATAATCTCAACTCTTAATAGA
Organism: Stegostoma tigrinum; assembly: GCF_030684315.1. Classification (NCBI taxonomy): domain Eukaryota; kingdom Metazoa; phylum Chordata; class Chondrichthyes; order Orectolobiformes; family Stegostomatidae; genus Stegostoma; species Stegostoma tigrinum. The sequence continues at coordinate 91,859,634 of NC_081359.1, forward strand.
TGCAAGACCAGAAATACAAAGAAAGTATTTCTATTTCAGTTCTTACTCCACTTCTCTCTCTCTCAATCATTTAAAGTCAAACCTATCACAAAAACAGTTCATCAAATTGATGTCAGTTCGGATTATTACAGGAGTAAAAACAGAATCAACTGTCACAGTACAAGTTTACAATCAAACATGAGCTGTCACGTGATCACCGGGCAGCCATTTTGGGAACAGTGGCCATAAATTTGTAGGATTTTGGATATTTGTGGAAAAGGGAGCGGCTGGACGCTGGACCAAGTGTTACTTTGTGGGCAGGAGGGCGACAAGTCAGATTCTGACGGAATTTGGGGTTTAGGTGGCGGCCAAGCGACCTGTTAAATCCGGAGACGCGTCATGTTGGAATCCTCCCCGCGGCCAATGGGTGCGATTTGGCCTCAGTTCTTTCAAAAGCAGAAATTCAGGGTCTTAGTGACGCCCCTCAATCCAATGCCGATTGTCGGTGAGCCTGGTTGGCAAATGCCCCTTCAGGCCATCCTCAGCTGGCGCAGACACCGCACGTGACTCCAGACCCATGGCGATGCGGTTAGGGCCAGCAATGCCGTGAACGAATGCAATAACTTGAGGCTAGAATTGGAGAATGGAGATCGGGAGGTTGGCGGGGGGGGTGTTGTTAGAGGGTAATTCCACATCTGAGATGGCTAGGGGTGCAGGACAGGCGTATTCCTGTGAAAGTGAAGGACACGAATGGGAGGATCTGGGGACCTTGGATAAAAGGGGAAATTATCAGGTTAGGCAAAAACAAGGAAGCATTCTGAAGGTCTAGGCAACTAAAAACAGACCAGGTTCTCGAAATGTATCGAGAAAGTAGGAAGGAGCTCAAAGGGATGAGTTAGGAATGAAATGGGCAATGAAATGTCCTTGACCAGCAGGTTAGAAAGAATCACAAGAGCAAGGGGGTGGCCATGGAGGGATTAGGATCACTCAAGAATAAGGGGCAGAGGTTATGTGTGAAACCAGAGCAAACAGATTAGATCCTTTTAGATGAGATCCTTTCCATCGGTACTCACTCAAGAGAGGGACTGAGAGGTTAGGGAAAGGTGTGTGAACACTCCCAGGCACAACGGAGGAGAGAGTAGTAAGGGAATGGGACGCTTTGCCTGCAACGGTAGTAGATTCGCCAACTTTATCTACATTTAAGTCGTCATTGGACAAGCATATGGACGTACATGGAATAGTGTAGGTTAGATGGGCTTCAGATCGGTACGACAGGTCGGCACAACATTGAGGGCCGAAGGGCCTGTACTGCGCTGTAATGTTCCAGTTCCAAAAAAATGCCATTTTTAAATTGAGACATTAAAAGACAGGCTGGCTCTACCTATTTAGGCGGACAAAAACAAAAAAATCTCAACTCGCATGCGGTCCAACATCCATCCTGTAATCAGTACTGGCAAAAATATCTTCATTCGCTTACGTTAATAGAACATAGAAAAGTACAGCACAGTACAGGGCCTTCGGCCTACCATGTTGTGCCGTGGAATAATCCTAATCCAAAATTAAAATAGCCTAACCTACACTCCCCTCAAATCACTGCTGTCCATGTGCATGTCTAGCAGTCGCTTAAATGTCACTAATGACTCTGCTTCCATGACTTCCACTGGCAAAGTATTCCATGCGCTCACAACTCTCTGGGTGAAGAACCTCCCTCTGACGTCTCCTCTATACCTTCCTCCTAACACCTTAAAACTATGACCCCTCGTGGCAGTCAATCCTGCCCTGGGGAAAAGCCTCTGGCTATCGACTCTATCCATGCCTCTCACTACCTTGTACACCTCAATCAAGTCACCGCTCTTCCTCCTCCTCTCCAGAGAGAAAAGTCCGAGCTCAGTCAACCTCTCCTCGTAAGACGAGCCCTCCAGTCCAGGCAGCATCCTGGTAAACCTACTTTGCGCCTTCTCCAAAGCCTCCACATCTTTCCTACAATAGGGCGACCTGAACTGGACACAATATTCCAAGTGGTCTCACCAGGGTTTTGTACAGCTGCAGCATAACCTTGCGGCTCTTAAACTCGATCCCCCTGTTAATGAAAGCCAAAACACCATATCCTTTCTTAACAAACTTATTCACCTGGGTGGCAACTTTGAGGGAGCTATGCACTTGAACACCAAGATCCCGCTGTTCCTCCACACTGCCGAGAATCCTGCCTTTAATCCTGTATTCAGCATTTAAGTTTGACCTTCCAAAATGCATCACCTCGCATTTATCCAGGTTGAACTCCATCTGCCATTTCTCAGCCCAGCTCTGCATTCTGTCAATGTCTCGCTGAAGCCTGCCATAGCCCTCGATACTATCGACAGCACCTCCAACCTTTGTGTCATCAGCAAACATACTAACCCACCCCTCAACCTCCTCATCCAAGTCATTTATAAAAACTACAAACTGCAGAGGCCCAAGAACAGAGCCCTGCGGGACACCACTCAGCACTGACCTCCAGGCAGAATACTTACCATCTACAACCACTCTCTGCCTCCTGTCAGCCAACCAATTCTGAATCCAGACAGCCAAGTCACCCTGTATCCCATACCTCCTGACTTTATGAATAAGCCTGCTGTGGGGAACCTTATCAAATGACTTGCTGAAGTCCATGTACACCACATCCACTGCTCGACCCTCGTCAACCTGTCTCGTGACCTCAAAGAGCTCAATAAGATCTGTAAGGCATGACCTGCCCCTCACAAAGCCATGCTGACTCCCTTTAATCACGCTATGCTTTTCCAAATAGTCATAAATCCTATCCCTCAGAATTCTTTCCAAAGCCTTGCTGACCACAGACATAAGACTGACTGGTGTCTGTAATTTCCAGGGATTTCCCTATTCCCTTTCTTGCAAAGAGGAACATTTGCCTCCCTCCAATCTTCCAGTACGACTCCCGTGGAGAGTGAGAAAGCAAAGATCTTCACCAGCAGCTTAGCAACCTCCTTTCTCGCTTCCCGGAGCAACCTAGGACAAATCTGATCGGGCCCTGGGGACTTATCAATCCTAATGTTTGCCAAAATTTCCAGCACATCAACTTCCTCAATCTTGATCTGTTCAAGCCTGTTTTCCTGCTCCTCAAAGTCCTCATTCACAACAAGGTCCCCTTTCCTTAGTGAAAACCGAAGGAAAAAAACTCATTTAGGGCTTCCCCTATCTGCTCAGACTCCACGCACAAGTTCCCTACGCTATCCTTGATCAGCACTACCTTCTCCCTGATCATTCTCTTATTCCTCACATATGAGTAAAATGCCTTCAGGTTCTCCCTAATCCTTCCTGCCAAGTCTTTCCCGTGCCCCCCCTCAGTCCACTTTTGAGCTCCTTCCGAGCAAGCCTGTAATCCTCCAAGGCTGTGCTAGACCCTTGCTTCCTCCACCTTACGTAAGCTGCCTTTTTCTTTTTGACAAGAAGCACCTCTGTTCCCATCATCCAAGGCTTCTTAATCTTACCCCTTCTTACCTGTCTCAGAGGAACAAATTTATACATCACTCGCAACAACTGCTCCTTAAAACAGCCTCCACATGTCTGTTGTGCCCTGTGGAACAATTGCTCCCAATCTGTACTTTCCAACTCCTGCCTGATAGCATCATAGTTTCCTTTTCCCCAGTTAAATATCTTCCCCTGGTAACTGCTCCTTTCCAGGCTTTCCTTACTAGGCTCGTAAGTAATTCAGTGCTGAGCATAATTCCATGCGCTAAGGATGCAATGACAAGTTATTTGCATTCATAGAGGTTAGATCCAATCCATACCAGACCACAAATCCTAAGCACTTAAGTATGTCCAGCATACAACACCTCAACTGCCAACTGATGAAATTTAAATACCAGTATTTCCCATTTCTTTTAAAATATGGGACACAGGCACTACTGATAAGATCATTCATTTCATTTCTCACCTCCATTTGTGCTTGGGAGGTGATTGCAAGCTCCTTTCTTGAACCACCATGGTCATGATGATTCAGGTACTCTCATTCAAGTACTGTTGAGAAGGGTGTTCTTGCAAGATTTTGACCAAGAGATGGTGAAGAGTCAATACAGTTCCAAGACAGAAAGCAGACTGACTAGAAAGGAAATATGCAGACAATGATCCCATCTATCTAATGCCCTTGGTCTCCAGATGCTAGAGATTGGAAGTTCAGAAGGTGCTTTCAAAAGGTTGTTAGTGAGGTTGCAGCAATGCATCTTGTAGATAGTGTACACTGTCAGTAGTTGAGGGAGTTAAAGCTTTGGCTGGTGGAAGAGATGCTGAAGCAAGTGTTTTTGAGAGATGCACCTATCCAGGTTACTCCATCATGCTCCTAGTTTGTGCCTTGTAACTAAATGGACAGGTTCTCGGGGAAATCAGGAGTTGTCTCTTACTACAGAATTCCCAGTCTCTAAATCTGCTCTGTAGTCAGTGCTATGGGGGTCTGTTTGTGGTGAGTAATAAGCCCAAGATGTCAGTAGTGTGGGGTAGAATTCACTAATGAGAACCTTAAATCACCATAAAAGGAGATGACTGGAAAATAGTTATTGTCTGCCACATATGTACTACCTGCCATTGTCAATACAAGCCTGACTACTGTCAAGGTCTTACTTCGCTTGGGCAATTGCAGAATATAGTGATCACTTCACCGTCAGAAAAGAGAGGGCTGTTCCTTATATTGGAGCAAAGTTCATTGATGAAGCGGCTGAAGACGGGTGAGCTGGGGAAAACTGCCCGAAGGAGCTACAACAGCAAACGCCCTGGGCCAAAATAACTGGCCTCCAACAACCATGATCATTTTCTTTTGACTCAAGTCACTCGAGACCTCACCACTTGCAAATTTAGGTTGGATGTTCAAATACTGTTTTGGTGTACAAGGACAGTCATCCACACTTCAATGTTAGAAAGGAGTCCTGAATGTACAATGGAGTTAAACACCAAGGTTGAAGAATGATGAATTTATAACTGCTGCAATAATTAGACACTACTGCTAAAGTTTTTACAGAGATCTGTAGCGCAGGTGGAGGCTAAGGTTGTCGACTTGCTTGCTGAGCTGACTTGTTTTAGTTCAGACGTTTCGTCACCATGCTAGGTAACTTCATCAGTGGAGCCTCCAATGAAACAATGTTGCTCTACTCTGCTTGGAATTTATACTGTCCAGTCCATTATGAGTAGTGTCATTTCCAGTTTTGATCTGTATGGGTTTATACATAGGGTCCAATTCTATTTGTTTGTTGATTGCATTAGGTGGAGAACCATTCCTCTAGGGATTCCCACGCATGCCTGTTTGGCTTGCGCCACGATGATTACCTTGTCCGAGTTAAACTGATGGGCCTTCATTGTCAAAGTGTACTGTTACCAAGGAGAGTTTGTCATACCGTTTAGTTGCTAGCTGATGAACATGTATTCTGATGGCTAGCTTCCTCCTGTCTGTCCAATGCAGTATTTGTGGCTGTCATTGCATGGTATTTTGTAAGTCACGGTGTTTCTGCATGTTGTGGGAAAGGGGTCTTTAATCCTTGCGAGTGTTTGTTGTAGACTGGCTGTGGGATTGTGTGCTACCATGATACCTAGTGGTCTTACTCCTAGAGTCTCATCATCAGTTCTGATATGTTCCTGATGTAGGGTACTGTAGCCAGTGTTTAAGACGTAGTGGTCCTCTTGTTTTTGTCTATTTAGTGGACACCTGCGGATGAAGTTGCAGGGATATACGTTAATAGCAAAGATATTGTATAGGTGCTCTTCCTCTGGAGAGTTGCAGCCTGTTTACCTGGTGTCCTAATGCAGGTTTGTTTAATTAAGTTGGGTTTGTTGCTGTGGAAGTTGAGGATTGGGTCAATGTGGGTTGCTTTCCTGGATGCTGAGGTTTGGAACTCCCGATTGAGCAAATGCTCAACTGACATTCAGAAACGGAAGCTGATTGTAGTTTTTTCCTCTCATAAATTTAATCTCCACAAATACTCTGTTGATGAGGTTGGGGGGGGGGGGGGGGGGGGTGTCTCTCTTCTCATTTGTTGTGTTTAATAATGACAACTGTGTTGGCTTTGTACCGGATCCACAGTTTAGGTTGAATGAGGGAGGGTGGTATGTCTAGTCTTTGCATGGTTGTATCCATGATGGTTCCTGAGTTGGTGACCCAATGGGGTGTGCCATTGATCCATTTATATACTTAACCATTAAAGGTCAACTGTGTGGCAAGACACAGGCCTACTAGTGTGAGTATATTGTCAGAGCTGGTCTGTTTTCCTGCTTCCTCTAATAATGTGGCCAGTGTTTCTTTCGCTACCGGGATGTTGACTGACATAAATAAAGCTGTGGCAAAGGATACCATAATCTTGACACTGATTTTCATGTTCCGAGGGTAATGAGGAATTCTTGGGTTGAATGGATGGAATGGGGTGATCCTTCTACTAGGTGTTTCAATTGCTGTTGTAGGTCCTTGGCTAGTTTGTGCAAAGGTGTGCCCAGCAGAAAACAATTGGTCTGAGGGGGATGTCAGGTTTGAGTACTTTAGCAAGTCCATAGAAGCGGGGAGTGTTCATGTCTTCTGATTTCATTTTCATGTAGTCCATCTTGTTTATCTGTCCTGCATCCTTTAGTCTGGGGTGACACTGCCACAAACATTACATCAGACAGGCAGGAAGGAAACTAGCTAGAACATCAGCTATCAGATAAATGACGCAACAAACTTACCTTAATATCAGTACACTTAGACAATGAAGGCAGTTTAACTGGGACAATAGCCAAAGCCAAACATAGACATGGGTCTCCACCCATAATGCAATCAAACATACAGAATTGGACCTCATACACAAACATATACAGAACAAAACCGGCAATGACGCTAACTCACCATAATGAACCTGACAGTATAAATTCCAAGCGGAACAGAGCAACATCACTTCAGAAGCCTCACTGATATTACCCACCATGGTAACAAGATGTCTGAATGAAAACAAGCTAGCTCAGCAAACAAGTCAACAACGTTACACACTGCTGCTAGTCTAGAATTCACCCCACATACATGTTAGCCTCCACCTGCAAGTTCATGGACAGCATCACTATAGCAGGACGAATATCTAACTTGTCAAAATATAGAAGGGAGACAGAAGGCTTAGTGACACAGTGTAATGAGACTCATGCAAGAAGAAGTGTTAAAAACCTAAGAAACAAAATCTAAGGCATCCAACCACTGGAGAAAAGCTGAGGTAGTATTTGCAGCCTTCCTCACTCTGCTAGAGCTGGCCCTCCCCTCTGGGAAGTCTAATGTAATTAAAGCCAAGGTATTTCTTGTTCCAAATGTACAATTTATTCAAGGTGGTCTACTGTGAAACACAAGAATTTCTTTTTATTGAAAAATTTAATCTCTCTCAAAAGAACAGACATTTACATTTTCAAACAAGGTGATGGAAAGAGTTCACACATATTTAGTATGTTGGGACAATCCAGATATTCTCCCCAATTGCCAATTTCCTGTGGCTGATGAAATCCTGGTTGTCTGAAGCCAAACAACCCAGAGGAACATGTGACATGGTCTTTGTTGCCAGCAAATCCAAGAAAACGTTGGAGAACCAGGAACTCTTCATTTCATTCATCAACCTGACCAAAACATTCAATTCAGTAGATCAAAGCTCTATTGACTGGTGGCCAGAGATCTGGTTGCCCAAAGACTCCAATTTTAAACCTTTTCATGGTGGGAGATTTGAATATTCATCTTCAAAATCCAGACTGGGTCAAGCAGAGCTATTAGGATGTACTATTTACAATCTACTTAACTGTGATTATTCACCTGAAAGATGAATTGCTCTCAGATGCAAACATTGAATACCAACTAGATAGAATCCTTTTTAAGTTTCAGTTGCCTTCTTGCAAAACTAAACTGACCACCAGACACAATGGCTTACCGCATACGAATGGCTGTGGTGCTGTTGCCTAATCTGCAATTACTCAACCTCTTCATATCTACACACAGTTTGAAAGCTGACAAAACTCATTAATAAAGACTTGGTCAGTCAAAAATTCCATTTCACGCAAGCTGTTAGGAGATTCTAGAATTTAAAATCGGTACTCCACATCTTTGCAGTCACCTTTCAAAAGGCCACCCATTGGTGAGAAGACCCAACTCTAGATCAGCTGCAGTCAATCACCCAGATGTACTAGTGGTTAACAGGCTGGAGTTAGCAAGACACTGCTGCAAGTCAACAGAAGTCTTTGCCAATGCAGTTGTCACACCAAGCTCCTGTACTGCAGCAAGATCAGAATTGTGTACCAGCAACAAAAAACTGCAAGAAAATATCCAGCTATGCCCTTGCCCCATTTTCCAGATTAAAATGGAAGGAGTAGCAAATCAGTATCTTACTACTTGTGTCAGAGATAACAGGAACTGCAGATGCTGGAGAATCTGAGATAACAAGGTGTAGAGCTGGATGAACACAGCAGGCCAAACAGCAGAGGAGCAGGAAAGCTGACGTTTCGGGCCTAGACCCTTCTTCACAAATGGGGGAGGGGGAGGGGGAGGGGGAGGGGGAGGGGGAGGGGGAGGGGGATCTGAAATAAATAGGGAGAGAAGGGGAGGCAGATCAAAGATGAACAGAGGAGAAGATAGGTAGCGAGGAGACAGGCAAGTTAAAGAGGCAGGGATGGAGCCAATAAAGGTGAGTGTAGGCAGGGAGGGGACAGGTCAGTCCAGGAAGGACGGACAGGTCAAAGGAGTGAGATGAGGTTGGTAGGTAGGAAATGGGGATGCAGCTTGAGGTGGGAGGGGATAGGTGAGAGGAAGAACAGGTTAGGGAGGCGGGAACAAGCTGGGCTGGTTTTGGGATGCGTTTAATGGGAGGGGAGTTGAAATGGTTTGCGATTGGGAGGGGCAGCTGTTTATTGCTAACTGACCGCAGTTGTTCTGCAAAGCAGTCCCCAAGCCTCCGCTTGGTTTCTCCAATGTAGAGGCAGCCACAACGGGTACAGCGGATGCAATATACCGCGTTAGCAGATATGCAAGTGAACCTCTGCTTGATGTGGAAAATCTTCATGGGGCCTGGGATGGGGGTGAGGAAGGTGGTGTGGGGGCAGGTGTAGCACTTCCTGCGGCTGCAGGAAGAGCTGCCAGGTGTGGTGGGGCGGCAGGGGTGTGTGGAGTGGACAAGGGAGTCTCGGAGAGAGTGGTCCCTCTGGAAAGCAGACAAGGGTGGGGAGGGAAAATGTCTTTGAGGGTCCCCCCATTTCTCAGACGACATGTCCATCCTGGGCCTCCTGCAGTGCCACAGGAACAGCAACACATATCCCGCTTTGGAACCCTGCAGCCCAATGGTATCAATGTGGATTTCACAAGCTTTGAAGTCTCCGCTCCTCCCACTGCATTCCAAAACAAGCCCAGCTCGTCCCCACCTCCCTAACCTGTTCTTCCTCTTGCCTATCCCCTCCTCCCACCCCAAGCCACACCCCCATTCCCTACCTACTAACCTCATCCCACCCCCTTGCCTTGTCCGTCCTCCCCAGACTGACTATCCCCTCCGTACCTGCACTTACCTCTACTGGCTCCATCCCCGCCTCCTTGACCTGTCTGTCCTTTCCAACTAACTTCTCCTCCATCCATCTTTGATCCGCCTCCCCCTCCCCCATTTCTGATGGAGGGTTTAGGCCCAAAACATCAGCTTTCCTGCTCCTCTGATGCTCCATGGCCTGCTGCGTTCATCCAACTCGACACCTTGTTACCTCTTACTTGTACCAGTTCACAAGTAGTAAGTCAAAACTCGTGGAAAACTGTGGTGGTCTGGACAGTGTCCAGATGAGTGAAAAAACATCTCCCGTGAGATTGCTTTCTCAACACAACAGCCAACAATCCAGAGAACGAAGTAAACAAGACAAAGACAAATGCTTCGTGAGCCATGGCAGTGTTGACTTTAATGGTAGAGATGGTTCAGAACGGTGACAACTTGTCCATTTAAGGGCATCATACTTGAGACCAAATGCCTTTATAGCAGAGGAACAGCAAAGAAATGAAAGCGAATCCCAAACTTCAGGCCTGACTACCTCATGGAACACACTGCCTCACATGCCCAAAGATCTATAGGTTATACATGCCTATTCACAAGATCAGTGGGAAAAACACCTGGCCCAAGAAGTGACATTCTCTAATTAAAGGAGAAGGAACAATTATTGTAATAAATTTGTATGATAAACTCATGTGTTAAAAAAGTTCTAGCTATCTCTACATGAGACATTTAATTGTATTCCATGGCTCTTTGTAATGAGTGAACTAGATAAATGCAAATGAAAATACAAATCAATTCTGATTCAACAGCCATTTGTGGTACTCATTCTGAAAAGCTTTTACATAAAAGCATTTCTTCTAATTTCTCTCCTGCTTCTCATACCAATTTTATGTCCAGGCACCTTCAACAACAAACCAGAAACCAGTGGAAATATAGTCCAGGAGGTCCTTCCAAAAACACTCAGATCCAATTACAATCCAGGTTTCCCAAGGTGAAACTGTAAATCTGTTCTCATCACAGCTAGCTATCCTCGTAGTGAAAACATAGCTATACCTTACCTACAGCTTCAGATCCTTTGCATAGTTTTGATTGCTCGACTAAGTACTTCAGCTGTGCTCTGAGCAATAAGACAAAAAAAAAGCAGGAAGAACCGCAGGTGCTGGAAATCAAAAGTCAGTTCTGAAGGGTCACTGCACCTGAAATGTTAACCGATTTCTCTCTACAAATGCTGCCAACCCTGGGATTTTCCAGTAATTTGATTTTGTACTCTAACCAATAAGTTATGTGCATGTTCATTTGCTCCTTACTGCACTACTTAATTCTCACATTTTTAAAAACATACAACTGCCATCGTGCAGACTTTTCATCGACTAAAACCTATGCTCTGCTCCTGCATAGGCAATTTTACCATTTCTGGTGTACTTTTGTTCTGTATTTGGGAGGCAATGGCCTTGTTGTTGGACTGTTAATCCAGAGAACATAACATTCTGGGGATCCAAGTTCCAATCACACCATGGCAGATGGTGGAATGCGAATTCAGTAAATATCTGGAATAAATAATGACTGAACCCATTATTAATGGTCAGAAAAACCCATCTGGTTTACTAATGTCCTTGAGGGAAGGAAACTGACATCCTTAGCTGGTCTGGCCTACACGTGACTCCAGGCCCACAAAATGTGGTGACTTAATTGCCGTTTGGGCAATAAATGCGAATAGCCAGCAATGCTCGCATCCCACAAATGTATAAAGAAAAAAATTTCTTACTCATCAAACCCCAACCTTTGCGCAGTCTATGTGTTATGAATTCGTAATCTCTGGCATGTCCCTATTTCTGAAAAGAGACACACATTTTAGGTCATTGGTGACAAAACAATAGCCTACCAATTCCAGAAATGTTGATTTACCCCATTTTTTTTTTAAAACTTCTGCCTCAATACACCATTGCCATTTATACTGACATCTCAAATGACACTGAGGTCCAAGTATACTTCATCTACAGAATTCCCAGCGTCTATACTTTTGTCTACTACTTTAAAGAATTCAAGTAAAATTAGTCAAGCAAGCCAAATCCATGTTAGCAGTACCAATTTATCATCACAGCGTAAGTATTCATTATTGATTGTTTTACAGTTTCTCAGCATTAAGTGGCTCTAAATTATCCTGTAGTTTTGCATATTTTTGAGCAATGAGGTAGAATTCACACATCCAGTTTTGAGGAATTCCAAAGTCTTATTTTTCATTTGTTCATGGGATGTGAGTTCCTCTAGCTGCACAATATTTATTGTCCGATTCTAGTTGTCCAGGTTAGTTAAGGCTAAAAATAGACTGATATACATTTGGAGTCACATGTAAACTCCATCACTGTCAGTCCCTCTCGGACAAGGATGACTCTCTTCCACTCTTGGGGTGAATCCGTGGGTGGCCGTACAGTCTGATGTGGCTTCTGCAGACTGTGCTACGCTGAGGGCAGCAGTTGTGGGAAAGGGTGGGTGGTGCATTGGCGTGGCTGTGCACTCTGTTTTCACCTGGCTCCCGCTGTGCCTGGATACTGGAGATCTTGGCCTGGTTAAGGATACTGATGTTGGTGAGTCTATCTTCCCAGCAGATTCGCAGGATCATGTGCAGGTAGCAGTCACAATACAGCCCCAGCGCGTTGCGGTGTCTGCTGTAGACAATCCGCATCTCAGAGCCATGTAGGGGGGTGGGAACCAACCACAGCTTTACATATCATAGGTTGGGTGTCAGATTTGTTGTTGTCGTCCTCGAAAACCCTTTTCCTCAGGCAGCCAAAGGTTCCACTAGCATACTGGAGGCAATGCTGAATCTCTTCATCAATAACTCCTTTGGTCAACTGGCCACTTCCAATACTTCTGTAGTGTCCTATGTTCTCTAAGGTCTCTCCATGGACCTCAATAATTGGTAGGCTGACTCCACGGACCTCAATAATTGGTAGGCTGACTCCACAATACTGGGCCAATTGCTGGAGGACCATTATCTTGCAGATGTTCAAGGTGAGATCCAAGCTCTTATACACCTTCCTAAAAAAAGCTGACGATTGTCCGGAGTTCATCCTCTGAATTTGCACATACCCAAGCAACATCCACATACTGCAGCTCAATGGGGAGTGGGTCGGTAGTGGAGCCATTTGTCATTACCACAGCTTCTATGTCATAGTGCAGCAGGCAAAAAGAATGGTGACAAACTTCATAGTGCAGCTGAAGCAGAAGGACACTCCATAATGTGTCCAAGTGGCAGTGTCAAAGCCAACCATGAACAGGGGGTGAGTTTTTTTCTTTGTATTGCTCCTGCAGCCTGCCCAGAGCTATAAGCTACTCCAGATAAGGATGATAAATTTCTTTCTGTAAAAGGATATTAGCCAACCAGGTAGGTTTTTAATGACCATCAACAGATGGTTATCCAGTTGCCCTTAGACTGGCTTTTAATTTCAGATGTTTGTTGAATTGAATCTGACAGAGGCAGATTTGAACTCATGGTCCAAATATATTAACTCAGGGTTTACAGTTACTAACCCAGTGACATTACTATTGAGCCACCCCCCAAATTAGATTCACTTTAATAGTATCAAGACAGTAGAACCCAAAAGGTTTAGGATTCCTTGATCCTTAAATATGCAACTAGAAATGGAAACTTACACCTTATTCAACTGGCATTTAAAGATTGACAAAAACAAAAGAACAAAAAAAACCTGTCAATAACAGTAGAGACCAAGTCTATAAGTGACCTGAACATTGGTAAGCAAGCAAACACATACACCTCAGTATTTTAGTTTAAATCAAAGAAATGTAATTAAAATAATCTAAGCTCTGTACACATTAAAATCTCCAAGGAAAGCTGAAATAAAACGCATCTTGCTATTCCAAAAAAGTAGCTTATTTACCCCATTGCAAAACCAATCCTAAAAATACGAAGTGGATGCGCCTGAAAAAAGATCACCCAACAAAATATGCAGGTGTAAAAATCTAAAACATAAAACACTGGAGATACGGTGCAAGTAGGTATGCAAGGCAAGTTTGCGTTTTGGGCGCAGGGCTTTCAGAACTGTCACTCCATTGTGAGATTGATGATCAATAATTAACCCCACAGTCTGATCAAATGACCACTGTTATTGTCAACATACTGGCGAACACAATAGTGATGTTCAGGTGCAGGGTTTTTTCTTTTGCAGTATGTCAGAACCTTTAGTTTGGTATCCCTTCTGACAAAAAGGCATTTCAAAAGTTCTCAGACAAGCCCACATCATGCTATTTAACAATAGCTTCAATTAAAATTTAAGCTTCCAAAATGAACCTATTGGGTTAATTTTGGCAAAATTGAGCAAGTGACTACTGCCAATCACACAAGTAATTACTACTTTGAATAATTAAGTAGAACACAATCCTGTGTACATTTTGAGAGAATCTTGATACATATCCAAAAGCAGAAACTTTAAATTTATGCATAGAAGGTGATGCTAGACTTTATTCTAAAAAAAGGGCTACAAGTTAAAATAGCGATAAAACTTCAAAAAAAGTTCAGATTCAATTATTTAATAACTGATGGTCAACACTAGAATTTAAATTGTGATTGAAGACATTGTCTAAAAAGAAGTGTTTCCCACACAGTTGATAGGAAAGAAAGTTTTACCACGAAGTATCGTTCTGCATGGTTCAAGTCTACCCTTTACTTTAAAACTTGAGAAATATCATGAACACAAGTTTATTGGAGAAATCGCCACAATTTAGTTACACACTACACAAGGATGACTTTGATAAGCTTAATTCTTTTAAATGTTTACATTTTGCATATGTTATGTCGATGTACTTTATCATCATTTGATTATGGTGTGAGGACATCACTGACTCGGACAGCATTAATTGCCTTTTCGGAATAGATTGCTCAATCATTTCAGAGGGGAGTTAAGAGTCATCCACATTTGGTGTGTCTAGTCAAATGGAGACCACCCAGGCAGAATTCCTTCCCTAAGAAGGACATCAGTGAACCACATGGGTATTCAAAAAACAACAAGCACTTGGTCACATGGTCACCATTTATTCCAGATTCTTACTGATTTCATAGTAGACGATGAGATTTGAACCTATGCCTCCAGAGCATAAACAAAACTAGGATTTGGGTACTGGATTCCAAGTCCAAAAGACATAACCACTAAAACACTCCCTGTCTACATTATAATTATAGCTTATAACCTTGCAGAAACAGTATAACCCTGATGAAAAAAAAAGCTGTGACTTAAAAAAGCTAACACACTAAGGGTGGAATCAGGTTGATTTTGATTTATAGAATTGAGGAAGCAAAGGAATCCTGTCTACTTCTAGTTCTTTTCATTGGAATTGCTGCTGGATTAGTCAGTTATGCTTTCTCCTTGTGATGTGACTTTGTTTGTAGGAAGAGGTGGTTCAGAGCTGGCTTGCAAGTTCTTTGGAAAACGTGAACGCAACCCAAACATAATTGGTTTGGATTATGCGTCCTACAGGTTCTACACTGTGCCCGGTTTTCAGGTGTCCACACCAGAAATGTTAAAACAACATTCCCAAGGTCCACCAAGTGCAGGTCACTCAACCCTACTTGCATGTATGCTTACTTATTGGTTGAGACAAAGCCCTTGCCTAAGTGAGTTCTTAAGAATCATGCACTCAACTGGTAGAGAAGGATCTTAATGGAACATGCGTTGGGCATCAACTTTGCTCCATAATTCCAAACACTGGTCAAGATCAAGACTGGTTGGTTATTTGCTCAGGAGAATGCACTGACCATGCACAAAATGGAATCAAACTTGAACATCTTTTTTAAAATTTAGTTCATTGTCATATTCAGGCTAACTACACTAATTTCATTGTGGCTGCATACAAAAACGTTGGGTGCCAACTTGCTGTATTTGTAGCAAAAGCAGTTTGATATATCATGAACTTACATATGGTAACCCAAGCAGGAAAATAAAACAGTAAATGTTATCCACACAAATCAAGTGAAGCTCCCATCAGATAAGCACACAAGATAATAAATGGTTGAGGCAAAAACACCCCAACTACTTGTGTTCTCCCCACTTTTGGCTTCACAAATGATTTCACGATCTATGTGGAAAGTAAAAAAATCAGAAAAGATTAGAGTTAAGCTTTTTATTCAGATGCCACTTAGCCAAAAGAGCTGTTTAACCCAAGTGACTGGAATGCCAAGCATTTCTTACCATACAAGAATTAAATAATGTGGATCAGTTATTGCAATTAGCTTGACCAAACAGGCTATTTCCCCAAATCCTCCGACGAAAGAGAATAATGATTGTAATATGTCGATTTTCACAAAGATTACCTATTTTGAATAAAAAGACAATTGCTTTAAAATTTTCCTAATATGAAATACTTCCATCCTCTTCGATAATACATGAAATCAAGGGCATATCAATGTACAATCCGAACAGTTTTAGTTCTGAAAACAATAAAATATTGACCTGCGCTAGTGTATTCTATGCTATGAATGATGGAGACTGGCTCACCACGCCCAAATTCCAGTTAGCTGGGCTCTTTTAATCAAAGTAAAAAAAGAGTTGGTCTTTCAGTATCGTATAATAGAAGCATTAAAGCCTTCTATAAAAGGACATTTTTTTACAACATTAACGATCACTCAAACTATATATTGACAATAAACCCTAATTTAAAACAATTTATACCTATACATTCACGTCGACTATTCTACAGAACAATTACCGGAGGTGTGATTCATTTAAAAAAGCCTTATCTTAAATATACCAAGTTGTTCTTAATCAACTTCGTTTGATAGCAACATATGTCTGCAAAATCTAGGATGTCGTTTAATCAAAATTAAAACCTGATCACTACGAGAAGAATCAATAAGCTATTTCTATTCCATATCAGCCTTATTGAAATCATTTTACGAGCTGCAAATCATATATCGCTTTCCGAAATACTCAGGCTTCATATGAAACGCAACATTTACTTCCTAGTCAATCTGCCTATTTAATATGGGGTTACGTTGCTGCATAATACAGTTTCGCAATAAGATATATGCCTTTATCAATGGAAGCTTTGCCCGTTTCAGGCGCTGATAAAATGTGAATCATGTGTGGCTGGAGCAATTTTCAATGAAATCATTACAGAATTCAATATTTACAGAAATCTTCGAGTTTAATTTACAGTAAAATTATGAGATCTCTCACTTCTGGTTTAGACAAAAGAAAAACAAGGTGCGGTTGTGTGAATATCAAAAAACGCTACACCAGTACGTAGGCCAGATTTCAAATTACCATCCGTACAATTCTAGTCCTACAAGAGGTTTAAAAATAATCTCCAGCATGTTTAACGCTCCAGGGCATAATAGCTGCACGAAGATTACATCCCTGGGTTGGATAATTATGACCAAGCCAATTTTTTTTAAAAACGCCCCTATTGTGTAAACAAGAATTAGTCAATAGCAGACTTGGTGCACCCCAACACAGCAGCAAAATGCGGATGAATCCAATTGGATTTATCTATAATAGCAAGACAAGTTGATCGAATATTTGCGTAGCAGCCACCACACAGATGCATAACGAACAAGACCAAAAAAAAGTAATTTTGACAGCAAAGCATCAAGTAAACACGATTATGCAAACCAAAGTGCCATCATGCAAGGGAACCATCAAAAGCGCAGTATTTTTTAAGTATCCAGTCAAATTTTGAGAGAAAAAAGGTTTTAACGCCCCACTGAACAAAACTCTTGCTTTCTTTTCTGCCCTGAGTCTCTCCATCCCTATTTCCCCCAGGGCCTCAGGTCGAAGGTGTGTCCACGGCGTGGGGGGAAATGAAGGGGGAGGAGAGCGGTGAAGGGAAAGAGGGAAGGTGAAGGTGAAAGGAAAGAGGAAAGGCAGTGAGGGTAATGGAGAAGGGATTGAGGTGTGGGGGAAGGTGTGGGGGGGGGGGGAGGAAGAAAGGATAGGAAAGAGGTGAGGAAGGCAGTGGGGGGAGGGGAGGTACAAGCCTTCCAGCTGAATGGAGGGTGAGACTGCAGCCCCTTCGACAACGGCAGTCGGCGTTACTCACCGCTCTGTTCACCCAGGAAAACGAGCTTGAATTTCCTCAATGGATTCCCGAAATCGCCTCCCGAAGTCATCGCGCGGAAGAAAAATAAGTTAAAATATATATAAAAAGAAGTCTCTGTTTTCTTTTCCTTTACGAGCACCGCTGGAATGTAATGTTTTAGGATATATAACGGCGGTAGGTTTAACGCTGAACGATCCTACCGGCTCTATCTATATATTATATATATATAGTTGGTTAATTATCCCAACGGGCACCGTCAATCACTGAGCCACAGACAGACACAGGGAAAAACTGAGCTCGCCTCTCCACAGTTACTATACTAAGCGCCGCTCGACAACCTACACTTGATGGCCGGAAGACTTTCCTGTTCCCGGGGAGAATAGACAGATAGACAACCCGAATGACCAATCGACAGGCGGACAACCAGGCGTCATGACGTAATCTGCCCACTCAACGGTGAAGGAGCGGGGCTGTCCACCCACCCAGTCTGTGGGGCTTGGTTGATCGGCAAGTGACCTGCGCACAGGCGCAGCGCCACGTAACCATCCCGCCCACGGGCTGACGTCGCCTGTCACTCAAGGATCCTCTTGCTCTGATCTTTGGAATGATGGTTTGGGATGGGTGTTTCAGCATTCAACCTGATAAATGCATTTCTTTTTGTTTATTCACAGCTTTCTTTGTATCTTTGCATGTCGTCGTGATCCCTTACCTCTTCTTCCATGCATTTGTTTCAAAATTGGCCAGGGAGAGCAAATTTTACATCTATTAATGACGTATTATCTTTGGTCTTAGGCAGAACAGATTGAGCAAAATGGAAACATGGAAGGAGAAGAGGACAATCCATGAGTCTTACGAGCTGAAGGGTTGGAGAATCGACCATTTGTGAGTTAGAACATAGAACAGTACAGCACAGAACAGGCCCTTCAGCCCGAGTTAGTTCATATAATGTATTTTCTATTTGAAAAGGACACCATCAGAGCATGGTAGCACAGAGGGAGGCCATTGGTCAATGCGTTTGTGCTGACTCTGCAAAAGTAATTTGGTTAATCCAATTTTTCTATCTTTTCCCCATAGGATGGCATTTCTCATCTCCTCACAATTGTCCTGTTCCCTTTTGAACTCAGTGATTGAAATTGCATCTAGATTAGATTAGATTAGATTCCCTACAGTGTGGAAACAGGCCCTTTGGCCCAACAAGTCCACACCGCCCCTTGAAGCATCCCACACACCCTTGGACACTATGGGCAATTTAGCATGGCTAATCCACCTAGCCTGCACATCTTTTGGACACACAGACAGTTGCCAAGGCTGGAATTGAACCTGCATCCCTGCTGCTGTGAGGCTGCAGTGCTAACCACTGTGCTGCCCCAACTTACAAATCTACCACACTTACAGTGCGTTCCAGATCCTAACCACTTGCTCCATAAAAAGCATTTCCTCATTTTGCCATTGTTTCATTTTATAATTATATTAAATTAGCTTTCTCTGGCCATGAATGCATCCACCTTTGGGAACAGTTTCCTTCCATTTACAAACAATAAAATACTGCAGATTTTGGAAATGTAAAAGAAAGCAAAACATACTCAGGTCTGCCAATACCTATGCAGAGAGAAGCAAAGTTAACATTTCAGGCATGTGACCTTTAAATGGGAGCATTACCTACACACTAGACAATCTGTCTAGACTCCTCATGATTTTGACACTGGCTTATTCCTCTTCCTTTCAAGCCCCTTCCTTGAACCTGTTCTGCCATTCAATAAGGTTATAACTGATGTACATGCCAACTCCACATATTTTAAATCATAATAGCTTCAGCTAGCAAAAATTTATAATTTAAGGAATCAAATTATTAATTGCACTAGCACTTTTTAATTTGCGTGAGAGAGATTCATTCTTTTTCCACCACTTGGCTGAAAAAGTATTTCTGAAGTTCTCTCCTGAATAGTCTGGCTCTTAAAGCTATTTCTTCATGCTGGAAAATCCTCAAGCAATGAGAGATGAAAAAGAGGGGTTGCTGAACAAAAATGCAAAGAAGGTGGATTAACATCACTACACATACATACATTTATGCAGACCATTGGGGTTCCCGAGTGACAGTGAGAGAGAGATCTGGATCAATAACAATAAGGATATTCACTGGGTTAAAGGTGACAGTACTGGAGCTACCTACATTTTGGCTATCAAACTCACAGTTGGATTCAGGCATACACAATCATAAACAAGTAGGCTCCCCAATTTGTCTTATTTTTCTTGGACTTCCTGGCCTGGTCAACCTGCTTCCCTTAGCAGAAACTGTAAGAACAAAATAGGATAATTTGCTCCATTACTAATAATGCCAAAATTGTCAATTTCCAGGAGATACCAGAGTTGATCTCTACAATGTTCTTTGAGCCACATTTTGCAGGTAATTTTCAGGATGTACCGGCTAATACATAAGCAAAAGAGGGGTAACTTTTTTTGGATATGAAAGGGAAGTTATCAAAGATACGGAGGGGGATTTATTTTGACTTATCCATTCCTTTTATATTTCTAAATGCCTCAAATAAATGGCTGTAGATATTGTCAATTTGGACTTTCGACCAGCATTGGGAAAATATCACATAACTGAGTTATTCAGTAAAGAGAGAGAAGACTTTGGTATCAAAAGAACAATTGATGTCTTGGAAACACAATTGTCTAAGGCATCTAAGATAGAGAAGAAGATAGATGAAAATATGAAGTAGGAGCATTGGTGAACCTTTTAGCTCTCCAGCCCCTTTTCAGGGAGATGATGGTCTTGTGGTATTTATTTATGATTTTATTCATTGTCATGTGCATTTCTCAGTGAAACAAAAACAGCAAAATACAATAAAAATCTTTTCCACTGTCACCACAATCCGGTGCCACTTTAAATAGTTTTAAGAATATGGAAAATAGAGATATAGTTTAGACAGAGTCCATCAGTACTGACCTAGGTTGTGTTCTGTGGACCTCGGTTCAAACCTTGCCATGGTAGATGATCAAATTTGAAGTTAAGTTTTAAACATCTGGAAATAAAAATTTAATGATGACCCTGAAGCTGTTGTCAATTGTCAGGAAAAACCTATCTAACTCACTAATGTCCTTTAGGGAAGGAAACTGCCATCCTTAACTGGTCTGCGCTACATGTGACTCCAGACACACAGCAATTTGGTTGACTCTTAACTGCCCTCTGAGCAATTAGAACAGGTAATAGGTGCTGACCTATCTGCAATGCCCACATCCCATGAATGAAAAAAAAAACCTACTGTACCCAGGGGCCTGGGTTTGATTTCAGCCTCAGATGACTGTCTGTGTAGAGTTTGCACATTCTCCTGGCGTCTGTGTGGGTTTCCTCCAGGTGCTCCGGTTTCCTCCCACAGTCCAAAAATTTGGGTGATTGGCTGTAGTGTCCAGGGATGTGTGGGTTGGGTGAATTATCCATGGAAAATGCAGGGGATAGGATTGAGTCTGGATGGAATGCTGTTCAGAGGGTTGGTGTGGACTCAGTGGGTCAAATAGCCTGCTTCCACACTGAAGGGATTTTCTGATTCTATGATACTAATTAGTATTGTCATGGCTGATCTTCTGTCTCAAGTTCATTTTGTTGCCTGCTCCCATTACTTCCCTGAGAGAAAAAAATCCCCGCATCTCAGTCTTGAATGTGGTCAGCAATGGAGAGTTCAAAATTTTCTAACGTAGGCAATGACAAAGATTCACAACCCATTGAATGAAGAGATAGAAGTATGGTTTAGTTTAAAGAGTATATAAACAAGCCTCTGAGATGATGTAATTGGGATTTCAGTAGTAATGTAATAGGATTTATTAGAAGAAAGGAATAGCAAGGAGCTTTGCAGCCTAAGCATCACATACATATTCTTCTTAACTGTTGTTTGAAAGAAACATAAAAGTCTTGTATGAAGCTTATAAGAAGAACAAAAAACCCAATATAAAACGAGGGAAATTCCTCATCTCGTTCTAAACAATCGACCCTTATCGTGAAACTCTATCCTAGCTAATGTTCTAGGTTCTCTGGAGGGACATCAACTACTCACTGTCTACTTTAAGATTCTTCCACATAAATGATTTCAATGAGATCATCTGATTAACCTAAATTCCAGAGTGAATAGGCTCAATTTGCTCAGCTTGTCAAGAGGACAACCCTAGAAAACATCCTACAAACCAACCTAGTAAATCTTTGCTGAACCACCTCTAAAACAAATATATTTCTCCTTACGTGCAATGAATAGTTTTTTTATTGACTGGTGAGAAACAGAAATGGGGTAATCTCTGGTCAGTACTTTTTTTGTGTGTATAGACATGATCGGGACCTGAACGCAAGTCTAACTTTCACAGTATGAAATTTCCTGTGTAGACTGTATACAAGCCTTTGAATTACTACACACGCACAGCCACACAATTTAAAGGGCCAGTGCACTTGAACTATTCATTCACACAACACAAAAAAGGTATATGGTTTCCTGTTTCAAAGTGTGTAGATGGTACAGAAATGGGCAACATTATATATCACAGTCCCTGACAGGGTTGACTGACATTGTGATAAACTACACTCATCGAGATATAAAGGACAATTCCTGGGAGCAGCTAAACAGTAAGTGTTCTAAGTTGCAAGCGAACAATGATGCATCTTTACTCTTAAGTATAGCCTGAGATCTTACAAAGGACTCTCATGTATTTCAGATATAATACAACTAGCTATTAAGTACTATGTAATGAACCTACTCTCTTTATCAAGACTGAGATACTGTTTTGCAAAAGATATCATTTCAGCATCTTACTCCATTTGGTATCAGTAACTTAGACTGATACCAGTTGTTTTGAAGGGTTCATTGTCGTAGAGTCATACAGTGCAGAAACTGACCCTTTGGTCCAACCAGTCTGTGCTGAACATTATCCTAAACTAAACTAGTCCCACCTGCCTCTGTTTGGCCCCTATCCCTCCAAACTTTTCCTGTACATGTACTTATCCAAATATCTTTCAAACATTGTAATTATACCCACATCCACCCCTTCCTATGTGTAAAAAAAAATGCCCCTCATTTCTTTATTAAATCTCTCGCCTTTCACCTTAAAAATTGTGAATTTGTGTTTGAAAGATCATAGACACCGTTTTTGTTAAGGGGCCAATGAAATGGTATTGGACTTTATTTATGAAGCATTTCTTGGTAGTCATTTTTTTTTGATGACTGCTTGTTCACTGGAGAGAAACTGCATGTCTGTCCCAGTCTGCAGCAAGTAATTGAAAAAGCTAAGCAATCCCACAATCAATGGACCAGATCTAAGCTCTGCAGTCCTGCCACATTTAGTCGTGAATGATGGTGGACAATTAAACAACTCAGTGGGAGAGGAAGCTCCACAAATACCCCCACCTCAATGATGGAAAAGCCCAACGCATCAGAAAGAGATAAGGATGAAGCTTTCACAGCGATCTTCAGCCAGACGTGCCAAGTTGATGATCCATCTCAGCCTCCTGCAGTGGTCCCCACCATTACAGATACCAGTCTTCAGTCAATTCGATTCACTCCACATGATATCAAGAAACAGTTGGAGGCACTGGATACTACTAAGGCTATTGGCTGTGACAACATTCCAGAAATAGTACTGAAGACTTGTATTCCAGAACTTGCTGCTCCCCTAACCAAGCTATTCCAGTACAGTTATAACACTGGCATCTACCCAATGTGGAAAATTGCCAAAGTATGTCCTGTACATAAAAAGGAGGACACATCCAACCCAACCAATTGCTGCCCCATCAGTCTACTGTCAATCACCAGAAAAGTGATGGAAGGTGTCATCAACAGTATCATCGAGCAGCACCTGTTCAGTGATGCCCAGTTTGGGTTCCGCCAGGGCCACTCAGCTGTTGCCCTCATTAAAGCTTTGGGTTCAAACATGGACAAAAGAGCTGAATTCCAGAGGTGATGTGAGAATGACAGCTCTTGACATCAAGGCTGCATTCGATGGAGCGTGGCATCAAGGAGTCTTAACACAACTGGAATCAATGGGTATCGAGGGAGAGCTCTTCGGTGGTTAGAGTCATTCCTCCACATAAGAAGATGGTCGTGGTTGTTGGAGGTCAGTCATCTCAGTTCCAGAACATCTCTGCAGGAGTTCCTTAGGGTAGTAACCTAGGCCCAACCACTTTCGACTGCTTCATCAATGACCTTCCCTCCGTCATAAAGGTCAGAAATGGGGATGTTTGCTGATGATTGCGCAATGTTCAGCACCATTCGCAGTTCCTCAGACAATGAAGCAGATGTGTCAAATGCAACAAGATAGCATGGTAGCTCAGTGATTAGCACTGCTGCCTCTCAGCGCCAGGGACCCAGGTTGGATTCCACCCTCGAATGACTGTGTGGAGTTTGCATCTTCTCCCTGTGTTAACGTGGGTTTCCTCCAGGTACTCTGGTTTCCTCCCACAGTTCAAAGATGTGCAGGGTATGTGGCTTGGCCACGCTGAATTACCCATAGTGTCCAGGATGTTTAGGTTACATGGCTTAGACATGGGGAGACGCAGGAGTAGGGAATGAGTTAAGGTGGAATACTGTTCAGTGGGTCGGTTTGGACTTGTTGGGCTGAATGGCCTGTTTCCACAATGTAGGGATTCTATGATCTATGATCTAGACAATATCCAGACTTGGGCTGACAAGTGGCAACTAAGATTCACGCCATACAAATGCCAGGCTATGACATCACCAATAACAGATAATCTAACCACCACCCTTTGACATTCTATGGTGTTACTAAAACTGAATCCCCCAGTAGCAACGTCCTGGGGGTTATCATCAGAAATACAACTGGGTTCACCTCATAAATACAGTACCTATAACAGCAGGTCAGGCTAGGAATACTGCAGTGAGTAACTCACCTCCTGGCTCCCCAAAGCCTGTGCACCATCTACGAGGCACCAGTCAGGTGTGATGGAATACTCCCCACTCACCTAGATGAGTGCAGTCCCAACAACAGGTCAAAGCAGCCTGCTTAACTGGCACTACATCTACAAGCATCCACTGCCTCCACCACCGCTCGGTAGCAGTGGTGTGTTCTATCTACAAGGTGCACTGCAGAAATTCACCAAAGTTCTTCAGACAGCACCTTCCAAACCCACAACCATTTCCATTTAGAATGACAAGGGCAGCAGATATAAGGGAAAACCACCACCTCCAAGTTCCCCTCCAAGCCTCTCAACATCCTGACTTAGAAATATATCACCCGTTCCTTCTGTCTCTGGGCTAAAACCCTGGAATTCCCTTCCTCGTGGCATTGTGGGTCAACCCACAGCAGGTGGAATGCAGCAGTTCAAGAGGGCACCTCAGCACCACCTTCTCAAGGGCAGCTATGGACAGGCAATATATGCTGGTCCAGCCAGTGATGCACACATCCCACAAAAATGAAGAAGAAATGTTGCACCTTTGGCTTGGAATTTGTGTAGCAATTGATGACCAGCCTGTTGAAAGAACGGAGCTTTCCAGATTAGCTCTCTGCTTCTGGGGGAAAAAAAACATATTTGCATCCCATGTGATACCTGGAGACTTAGCCCAGCTGCTCTTGCATTAGAAGCCGCTGAAAGATTTTAAAATCGATATTTCCTGAATAATTGCATCTTCAAAGATCTCCAGAGACAACTACATGTGTTCAGCAATATACTGCTTTGTGTGCCAGAACATGAGATCAATGACTGTCTGAGTGTCTAACATCTTATTCTCTTTGCCTTTAAGAATGAACCATAATTAGTCAAGAGTTTTTTTTTTCCAAAGCTAATTACTGCAAAACGAGAGAAGTCTGTTATTCTGTCTTCCTGGTGTGAACAGGAGTGTGTATTTTGGGGTATTAACATGGGTAGATATTTAAGCTCATATTGCAAAATGTGTCATGATTAGCTTTACGCCATTGCCTAATACGTTTTGTTTCCACAATAAACCAATAATTTTTTTTTAAATTCTCACGTGAGCATTATTGCAAGGCTGGCATTTATTGAATCAATGAACTGATCAGTTTTTGAGGCCATTTCAGAGGACAGTTAAGTGTTAACCATGTTGTTATTTATATTAAAAAAAATTAGATGATGAATTTTTTCATTCTAAACCCAAACTGCGTAAATGGTTGAAATCTTACTTTTTTTTGGCTTGGCTAAGTGCGAGTTGCATTGAGTTTTTGCAAGGGTTTTTTTTTGCCATGAGTTGTAGCAACTTCTCTCAATCTATCTTACTAAACTCAGCTTATTAACTGACAAACCAATCCCTATGGCATCGTGTTCATCTGATGCAAGCCCTACCTTACCACCTGCCATTCCCAGAACAACTTGCCAATCACCTGATGTCCTGGAACTGACCAGCACTTCTGGCGCCAGTGCTATCTTTTAAAAGTTCTTTTTGCACCCAGACAAGAATTGCCAGTCTAGAGCTGGTCTACATGTTTACTAACATTGGCCTTGGATACACAGAACAATAGGAAATGGTGCTTCTCTTTGCGGGCAGAGATCTGGATGTCCTGCTGGATGGGCTAGTTGACAGGCAAGATGTCCCATACCCCCAGGACCAGTAGTCAAAGCCATTTACCAGAACATTGTCAGGCTGATCCAAGGTTGCCACGTGGGTCAGTGTAGTATCAACTGCCTTGAGGAACAACAATGACCTTTTTCACTCCACCAGTCTAAGTGCTACTGTCTTCTCTGATACCTCACACTCATTCTATCTCTGGTTATCGTCCAACAGGTTTATTTGAAATCACAAGCTTTCAAAGCACTATCCATTCATAAGGTGGTGAAGAAAAGCATACAAACACGGAATTTATAGGGAGAGAGATCAGAGAGCAGAGAGGTCAAAAGATCATATAAATGGTGTCAGTAGAGTGTCCATAGGCTGAATAATTAGTCTCTGCATCAATGACGATAACATCTCGCCAAGATCATCTCTACGCCTCCACTTCTCACCTTCAAACAACCGCCAAACCTTAAACAGATCATTGTTCGCAACATTCTACCCAGCCTTCAGGACAGCGTTGACCACAACACTATACAACCCTGTCAGGGTAACCTCTGCAAGACGTCTCAGATCATCGACACGGTCACTACCATCACATGTGGGAACACCACCCACCACATACACAGCACATACTCATGTTACTCCACCAATGTTGTCCACCTCTTATGCTGCAGGCAAGGATGCCCTGAGGCATGGTACATTGGCAAGACCATGCAGATGCCACAACAACAGATGAATGAACACAGTGCAACAATTGCCAGACAGGAAATGTTCCCTCCTAGTTAGGGAATACTTCTGCAGTCATGGACATTCAGCTCTTTGAGTAAGTGCCCTCCAAGGTGGCCTTTGAGACACACAACAATGCAGAGTCGCTGAGCAGAAACTGATAGCTAAGTTCTGTAGCCATGAAGACGGTCTCAATCATGGGTCCATGTTGTGCTACATATAACACACCCACCAATTCCCTCCTGTGTTCGTAAAATCTTCCTTAATGTCCTGTTTTAACACCACCACCTTGATACCTTGTTATGATTTCTCCACCTTAATTAGTTTGTACTGTTTTGGGTTACTTGTCATTTTTGTTCGACCCTCAGCATGTGACTGTTTACCTATCACATTATTCCAACCATTTGGTTTGTCTCCAGCACCACTTTAATTTTAATTTTGTGTAATTATCTCTCTGCTTCAATTAATTGGATTCTAGCTCATCCCCTTCATTTAGTATTCAGCTGTTGACACTTTACTCACACCATTTGACACTTTTGATCACCTGCAAAGACTTATTATTCAGCCTATGGACGCTCCACCCACACCATTTGTATGATCTTTTGATCTCTCTGCTTATAAATTCTGTGCCTGTGTGCTTTTCTTCACTTCACCTGATGAAGGAGCAGCACTTTGAAAGCTTGTGATTTCAAATAAACCTGTTGGACTATAACCTGGTGTCGTGTGACTTTGGACCTTGTCCGACCCAGTCCAACACAGACGCCTCCACGTTACTGTAAGAGATAGTAGGAACTGCTGATGCTAGAGTGTTCTATTTCTGCTACTGTATCAACCTCCCATCAAGCTCACTATTGCTTGCAATGTCTTCCCTCGCTTCCCACCCAAAACCCTGACAGCATTAACCAGAACCACACCAGATACCATGCCAGCAGAGCTGGTAGCTTAAAATGTGCAATGTTAGCAACAGGTAGGCCTCACTACTTCATATACGATGCAAACATTGATGCACTTGTGAACAAATATTCAGTTCTATGAAAGACACAACCATCCAAGGAGAAGGAAAAGAAGAAAATATTGGATAAGAAAAACAGAATGTATCTTTAAATGTAAAGCACACAGGGCCAGTCAGCTAGCAGTTAAAGAAGATGGCAGAAGCAGGAACAGTACAGAGGTTGCCTACAGAAGTTCATAAGAGATAGAAATAATAAGACAAAAACTTGTGAAGACCATGCAGAGTCTCACTCGAGCTAGAAGGGGAAAGCTTCAAATCATAAACTTGGTTTAAGGCAGTGAATATTAGACATTAACTGTAAGTTAAATCCTTTATAAGAAAGTTGAAAATTCTTACATTTTGTAAAAAACTCTGGGCAGAGTAAAGAAATTTTATAGAACTGTATACTGTAAATGAGCATCATTATGATAATGTAGGTTGTCAGGAAAATCCACGAAAAACCTTTGCAACAAAGCTCACTCATTCAGGAAATTGTTAAATCAGTGGTATAATTCAAAGAAACTTCTCAGTCCTTTCAGTACTGAAGACGAGCCCTACTGCACTCTGAAATTTTACCCATGTTTCTTTCTCCATGGATGCTGCCAGACCACCTGAGTTTCTCCAGCATTTTCTGTTTGTTTCACAACATTTTGCTTTTATTATTAAAAATCAACCTTTTGAAATGAAAAGTATCATCTTTTACAACAGAAAGTACTTTCAAAGTTACAACAAAGGACAACATTTTTAAAAGTTTACAAAAGCTCAAATCTCAGAAGAAGCAGAAAACATGCTTATTTTTAAAAACAGCAAAAACTGACTAAAGCAATGCAATTTTACAATCCTTTTTCCTATATGGGAAAAATTAATCCACAGAATTTCAACATATTAAACAAACACCTTTCTAAAGCATTAACACTTTAAAAAGTTGCATGCAGAAACGTTTCAAAAATTCTCCGCTTCGATTCACAGAAATTAAAGAACATTTCTGAAAATGAAAATAAGATGATGCAAGTTAAAATACATTAAATCAAAAAAGCTTCTAAATGATAGGACTTTAACAACTCGTTTCGGCTCCCCTCTTTTTAAAATTACAATACCTTATCTATATGCCTCTCATAATTTTACAAACACCTACAAGGTCAGCCCTCAACATTCTACATCTGGGGACAAGTGTCCCAGCCTATTCTTCGAACTCAAAAACTCCCTCTCTGGCAACATCTTGATTATCATTTTCTGAACCCTTTCCAATGGAGGCTTTTTTTATAAAATCTCACTTAAAAACAGTGCCTTACAGCGATGCAGCATTCCCTCAGTACTGAAGAATCATATTAGCTAATGTTTTTCAGTTCTTGAAAACAGCTAAAACAATAAATTTCATGCCGAAGTAAGAATGCCACCATTTACCAAAACTGACTTAAAAAGAAACGAATGTGCAAGAAAAATAAATAGGCAGCAAAAGATGTTTCTTGTTGTGTCTTTAAGTGTATCAACCACTCTAATCAATGAAATGAGAAATAAAGGAAGATAACACAATAGTACAGAATATGCTATTCTACAAGCTACTCCGGCTCAAAATACATAATTTATAGGCAGAAAGGATAATTGGGACTTGATAGACTAAAATGTCAAAAGAGAAAAAAAGACAGGCAATGCTATGAAGGGCTGAGGAATCTATGTTGAAACTAAAAAAAAACACAATAATAGGGAATTTGAACAAGCTAATATAATGTTGAGAATACCCAAGTGAGCTAGTAAAAGTAATGCATGGCTTCATCCTGACCCAGTATGTCAGGCATGCCATGAGAGGCAACTCACATTTCACTTTGATAATGGTAAGTGACCCAGATTCTGGGAATAGAATTAGTGCCTCTCTTGGCAAATGTGAATAGAATATGATTAAACGCGACAACATCGGAGAAAAACTGATGTAGCAAACTATTGTCCAGACATACAACTTTAAAAGAATCAAGTGTCTACAAAACCCTCATTTGAGAACAAAATTATTACACAAATTAAATAAAAATATAGCAAAACTAGTAAGTTTGAACCATACAAACAGGATTCTCGAAAGATTATGACAATGTAATGTTTAATAGATGATAAAAACTGTATGGTACATGTCTGGTTAAAGGGGAGGCTAACATCTGAGGAGAGAACAGGAACTGTCAAGAAATGTAAATAGAAGAGGGAAAGAGAAGTGACATATATGTACATACATATATATACATTGTAGGTGAGATATTGTTCTGGTATTATAATTGTTGGAGGGCAATCAAAGAAAGAATGAGAACCCAAGGATGGAAATTAGTTGAAACTGACAATTAATCTTATACAATCCAATGAGATCTCTGCGCTTCTCTAACTCTGACCTCTTCAGCGTCACCAATTTTAATTTCTCACAATTGGTAGACATCCCATCACTTTCTCAAGTTCTGAACTCTGCAATTCTGAATCTCAATTCTTATATCAATCTTCAAATCAGCACTCTAACCCAGTGTTAAATGTTCTAACTTTTAGTTAGTGTTTGAGTTGAGTTTTGGGAGTGTAAGTCAAATGAGTACAGAAAGAAATTTGAATTAAGAAGTTTGGTTTCAAGAGTAAATAGTGTTATTATGCTTTTCATATCTTTAACACTGTTGACTACTTAATATTTATTCATTAGTGTTCATTTTTGTGTATTTTGCCCATGGGTACAAGGAACCCTTAGCTTCATTCTTTTGCTGAATTCCTATTTTTGGATTTCAAATCAGTGTATTACTGGTCTCTGAGATAATGGGAACTGCAGATGCTGGAGCATCCGAGATAACGAAGTGTGGAGCTGGAGAAACACAGCAGGCCAAGCAGCATCTTAGGTGCACAAAAGCTGATGTTTCGGGCCTAGGCCCTTCATCAGTAAAAAGCTCTATTACTGGTCTCTACCTAGATCACAGCAACTCAACACAATTGACCCCATTGTACTGGAAACAAGCAAACACAATAATGATCTTCAAAGAAAAGGCCCAAACAAACTTGGACAACAAGTCTTCTTCATTTTTAAAAAAAATTGCCATTAATCAGCAGGTATTATCTCAAAGATTATCTGCTGAAAATAGAAACCTGAGAAAGTTCAAAGGGCTCAATGCCGTCTGTCACAGAATCACACAATTGTTATGATGCAGAAGGCAGCCATTCAGGCCTTCATGTCTGTACTGGCTCTCTGAGCATCTTGACATAGTGCCGAATTTTGCCTTTTTCCCTTAACCCTGAATATTGTTTCTATTTAAGTAATCACCTCATGTCCTCTTGAATGCCCAAATTGAACCTGCCTCCAGCACACTTCCAGATAGTGCGTTCTAGACCCAGACCACTCAATGTGTGAGAATATAAATTCTCACACGGTATTTGCTTGTTTTACAGAATATTTCAAAAGCTGCTATCTGGTTCCCGATCCTTTAAAAATGGGAACAGTTTCTTGCAATCCACTCTATCCAGCCATTTCATTACTTTGAAAATACCTTTCAAACCTGCCCCTCAGTTTTCTCCACCATGGAAAATAGACCCACCTTCTCCAATCTATTCTCATTACTTAAGTTTCCCAGCATTGGAACTATTCTCATTTACCTCTTCTGCACTCTCTCTAATGCATTCATATCCTTCCAAAAGTGATGCCCAGAGTCATACACAATTGTCCAGCTGACGTTAAACCAGTGTCTTACATAAATTGAATGTAACCTTCCTGCTCCTGTACTCTATGTCCTTGTTAATGAATCCTAGAATACTGTATGCTTTATGAGCACCACTCTTTAACTGTCCTGCCAGCTTCAATGACTTATGCATAAATACACACAAATCTCTCTGCTCTCACACACCCTTCAGAATAATAATATTTAGGTTAAGTGTTTTACCTCACTCATCTTGCTGATCTGACAATGGGGTGCTCAAAGTTCTCAAACACTTTACGTAGCTTTCCGCATAAAATGTTGCCACATGAACATAAGACAGTGGTATCCTTGACAGATTTTAAGTGGACAACAAATTAACTTAAATAAAACATAATACACTGCTTACGAGTGTGATTTCAGGTTGGGAACTATGACAATTGTCATTCTCCAGAGAATAAATCTAGATTCTTTCTGATTCCTAGATTCTTATTGTTCATAATTTCATAATGGAGGGAATGGCCTAGTGCCACAGCAGATGGTGGAATTTGAATTCAATAACAATCTCAAACTACGAATCTAATGATGACAATGAATCCATTACCAATTGTTGGAAAAAGCATCTGTTTTGCTGTTATCCTTTAGGGAAGGAAGCTTCTATCCTTACCTGGTCTGGCCTACATGTGACTCTAGATCCACAGCGATATGGTTGACTCTTTAATACCCACAAGGGCAGTTAAGATGGGCAATAAATGCTGGCCTAGCCAGTGATGTCGTCATCCCATGAATGTATTTTAAAAAGTCATTCTTTAATCCAAAATTTAAAATAATGCAATCAAATTTACACGTGGAAATATGTGGAGAATACAACATGGAAATGGACCTTTTGATGCTGTTCCCACCTCTTCTCAAATATTTTTCCATCATTCCCCCGAAATAATCTAGTATTGAATTTTGGCAGCTTATGCATCAACCATTTAACCTGGAAGTGATCAGATCAATGAGTGGGCAAAAATAACCAGGTAATTCATTAAGTCTATCAAACACTTGAATGAACCATCATGACTAAAGACTTCTTTCCTCACCTCGATTTCCACAACTATTACTGACTTGGGAAGGGCAAAACAAAACAGAAAAGTCCTAGGGCTGATATGGGAAGAAACTGTTTGCTGGAAAATTGCTTTCCCACCAACACAGCCCAGCTACTAGGATTTCTACAGAAAAACATTTCTTTAGCCTTCTCCTAAAATATTTAATGTTGTAATGATTGTGCTTCATTCTTGATCCCTCTGTTGCTGGAAATTATCTATTTCCTCCTACCCATTCTTTCATATAATTGTTTAATGTTTAATACTATCGTACCACAACATAGCTTATGTTCTTCAAGCAAAAATTGACCTAGTTCTTAAGTTTTTATTTGTATTTGTGTTTCCTCATGCCAGGCATTGCCTTTGGGTTTTTTTATTTGCTCATGATACGTGGGCTGCGATATCTGGTCCATCATTCATTTTCGATTTCTAATTCCTGGAGATAGTGGTAGCAAGTTACGTTCTTGAAGGACTGCTGGGTTGGAGTGTATGTAAATCCACAATGCTGTTAGGAAGGAGTTCCAGGATTTTGACCCAGCAATGGTGAAGGATCAGTGATAAAGTTCATAGTCAGGATGGTACATGACTTCAAGGAGAATTACAGGTAATGGTACTCTCATGTATCTGCTGTCATTGTCTTTGAGGTGGCAGAGGTTGCAATTTTGGATAGTGCGGTCAAAGGACCTGTGGTGAACTACTTGTAGTTGGTACATAATGCTGCCACTGACTGTCAGTGGTGAAAGGAGTGATTGTTGAAGGTGGTGGTCAACCGTGTACGCTGCTTTGTCCTGGATGGCATCGATTTTCTTGAGTTTGTTCAAGCTGCGCCCTTTCAGGCAAACAGAGAATATTCAATGACAGTCCTGACTTGATCCATGTATAAGGTGGACATGTGTCAAGGAGTGAGGAGCTGAGTTACTGCAGACTTGCTAGCCCCTGACCAGCTCTTGGAGCCAAGGTATTTATGTGACTAGTCCTGTCCAGTTTCTGGCCGATGGTAAACCCAAGCATGTTGATAATAGAGAATTTAGTGATGGTAATTTTGTTGAACATTATGGGGTGATGGTTAGAATCTCTTGTGTGAGAAATAGTCATTGCCTGGCATTTGTGTGGCACGAATATTACTTGACGCTTGTCACCCTAAGTAAAAAGATTGTTTGGATCTTGCTCTATTTGGACATGGACTCCTTCAGTATCTGAAGAGTCTTAAGTGGTGCTGAACATTGTGCAATCAATCATCGGTGAACATCCCCACTTCTGACCTCATGATGAGGAAAAGTCATTGATGAAGCAGCTGAAAATGCAAGTGCCTGGCACACTGTCCTGAGGGACCATTGCAGAAATGTCCCAGAGCGGAGATGACCGATTTCCAACAACCCCAACAATTTCCATTGTGCTTAATATAACTTCAGATAGAGGAGAGCTTTTCCCTTATTCCCTTTGACTCTAGTTATGTTGACCTCACCTCTATTATGTCCACATTTTGACTAAATCTGTCCCAGAATCTCATCAGCTTGATCAAGATTTTAATTACCCTTGTTATTATCTCTGATTTATTTCTGTATGTTTCTGTGAAATGTCTTGAAATATTTTTCTATATCAAAGGGACCCTATAAATGCACATCGTTGTTCCCGATGCAATGCTCTATGACTATTTTATTGAAATGTCACTAAAAAGCCTGCAATAAAAAAAAGTTTGCATATTGAGATCAGGAAGTGTTTTTATAACTTCCAATTTCATCTTTAAATTTCACATGATAGATCAAAACAGCACAATACCATTTAGATCATTTAGTATTGTGTTGAAGTGCAGAATGTTTCTAGGGTGAAGTACAGCAAAAATCCTTCTTATTCATTGCAAACAAAATAATGCATGTTTAACTTTACATCCTGTAACAGGGGCTTAGAGGCCAAAAGCAACTGAATACCATGTTAGTTTGGTAGTTTTACTTTCAAAACCGCACTTGAGTATTGGAAAAGAAATGACAAGTAAAATGTAATACAAGGTGCTTTTGACTAAATTAATGCAGCTGTTTAATCAGAACTATTTAAAAAATCTTTATTACATTATTTGGATCATTTAGTTACATGGAATCTACTATATATATGTAAATTGTTGCTCCATTAATTAGTGACATACCTGCTCTGCATTTACCATCATTGTCAACATCAGTGGCAGAGCTGGTTTTGGGAAACTTAGGTGAGAATATGATAGACTTCATCTCAAGGCTGTCTTGACAAGGCAGTGAGGGACCAAATTTGGTACCTGGAGAATGCTGACAATCTTTGCCCAAAGGCTGAGCCGGGAAGTTCAGAGACTTGTAGTAGTACAGTCATAAAGATATACAGCACAGATACAGACCCCTCAGTTCAACTCGTCCATGCCGACCAGATATCCAATATAAATCTAGTCCCATTTGCCAGCATTTGGCCCATATGCCTCCTATTGATATACCCATACAGATGCATCTGCACATGGAGGCTGAAGACAGGTGACTCAGGTCCCTAAGGACAAAGTAGAGGCAGTTTTCCAAGTCATGTTGGTGAAAAAAATTCATCCTTTTCACTCACTCTGCCATCTGTCAACACTTTTGAAATCTTAGACCAAATATTGTAACTGACATTAATCATACACTAAATCCATTTAAAAATATGAAAAATTGCTATTTTTAAGACATACAGCAGAACATGTCCTATCAGAAAAATAATCTAAGTAAGGGAGGCAATGATATAGTAATATAGTCACTGAGCTAGAAGACCAAAGACCAAAGTAAAGCTCACAGACCTTGGGTTAAATTCTCAAAAATCTGGAATTATAAGTCAAAAGCTGATCAGAAAACCATTGGCTAACCGGAAGGACTTTTGGAACAATTGACAACGTTCCTTGGAGAAGGATATCTGCTATCCTTACCTGATCTGGCCGATGTGTGACTTCAGACCCACAGAAAAGTCATTGACTCTCAACTGCCCTCTGGAACGGCAAAGCAAGCCACTCATTTGTATGAAATCATTAAAAAATCTCAAGGAGATGAAACTGAATGGATCACCCCAACATCAGCCTCGGCACCGGAAACAGATCCCTCAAACATTAGTACCAAACCTGGGACAACTATCTCGCAAACAAGTCCAAGTGATGTAGTTCATACTCACATAGAAACATAAAACATAGAAGTAGGACAAGGCCATTCAGCCCTTCAAGCCTGCTCTGCCATTCATCACGATCATGGCTAATTGTCCAGCTCAATAGTCTAATCCTGCTTTCTCCCCGTTACCTTTGATCCCATTTGCCCGAAGTGCTGTATGTAGTTGCCTTTTGAATACATTCAATGCTTTGGCATTGACCTTTTCCTGTGGTAATGAATTCCACAGGCTCACCACTGTTTTCGGTGAAGGAATACCTCCTCAGCTCCATCCTAAACCGTCTACCCCAAATCCTTAGACTGTGGCCCTGGTTCTGGACACATCCACCATTGGGAACATCCTCCCCACATCTACCCTCTCTAGTCTTGTTAGAATTTTATAAGTGCCTATAAAAGCCCCCCTCATGCATCTGAACTCTAGCAAAAACAATCCCAACCTAGTCAATCTCTCCTCATACGTCAGACCCACCATCCCTGGAATCAGCTTGGTCAACCTTCGCCGCTCTCCCTCGAGAGCAAGGGCATCCTTCCTCAGAAAAGAAGACCAAAATTGTACACAAAATTCTTGGTGAGGCCTCACCAAGGCCCCGTATAAGTGAAACAACATATCCCTGCTCCTGTACTCAAAACCTCTTGCAACAAAGGCCAAAGTACCATTTGCCTTCTTTACTTGCACCTGCATGCCTACCTTCAGGCAACTGGTGCACAGTACACCCAGATCCCAATGAGCACTCCCCTCTCCCAACTTATAGCCATTCAGGTAGTAACCTGCCCCCTTGTTTTTGCCTCCAAAGTGAATAACCTCATGTTTATCCAAACTACACCGCATCTGCCATTGATTTGCCCATTCACCCAACCTGTCAAGTTAATGCTGAAGGATCTCTGTATCCTCATCACAGTTCACTCTTTCAGTCTGCAGTTTGAAAGAGAGAAGGCAAAATCGGATGTAATGGTGTTACAGTTAAATAAAGGTAATTACAGGGGATTGAGAGAGGAATTGACGAAAAATCGACTGGAAGCAGAGCCTAGCGGGGAAGACAGTAGACCAACAATGGCAGGAGTTTCTGGGTATAATTGAGGACACAGTACAGAGGTTCATCCAAAGAAAAGAAAGATTATCCGGGGTGGGATTAGACAGCCATGGCTGACAAAGGAAGTCAGGAAATGTATCAAAGAAAAAGACACAACCTATAAAGTGGCCAAGAGCACTGGGAAATCAGAAGATTGGGAAGGCTACAAAAACAAACAGAGGATAACAAAGAGAGCAATAAGCAAGGGGAGGATCAAATAGGAAGGTAGGCTAGCTAGTAATATTAGAAATGATAGTAAAAGCTTCTTCCAATACATAAGAAACAAATGAGAGGCAAAAGTAGATAGTGGGCCGCTCCAAATTGATGCTAGAAGGCTAGTGATGGGAGATAAGGAAATAGCTGAAGAACTTATTAAGTACTTAGTGTCAGTCTTCACAGTGGAAGACATGAGTAGTATGCCAACAATTAGGGAGAGCCAGGGGGCAGAGTTGAGTATGGTAGACATTACAATAGGGAAAGTGCTAGAAAAGCTAAAAGGTCTAAAAATTGATAAATCTCCTGGCCCCGATGGACTACATCCTAGAGTTCTGAGGGAGGTGGCTGAGGAAATAGTGGGAGCTTTGGTCGTATCTTTCAAAAGTCACTGGAGTCAGGGAAAGTGCCAGATGATTGGAAAATTGCTGTTGTAACCCCCTTGTTTAAGAAAGGACCAAGGCAAAAGATGGAAAATTATAGGCCGATTAGCCTAACCTTGGTAGTTGGTAAAATTCTAGAATCCATTGTCAAGGATGAGATTTCTAAATTCCTGCAAGTGCAGAGTCAGATTAGAACAAGTCAGCATGGATTTAGTAAGGGGAGGTCGTGCCTGACAAACCTTTTAGAATTCTTTGAAGAGGTAACAAGTATGTTAGACCAGGGAAACCCAGTAGATGTTATCTATCTAGACTTCCAAAAGGCCTTTGATACTGTGCTACACGGAAGGCTGCTGAGCAAGGTGAAGACCCATGGTGTTTGAGGTGAGCTTTTGGCTTGGATTGAGGATTGGCTATCTGACAGAAGGCAGAGAGTTGGGATAAAAGGCTCTTTTTCGCAATAGCAACCAGTGAGGAATGGTGTCCCGCAGGGTTCAGTGTTGGGGCCGCAGCTATTCACCTTATATATTAATGATCTGGATGAAGGGACTGGGGGCATTCTGGCGAAGTTTGCCAATGATATGAAGATAGGTGGACAGGCAGGTAGTACTGAGGAGGTAGGGAAGCTGCAGAAAGATTTAGACAGTTTCGGAGAGTGGTCCAGGAAACGGCTGATGAAATTCAATGTGAGTAAATGTGAGGTTTTGCACTTTGGAAAAAAGAATACAGGCATGGACTATTTTCTAAATGGTGAGAAAATTCGGAAAGCAGAAGTACAAAGGAATCTGGGAGTGTTGGTTCAGGATTCTCTAAAGGTTAACTTGCAGATAGAGTCCGTAATTAAGAAAGCAAATGTAATGTTGTCGTTTATCTCAAGAGGGTTGGAATATAAAAGCAGCGATGTGCTTTGAGGCTTTATAAAGCTCTAGTTAGGCCCCACTTAGAGTACTGTGTCCAATTTTGGAGCCCACATCTCAGGAAGGACATACTAGCCCTGGAGCATGTCCAGTGGAGAGTCACATGGATGATCCCTGGAATGGAAGGCTTAACGTATGATGAACGGCTAAGGATCCTGGGATTGTACTCATTAGAGTTTAGAAGGTTGAGGCGAGATCTAACAGAAACTTACAAGATAATGTATGGTTTAGAAGGGGTGGACGCTGGGAAGTTGTTTCAGTTAGGCGGGGAGACTAGGACCTGTGGGCACAGCCTTAAAATTAGAGGGGGTAAATTCAAAACGGAAATGAGATGACATTTCTTCAGCCAGAGAGTGGTGGGCTTGTGGAAGCCATTGCCGCAGAATGCAGTGGAGGCCGGGACGTTGGATGCCTTCAAGGCAGAGATCGACAAATTCTTGATCTCAGAAGGAATCAAGGGCGACGAGGCGAGTGCAGGGAAGTGGAGTTGAAATGGCCATCAGCCATGATTTAAATGGCGGAGTGGACTTGATGGCCCGAATGGCCTTACTTCTACTCCTATGTCTTATGGTCTTATGGTCAGTCCGCCTCCCCTTCCCTCCCTATTTATTTCAGAATCCTCTCCCCATCCCCTTTTTCTGATGAAGGGTTTAGACCCGAAACGTCAGCTTTTGTGCTCCTCACATGCGGTTTGGCCTGCTATGTTCATCCAGCTCCACACTTTGTTATCTCGGATTCTCCAGCATCTGCAGTTCACATTATCTCTTACCAATGCATCCATTATTTCTAGAGCCACTTCCTTAAGAGATGTAAATCATCAGGCCCTGGGGATTTATCTTCCTTCAATCCAATAAATTTTCCTAGCACCATTTCTCGACTAATATTGATCTCCCTCAATTCTTCCCTCACACTAAATCTTGCATTCTCCAATATTTCTGGTATCTGTTTTGTGAAGACAAAATCAAAGTATATATTCAGTTGCTCAGCCATTTCTTTGTCCCCCATTATACTTACCCCATTTCTGTTTGTCGGGGACATTTGTCTTTATTTGTCCGTACCAATCTCTTTCTCCTCATGTACTTATAGAAGCTTTTAATATTGGTCTTTATGTTCTCTGCAGGCTTACTTGCATACTGTATTTTCCCTTTTTAATCAATTCCTTGGTCTTTTCTTTGCTGAATTCTAAACTGCTTCCAATTCTCAGACAAATTATTTTTCTCAGACAATCTATATGCTTTTCCCTTGGATCAGGTGCTGTCTCAAATTTCCTTTATAAGCCATGGATTGGCCCTCTGAGCCATTTTGCTTTTGTGCCAGACAGGAATAAACAGTTGTTGCAGTTCCCCCATGTGTTCCTTGAATGTTACCTATCTACTGTCATCCCTTTAAATAACTCTGCTCAATCTGTCAAGGCCAACTCATAGCCCCAAACTTCATAGTTTCCTTTATTAAGATTTAGCACCCTAGTCTCTGAATGAACTGCCTCACTCTCTATCTTGATAAAAAATTCTGTCATGTTATGGTCACTCATCCCCCGGGGATCTCACACAGCTAGATTGGCAATGATTCCCTCTTATTAAGCAGTACCCAGTCTAAGATGGCCTGCTGGCTAATTGGTTCCTTCAAATATAAGTCAAGATAATCATCCCATATACACTCCATGAATTCCTCCTCCATGGCATTGTCACTAATTTGACTTGCCCAATCTATATGAAGATTAAAGTCACCCATGATCACCGATATTCCTTTATCACATGCATCTCTAATTTTACGTTTACTACCATTCCCAACATCACAACTTCAGTTGGGGGGGTCTATATATGATACCCGTAACTGTTTTTTGCCCCTTTGTATTTCTCAACTCTACCCATACTGACTCCACATTGTCAGAGCTAATATCTTTTTCTCACAATTGCATTAAAATCTCCTAACCAACAATGCCACTCCACCACCTTTTACTTTTTGCCTATCCTTCCTAAATGCTGAATACCCTGGGACATTCAGTTCCCATCCCTGGTCACCCTGCAACCATGTCGCCGTAATCCCTATTATATCATACCCGTTTACCTCTATCTGTACAATTAGTTCATCCACTTTACTGCAAATGCTCCGCATATTAAGGCGCAAAGCTTTTAAGCTTATCTTTTTAACATGGTTTGTCTGGCTCTTATTTTTCTCAACAGCCCTGTTTGAATTTTGTCCTTGGTTTCTCTAATACTTTTCTTATTCCCTTTTCAACCTTTTGCTTTTGTCCTTGCTACCTCCTTCTCTGACTCTTTACATAGGTTCCCGTCCCCCTGGCATAATGGTTTAAACCCTCCCCAACCCCTCTAGCAAGCACATTACCTAGGACATGAGTACAAATCCAATTTGTACAGGTTCCACCTTACAGACAGTGTTCCAGACAACATCATCACCATCCCTGGGTATGACCTGTCTCAACAGCAGGCCAACCCAGCATCACAATTCGCATGGTAGTATTGTGATACTATCCCATGGGGAAATCACTGGTTAGTCTCCTCATGGAAATTGTTGAGTATGCGTTCCATTGCCTAACAGGCGATGGCCATCCCTGCTGGAACTCATCACCTGGGTCATCTATGGCACAGTGGTAGTGTAAATACTTCTGAGCCAGAGGACCCTGGTTCAAGTCCTACCTGCTCCAGAGGTGTGCTATAACATTGCTGAACAGATGAACAGATTGATTAGAAAGATAGGCTAAATAAAAACAAGTTATAAAGCAGACACACTGAGCTCTGCTGGTAAATGCTGAATTTGCTACATGGGTGTTTTTACGTGTGTGAATTGTTGTTAAAATGAGTAAGAAGCTCATTCAGTTGTGTGTGATATCACTTCTGGGTAGAAAAAAATAAAGCAGACCTAGTCTCTTCTGACCTCCGTCCTCACCCCACCCGACCTCTTCACCTTTCTGCTTTGCATTACCCATTATGGGCTTTGCTTGTAAACATTGAATTGGCTACATTGGTATTTTATCGGTGATGGATAGTAGTTTAAAGATAAAGAAAGAAAAGTCATGCTGATTTTGGTGGTGTGATAATACTTCTGCATATAAAAATAAGCAGACACAGGGGCTGTTGTCATAGTGGTAGTGTCTCTGCCTCTGAGGGAACAAGGACAAAAACAAAAGATAGAAAAGGGAATAAGAAAAGTGATAGAGAAACCAAGGACAAAATTCAAATTCCCACCTGCTCCAGAAATGTGTAAGAACATCCATGAACAGGTTGATTAACCAAAAAAAGGGACGGGTCTGCAGAATTTTCTATCCAGGCTGGGACGAGCCTGTGTACGAGCAGTGACTCTATTTTGGTGTTCAACAATAAAGGACGCTCCTTTCCAGTCAGACTTCCTGAGTTATTACAAGAATACAGTCAGGGGTTAATTGCCCTGGGCATCCTGAACATTGACTCTAGATCCCAAGAAGTCTCATGACTTCAGGTCAAATATGAAAAAGGAAACTTCTAGCTAATTACCATGTATTTTCAGCTTATGACCCATTACTCCTCCATACTGAGCACCACTTGGAGACAGCATTGAGACTGGCAAGGTTGCAGAATGTACTCTAGGTGGAGGACCTTAATGTTTACCGTTGAGTAGCTCAGCAGCACCTCTGATGGAGATAGACAGGGCCTGGAGGACGTAGCTGCAAGACTGGGTCCCTGGCTGATGGTGAAGAATTGACAAGACAAAAGCATACCTGACATCATCCTCACCAATCTAACTTTCACTGATTTTATCTATCTATAATGGTACTAGTAGGAATAACCACTACATAATCATTGTGAAGATAAAACTTTTGGCATCACATTGAGAGTACTCAATATCATGTTATGTCCTACTGCCGCTGTACTGAATGGCACAGTCTTCAAAAAGATGTAGCAACGCAAGTCTGGGCATCCTTGAGACACTGTCATTATCACAGGAGCAGAATTGTATTCAACCACAGTCTTAACCATGTGGCTCAGCAAATCCCCCATTCCACCATTATTATCAAGCAAGGAGAGCTGGTTCAACGAAGAGTGCAGGAGGTCATGCCAGGAGCAGGACCAGACATTTAAGTGAGGTGTCCACCTGATGAAGTGGAAACGCAGGACTGCATTCACTCCAAACAATGTAAGCGGCATGCAATAGACAGGGCTATACAATCTGACAACTAATAGATCAGATCTAAGGTCTGCAGTCCTGCCATGTCCCGTGCTGAATGATGATAGACAATTTAACAGCTGGAGTAAAGTGAAGGCTCCATGCATATCCCCATTGGCAGCAATCAGGGGCCCTGAACTTCAGTGTAAATGATGAGACTCAAGCATTTATATCCATCATCAGCCAGAAGTGCTGAGTGAGTGTCCATCTGGCTTCCTCCTGAGGTGCCCCACCTCCAGATTCTGATCTTCAACCAATTTGATTCTCTGTACATGGTACCACCGAATGGCTGGAGGCACTGAATACTGCAAAGGCTTTTGGTCCTGATAACATTTACCATCAATTGCACTGAAGACTTGTGCTGCAGACCTAGTGTGCCTCTAACCAAGTTATTCCAGTATGGCTACAATGCTGACAGCTACCTGACCTGAGTTCTGATTAAGAATCACCAGACTCGAAATGTGAACTCTGCTTTTTCAAGCAGACTGGCTGAGTTTCACCATCAATTTTTGTTTTTGCTTCAGATCTCCAGAATCCACAATCCTTTGTTTTATCTACCTGACAATGCTGAAAGTTACCCAACACTAAAAGCAGGACAAATCCAACATGGCAATTTTTGCCCTATTGCTCTACTTTTGATCATCAAAGTGATGGTATGGGTCATTGACAATGCTATCAAGCAGCACTTGTAAAGGAATATTCTATTCACTAACATTTAGTTACACTCTGCCATTTAGCACCTGACGCCCTTACAGCCTTGGTCCAAGCACAGCCCTAGAGTTTGCTTCTTCTGTCTGAAAAAGGCAGACTTTTAATTGCTGAGGAAATCAAGTGTTATGGGGAAGTGGCAGGAAAGTGGAATTGAAGGTTAACAAATTAGCCACAATCTCATTGAATGGTGCAAGGGAATCAATGGGCTGAATAGACTTCTTCTGTTCCTATGACTTCTTAAGATGAGCTAAGGTGAAGGAGACTGCTCTTGAATTCAAGACAGCATTTGACAAATTGTGATATGAAGGTTCCCAAGGAAAACTGGAGTTAATGGGAATCAAGGAAAAATATATCCCTGCTTGCTGGAGTCAAACCTAGCACAAAGAAAGATAGTTGTGGTTTTTGGAAGTCAGTCAACCCATCTGCAAGTCTTTTCCAGGGATTAACACAAAATGCTTTCGTTATTGATTAAGAACAGGATTAAGATCATGGAAAATATTATTTATTTTCCATATCTTGGAGCCTCCTCTCAACATAGACAAACATATACAATACAATTCATCACGACCTCCAGTGTGCCAGATCACCTGCAACTGACTGACAAAAAGGATATTTGAGGCCTGTCCGTGTCAGCAAGGACAAAGAAAAGGTAGGAAAGGGGTGGCCTCTCCTTCACCTTATATGATCTCAAGAAGATATAGGAGCAGAAGCAGTCCATTCAGCCCACTGATTCTCCACTGGTGATTAGATCTGCATTACTATGGGAGTCCTACCACGTGTCTAACCTTGGTTCCAACCTTTTCCCCATTTATGTGGTGCCATTTAATGATATTGCCAAAAGATACGGAGCTTAACTCTATCCCACCCCCGGCACCTCTGAACCCCTCCGTCGCCTTTGTGTTGTCAGCCTGTTTGTATAATGTGCAGTTTTGGATGTGCCACAATTCCTCCATTTAAGCTTTAGGAAGATGGATGCTGTTTTTGCCATGCCTGCCACAAACTCTATCCTCTATACTGCCTCTATCCCTCTTTTCAGAAACTGTCTCAGGTTGAAATATACCAATTGCTATTCCACATCCTATTTGACCATCAGCTGATCTTACTGCCCCATACACCCTCCAATATAAAGATATCTGTTCCTGCACCTTAGCATCTGCTTAGTATCAGCCCATCTGCTGCTATAATCTACATCATTGCATTTGTCCCCACAGACTCAACTATATAAACATTTAAGAAAAATATTGCATGTACTGGCATTTTGAAATAACAACAGAAGGCACTTGGCAGATCAGGCTGCATCTGCAGAGACAAAAATAGAATTAGCATTTCAGATCAATGATGCTTCAGTGTTCTCTTTCAAAGCTCCCCTTGTCACTCTCTGATCCTCCAATCTCCAAAATATTCCGTTAATCAAAACTCTGCTATTCATGTCTAATATCAGTCGCCCATTCACCCTTCATCTCCTAGAACCCGACATCAAAAATCTCAATTTATATTTTCCATAGAGTCATACAGAGATGTAAAGCACAGAAATAGATCCTTCAATCCAACTCATCCACACCACCACATATCTTAAACTAGACCCATTTGCCAGCATTTGGCCCAGATCCCTCTAAACGCTTCCTATTCATGTACCCATCCAGATGCCTTTTAAATGTTGTAACTGTCTCAGCTTCCACCACTTCCTCTGGCAGCTCATTCCATACACTCTTGGCCCTCTGCATGAAAAGTTGCCCATTAGGTCTGTTTTAAATTTTTCCCCTCTCAGGTTAAACCTCTCTTAAACCTGAAATGCTCTTTAGGTTTGGACTTCCCTACCCTGGGGGAAAAAAGTC
The DNA here is from genome assembly GCF_030684315.1 of Stegostoma tigrinum. Taxonomy (NCBI): domain Eukaryota; kingdom Metazoa; phylum Chordata; class Chondrichthyes; order Orectolobiformes; family Stegostomatidae; genus Stegostoma; species Stegostoma tigrinum. Next base: position 91,904,527 of record NC_081359.1, read on the forward strand.
CTTGGCTATTCACCCTATCCACACCCCTCATGATGTTATAAACCTCTATAAAGTCACCCCTCAGCCTCCAACATTCCAGGGAGAAATGCCTATTCCACCTCTTCCTACAGCTCAAACCCTCTAATCACAGCAACATCCTTGTAAATCTTTTCTGCACCCTCTCAAGTTTAACAATATCCTTCCTATAGAAAGCCAACCAGAATTGTATGCAGTATTCCAAAGTGGCCTAACTTGCAACTCCACCCCAGGTCTCTTTGTTAGGCAACATTCCCCAGGGCCCCACCATTAATTGTGTAAGTCCTGCCCTGGTTTGCCTTACGAAAAATGCAGCACCTCACATTTATCTAAATTAAACTACATCTGTCACTCCTCAACCCATTGGCCCATCTGATTAAGATCCTGTTGTACACAGAAATAACCTTCACTGTCACTACACCACCAATTTTGATGTCATCTGCAAACTTACTAACCATACCACCTGTATTCACATGCAAATCATTAATGTAAGGGTTGAAAGCAGCAGACCCAACACTTTAGACACTTGCAGACACTACTAGTCACAGCTCTTCACTCATCTGTCTCTACCTTCAAGCCAATTTTGTATCTGGTTGGCTAGCTCGCCCGGGATTCTATGTATATCTAACCTTGCTAACCAGTCCAACATGCAGAACTTTGTCGAACACCTTGCTAAAGTCCATATAGGCAATGTCTATGACCCTGCCTTCATCAGTCTTATTTATCAGCTCCTGAAAACAAAAGAAAATTAGTGAGATTCAATTTCCTATGTAAAAAGCCATATTGACCACCCCTAATCAATCTTTGCCTTTCTAAATGCATGTAAATCCTGTCCCTCAGAATCTTCTCCAAAAACTTACCCATCACTGATGTCAGGCTCACCTGTCTATAGTTCCCTGGCTTTTCCTTACCACCTTTCTTGGCACTATGTTAATAGCACCATATTAGCCACCCTCTCATCTTACAGCACCTCACCCAGGGCGGTCAATGATATAAATATCTCAGCAAGTGGCCTAGTAATCACTTATCACAAAGTTCTGGGATACAGCCAATCAGATCCAAAGGATTTATCTACGTTTATACATTAAGATCTCCAGCAACTCCTCTTCTGTAATATGGACAGTTTAAGACATTGCTATTTATTTCCCCAAGTTCCATATCCTTTTCCACTGTAAATACTGCCATGAAATATTCATTCCGTATCACACCCATCTCCTGTGGTTCCGCACATACATGGCCTCATTGATGTTTACGAGGGCGTATTCTCTTCCTAGTTACTCTTTTGCCCTTAATATTTTTGTAGAAGCTATCTCATGTCCCCTTTTTGTCCTCCTGATTTCCCTCCTAAGTATACCCCTGCTGCTGTTATACTCCTCTCGGGATTCACTGAACCCAACTGTCTATACTTCACATATGCATCATTCTTTTTCTTGACTAGAGCCTCAATTTTTCCAGACATTCAGCATTCCCTACGCCTACTAGCCTTGCCCTTAGCACCAACAGGAACATACTGTCTCTGAACTCTGACTATCTTATTTTTGAAGGCTTCCAACCTTCCAACCATTCCTTCACCTGCAAACAGCCTTCCCCAGTCAATTTTTGAAAGTTCCTGTCTAATGCCATCAAAAGTGGCCTTACTCCAATTTAGAACTTTAACTTTTTAGATTAAGTCTATGCTTTTCCATGAATATTTTAAAACTTGCCCCAGAGTGTTTCCCCATTTACACCTCAATCGCTTGCTCTGCATTAGTTCCCAAGAGAAGGTCACATTTTGCTCCTTCTCCAATAGGTATATTCGTGTATTGCATAAGAAAATTTTCTAGAACACACTTAAACACCTCTCCATCCAAGCCCTTAATACTAAGGCATCAATTCCTCATGACAGTGTGACATTGTCAGGCTGCACAACCATCTAATTCTTGATCTTTGTATACCCTAATTTTGAGATGTTAGTTGAAATGAAAACAAATTGGCTTTGAAAAAATATTGGCGAATAAATAAATTAGATCAGATTGGTGATGATGCCTTTAGGTTCTAAGCTGTGGAAATTTCTTCTCTGAAGATGCCCCATTTTCCACATAAAAAGGTGTTTCTTTCCTTCATTCATGTGATGTGGATGTGGCATTGCTGACAGGTCCAGTATTTATTGCCCATCCATAACTGCCCTGGAGAAGGTGATGGTGAGCCACTTCTTGAACTGCGGCAGTCCACTGACAATACCACAAGGGAAGGAGTTTCAGAATCTTGATCCAATAACACTGAAGGAACAGTGATATATTTCCAAGTCAGGATAATGTGTGACTTGGAGAGTAACTCACAGGTGCTGGTGTGCCCTTCCATCTACTACTCATGTTTTTCTCAGTGGTAGAGCTCATAGTTTTGTAAGGTGCTGCTGAGGGAGTCAAAGGATCATAGTATCACACAGCATGGAAACAGACCCTTCGGTCCAACTCATCCATGCTAACCACATTTCCCAAACTAAACTAGTCCCACTTGCCTGCATTTGGCCTATATCCCTCTAAGCCTTTCCTATTCACATACCTATCTAAACGTCTTTTAAATCATTCCACATATGAATCATTCTCTGTGAAAATGATGCCCCTCAGGTCCCTTTTAAATCTTTGTTCTCTTACCTTAAAAATATGTCCCCGAGTTTTGAACTCCCCTACCCGAGGGAAAAGACCTTTTACTGTTCACCTGATCTCTGTCCCTCATGATTTCTTAAGCCTCTATAAAGCACCACCCTGCCTCCACCAGACCTTATATGCTTCAGTGAAAAAGATCCCAGCCAAATCAGCCTCTCTTTATCAACTCAACCCCTCCAGTCCCGGCAACATCCTGATACATCTTTTCTGAACCCTCTCCATTTTAATAACATCCTTCCTAAAGCAGGATAGCCAGAAGTGTACATATACTCCAAAGTGGCCTCACCAATGTCCTGTACAACCTCAACATGACATCCCAACTCCTACACTCAGTGGTCTGAGCAACAAAGGCAAGTGTGCTAAACAACTTCTTAACCCCCTGACTACCTGCAATGCAACTCTCAAAAACGATGTACCTCAACCCCTAGGTTTGTCTGTTAGACAACACTACCCAGGACCCTTAAGTCCTGCCTTTGTTTGTTTTACCAAAATGCAATACCTTGCATTTATTCAAATTAAACTCCACAGTCCATTGGCCAATTGATCAATATTCCTTTATAATCTTAGGTAACCTTCTTCACTGATGACTATACCACCAATGTACAATTTTTCAAACCTTGACTACGAGCTTCTTGTAGATAATATACACTGTCATCACTATGCATCAGTGGTGAAGGGAATGAATGTTGAAGCAGGTGGATGGTATGCCAATCTTGCATAACTTCCTAGACATTTTACTTTCTGTTGCTATTTACAAAGCCAAGAATCCTGTGACCTGCAAAAACCTGTCTGTGACACCCTCAGGTCTGTGTTCAATTTGTCCACTTTTAAGTTAAACCTTTTAATTCATACAGTCTCTCCTCATTCTTCCAACCAAAATGAATCACTACACACATACAATCATAATCATAAAGGTATACAGCACAGAAACAGGCCCTTCGGCCCAGCTCATCCATGCAGACCAGGTTTCCTAAACTGAACTAGTCCCATTTGCCTGTGTTTGGTACATGTCCCTCTAAACTTTCCAATCACTTCCTTGTCCAAATGTCTTTTAAATACCCTTGTACCCACCTCAACCACTTCCTCTGGCAACTCTTTCCATTTATGCACCCTGTGTGAAAAAGTTGCTCCTCAGGTCCCTTTTAAATCTTACCCTCTCACCTAAAACCTATGCCTTCTACTTTTGGATTCCACTCAGGGGTGGGGGAACCTTGGCAATTCACTTTATCTATACCCATCAAGATTTTATAAATCTGTACAAAGATCACCTTTCAGCCTCCTATGCTCAGGGTAAAAAAGATCCAGACTATCCAACCTCTCCTTTATAACTCAAGTCTTCCAGTCTGAGTAACAACATTATAAATATTTTTTTCGCATCCTTTCCAGTTTGATAACATCTTCCTGTAATAGGGCAACTAGAATTAGTAAGCGATAATCCAAATGTGGCCTCATCACTATTTCTAGCCACTCCTGTTAGATGTCACCAAAAGAGTTAGTATTACACAAATGTTATACAACCTAAATTTGGAATAATTACATATTAAATGTCACAAAGTTAAAGTCTTTGGAGTTAGAAATGCTTCTGAAGCACTTAAATTTTCATTGTGCTTTGTGGGCTAAGGATGAGTAATATAAAGAATTTTGAGAATGAGAGAGCAATATAATTTCCATTTAACCAGTAGTTATTTGAACTTAACTTGAAGTGGAATGCTTCAATTATAAAAAAAAGAGCTTTGGAGCAGTGTGCAGTACAAATTGAGACTCAAGTGAGAGTCTGGTTGCTATTTGTTTCCATTGTTGTAAAACGGTAAAATAATAGTACATATACACAATAACCAGGCTTCAAATTGTTGGCTAAGTGACTAGTAAGATGCAAGCTTATTTTCAGTATTGCTAATTAATGTTCCAGGTACTGAACTTACAAAAGTGTTCTAGCATGTTGTATAATTCACTTCATAAACTTGAACATCTACACCAAATTTATTCTAATCAATTTGGTCAGGATAAAGGAAAGCATCTAATGATGAGTGAGCAGTTAAGTTTGAAATCACTTTAATCACCGTACAATTTTTTTAAGGGAGCAAGAGGAGTCCTTTGTCCAAGCAGTTGCATTGGTGGTTCAGTAGTAGAATTCTCACCTGCCATAAAAGAGGCCTGGGTTCCATGCATGGCAGTGCTTTACTTCCTTTTTTAATGGGGCTCTAGTGATGCAGTGGCAGTGTCACTGGACTAATAGCCCCATGTTCAAGTCCCAAGTATTCCAGGGGTATGTAATAACATGTCTGAACAAGTTGATAAGAAAATATCTAAACACTGACACAACATGCTAAATTGCAGAAGGAACAACAGAAATCTATTCTACAATTTTGCAAACTGCATATTTGACCACCACAAGGTTAAAGAACGAAGATTACTGAGGAAATAGAGAAGGAAATAGAATATCCAACAGTGAATCTGTGCTGTGCTCATAAACCTAACCTTTAATTCTGAATTACAGTTATTAGAATTGACTTCTATGTCTCACTACGGTTGGAATAAATATTCTAGCCTTCTTTGAAAAGTACTTAATTTGCCAACAAGTGCATCTTGATTATGTCGTGCTTAGTAATAAAAATAAATATTTGAATGCAAGAATGGGAAATCACAAGAAACAAATTCAAGCTTCACTTCCTTCCCAACTATATACAATTCAAATCAATTCTTCAAAGTAATTTTAATAGCCAAAACAGATACATTTATAACGTGTCATTTGAACTAGATCATTGACTGTGACCAATATACAAATTAGCTCACTAAGTGTCAACTAACTTTTACAGTCAATTCTGTATTTAAATTATATATTCAGCAGGCTTCTAAAAAACACAAGTGAAGAGGAAAGGGTCAGCTACATCCGGTTGTGGGTAGGGGCGGAAAACTTACATTTGTTCATTGGCTAGGAGATGAGTGAAGCTAATACCGGACACACTGCAAAAGCTTTAAAAAATTCAGTGCACATCTTCAACAGAAGACAAATTAGTTGGGGTACCAATATGGATCAAACCTGATTTAATGCAGATGCAAGAGGGCATATCTAAAACAATGGTGTCAACCTGATAAAGCCACAAAACAGGACTACTTGCGTGGCAAGTAATGTATTCAACAAGTAATACACAAGGTTAAATGATTCCAACAGATCCAGATCTAAGATCTGCATGGACAATTAAATAAATGGCTCGAGGAAGAGGCTCTACAAGTATCTTCCTCAATGATGGGAGAACCTAGAACATCAGCGCAAAAGATAAGGCTGAAGCAATTGCAACTATCTGCAGCCAGAAGTGTCAAGAGGACATTCATCTCTGCCTCTTCCAGAGATTTCCAACCAACTCAGTTTACTTCCTGTGATACCAACAAACGGCTGGAAGCACTGGCTACTACAAAGGCTTAACGCCCTGACAAAATCCCATCTAGAGTACTGAAGACATATGCTTTTGAACTTGCACACTCCAGTTACATGACTGACATTTTCCTGACAATGTGGAAAATTGTCCAGGTATGTCCAATATACAAAGAGCAGGACAAATCCAACCTGGTCAATTACGACCTCATCGGTATACTCTCAATCACCACTAAAGTGATGGGAGATATCATTGACATCAAGTGCTATCAAGCATCACTTGCTTAGCAATATGTTGCTCACTGATGCTCAGTTTGGGCACTGCCAGGACCACTCAGCCCCTGACATCATTACAGCCTTCATTCAAATTTGGCAAAAGAGCTGTTTTCCAGAAATGAAGTTAGAGTCACTGTCCTTTTTCTTAAAAGAGCCCCTAAGGTGTGGAAAAAGGCCATTCTGCCCATCAAGTCCACAATGACCCTCTGAAGTGTACCCCACCCAGACCCTATTCTTATTCCTGTAACCTTGCATTTCCCACAGCTAATCCACCTAGCCTGCATATCTTTGGACTATGGAAGGAAACTGGAGCATCCAGAGGAAACCCACACAAACAGTCACCAGAGGATGAATCAAACACAGGCTCCTGGCACTGTGAGGCATCAGTGCTGACCACTGAGCCACCATGCCACCCAAAATTATTCAATTCCATTCCACCATCTGCCATGGTGGAATTCAAACCTGGGTACCCAGCGCATCAGCTCAGCTTTTCATTAAATAGACTAGCGACAATACCACTAGGCCAACAACTCGTCCTTGATTTCAAGTATGCATTTGATCAAAGTATAGCATCAAGTAACCTTAGAACATTAACATCAATGGGATATCAGAGGGAAAACGCTACTAGGTGGAGTCATACCCGGTGCAAAGTAAGATGGTTGGTTGTTGGAAGGTTAGTCATCCCCGCTCTAGGCCATCTCTGTAAGAGATCTTCAGGATACTATCATATGCCCAGCTACCTTATCAATGATCTTCTCTCCATTGTAAGGTCAAAATTGTAGCTGTTTACTGATGATTGCGCAACACTTAACACCACTTACACCTCCTCAAATATTGAGGCAGTCTCTTTACAAATGCAGCAAAACCTGGACAATATGCAGGCTTGAGCTGACAAGAGATAAGGAATATTCATTCAACGTAAGAACCAAGCAATGACCATATCCAACAAAACAGAATCTAGACATCAGCTCTTGACATTCAATGGCATTATCATTGTTGAATATCTACTGTTAACATCCTAGGGGCATACCATTGACCTGAAACTGTACTGGACTAGCCACGTAATTACTGTAGCTAGAACAGCACGTCAGACATAGGAATCCTGCAATGAATAACAGACTTCTTGACTCCCCAAAGCCTGTCCACCATTCACAAGGCACAAGTCAACAGTGTGATGGAATACTTGCCCAGATGACTGCAACTCTAAGAACTTTCAAGGAGCTTGATACTATCTAGAATAAAGCAGTCAGCTCAACAGCACCACATCCACAAACATTCAGTCTCTCCACCACCAAGCATGATACACTGTAGAATTTCACCAAGGGTCCTTCGGCAGCAACTTTCAACCTGATGGTTGACACACCAATCACGGCATTGACACCTAGTTCCAGGAGTTGCTGTTGTGCATGGACCTCAGAGGCCCACCCAGCTGGGAAGAAAACCAATGGGAACACCGCACACAACACTCCGCTGGAAGATCCCCTCTTCATGTTAAATTTTATCTGACAACTTTGCTCATGTCACTAATCAGCTTATGTCCTTCTGAACGCTAAAGTCCCCAACCTTATTTATTACATTTGAATTTTAGGTCATCCCTTCTGCTTAGTCTTATCTCAATACTGGTCATTATTATATTAAAAAGAAAGTGACAGTTCCAACACTGACCACTGGAGACTACAACTGAGAGCTTCCCTCTAGTCTCAAACAACAATCCATTACATGTTCAGTTTCCTAGCTTAGCAAATTTTGCTTCCATGCGACCACTGCCCCTTTTAGACCATAGACAATAGATGATAGACAATAGGTGCTGGAGTAGGCCATTCGGCCCTTCGAGCCAGCACCACCATTCATTATGATCATGGTTGATCATCCACAATCAGTATCCTGTTCCTGCCTTATCCCCATAACCCTTGATTCCACTATCTTTAAGAGTTTTATCCCATGGGTTTAAATTTTACTAACGTCTGTATTCTGCAGTACTTCATCAAGTACCTTATAAAGTTTATGTGCACAGCATCAACTAAATTACACTCATCCATTATTCAAAGCAGTCAAGCATGTTAGTGAAACACAATTTACCCTCAACAAATCTGCAGCAACTTAGTTATTAGCCAATATTTTTCCAACGTCAGTTAATTTTATTTCGAACTAATATCTCTCAACATTTCTCTGCCATTGACGTTTGGCAGGCTGGGGTGTAATTGCTGGGCTTATCGTTCTCTCTGTTTCTGAACAGGAGTATAACATTCGCAATCCATAAACCTATGGAAGCCATTTCAAAGGAGGGCTGGCTGCATGTGGGACAGAAGCTTACAGACAGAACCTCCACAATATCTATTTTTAATGTATCCCATTCAGACTTTTGACTTTGAGCACAGCCAATTTTTCTTCACACGTCCTATCTATCTCTCTACTATTGTTCTTAACAAAGAGAGACATAACATACTGATTTATAAATCGGGGTAGAATTAGGCAATTTGATCCCTTAATCCTGCCTCATCATTTAAGAAAATCATAGTTGATCTGATTGTAACCTCAAATCCACATCCCTACCCAACCCTGATAATATTTCTCCCCTGGCTTATCAAACATCTATCGACCTTCACTGTAATTATATTCAAAGACTCTGCTTCCAGTGCCTTTTCAGGAACAGACTTGCGAAGATTTACAACCCTCTGAGAAAAGAATTCACCTCAAAACAATTGAGGTCCCAGAATTGATCTCTAGAAGCATAGACGATGGCAGCAGTGTTGGAGGCAAGTTTGGGTCCCAGGTAGCTTCTGCATTGACGAGGTGGTCCTAGTGTCGAGTCATTGGCAAGGTCATCAAGGACTTGTAGTGGCAGGAACATTGGTGGAGGCAAGATAGTGCTGGAGAGTGGAGACTTCTGTTCCATTGGCAGCGTGGTGAAGGGAACTCAAGCCTGGCCATTCGGCCCATAGTCCATGGTGGGGCACTTAACAAGAAGAACTGTAAAGTTGAACACTTTCTTTTTTCTTCATTTTTCTGCTTTATATTCTATATTTTGGTTTGTTTTTGTGTTTTAATATGGCACCAGAGAGAGTGGCATCTCTGTGCAATGCTTTTCACTGTATTTTGTGACAATAAATGAAGGAAATAAATCAAATAAACTCCTCCACCCTTTATGTTGTTATTTTCCATGATAGGATAAATGTTCCTGCTCTATTACCACAAATCTAAGATTCTTTCACTGACCTGTAATTTTCTCCTTCCTACTGCCAGATGTCCTATAGGGTACCACACCGTTGTAATAGTTCCTGTATTGTTCCTTAATTCAAACAAAATGCATCCTTTCTATTAACCCTGCTTGGCCTGCTGTGTTCATCCAGCCTCACATTTTATTATCTTGGAATTCTCCAGCATCTGCAGTTCCCATTATCTCTGTATACACAATGCGTTTACATTCTTTGATTCTCCAACCTAATTTTTGAAAGATAGTAACACCTGTCCTAAGGAAAACCATATTATTATCACAGAAAATGTTTTCGAAGTATAGACAAAAACGTTTTTAAAAAGATTGCATTTAATCATGGGATATGGGCATTGCAGACAGGAGCGACATTCATAAGACTATAAAAAACAGGAACACGAGTAGACCACTCTATCCTGATCTGCCACTCAGTAGGATTGTGGCTGATCCAACATTTCTCATGGCCACTTTTCCACCCTTTCATTGTAACCCTTGGCTAATTACTAGCTGCCCTTGAGAGAAGGTGGTGATGAGCTGCCTTCTTGAACCACTGCAGTTCTTTTTGTGCAGATAAATCCATAATGCCATTAGACAGCGAGTTCTGAGATTTTTACCCAGCAACAATGATATACTTCCAAGGCAGGACGTTGATTGGTTTGGAGCGTAACCTGCAGGTGGTGGTGTTCCCATGTATCTACTGCCCTTGTCCTTATAGATAGTAGTGTATGTGAGTGAAGGTGCTGTCGAAGGAGTTTTGGTGAATTCCTGCAGTGCTGTTACTGAGCAGTGAGAGTTGATGCTTGTGGATGTGGTGCCAATCAAGCAGGGTACTTTGTCCCAGATGGTATCAAATTTCTTAAGTGTTATTGAAGGTGCACCCACCCAGGCAAGTGGGGAGTATTACATCACATTCCTGACTTGTGCATTGCAGTTGGAGGACAGGCTTTGGGATGTCAGGAGGTAAATTACTAACTACAGGATTACTTGCCGTGACCTGTTCTTATTTATATAGTTGGCCCAGTTCAGTTTTTGGTAAACAGTAACCTCTAAGTTGTTAATAGTGGGAGATTTAGCAATGGTAATGCCACCAAATGTCAAGGGATAATGGTTAGATTCTGTCTTGTTGGATATGTTCATTGCCTGGCACTTAGGTTGATTTTGTAAATCGAATAAAATCAAATCTCCTGTATGTCAAAAGTATTATTTGCCACTTGTCTGCCCAGAACTGGATATTGTCCTGGTCTTGCAGATTTGGATGCAGTTGTTTTCACAATCGGAGGAGTTGCAAACAGTGCTGAACATAGGGATTTATGCTAATAATTGCACAATGTCTGACCTTATGATGGGTCATTGATGAAGCAGCTGAAAATGGTTAGGGCTAGGACACCACCCTGAGAAACTCGTGCAGAGAAGTTCTGGAGTGAGATGACTGACTTGCAACAACCACAACTAGTTTTCTTTGTGCTAGGTATAACTCCAACTAGTGGAGAGCTTTCCCTATGATTACCATTGATTCTACTTTTGCCAATTGTCACTTGTCAAATGTGGTCTTGATGTCAAGAGCTATCACTCTCACCTTACCTCCAGAATTCAGCTCTTTTGCCTATGTTTGATCCAAGGCTGTAAAGAGGTCGGGGCTGAGGGGCCCTGGTGGAACCGAAACAGAGCATCACTGAGCAAGTTATTGCTGAGCAGGTGCTGCTTGATAGCACTGTTGATGACACCAGCCATCACTTTAATGAGGATCGAGAGTAGATTGATGGGGCGATAGTTGGTCAGGTTGGATTTGTCTGCTTTTTTGTGTATAGGACATACCGGAGCAATTTTTCAAATTTTGTAGCTGTACTGGAAGAGTTTGGTTAGGGATATGGCAAGCATTGGAGCACAAGTCTTCAGAACTATTGCTGGATTGTTGTCAATGCTTATAGTCTTTGCAGGAGGCCCTTAGCCCAGGTGATTCTTAACATCATGTGGAGTGAAGTGAATTGAATTGGCTGAAGTCTGATATCTAGGATGCTGGGGCACCACTGGAGGAAGCCAAAATGGATTATCCACTTGATATTTCAGGCTGACAATTCGTGAAAATGGTTCAGCCTTATCTTTTCTGCTGATGTGTTGGCCTCTCTCATCATTGAGGATTGGGATATTTATGGAACATCCTCCTCCAGTCATTTGGTTAATTATCCATGACTCATGGCTAGTTGTGGCAGGACTGGAGCGATTAGATCTGATCCATTGATTGGGGAATTGCTCAACTCTGCTTATGCTGTTTCATATGCACATCATCCTATTATGTAGCTTCATTAAGTTGACAGGTCATTTTTAGGCTTTGCCTGGTGTTGCTCCTGGCATGCCCTCCTACACTGAACCAGGGTTAATCCTGTGGTTTGATGGTAATGATAGCGTGAGGAAAATGCTGAGCTGTGAGGTTTCAGATTGCTGCAGCTGATGGCCCACAGCACCTCACAGATACCTAGGTTTAACTTACTAGATTTGATCAAAGTCTATCCTATTTAGCACAGTGATGATGCAGATTCTCAATGTGAAGATGGGACTTCAGGTCCCCAAGGAGTGCATGGCTGGCCAATTGTGTCATGGACAAATGCACCTGCAGCATGCAGATTGATGAGGATGAGTTTGGTACATTTTTCCTTCACCACCTGCTGCAGACCCAATTTAGCAGCTATGTCTTTTAGGACTCAAAGTCAATCGTGATGCAGTAGTTAGCCAGTAATGCTGCTGCCAAGCCACTCGTGGTGGTAGACATTGAAGTTGCTACCCAGAGTTCATTCTTCACCTTTGAGTGTTTCCTCCAAGTAGTATTCAATGTGAGGGGTTGGGAGGCAGGGAAGTGGGGATTTGTGTATACATGGTAATTGACAGAAGGTTTCCTCACCATGTTTGATCTGACACTGAGACTTCACTGGGCCTGGAGTAAACGTTGAGGATGCCGAAGGTAACCAGTTTCGGTTAGGAAGACTTTACAGGGTTGACAGGCTGAGTTTGCCATTGTCTTTTCCTTTCCGGTATCAATGTTTGGTCATCCATCTCATTATTTTTGTGCCCTTTTAGCAGGTGATAAAATTGAGTGGTTTATTAGGTTAATTCAGAATGTGGTGAAAAGTCAGCATTGTGTGGGTATGGAACCACATGTAAGCCATATTCATCCCTAAAGGGAATTAATGCACCCAGATGAGATTTTTTTTTAGAAAAAAAAATCAATAATAGTTTCAGTATCCAATAGGCAGGGCTAATTGATCCCACAACCAACAGAGCAGATCTAAACTCTGCAGACCCTCCACATCCAGATAATAATCAAGATGGTCAGTTAAGCACATAGTAAGAGAAGACAGCTCCTCAAGTACCCCTAACCTCAACATGTAACAGCAAAAGACAAGACTAAAGTGTATGCATTGACCTTCTGTCAGAAATGCCACAGTGATTTGGTATCTTGACTTCTTCCAGCATCACAGATACCAATCTTCAACTAATTCAATTCACTTCTCATAAAGACAAGAGATGGCTGAGGGCACAGGATATCACAAAGGCAATGGGCTCTGACAACATCATGATATTTCATTCCAGATTTTATTGAATTAGAATTCCATCATGTATTGTGGTAAGATTTAAACTGGAGATTACTTGACCGCTGTATCATTGCCTCCCTCATAGAAACATACTTATGAATCAAAACATGTAGAGAAATTACTGGAAACTGTTAACAGGAAACAACAGGTTATCTTGCCTCCCTGTGATTCAACTCAGACTAAAGAAGTCTGTACAGCAGTCCTTCATTTCAAAATCTGAATCTAAATCTGTAATTATCTATTACATGGTACTTCATGTAACTGTTCAACTTTCTATGAACATTGTGTTGATAGGGTAAGACTTTGCAATCCTTCCACAAACTGTTAAATGAGCTGGTTCTCCTCGCACTCTAGTTAGGGTGATCCACATGAGCTGATCATGTCTCCCTATAGCCTTGCCAAGAAAGAAAATAACAAATTACATTATACTGTTTGGTTGGATTGAGGCATAGTTACCTTCAGCCACCAAATTAACAACTCACAAAATATAAATTAAGGGGCATTATTTATCCAAATTAACTCTAAGAGAAATTCAAGTGCACACAGGAAATATAATACAGCAAAAAAAAATTTGCAAAGCAGGAAATGTTAAATTTGCAGCCTTTTCTTTCTCCTTTACACTCTTAAGCAAATGTCTATTGCATCCAGAGATAGTAGAAACTGCCGATGCTGGAAAAATCTGAGTTAACAAGTTGTAGAGCTGGATGAACACAGCAGGCCAAGCAGCAGAGGATCAGGAAAGCTGACATTCTGGGTCTGGACCCTTCTTCAGAAATGGTATTGCATCCTCATGTCTCTGCAAAATGTTTCTTCTGTTTTGAAGCACTGTGATCCATAGACAGTGACTCAGTTTGACTTGGTTCACAAACAGTAGCAGCTTTATAATAAATTACTTTGGACAGTAACAGTCAGCAAGCTTTATGATTGGATCAGAAAGTGTGGGAAGGTGGAATCCAAATAGAATTTTATATTGTTCTCAAGTGATGATCACAAATGTATGGAATCATGGTCACTAGACAGTAATTGCACAAATCATGACCAAGTTTTCCCTGTCTAGTTCAGTGATATTGGAGCTCCATAATGTTCCAGTTATCAGATAATTTAGGAATTGAACGTGCGATGCCAGTAGTTGGTTGCCTCTGCATTACATAATACAATAGAATTGCCCTTCAAACCTTCCGAGAGCTCTAAATTTGACTGATGTTATTGATGTTGCCAGTGGCTATGTGGAAAAAATTTAAGGAAGCTTGCATTATCACTATGCATGTTGTCTGCCTTGGTCTTCACTTTAGATTTTGTTGCAACTTATACACAAACTTTATTCCCATCACCCTGGTGAATGTGTGTCCCTAAGGGCAATGGCCCTCTGAGAGGTCCTGATGAATCCTTTCTGTCCAGTATGTATAACTGATAAAGTGATGACAATATGACCTTTTCCTTTGCATTGATACCTCAATTCCTTGACACAAAATATCTTTTGAGGTCTCTTCCACCACTCGATGTACCAAACATAAAACATGATTCTGAATGGACCACCAGTTGGGCTGAGAATAGTGGGAGCTGAACATTGTACATAATTCCCTAACTGACCTTAAAAAAAGTCTAATTTTTTGGAAACTTTATCACAATTGTTAGTAATTTCCCAAACAGCACCATCACCATCCCTGTATATGCCCTACCCCAACTGGAGGTACAGACTACCAGAAGTGGTGGTACAGTGATACACAGTCAGGAGCAAGTTGCCCAGGGAGCCCTCAACATGGAGCTTCATGGTATCAAGTCAAACATGACCAATGAAACTTCCTATGATTACTATGTACTGTTCAGTCTCATCTTATGAATCAGTGCTCCATTATGTTCAACAAGGCGACACACTTTGAAACGACCGTGGAACCCAAAACTGGGCTTGCATCAGGCACTAAAGGCCATCAGCAGCAGCAGAATTGCATTTAACCACATTTTGTAACTTATGGTCCACTGTATTCCCCACCGTACCATTACAATCAAAGCTTGGAGATCAACTGTGGTTCAGTAAAAAGTGCAAGAGGGCATGCTTGGAGTAGCACCAGATAAACCTAAAAATGATGAGTCAGTCTGGTAAAGCTATAACACAGGACCTCTTACATGCCAAATAGCATAAACATGCAATAGATAGGGCTAATTGATTCCATCCACAGAGCAGATCTAAACTCTGCAGTCCAGCCACATCCAGATAAGAATGAAGATGGTCAGTTAAGAATATAATGGTAGGAGGCAGTTCCTCAAATACCCTTTCCTCAACAATCAGGAAGCCCAGCACATTGGAGCAAAAGATAAGACTAAAATATATGCATTAACCTTCAATCAGAAATGCCAAAGTGGTTCAGTATCTTGGCCTCTTGCAGCATCACAGATGCCAATCTTCAACTAATTCGATTCACTCCTCATACTCTCAAGAAATGACTAAGGGCACTGGATACTGCAAAGGCTATGGACTCTGACAACATACTGATAATAGTACTGAAGACTTGTGCACCAGAACTAGCCATGTTCCTTGCCAAGCTGTTTTAGTAGTTATCAATTGGAAGGAATAACCTGCTCAATAGTATGCAGTTTGGCTCCTCTAGGGCCGCTCAGCTTCTGGCCTCAATTTAGCCTTGGGACAAAAATAGACAGAAGAGCTGAACTCCAGAGATAAAGTGAGTGTGACTGCCCTTGTTATGAAGGCAGTATTTCACGAAGAATTACATCAAGGAGTCATTGGGAACTGGTGGTGAGGTGTGGGCAGTGTGGGGCTGGGGGTGGAGGGAGGGTAGTCCACTGGAAGGAGTCAGACCCAGCATAAGCCATTATTCTCTTTTACATTTGTTTGACAATTCGATTGTTCTACTACCTGTTTCTGTCACTGAATATCACAGCTCAAGCATCATCAGGGTTTTTCCTCATTCTATTTGTGCATCATTGTTGTAATGTACATACTTCTGAACTGGCTTCTGTTCCTTTGCAATGCAGTGCCATGATCAGTAATGATTTTGTATGATCTGGGCTGGTTGCATATTCTAGAAACTGGATCCTGTTATTTGAATTTCTAACATGCACTCCAAAATCTAAAGAAATATTGTTTTATTTTCAAATAAAATTTTAAATCTAAAACCTCTAATAAATAACCAGTGAACAGTTTTGGTAGTTCTCTACTTGCTCACTTATGTGTCTCCTTCAATCTCCTAAGTCTTTGAAGCAGAATGTCCTGTGTCATGGAATGGTTAAACGATTAGGTGTTGGGCAAGATTACCCTGAGTATATGTTATGCTAGGGAGGATAATCTCTTCCCTAGTACTGCCGTGCAAAAATGCAATGATGCGATGCAATGCAGAACAAAAATGTTGCATTTCTGTTTGACATTTAATGATAATTGATTGATAGAACATACCGTATGTTCTGATAGATTGAAAAAAAATGCACTCAACGTATCAATGACGTTGTGCTGATTGTGTTACTAAGTTGTCAAACAATCGGAAATTCGCTGAAGAATTCCATTGTCATGATGTAATCTTCACTGTGCACTGTGAATAGGTTTGTTGCAACTCTCACCCATGGAATTGCAAAAGATTATTATTCAAGGATGATCTGACAGTATTAAGGAAGAAAGTTTGTTTACTAAGACCATACAAAGATGAAGATATGAGGCTCCTTTCACTGCTAAAGTTGATGTACTTGGCATAGCTCACATATGTTTATGTGTCATTCAATACCCTGTTTCATTCCCAGCCAGTACACAGCCATGCAAAGCATCTTGTGCATTCAATCACCATGTTTCCATGGTGTAACATGCATGTGTTATCTCAACAATGTGCTTTTGGTATTAGAACTTTTTTACCCTTGAAAATGACTAGTTGTAATATACTAAGTTCATATTTTCTTCTTTAATACTGTCAGGCCATCTTCAGATAATGATCTTTTGGAATTGTTATCATTAGTCATCTTCAGGAGTTACTGCTTGCAACTGTCCACTGGCCACAGTGTGAGAGATCAACCTTGGGAACATTTGCAACTTGGTAGTCTACAGCGTCAATATATAGGCTGAGAGAAATATTTTGGCGTTTGAGTCAGGCAACCTGCTCAGTATATCAGACAATCATCCTGGTACCTAATTTATATCCTACTTCAAAGCAACATCCAATGACCTTGACAAGAAGGCCCTACAAATGTGGCAGTACAGTCATTACAGTTTTCAGCTGATCATTTCCAATGGCTCATCATTTTCAATAGTGACTATTTTGGCAAATTATGTGCAATTCTGCATCATCCTTAGAATTGCTTACCAAAGATGTTTGAGAGAGGAGAAAGAAAATGACAGAACTGACCAATCTCTGGATGTTGACATAGAACATAGAACAGAACAATACAGCACAGAACAGGCCCTTCGGCCCTCGATGTTGCACTGACCTGTGAACTAATCGAAGCCCCTCCCCCTACACTATCCCATCATTATGCATATGCTTAACCAAGGACTGTTTAAATGCCCCTAATGTGGCTAAGTTAACTACATTGGCAGGCAGGGCATACCATGCCCTTACCACTCTCTGAGAGAAGAACCTGCCTCTGACATCTGTCTTAAATCTATCACCCCTCAATTTGTAGCTATGCTGCCTCGTATAAGCTGAAGTCATCATCCTCGGAAAAAGACTCACTGTCCACCCTATCTAATCCTCTGATCATCTTCTATGTCTCTATCAAATCCCCTCTTAGCTTCCTTCTCTCCAATGAGAACAAACCCAAGTCCCTCAGCCTTTCTTCATAGTGCCTGCACTCCAGACCAGGCAACATCCTGGTAAATCTCCTCCGCACCTTTTCCAATGCTTCCACATCCTTCCTGCAATGGGGCAACCAGAACTGCACGCAATATTCCAAATGAGGCCACCGTTATACTGTCCACCTGTCTCATTGTAGAAAATTGTTACTTTAGTGTTTTTATGCAGTGTTTTCTTCTGGAAGACCATTCAGGCTGTGTGTTCTGATGACTTAAATCTGTCTCCTTTTTCAGAATTGAATTAGCAGCTTCTTTTTTTTAGTGCACTGTAGCTTTTAGTTTTAGCTGTATTTGTACCTTCAGCTTTTGTATTTTTAAACAAAGCACTCTTAAAAATGCCTTTTATCTTAAAGCAACTTAAATTCCAATTAAAGGTAATTAGTTCTGTCTAACAAACAAACAGTTTGGACAAAGTGACACATATTAAGTTTACCAGCAAAATTGAATCCCATTAAAGTTGTAGCAGTAACATGAATGCAAAATTTGCCAAATTATAGAAGACAGAATTGTGGTGATTTTTCAGATCAAAGAGAAGAATACAATAGAGTTCAATGTTTTATATTAGGATGACTATTTTTGAAAAAGCATACCGATTTGGACTCAGGTATAGGGGATAATTTCTAAACTTGCAGGTTAAAACTGGGAAATTATGGAAATGATAGATTTCAATAAGAGATAGAAATATTTACATTTCTAGTGGCTTGCACATGTCCTGATTCTCTGCTGCTTTTGCAGCCATTGTAGTTTTTTGAAATAATTACCATTGTACAAAACACAGCACCGTGTTTTGCACCAAACAAGTACATGTACACAATGACCAAATAATTTGTGTCTGTGATGTTGGCAGAGGTGATTGTTAGTGCGAAAGAGGCAACTACATCCTTCTCTTCTTCAATAGTGTAAAGGTATCTTTAACATCTACCTGAGAGGACAGATGGGTCTTCAGTTAATGTATCATAAAAAAACTGGCATCTTTGGAAGTGCAGTGGTCTTTTTGCAATTGAAATATTGTCCTTTTAACAGAACCAGGCGTTGGAATCTGGATGCACAAATAAGGTGGTGGATAGCCTTCCAAAGCAGATTGGATAAACACTTGAAATATGAAAATTTTGCAGGCTATGTAAGAATGAAGATATGAAACATAAATTGTTCGGTCTTGATGGCCTCCTTCTGTGCATATTTATGATTAAATCTACTTAATACGGACCTATAAGGCCATAAGAAAATAAGAACACGTGTAGCCATTCAGCCTTCAAGTCTGCTCCACCATACAACAGGATTATGGCTGATCCAACATTCCTCACGTCCACTTTCCTTGCTCTTTCCCCTAACCCTTGACTCCCTTATTGATCAGGAATCTGTCGATCTCAGCCATAACTATACACAAGAACTCTGCACCCCTGACCCCAGGATCACCGTGGTACGGAGCCTGAAAGACTGTGCGAGAAGAAATTCTTCTCATCGCCGTCTTAAATTGGTGTCCCTTTCTTATGTGACTATTCCCTCTCGTCCTAGATTCTCCCGAGGGGAAACATCCTCTCAGCATCTTTCCTGTCGAGCCCTATAAGAATCCTATGCTTTTACCTGTTTTGTTTAAACAAATTGCAAGGATGCCACGAAATGAATCGACGAGGTAGTTCTGCGAACTGCCCATTGAGGAGCCACTCCCTTTAGCAGAGAAACAATGAAAGATTCAACTCGTTAAATGGGTATTTTTCTTTGAAGATGTATTACTGGAGGTAACAAGGGACAAACAACCATCCAAAATAAGTTTGTTTCCTCCTCTGTATTTATTTACTTCTTGTGATTCGATCTAATCTCTCCCTCAATACTGAATTAGCTATATTTGGATAAAAACAGCGTTCTCCTGAAGCTGAAAGCACTGGAGCCGGAACATACGAACCGTGTGTTTTGTTGCCGGGGGGTGGGGTTGGGAGTTTACGCAGTGTTCCGCGGGGGAGGGGTTGGTGTGCTGGACCCGGAAGCGGCAGTTTTGGTTCAGGCCAGCTGAATCATGAATCCTGCTGTAACGAAGGTGATTTTGTGTTTATAGCTGTACATAAAGAATAGTTACGGGATTGTTATAACCGAGCTGTGGTTGCGGTGTGGGTGTTGCTGTCGGTAATGGCGGTCCACAGCTTGGTTCTCAGTGGGTTATAGGGACAGACAAGGCCAGCACTGCTGGGAATTTACTGAAGGAACAACAACAACGACGACGACGACATCTGGTCTCTGCATTGTCAGCAACTTGTGACACGCGACTTGGTCGTGCTATAACAAAATCATTCTTTGTTTCGCTGGGGGAAAATGTTGCATTTATGTAGCACCGGCCAAAGTACCTTACTGCCGATAAAGTGTAGTCACTTGTAATGTGAGAAACAGAAGCCAAATTGTGCGGACAACACTGCCTTTGGAAGGCGGACAATGGTGCTAAGTGAATCGTTCATTCAGATAGCTGGTGCCAACACAACGCTAAATCGCGATCTACGTTTGTAATGATTCTTTGATTCTTCTAGCTCCCATAAACACCAAAACAATATGTCAGCTGATATTCGTTGTCGGATAAATGTTGGACGGGTCACAGGGAATGATTATCCTTCACTCTCTGAGAACAAGCAAAGGCAACCTCATTTTAACATTTTCAGTCAAAGGATGACACCTCTAACAGTGTAGCACTCCCTCTGTACTGCATTGAATGAATACAGACGAAATATTTATGCTGAGGTCTTGAAGTGAGATTTAAACCCTTAAATTTCTGACCGAGAGCTGAGAGTGGGACAACTGAACCATGCTGGCAGTTACGACGAGGAGATCTTTAGTCATTTTTTTTTGTTCCACACATTTGTTGAAAATTTGCTATCTTAATATTTATGTACCTAGTAAGACATGGATGAGTGACATCCAGTTTAAATATTACATTGGTAACAGTTCATTCAAAAGTAGTGACTCCATGAATAACATTATTTTATATTTTGAAGATCCATATTCTCAAAAACAGATTATTTTAAAAGAATAAGCAAGTCTTGTTTCTGTTTCTCTGTGCACTGCATAATTTCAACAGCTTTCTTTAGAACAGATTTGTGATTTTTTCTTTTTTTTAGAAAATTAAAGCAAATTGTTTTGTATTGCTTAATTTAAATCAACTCTACTTACCTGAAGACTCTGAATTTATCTCTGAGTAACTGGGCTGAAGAAAAGTGTGAGATTTTGAGGCTCTGCTCTAGAGTCAGAGAAATCTGTTATTGATCTCCATGCCTTATAAACTTTTGTGGTGGAAGACTCAGCCAGAGTTGCTGAATCATTTAGGACAAATTGTGGTGAGACTATGAAATTTGCTACCTCCGAAAGCGTTCAAGGCAAAAATATTGTATTATCTCAAGAAGGAGTTGAATATAAGCATTTAAAGCTAAAGAGATTAAAAGATGTGGGGGGGGGGAGGCTATTGACTTGGATGATCATCCATGGTTGTGGATGGCTAGAAGGGCTGAATGGCTAACTTTTTCTTAATGTTCCTGTGATATTCTTAATTGTTGTTTGAAGTGTATGTATAAAGAATGGATGGACACCAGAATGGACTTCACTGTGATGATTACTAGAATTAAATAGGCTATGGGTATAGCTGAGGCTCAAACATTAGTACAGCAGTCACTTGAATTAGATGCTGGATGACTGCTGCCAGTGGAAAGAATTTGGTGAGGAAAGTAAACTTTCTCAGAGATAATAAGGACCCCAGATGCTAGAAACCAGAGTCTGTAGATGTTGAGAGATAGCAGGAACTGCCGATGCTGAAGAATCTGAGATAACGTGGTGTGAAGCTGAATGAACACATATGGCGAAGCAGCAGCAGCAGCAGCAGAGGAGTAGGCTTGACGTTTCGGGTTGGGACTCACCAGACCCGAAATGTCAGGCTTTCGTACTCTGATGGTGCTTGGCCTGCTGTGTTCATCCAGCTTCACACTCTGTTATTTATAGATGTTGAGGCTGGAAAAGCACAGTAGGTCAGACAGCATTGGAGGAGCAGGAAAGTCAACATTTTGGGCCAAAACGCTTTGTCAGGAGTCCAGCCTAAACACCTAAAGAGAACTTTCCCTCCTGATTTAAATAATTACTTCACTGTCATACTAAGTACAATTGTATTCAAATTGATAAGGCATCTGAAGTTTTAATTTCACTGTAATTCTCATTATATATTCTCATCTTGTTTGCAGGTCCTGTGTGTAAGAAATGTAATGCTGTTAAAACAAGCTGCATCTACAGTCACCAGGTAGGGATGAACGGAAGCACATGTGAAGCCCATAATTTACTGTCTGATCTAGTGTAGACATCACTGTTGTGCTTTTCTTTTATACCCACATCCTGCCAAGAGTACTTTTATTCATTCACAAGAATAAGGACTGGGCAGATAATGTAGGGACCTCCTGTGGCTGTTCCCCTGCAAAACAGATATACTGCATTTTATGCTGGTGGGACGAATGGCCTAAAAGCGGAAGCAGTAATAGCCAAATTCTTTGCACCATGTTTGGCTCTCCTGCTTGGGGAGGAGGAAGGTGTGGGGATACAATTGATACAGAGGATTCAGTTATAACGGGAATGGAGAGGCGTTTCAGTGGCTGCAAACAAGACTCCATGATAACTTGTTGCCTATCTGCTGCTAGTGTTGAACATGTTTCGGAGTGATTACAGGATATTCTGCAATGAGCGATGAACAGCCAGTGGTCATTGGTGCCAGTAACATGGGCTTAAAAAAGGAAGTTCTAAAAGATAAAAATAGGGAGTTAGGAAGTTAGAAAAATGGGATAGGTGGGACCAGTACGAAAGGTTACACCTGGGCTTGATGTCCTACAGTGAGTATTTGCTACTGTATTTAGGACCAGTTTAAACTGAGAATGGCAGATGGATGGGAACTGAAGCAGGGTCGCAAGGGAAAGAGAAAACAAGGACAGTTTTTTTAAAAAAAATCAGTAAAAGTCAAAAATGGTAGATAAAGTCATCAAGGGTAAGAAGCAAGTAGAGTCACAGTACAAAGAAAAGATAGGATGATTGAAAATGGCAAAAAGCCAAACTTTTGTATCTTAGTGAATGAAGTATTCGGTATAAGGTCGACAAACTAACAGTGCAAATCAAAGTAAATTAATATGACTTCATTTGAAATTGTGGAAACACAGTTACAAGAAGATGAAATCTGGAAACTTAACACTCAGGGATATTTGACTTTTCGGGAAGGAAGAGGTGGTGGGATAATATTCTTAATAAGAGATGAAATAAGGACATTTGTGAAATAAGGACACTCTCTATGCTCAGATAAAGTAGAGTCCATTTTGTTTCGGCAAAATAAGTCATTGGTAGGGGTAGTGTATAGACCCCCAAACATGAGCCACACTGGCAGAAAGGAGTACAAATAATTGTATGTAAAAATAATACAACAGTAAGTATGGGTGACTTTTTAATATTCATGTTAATGAGGTTAATACAATTTGGAAAGGGTAGTTACAACAATCAATTTATAAAGAGCATTTGGGATAATATTCGAGAGAAATATGTCTCGGTGCCGAACAGACAACAGGTTACCTTGGACCTGGGAATGGGTAATGAGGCAGGTTAAATAAATGATCTCAGTAAAAGATGCCTGGGGGAGTGGTAGTTATAAGGTGCTAGAATGTAATATTCAGATTGAGAGTGAGAAACTTGGATTGGAAACAGCTGTTTAACTTAAAGGGAATTACAATGAAATGAGGATTGTGTTAACTAAAATGGATAGGGCAGCTTGGTTAGCAGGAAAGCCTGTAAACAACCAGTGGTAGAGATTTAAGGAGGCAATTCACGACTGTTAGCAAAAATATATCCCACCAATAAATCAACCATGGCTAACTCAGGAAGTTAAAGAGAGTACCAAATTGAAAGAAAAAGCTTGTAAAGAGGCCAAAGTCAGTATTAGCCCCAAAGATTGGGTTAAAATCAGAATCCAGCAAAGGAGGACTAAAAGTAAAACAGAGAAAATAAACTAGGAGGGTAATCTTACAAACATGTGAACTGACAATAAAAATTCTTTAAGTATATATTTTTAAAAAGTTCAAAGTATATATAGGCACCTTAGAAAATGAATCTAGGGAGATAGTTATGGGGATGAAGGAAGTGGCAGGAGGGAAACAGATATTTTGCATCAATCTTTAAGGTGGAAAATACTTTGAACGTCCAACACCACCATGAGAGAAGTAGTACTGTACAAACTAATGAAGCTAAAGGCAGATAGGTCCCCTAACCATGATGGCTACCGTCCTAGGATCCTAACAGAAGCAGCTACAGAGGCAGTTGGTGCATTGATTTTTTTTTTTATTTTGTTTTTAAAAATACTTGGAATCTGGAGAAATACCAGGAGGATTAGAAAACTGCTAATCTGATAGTTTTATTCAAAAAAGGTAGGGAGGCAAAAAGCAGGTAACTATTGGACGCTTAACCTACTGTTGGAAAAATGTTGCAATCAATTATTAAAGAGGTAAGTGCAGCACATTTGGAAAATCACAATCTAATCAAGCAGAGTCAGCACGACTTCATGAAGTGGAAATTGTGTCTGGCTAATTAAGAGTTTTTTATTTGAGAAAGCCCCAACTGGAGAAGATAGAGGGCAACTAGTAGATATATTTGAAATTGTGGAGGGCATTCAATAAGGTACTGCGCAAAAGGTTAAGAGCCAATGCGTTTTCAGTTAGTATATTGGTGTGGATAGATAATTGGCTCATGGGCAGGAAATTGAGTGGGGATAAGGTTGGAAACCTCTAACTAGTGTGTTTACACAGGGATAAATGCTGGGACTGTAATTGTTTATGTATTAATGACTTGGAAGAAGGAAGCGAATGTACTATTGCCAAATTTGCAGATGACTCAAAATAGGTGGAAAGACAAGTTGCAAGAGGGATATTGATCAGTTAATTAAGTGGACAACAAGTTGGTAAATGGATTATGAACAAAAACAAAGTTGCTGGAAAAGCTCAGCTGGTCTGGCAGTATCTGAAGGAGAAAACGGTTAACGTTTCGGGTCTGGTGACCCTTCCTCAGAAGGGAGAATGAAATAAAAGAATATTATTTAAATGGAAAATACAGTAGGACTTGGGCATGAACACAGGAAGTGAGTGCACAGATGCAGCAGATAATCAGGAACACAAATGGAATGTTGGCCCTTAGTTCAAGGGGGTTGGAATATGAGTAGGGAAGACTTTTTGCAATTTACAAAGTGTTGGTGAGACCAAATCCGGAATGAGCAGTTTGGCCTCCTTTTAAATAAGGAAAGATACTATTTCATTGGAGGCAATTCAGAGAAGATTTGGTGGAATGATTCCTGGTATAAAGGGATTGACTTGTGATAAAAGGCTATACTGGTTGAGACTCTGCTAATTGGAATTTGCAAGATGAGCAGTGATCTCATGTAGAATTCTTCAGGATCTTGATGGCAAATGCTGAGAGGATGTTTCCCTCATGGGAGAGTCTAGGATCAGAAGGCATAGCCTTAGAATGAAGGGGTACCAATTTAAGGCTGAGATGAGGAGGAATTTCTTCTGTCAGAGGGTTGAGTGTCTTTTGAACTGTTTGCCATGGAAGTCTGGGGGTAGGTCCTTTTGTGTAATTAAGGCTAAGATTGATAAAGATGGTAAATGAGGGAAGTCAAGGCTGATGCATCAAAGGACAGGAAAGTGGATCTGAGGAATGTTGAATGATGGAGCAAGCTCAGCAGGCCAAAGGGCCATCTTCGTTCCTATTTCTTTATGATAATATGGCCTAGAGCTTACTTTTAGTCTCACTAGTCTTCAGCCTCATGCTGAGGACCGCATTTGTTGATTCGAAAAACCTAAGAAATAAGAATAGGTATTACAGGGCCTTGTTGCCTACACATGACTTAATAAGATCATGCTTGATGTATCTTGGTTCCATTTTCCTATTCTAAGCAAAGTGAGTCAGTCATTAATTTAATGGGGAGAAAAACTTTTCTGTAGCTTGTATAAGTACCATGGGACTGGTCAGTGCTTTACAGCCAAGTAAGTACTTTCAATTGTTACTAGTAATGTGGGAAACAACAACTAATTTGTGCACAATACATTTCTATTTGAAAGAGCTAGTCCAGACATGCTGGTATGCTCCACTTCTGTGCTGTAAAATTCTGCGATTGCAAGCTCTCTCAAGCCACAATATGATGATGACCTGATGATGTTCGTTCTTGTGTGATAATTGGTGAACCTACTGAGAAATAACTATCCCACTTGAAATGTTAACTCCTTTTCTCTCCAAAGATGCTACCAAATCTGCTGAGTTTCTCTAGCATTCTCTGTTAACTGAGTCCTAGAAGGACAAAATCAACAGTTGTATAGGAACACCACCCCATGCAGATTCATGTCCAAGCCACACAGTATCCTGACTTTGAATCACTAATGTTTCACTGTCACTCTGACAAAATTCTGGAGCTCCCTTCCAAACAATGTACGTGTACCCACTTCTCCAAGGGCTGCAGCAGCTCAAGAAGGCAGCTTTCCAAAATCTTCTCAAGGGTCTTAGGGATGGACAATAAATATTGGCTTGACCAGCAATGCCCACAGACCATGAATGAATAAAAAAATTTCAGTTGCTGATCTTGGGTCTCTATTTCTTGTTTCTGGATTAACAAGGACCAGTAGGTGAACAAAGCATGTTTTAAAATCTACTTGCAAAATTTGATTTCTTTGTTACTCTCGAGCTTTTGTAAACATGGTTTTCAAAACGCTGACAATTTGAATTGAATTTTTGTAACAACATGGGACCTTTTAGCTCTTTGAGACTGCTGTATTATTCAATAGCTGATCTATTTGTGGCCTCAAATTCACTTCCTTGTCATCACCACCATAACCTTGTCTATGTATTAACTCCATCTTGAATAGACATACTGACCAAGTTTCCACTGATCACTGGAGAAGAAAATTCCTCAGACTAATGACTGCATGATAAAACAATTTCTCTTAACTTTCGCCTTATAAAGGGGTCCCTCTGTTCTTTATAACTGTGACCTCCAGTTCTAGTCTTAACTACAAGTCGAAACATCCTCCTAGTATCCACCCTATCAAGTCCCCTCAGCATCTTGTATGTGTAAGATCATCTTTTATCATTCGTCTAATTTCTTCAGAAGATGATCCCTTCATTCCAGGAATGAGTCGACTGAACCTTGTATGAACGACTTTTAATGCACTTACACCTTTTATCAAATAAGCATACCAAAGCTGTGCATAATACTCTAGATGTGGTCACACCAAAGTCCTGAACAGCTTGAGTAAAACTTCCCCACTTTCTTAGCCAATTCTCCTTTCAGTAAATGCCAACATTTACTTGTCTTCCTAATCAACTGCTGTCTTTGTACCCTGACCTTTGATGATACGTGTCCTAGGGTACCCAAATCCCTCTGCACCACTGAGTTCTGCAATCTCTCACCATTTAAATAGTATGCTGTTTTTCTGTTCTTCCTGTAGAAGTAGACTAGTTTACATTCTCCATATCATAAAATCATAATGCATGGAAACAGCCCCTTCAGTCCAACCAGTCCACATTGAACATAATTCCAAACGAAACCAGTCCTACCTGCCTGCTGCTGGCCCATATACCTCCAAATCTTTCCTATTCCTATATCTATCCAAACGTCTTATAAATGTTGTAGTTGTACCCACATCCACCACTTCCTCAGGAAGTTCATTTCACACACGAACCAACCTTTCTGTGAAAAATTTGCCTCCTGTCTTTTTTGAACCCCTCTTCCCCCTCTTCCCCCTCTTCCCCCTCTTCCCCCTCTTCCCCCTCTTCCCCCTCTTCCCCCTCTTCCCCCTCTTCCCCCTCTTCCCCCTCTTCCCCCTCTTCCCCCTCTTCCCCCTCTTCCCCCTCTTCCCCCTCTTCCCCCCCCCCCCCCTAAATTTGTCCCCAGTCTAGGGAAAAGGCAACTGCCATTAACTCTATCTAAATCTCACTATTTAATAAACTTCTATCAGGTTGCATTTCAACCTCCTATGCTCCAGTGGAAAACATTCCTTGCTTTTCTCTATAACTAAACTTTCCATACCTGGCAACATCTCAGTAAACCTCTTCTGAACCCTCTCCACCTTGATATTATCCTTCCTATAACTGGGTGATCAGAACTAAAAGACTGAGCAGTTAAGGTAAGCGTGCCAAATGCCTTTTTGACCACCCTTTCGATATCTGATGCAAGTTTCAAAGAATTATGTACCCAGATCCCTCAATCCCTTTGTTCTAAAACATGACCCAAGGCCCTACCAATAATTACAAGCCCTATCCTTGTTTGTTGCGGCAAAATGCAATAACTTGCATTTATCCAGATTGAACTCCATCTGCCATTTTTCAGTCCAATAAACCATTTATTCTGCATCTGCCAAAATCTGCTCAATCATTGAACCTTCAATATCCCTTTTATAGACTCTGCAGCTCATCACAACAACATGCTTTCCTCCCTTTTTGGGTGGCATTCACTAATGTATCAAACATGTATTTGGTCTGTTTTATCCATGTCATTGATATAGGTTGTAAATAGCTGAGGGCCCAGCACTGATGTCTTAAGCATTCCACTAGTTAAAGTTTGCTAAACCTCTAAAGACCCATTTATCTTGACTCCATGCTTATTGTTAGCTAACCAATCCTTTATCCCTACTGATATATTACCCCCTACACCATGGTCTCTTATGTAATAACCTTTGTTGTGGCACCTTATCAAATGCCTTTTAGAAATCTAAATGCATCACATCTACAGCTTCCACCTAATCCATCTTGATTGTTACTTCACAGAAAACATCTTGCGGTCGCTCAGGTTCTGAAATTATAGAATTCAGCATTAAGTTCTAAAGGCTGGAAAGTGCCTTGCAGAAAGTGAGTTGTTAGGTTAGCCTGGAACATTGCAACAGCAATCCCAGGATAGAAATGTTAGCATCAGAGCAAAGTGGTTTCTTGATTGAGCAGACACATTCTTAACCACCCTGTTTATATGTGATGTAAGCTTCAAAGAGGCCAGGGTTATTCTTACTGAGAGAGCAGAGCATTCTGCAAAGATGTTATCCAGCTTGTGTTTAGTCTCACCAATATAAGGGAGTTTGAATTGTGAGCAATTAATGCAGTAGACTGAATACAGTGTGGAGCTGGGGGAACACAGCAGATCAGGCAGCAGAAGTCTTAATGAAGGTTGTAAACCTGAAACATCAACTTTCCTCCTCTTCTGATGCTGCAGGAAAGTTGACGTTTCAGGTTTACAACCTTCGTCGGGACCTCTGCTGCCTGATCTGCGGTGTTCCTCTGCCCCCACTCTGTATTGACTGTGGCTCCAGCATCTTCAGTTCTTGCTACAATCCTAGTGCTGTGGACTGGATTGAAAGAAGTGGAAGTGAAATACTGCTTCACCTAAAAAGGGTGTTTGGGACCTTGGACAGTGAGTAGGTGAATGAGCAAACATCATAGCTTCAGCAATTACATGGAAAGAACCCAAGAGGGAGTGAGGAAGTGTTAGAGGGTTTGGAAGCTGTCATTAGAGGGAACGATCCCTGTGAAATGCTGACAGTGGAGGGGAGGGGAAGATCTGTTTGCTGCTATCCTGCTGGAGGTGGCAGGAATGGTGGAGGATGATTCTTTGAATGCAGTGGCTAGAGGAATGGGAAGTGAGAACCAGGGGATCTCTATCATTGTTGTGAAAAGGAGGGGAAAGGGTGAGGCAGAAATGGGAGATGTCAGTCACACCTGAAGGCCAGGTCTACTAGAATAGGAGGAGGATTTCTCAGTTGAGGTAAAAAGGGGGCATGTTGGAAGCACAAAAGCAAAGTTGCTGCAAAGGCTCAACACGTCTGGCAGCATCTGTGAAGGTGAAAAATAGCGTTAACGTTTCGGGTCATAGAATCCCTACAGTGTGGAAACAGGGCCTTCAGCCTAACAAGTCCACACCGACCATTGAAGTATCCCACCCAGACCCGTCCCCTAATCTCCACATCCCTGAACACTGGGCAATTTAGCATGGCCACTCAACCTACCCTGCATATCTTTGGATTGTGGGAGGAAACTGGAGCACTTGGAGGAAACCCAGGCAGACATGGGGAGAATGTGCAGTCTCCACACGGACAGTCACCCGAAGGTGGAATTGAACCTGGGTCCATGGCGCTGTGAGGCTGCAGTGCTAACCACTGTGTTGTCCAAAGGGTCTAGTGACCCTTCCTCAGAACTGATGGTGGCTGAGAAAATGAAGGGGGATGGGGTAGGGTGTAAACGATAGGATAGAGCCTAAGGAGAGAGAGAGAGAAGAGCAGTTGGATAGACAGAGATGTGTGGGGTAGGGGTCTGGGACATGGGAAAGTTTAGGCCCTAAAATTATTGAACTCCATTGAGCGCAGAAGGCTGCAGGGTCCCCAAATGGAAAATGAGGTGTTCAGAGATAATGGGAACTGCAGATGCTGGAGAATCCAAGATAAAGTGTGAAGCTGGATGAACACAGCAGGCCAAGCAGCATCTCGGGAGCACAAAAGCTGACGTTTTGGGCCTAGACCCTTCATCAGAGACGGGGATGGGGAGAGGGTTCTTAAATAAATCGGAAGAGAGGGGGAAGCGGACCAAACATGGATAGAGGAGAAGATAGGTGGGGAGGGGATAGGTCAGTCCGGGGAGGACGGACATGACAAGGAGGCGGGATGATGTTGGTAGGTAGGAAATGGAGGTGCGGCTTGAGGTGGGAGGAGGGGATAGGTGAAAGGAAGAACAGGTTAGGGAGGCAGGGACCAGCTGGGCTGGTTTTGGGATGCAGTGGGGGAGGGGGAGATTTTGAAGCTTGCGAAGTCCACATTGATACCATTGCGCTGCAGGGTTTCCAAGTGGAGTATGAGTTGCTGTTCCTGCAACCTTCGGGTGGTATCATTGTGGCACTGCAGGAGGCCCATGATGGACATGTCGTCTGAGGAATGGGAGGGGGAGTTAAAATGGTTCGCGACTGGGAGATACAGTTGTTTACCATCCCCCTCTCTGAAGGGTCTAGGCCCGAAACGTCAGCTTTTGTGCTCCTGTGATGCTGCTTGGCCTGCTGTGTTCATCCAGCTTCACACTTGGAAAATGAGGTGTTGTTCTTCCAGCTTGTGTTGAGCTTCACTGGATCACTGCTGGAATGTGGTATCATCAGAACAGTCATTTTCATCTCATCATGTTGAGCCACAAAGTGAAGCTCAGCCTTGAAGTATTGAAAATAACTAGCATTTAAATTTTCAGCTATTGACTCACCACTTGCCTAAAGTGGCATGTAAAATGGACTTAGAAGAAGGTCAGTGGGTCAATGGGGAGAGTGCAGAGGAATGTAAATGACAGTAGACATGATGGGCTGAATGGTCTAATTCTTTCCATGTGTTTTATGTTCTAATAATTAGAGTGCAGAAGGTCATTGAGCCCATAATGCCTGTACCAACTCATTGTCTAGTGCGGGTCTCTTGCCTTCTGCAACCCCCACCCCCATCCTGACATTGTTACTATCCTTAAAAACCCCTATCTGCTGCCCTCTTGACTGCAAAAATTGAACCCACCTCCACCATATTTACAGGCAGTGCATTCCATTTTGTAACAGTTTGCTGTGTGAAAAAGTTTTTCTCACATCTCCCTTGCTTTGCGTATCTTTTTAAATCTGTGCCATTTTGTTCTTGTTTCTTTAAAAGGTAGATAGGATGAAACTAATTCCAGCCTCTCACTTAGATCTCCTCCTCTTCATCTCTCAAGGGAGAACAGTCCTAACGTCTTCAATCTATTCTCATAGCTGAAGTTTCTCATATCTGGAGCCATTCTAGTAAATCGCAAACGTACTCTCTCCAACCCATTCGTATTTCATTGCATATAATGTGGAACTCGCAACTATGCATGATACTGCAGCTGAGGTCTTAAGTGCAGCATCACCTCCCTGCTCTTACACTCTATGCCACTGTTGGTAAAATTAAAAGTCACGTATGCTTTGAAGGTTGCAGGACAATGGAAAGCATTAAACAATAATAATTTCTCAAAATTCTAACAGATCAGTTAAAACACAATTTCCTTTTCACAAAATGATATTGATTGCCTAATCGCTCCATAATTTACCTATCCTACTGCAAACTCCTCCGATAATGTATTCTAACAATTTCCCTACAACAGATGTTAGACTAATTTGTCTATAGTTTCCTGCTTTCATGAATAAAAGTGTTACATTTAATCTTTACCAGTCTACTTGGACACTTTCAGAATCTAAGGAATTTTGGAAGATGATCAATGCATATCCGTTCTACTGTCTTCTCAACCTGGTCCTGGAGACCTATTACACTATTTTAAAAAACAACAGAAGCACAGTTAGGCCATTCAACCCACCAAGTCTGCTCTACCATATGATTATAGCTGATATGTTTCTCAACCCCATTCTCCAGTTTTCTTCCTATTTCTCTCGATAATCCCTTACTAATTATGACCCTATCTATCACTGTTTTAAATACACTCACTGACTTGGCCTGCACAACTCTCTGCAGTTCCACAGAGTCATCACCCTCTGGCTGAAAAAAAATCCTTCGCATCTCAGTTCTGAAAGGTCGTCTCTTTACTCTGAGGCTGTACCTTTTTGGATCCTAGTAGTGGAAACATCTTCTCCACATGCATTCTATCCAGGCCTCTCATTATTCTGCAAAGGTTAGTGAGATCCCTGCTAGTCCTTCTAAACTCCATAGATCCAGAGTCCTTAACTGCTACTCATATGTCAAGCCATTTATCCCCGGAAGCATTCTTGTAAACCTCCTCCGGACCCCCTCCAACACCAGCACACCCTTCCTTGCCTATGGGGGCAAAACTGCTCACAATATTCAAAATGCCATTTGACCAGAGCCGAATACAGCTTCAGCTGGACATCTCTCACTTTTGTACTTTAACCCTTGTGAAACCAGTGCTAACATTACACTTCCCTTCCAACTGCCAATTGAGCGTGCATGCTAATCTTAGAGGAATCCTGAACTAGGACCTCAAAGATTTCAGATTTGTTTCAGATTTCTGAAGCCTTTCTCCATTTAGAAAATAGTCTGCACCTCTATGCTTCCGACCAAAGCGCATAACCTTGCATCTTTCCACATTGTATTCCATCTGCCATTATCTTTGCCCACTCTTCTAACCCGTCCGTGTCGTTCTACAGAATCCCTGCTTCCTCAACGCTATTTGTCCCTCCACTTATCTTTGTCATCTGCAAACTTGGCAACAACGCCCTCAGTTCCTTCATTCCGATTGTTAACGTATAATGTGAATAGTTGTGGTTCCAACACTGACCCCTGTGGAACTCCATTAACCACTGACTCTCATGATGAAAAGACCCCTTTATCCATACAGTCTGCCTTCTGCCAGTCAACTAATCCTGTATCCATGCTAGTACTTTTCCCCTAACACCATGGGATTTTATCTTATTCATAGTCAGAGTTGTACTACATGGAAACAGACCCTTCGGTCCAAATATCTGTGCTCACTAGATATCCTAAATTGCTGGGACTAGTTTCATTTGCCAGCATTTGGCCCATATCCCTCTTAAACCCTTCCTATTCATATACCCATCTAGATGCCTTTTATATGTGGTAATTGAACCAGCCTCCACCACTTCCTCTTGCAGCTCATTCCAAACACATACCATCCTCTGTGGGAAAAAATTGTTCCTTAGGTCCCTTGTAAATCTTTTCCCCGCTCACCTTAAATCTGTACCCTCTCTAGTTTTGGAATCCCCTACCCTGGGAAGAAGGCCTTGGCTATTTACCCTGTCCATGTCTTTAATGATTTTATAGTCCTGTGTAAAGTCATCCCTCAGTTTCTGACACTCCAGAGAAAATAGCTTCAGCTTACTCAGCCTCTCCCTATTGGTCAAACCCTCCAACCATAGCCACATCCTTGTAAATCTTTTCTGCACTCTTTTTCAAGTTTAACATCTTCCCTACAACAGGGAGACCAGAAATGCTCTCAATATTCCAGTAGTGGCCTAACCAATGCCTTCTACAGCTGCAGCATGACATCTCAATTCCTGTACTGAATGCTTGACCAATAAAAGCCAATGTGCCAAGTACCACCTTCACTACCCTGTCTACTCATGCCTCCACCTTCAAGGAGGTACGAACTTGCACCTCAAGGTTTCTTTGGTCATCAACATTCCCCAGGACCCTACCATTTAGTGTATAATTCCTGCCCTGATTGGCCTTTCCAAAATGCAATGCCTCGCATTTATCTAAATTAAACTCCATCTGCCGCTGGCCATCGGTCCATCTGATCAAGATCTCATTGTACTCTGAGGTAATCTTCTTCGCTGTCCACTACACCACCAGTAATCTCCTGTGCAGCACCTCTCAAAGGCTTTCTGGAAATCCAAATAGATCACACCCATTGGTTCTCCTTTGTCTAACTTGCTCTTTCATATTATATTACAGGCTAGCTTATTCTGATATTTCATCTTCTCCCTCTTACTGCTTTATTAGTTATCCTCTGCTGTTTCTAAAAGGCTTCTCACTAATCTTCATGTTGTATGCTCTCTCTTTTGCTTTTATGCTGTCCCTGCCAACTCCGTTCTGAAGAAGCATCACTGGACCGACAATGTGAACTCTCCTTTGTCTCCACAGATGCTGCCAGGCCTACTGAGTTTTCTTAGCAATTTCTGATTTTGTTTCTAATTTCCAGCGTCTGCAGTTCTTTCAGATGTTTTTCCTAAAAGCATAGATTCCAGATTCCAGCTTCCCCACTGCTGGTGCCAGTGCTCTTGATACTGGAACCCACTTCTCCCATACCAGTCTTTGGACCGCATGTTCAATTCTTTATTCCTATTCACCATATGCCAATTTGCAGATGGCCCAGGCAGAGTCTGGTGATTCTTGTGCTTTGTAAGTTAGCACCTAACTACTCATACTCCCTCAGCAAAACATCTTTCCTAGTTCTATCTGTGTCATCAGCAACAACATCAGAAGTCAGACGACAACAGGTTTACTTGAAATTGCAGGCTTTCAGAGCACTGCTCCTTCATCACGTGAAGTGACCCCACCCACAACAACACAGGTTTTCAAGATATAACACATCCCTCTGGACTTGTGCTGTTTGTTGCAGAAAATGCTGTTAATCTCCCTTATGCAAAGTAGAAGAGAGCAAAGGATAAAACAGAAAACAGTAAGTTGGGGATAGATGTCCAGAAGTTTGAACCCCAGAAGGAATTTTCAGAATGGGGTATCTGAAGATGGTTGGCTGATATGATCAGGACTGGAGTGGATGAGCCAGGTATACATTCCATGCATGACTTATTTTCTGTGAAAGAGCTGGCAGCACTTATTGATGCAGGCTTGTGACACCAGCTGCTCTTGATAAGTCAAATCTCTCCATTGAGATTTGCAGTAAACTTTTCCGTTGGTTTATTAACTATAATTTCAAGTTCCCTGTCAGCTAAAGATGGAATTTAACTGATTTTTTTTTTAGGTTGACATCCATCAGACAGTCTCCTTTATGGTTTACAGGTAAGAAAGTCACTCTTTTTATTGCAATATGCAGTCTTGCTGAAATAATTCAATTTGTAAGGGATGGTGCATACACTTTTAGAAATATTTATTTAATGTCTCCTTATGATTCCTGGGTTATAGCACTTAGTTTTCCAGCTCCTCCCTATGATCTCTCTCTCCATTTACTCAGGCTACTGAATCTGTCAGCATTCATCTCAGGTCTGTTGAAAAGTCATTTAGACTTAACATCAATTGGCTTTCTGTCAGTGGATGCTGTCTTAACCCACTGTGATCTCCAGCATTTTTTTTTGTTTTCAGTTTAGCATTCGCCTCAGGATGCTTAAAGTAGGGGATGAAGGAGTAATGTTAATCGAGGCACTGGCTTGCACTTCTAACAATTCAATAGAAACTGTAATTGTTTCTAAATTGGAGAGGTTAATATTCAAAAAAGACAGCAAATCAGAACCAGTAAGTCGTATGTCCACTAATTTAACCTCACTTACTTAAAAGCCCTGAGGGATCATTAAGGGTACTTTGTGTGACTGCTTGGAGGTGGTATTAGAGACTCGCAGCATGACTTCTGGATTTGGTTTGATTTGTTTGATATTGCTGGATGGTTTGACAGCCATATGAACTTTCAGAAGTATCTTGAAGATGCTGCTTAATCTTTATCCAAGAAAGTCTTGGAAGCAATTTTTACACTTCTTGTAGGCTTGATTGTTATTTAAGTAAAGATTCTTTTTTGTATAGTAACTGGTAAAGTCTCAGAAGGAATCAATTTTGAGGCTGTTGCACCTCATGAACTGCATTAATGCTTCAATCCATGGCATTGCTGATACTGTTTAAAAAGTTCACGGATTGCAAAGAGATGGGTCAGAGTTGTAATCTAATACAGATACAATGAAGGAAATGAACCGAGATCAGGCCAGTGTCTCTTAATGTAGCTGAGTACAGTATAATGCATTTGGATAAATGTGGGGTTGAAGTTTGTTGACAGGAAAACCATATTGGCAGTATTGTACAGTTGTCTGAAATCACAAAATCAGTTCCATGAGACCACTGCAAAGTCATGGAGAAAACCAATGATCAGGAGGCAATATAGGTAAAAGTTAGAATGCAGACAGCAGAGTTCTGTATTATCAAATTTGTGGAATACCTGGCTAGGACAACATTGGAATACTCGGGTTTAGAGATTATAAAGACATAGATGAGTATTTCAGCAGCCAAGAGCTGAAGGGGGATGGAGATCTAAATGTTATAGAGGTGGGACAAAGAGGCCTTGCGAAAGGAGTGGATGTACATTTAGAAACTGATCTCAGGATTAAATCCACTGTTGAGATTGGGAACCATCAGGTTCAGCATCAGATAGTAGCCAAGGAGAAGAATGGAGTCAGTTGCTAGGGAACAACATTTTTTGGCAGGGGCTGAAGACTATGTCCTCCTT
Source organism: Stegostoma tigrinum (assembly GCF_030684315.1). Lineage (NCBI taxonomy): Eukaryota > Metazoa > Chordata > Chondrichthyes > Orectolobiformes > Stegostomatidae > Stegostoma > Stegostoma tigrinum. The sequence continues at coordinate 91,941,350 of NC_081359.1, forward strand.
GTACTTGGAGGAAATTTCAATTCATTTAGTACTGGACATCAGACAAGCAGTGTGATGAATCAGACAATGGAGTGCTTGAGAGAGCTGGCAGAGCTGGGTATTGTAAACATATATCTGGAAGCTGACATGTATTTGAATAAAGTTGCCAAAGGACAGCCTGTAGCTGACAAATAGGATGGAGTCCTACAAAGGTGGACAATAGAGGAGTCATTGGCAGAAGATGGTGTGATCAGCCATATCAATGACTGCCGTTGAGGTAGAATAGTTTATAGGTAAGTCACATTGGATGTAATCTGGTCAATATTGTTTACCTGAACTTATAACAGAAAATCAGCTAAATATCCATAGGTAGAAAATTGCCACCTATAAGTTTCAATTTGAAACTGTTAACTCATGGTGTACCATAGTCACTAGTGTTAGTATCTTTGCTATATGCTACTTAATTCAAAGCCTTTTATATGGGTGTTGGGTGAAAGCATTGCAAGATTGGATGCATGACTACTCCACACATGTCTTCCCATAATGGAGGAATGGGTGGGTGTTTGGCTTATAAAGTTTAACTTGTAAAGTGTAGTGCTATACAATGGCAAGGTATAATAGTAAATATTTGAATACACGCAGTACAAAGAATAAGATAAATGAGTTTGAGTTAGTAGGAACTGCAGATGCTATAGAGCTAGATAAACGTAGCAGGCCAAGCAGCATCGGACGAGCTGGGTGTAGAAGGGTCTAGGCCTGAAACCTCAGCCTTCCTGCTCCTCTGCTGCTTGGCCTGCTGTGTTCATCCAGCTCTAAACCTTGTTATCTCTAATAATGTAAATGAGCTTGTGGTGCAGATTGAAACTGGTAGTTATGACATGGTTGGCATCACAGAGACGTGGCTGCAAGGGGATCAGGATTGGGAACTGAATATCCAAAGATATACATCCTATCGAAAAGATAGGCAGGCGAGCCAAGGGGTTGGGGTTGCCTTACTAGTGAGAAATGAAATTAAATCATTAGGAAGAAATGAAGTAGGGTCAAATGGTGTAGAATCTGTGTGGGTAGAATTGATGAACTGCAAAGGTTTAAAAAAAAAACCATAGTTGCGGTTGTGTACAGGCCTCGAAACAGTAGTCAGGAGCTGGGGCGCAGGATGCACCAGGAGATGGAAAAGGTGTGTAAGAAAGGCAAAGTCACAGTGATCATGGGGGATTTCAATATGCAGGTGGACTGGGAAAATCATGTTGGTGGTGGATTGCAAGAAAAGGAATTTGATGTGGAATGTCTTTGAGATGGCATTTTGGAGCAGCTCGTAGTGGACCCCATGAGGGAACAGGCAATATTGGATTTGTTATTGTGCAACGAGGCAGACTGGATAAGGGAGCTGAAGGTAAACAAACCCTTAGGAGGCAGTGATCATAAGATGATAGAATTTACTCAGCAATTTGAGAGGGCGAAGATAGAATCAGAGGTAATGGTATTACAGCTGAATAAAGGTGATTACAGAGGTATGAGGGAGGAGCTGGACAGAATTGACTAGAAGAGGACCCTAGCAGGAAAGACAGTGGAACAGCAATGGCAGGAGTTTCTGGGACTAATTCAGGAGACGCAGCAAAAATTCATCCCTTGGAAAAAGAAGCATGGTACAGGGAGGATGAGGCAACAATGACTGACTAAGGAAGTCAGGGATAGCATAAAAGCAAAGGAGAAAACATTAAAATGTGGCGAAGGGCAGTGGGAAATCAGAGGACTGGGAAGCTTACAAAGACCAACAGAGGGCAACAAAAAAAAGAGGGAGAAGACTAAATATGAGGGTAAGTTAGTCTGTAATATAAATAAAGACTATAAAAGTTTCTTCAGGTATATAAAAGGGCAAAAGTGGACATTGGAACACTGGAAAATGACGGTGGAGAGATGGTAGTGGGGAACAAGGAAATGGCCAAGGAACTGAATAATTACTTTGCGTCTGTTTTCATGGTGGAATACGAGTAATATCCTAAAAATTCGAATGAGTGACAGGGGCAGAGCTGAGTATGGTCGCCATCACCAAGGAAAAGGTGCAAGTAAAACTGATTGGCCTGAAGGTGGACAAATAGCCTGGACCGGTTGGACTACACCCCAGAGTTCTAAAGAAGATATTTGAAGAGATTGTGGAAGCGTTTGTGGTGATGTTTCAGGAATCACTAGAGTCAGGGAGGGCCCCAGAAGACTGGCACATGGCTAATGTGACACCTCTGTTTAACAGGGGTGTAAGGTAAAAGGTAGAAAATTACAGGCCAATTAGCCTAACCTCAGTCGTGGGTAAGATCTTGGAGTCCATTGTAAAGGATGAAATTGCTGAATAGTTGGAAGTGTACAGTAAAATAGGACAAAGTCAGCACGGTTTCATCAAGGGGAGCTCATGCCTGACAAATCTGTGAGAATACTTGGACTTCATGAAGGCCTTTGATAAGGTGCCACAGAGGAGGCTGCTGAGTAAGATAAGGGCCCATAGTATTACAGGCAAGGTGCTAGTATGGATAGAGGATTGGCTGTCTGTCAGAAAGCAGAGAGTGGGTATTAAGGGGTCATTCTCTGGATGGTAGCCAGTGACCAGTGATGTTCTGCAAGGATCAGTGCTGGGACCACAGCTTTTCACTTTGTACATTAATGATCCAGATGAAAGGACTGTGGACATTCTGGCTAAGTTTGCAGGCAATACAAAAATAGGTGGAGGGACAGGTAGTATTGAGGAGGTGGCGAGGCTGCAGAAGGATGTGGGCAGGTTAGCAGAGTGGGCAAAGGTGGCAGATGGAGTACAACTTGGCAAAGTGTGAGATCATGCACTTTGGTAAGAAGAATAAAAGCATGGACTGTTTTCAAAATGGGGAGAAAATTCAGAAGGTCTGAAGTGTAAAGGCTCTGGGGATTTCTAGTCCAGGGTTCTCTCAAGGTAAACTTGCAGGTTGAGTCAGTAGTCAGGAAAGCAAATGCAATGTTGGCATTTACTTTAAGAGGACTTGAATATTAAAGCAGGTATGTACTGCTGAGGCTTTCTCAGGCTCTGGTCAGGTCACATTTGGAGTATTGCGTGCAGTTTTGGGCCCCATATCTCAGGAAGGGTGTACTGGCTCTGGAGCAGGTTCAGAGGAGGTTCACAAGAATGGTCCCAGGAATGGAAAGCTTAACATAGGAGGAACGTTTGAGGACTCTGAGACTATAGTCGTTGGATTTTAGATGGATGAAGGGGTATCTAATTGAAACTTTCAGAATACTGAGTGGCCTGGACAAAGTGGATGTTGGGAAGATGCTTCCATTGGTAGGACAGTCTAGGACCCGAGGGCATGGCCTTTGTTCTAAAAGGTCTTCCTTTTACTCTGAGATAAGGAGAAACTATTTCAGCCAGAGAGTGGTGAATCTATGGAATTGACTGCCACAGTAGTCTGTGGAGGCAAGGTCACTGAGTATATTTAAGATTGAGATAGATAGATTCTTGATTATGAAGGGGATCAAGGGTTACAAGGAGAAAGCATGAGGATGGGGTTGAGAAACATTTTAGCCATGATTGAGCAGACTCAGTGGGCTGAATGGCCTAATTTCTGCTCCTAGATCTTATGGTCTTAAATGTACATAAAACCTACAGGGAACAGATTGAAGTCAGTGGTGAGAGAAGTCTGGAGTTTGCAGCCCATCAGTTTTCTCAAAGTTTGTTGCCAATGACATGAAGTTAAAACAACGGTATTGTAGATTACACACGCAAGACAATTTAAGTAAAAACAAAATTTCATCCTTGAATAGACCTCTGTGAGAATATTATGTCCTGACTCGCTCTCCTCCTCAAGGATATTTGAGGTTTTGCAAAGACTGCGGAAGGCCACTTTTAATGGACCATCCATTGCACCTTATGTGCCAGATTGACTGACTGACTGATCTGAACTTCTATACTTCAGAAAGGCTTGGCCTCAGGCTGTTTGGTCTAGATTTATTAAATAATGCAGAGACTAGATTTTTCAGAAGGGACATAAAGCTAATCCAGTTAATTACATGTCTGCAGTAGACAGAATTTGTTAGAATCTTTAGTTAAGGTTGAAATTTATCATTCATCCAGTTAACCGAGAACAGCAGCCAGCACGTATTTCATAAGGAGACATTCTCCATTGATTAAATCTTGAAAATAAGTCATCCAGGAAATAACATGTGAAAGGAAACCGTTCAGTCGACAGTGTTCATTTCGACCAATTATTTCAACTGAATCGCTAAGGAGTATCAGTGGTCATGTTTGATTTACATAAGGGCAGGACTAGTTTGTTTGCTCCAAGAGTATAGATTACCTGAAATATATAATTGAATCTGAATTTCTTCTCTGGGTTTAAAATATGTTAACAAAGCTGATGAGCAACAAAGAGGAGACATGAGGTCTTTTTGGGAAAAACACCTCTGACAGACTAAAAGTAGTTGTTTTAACCACCAGTGATCTGATTCCTGTGCATCTTTGTGTGCATGTGAGGGAGGGAGGGGAACATGCTCTGTTTTGAGCATTGTTGCCCAAAATCTCTTTTTTAAAAAAAGCATTCAAGTTCAGTGCTTTATTGTCAAGATGACATTACAGTGGTGACATCAGGGCTGTTAATGTCTGGTAAGTAACCACTGAGATGCTAATTTAACTTCTGATGTACCTAACTCCTGGGAATGAAAGTAATGTTACCACAATAATGCACATACAGATGTAACATATTCTCTGGAGTGAGTGCTCAGATTCAGAACAGCAGGGAAAATAATTCAGCTATGGAACCAATTAACAAGTCGTGTAAATAATACTCTATGTATTCTGTCATTATCTACCACCAACTGTGATCTTAAATTTAACTTTGCATGGGAATGTTTGGGTTAGATGAGGCATTTCAGGTCTAATATCTAATAACCAACTTAGTTCCAATCTGAAGAATGCAACTCTTTTTAAGCATTTTTATGTATTCATTCAGGGAATGTGGGCTTCACAGGCTGGGCCACCATGTATTACCCCTGCTTAGTTGAGATGGTGTTGGTGAACTGCCTCCTCACCAAGGCAGTCCATTTGGTGCAAGTACACCCACAATACTGTCAGGAAGGAAGTTCCAGGATCTTGACACTCCTGAGTTTGCTTAGCTTCCCCGCATCCCTCTGGGCAGAACACTCATTTAAAGTTTATACTTCAGTTTTTCCCACTTACCTAATTATCACATTTACCTTTGTGACAGCCATCACAAAATTATTTTGCTATTTGTCGTTTTTGTGCACTGTAGTGATAGGAGCTAGAGCACCAGACTGCTGCTGTTCTACCCATTCCTCCTGTGTTTTTGCTCTTATGGAGAAGCTTAGCCACGTTCTAGTTGCTAGTTATGATCTGTCCATCCCCAAATTGTTAATATATCCATTAACAAACATGTTTAAGTACTGTTAGAAATCTATTTTATGTTTTAACTAGCTTCAAAGCTTCTACACTGCTGTAGAACTATAGTAGCCACTAGATAAATGTTCAATTCTGATGGAATTCCATCTGGAATATTAGGTTATCTTTTTCACTGACACACTGTTTGAAGCATTGGGTATGTTAGGATTTATTTTTGTTTATGAATTGGATTTTCAGTGTTCATAGTTTGCCTTTCATCCAGTTTAATGTTTGCATATTCACATTAAACCTGTACACGATATCCAGATAACATTTTTAGGCTATTATGAAGTTCACCTAGACAAAAATACAGAATCAAAAAATCTTAGGGAATTAATGAAACCAGTAGATTCTAAGGCCGTTGGATTTTTTTGTGCAAACATACTATTGTTTGTGTTTTAAAGAGTGGTCTCAATTGCTTTGTGCCATTTTGTATTGACCCTCTACTGCTACCAGGAGATGAGCTATCTCGGAGTGTAACTTGGTGATATATTTTAATCAAATAAATTCTGCATTCTGCATACACAGGTAATAGCTTAGCCAGCAAGAGACATTACAGGTCAATGCCTACCCATGGGATCGGGAGGTATAAATACTTACTGCCTAAAGAAGTGGTAAGTAATGCTTTCTTTGTGTGTCTGGATTAAATTTAACACTGATGTAGAGCAGAAACGATTAATCACAAAATTCACCAATCAACTTAGATTTAAATAAATGAATTTTATGATAACTACTTAATTTTTCAAATCAGGTGTTGACTTGTTTTCTCTCACCTCCTTAACTTACTGCCACTTCCTTCTTTTCTCTCCCAAAAGACTGAACTCTTAAAATCTCACCATTGCTCCAGCAACCTTCTAGATATTATCTCCCTGAGTCATTCTAGACTGCATGTCAACTGCCAATTTGGATGAAGGGCATTGTGCACAGTTCTAATTGCGTTTTCACCTGACACCCACACAAGGGTGCCTTCTGTATGACTCAGTTGAGTGCTGTTATTATCAAGAATGGGTCTTTTTTTTTGTCCTTCAAATTTTCTATTCTCAAATATTGGAATTGGCATTTGTCTAGTGCCTTTGACAACCTCAGGATGCACTGAAGCTGTTTATCGCCACTGAACTAAAGTTGCACTTCAGTTATACTTTTGAAGTGCAGCAAGCAGTTTGCACGCAGTAAGGTTCCAAAAACAGTTAACATTTCAGGACTGTGACCTTGCACCAAAACCTAGAAGATACTGAAATGTTAATTGTTTCTCTCCACAGGTGTTCCTGACCTGCATATTCCCAGAATTTTCTGCTTTTATTTCATCTTTCAGCTGTGATATTTTACATTGATATTGAGGCTGTTTCCTGCCCCAGATGGTTAATTCAGGGTTGATAAGTTTTTCTATCACAGCAACTTAAATTTATTTACACCCACTGTCTATAAATTTGCATGAGTTTTTAAACAGGAATTATTGATCATGAACAGAAACATCATTGAATTTTTTTTGTCCCCTTCCCAGTTCTGCAGTTTTGGGGTCAGTTAGTGCTCATTAATTCACAGCTTGACTGGTAATTTAATTCAGCATGGATTATACATGGAATCTTCCTGAGGTATCCGGCTCGGATTCATACCAGGAAGTACATTCTCCCTTCGAGGAACGATATAGAAATTTTATTTGGAGTTTACATTGCTATTGAGACTTAACGTTTTGCATCATAGACTTAATAAATAACCATTGACCTGACATGAACAGCAGTTGCAGAGTTAGTGATTGCTAACGTTTGACCTATATACAAGTAAGAAATCTCTCAACACCAGATTACAGTCCAACAAGTTTATTTGAAAGCACAAGCTTTTGGAGCCTTGGTCCTTCAGGTGTTAGTATACAAATCAGGAGCTTTGTGAAGTTGAGGTTAACAAACTTCTTGTGGTTTCAAACTATCTTTAATGTAAAACACTTGGAGTCATATGACCTATTCTGAAGTCTGCTTGTCAATTGTTTTTGGCCAACAGGTCCAAATTGTGTTACTGAGTTGACAGTTTAGGGTGTTCATTGTTGCAGATAATGACAGTCTCTGAGTTTATACTTAGATTATATGGTGCAGATTTTTGTGGAGTGATAAATGGCAGATGGAATCCAGATATGGATGTCCCACCTCCATTTCTGACACCCAGGCTTCTTAGTTGAGTTTTTATATACAATTCTGCAACTTCAACAATATTCATGGCTCTCCCTACCCTCTCGGTGTCTGCACATAGAAACCAACTAAGCATTTATTTTGAACGGAGGATTAAGAGGCTGTAAAATGCATTACCTTGTTTAGTGATTGAAGAAGAACATGCCAACTCACTTTCAGTCTGTGATGTGCATTTCTTCCCCTGATGAACATGATCTGTTTCATTACTGGTCTTTGGAGCAGTGAAAACTTTGAAAGCACTAAGTGTGCAACAAACATGCTGTTAGCATTTAGTCAGCTACACTGCACGAATTGCCATCTTAAGGAAGCTTTCCATTGTTGAACCAACCAGGGCACCCTAGATATGTTGATGTTGGCTTGGAGGGTTTATCCAGAATATTGTATCAAAAACTACAGTTCCCTATGAAATCTGTGCACAAGATTTTATCTGTTTGAGGTTTGGAATATCCCTGTACAATACATCCCACAGACACACGTAGATGTTTAGAACTGTCTACCACAAACAGCAGTATATGTAGGATCAGATGTGAATTTGAATTGGATGTAGGTAAATTTTTGTTAAACAAAGGAATATGGTCCAAAGACAGATATAAAACCATATTCTCAAGGCCAGCTCAGGATAGGCAATAAATGCTAGCCCAGACAACTGGTGCCAATATCCCATGAGTGCATAAAAACAAACTGGATTAGGCCAAAGATTAACCATGATCTCGCCTAATGGTGGAAGAGGCTCAAGGTGCGGAATGACCTCCTACTGTTCCAATGCATATTTTGACTATGTATAAGTTTTTCTGGCAATTATTTTAAGATTTTGACTGTGATATTTTCAACAGCCACGGAAGAAAAGAGAGAAGTTACAGATGAAGCAGCTTAAGCCTGGCACTGACACAGAATATGGTGTCTTAAATATCCAACTGACTGGCTATGATATGACACTTGTAGAACACTATAGTCAGTACATACACCGGCTCTGCAATCGACTGAAGATCAAAGTGGAGGAAAGGTGAAGAGCAGTGTGAAATGAAATCTGCTGTCAATTACAACTTGCATTTTGCTTTGCTTTTAACATAGATGAAATTACAAAAGTATCGAGAGAAATGTAATCAAAGAAACTGAAGTTGAATCAAGAAAGAAAGCAACAGCTGGTCAGAGTTTGATTTTGAGTTCTTCAAAGAAGACAGTGGAAGTTGGGATATCAAAGGTGGACTTTAAGGGTACAGTTAAAAATTTTGATCACTGCAAAAATATTGGCTAGAGTCTTCTGGACCTATCGGAAGTTTTTGGTAGGGAGCGCATAGAAATATAGTGGGAAGTAAAATTTCTATTTCCCAATGGTGGATTAAAGCTTTTCTATCTAATTCTGACAACCTCTCAGGCAGGTTGGCTTTCCTGACCTTCATCGTCAGGGACCTTTTTTTGTTTTTTTTCATTGGAATGTCATGAACACCCCAGACCTTCGAAATTATGTTCACAGCTGTTTTGCTAACAGCAATCTTGTTAGCAAAAATCAGGAAACATGTGATCAACTGTACAGATGAAGTGTGTGATAACAAGGTGTATGGATGAGCACAGCAGGCCATCAGCAGCATAGGAGCAGGAAAGCTGACATTTTGGGCCTATATCCTTCTTCCGAAAATGGATGAAGAAGTGTGTACCTGGTGGGGTAAACTTGTTTCTTCCAGTTTCAGTGAGTACAAACCTCTTCCATTACTTGGCTCCTTCATACCAAGTCATTTCTTTGCCCAAGTGCTTATCGTATAAGAGATGAAGCTTTACTTAGTGAATCTGCTCACAAGAAGTTCCGTCATTTGTGGTACTAAAATACTTACTGTGTAAGGGTTGAAGATTGATCAGACCTACCAGCCTTTCCAAGTGAGGTAGCCACACTGGCTTCCACCAGTGAACCTATCTAGAACAAGCGAGCAGGCTTCAACTGAAGAGGTATGAAATGAAAAGGGCACTGTACCAATTAGAAGTCTCAACAGGAAGGGGGACTAAACTGAAAAGGTTTGCAGAAAGATGGGCTGGATTAAAAAGAACAGTCAGGAATGAAATTGTTATCAGGGACATTGGAAGGATTCTGGGGAATGGAGGAAGCAAACTGGGAAATAGGGGGAGAATCGCATTGACTTGGACAAAGGAACAAGAAAGATTGGGAGCTGCATGTTAAAGGTGGAGAACACTGTGGCAATTAATTTTGTTGCGGATGGAGAATGAGCTGGTGAACTGAATAAAAGAATTATTAAGATAAGGCTGGGAATGGGAAATTTAATCAGGGTGGGATTGGAGAAGAGTATCAAAGGTGAAGTGAAGGGGCTGATAATCTCAAAGGGGATGCCAGAGAAAACTACTTATAGCAGGGGAAAGTAAATCCTAGAGGACAAGGCTAGAGGGAATGGTTAACAGAAAGGACACGAGCACAGCCTTTCTATTTTGACAGAGGCCTCACGGAGAATGTGCAATACAAATGGGAGACCCCCACATCTGTTTGCATGTGTTCCTCTATAGCATGAGCGCATCTAACTCAACTATTCAAAACAGAAATTGAACATGATTGCATTAGCAGTATTAAGATGTTACGTTGATAGGAAGCAAACTGAGTGAGCTCTTATAGCTCCAAACAACACTGCAACCATGTTTTATGATTCCTTAACGTTTGACAAGAGGGGAATCTAAAAATCAGCAGTAGTGGTGATGGTGCTGGGGTGATTATTCCACATGCAGCCATGCAGGAGCATTCACAGCACCATGTATACAAAAGTTAAGAACATGGGGATAAAACTGTTTTGCAGGTTGAAGATTCAAAATGTAGTAAGGCTATATGGCAGGGGTTAATGGACGCTTCCGCTCTTTCCGTGCATATAGCAGTTTTATTAATCACTCGTGGGATGTGGGCATTGTTGACTTGGCCAGCATTTATTACCTGTTCCAGCATTTCTTGCCCACCCCTGGAGAAGGTGATGAGGAGCAGTCTTCTTGAACAGCTGCAGTCCATGAGCTGTATGTAGAGCGGTACTGCCATTAGGAAGGGAATTAACGTAATGTACGGATCAAGTTTACAAAAGTCTTGCCCGTGACAGAATAAGGAAGAGGAAAACCAGTCGTAAGTCATAGAGGATGCACTTCACCTTGTAGTCAGTCGATAGAATATTCCCCCAACGCATAAGCAGTCTGCTAAGGACCCATAGTGTAGCTTGACTGTCAAGATCTCAAATGAACAAACATGCATCTCATTCCTGATACTACTTCACCGATCAATACTAACCAGATGTTCAGCCACCTTAAACCAACAGCTGTGTGAGTTTTCAGTAAGGGTGAGATGAATAATGAGGTGAAGCAACCTGGTGAGTAGCACCAACAGAGCCACAGATACTAAGCTCAGAGCCACGATGATGCACAAGCAAGCAGTATTGTCAAGAAAGTAACCAGGGTCTTTAGCACCATTGAATGGTGCATTGAGGCAGTGTCAGAGGCATTTTTGCATGATTAGCTGGAATGAAGTGACAAACATTGATTATACGTAAGGCATCTGATAGAGATGCCTGACGCCGTCTTATGTGACAGTCCACTGTAGTGATCAACTTATAATGTTAACTCACGCTCATAGGAGCCTGAAACATTGAGTAGCCAGTGTAAAAAGAGTGTCTTTTTTGAAAAATTATGGATTGAAATGAGAGAGAACTGTTTCTAAAATCAGTGTTTTGCAAAGTTTGCTGCATATTTTGAAAAGCAAATAACCTGACACCCATGTCAAACTTGGTTTAAATGCTGCCTAAATGAGAAGTAATAAAATTTATGCTGTAGACAAGTTGGAATTGGATGACAAAGGCTTTTTGCCTGATAGCAACTATATAATTGGTTGTTAGTTAAGTGGACAACTTGGGGCTGGAAAGAAGACAGAGAAAAAAGTGATTAGATCTTCTCTGTCTCAGGAGCTGTCTCCCCATTCTCTGCAGTAAGCTACTTTAAAGCTGAAGAAAAGTGGTTTCTTTCCTTCATTTGCGGTGAGCTTTAGTTTTTATTTAATGCGTCAGAAATCTTTCACAAGTGAGCCAGCCGTGCTATACCTATTGCAAGCCAGTGGAAGCATTTGGAAAAGCAAAGCCAAGAAGAAATCTTCTGATCAGTGAAAGCCAACCCTACAGAAAAAAGACTACAGAACTGCTTTTCCAGTTTCTGCTCTACCTATATTTTTTTTCCTGTGTGCACGTAATGGGGAATTTATAAGGGAATTGAGTTTTAATGATTAGTGTTATGTACTGATGGTTTATAACTGTTTGCCTGCAGCTAAAGTCTAACTGCTTGGTATTAAATAGTCATTTTTGTTCAGTTTGTCCATACACTGGCAGAAAACCAGATTTTATGAATATGTACTGAGCTGAGAAGAATGTTATCACACATTAAAACCCAGCAGAGCTACCTTCTGCTTTAAGCGCCCCCACCACCTTCACACTTGGTCTAAACAAAAAATAAGATACCCCATTGTGGCAAATGGAGGACCAAGGACTGGCCTAGGAAGACTGATAACATAACTATTAATCAGTTGGGAGAGTCATGGGTGTAAGTGAGCTGTCAGGTAAAGGTTAAGACACTGTCATTTTTAACTACATCAAGAATTAAACTGTAAATTCTCTGATATCCACCCTCCTCTTGTGCCATAAACAGAATCATAAATGCTTCAAAAGTCTTTCACTCTTATTGCTTCTCCCAAAAAAGTGAATGAGCAGTATTAATGAAAATCCTTTCATATCTGTTCTTTTATTTATTTTGTATGTTCAGTCTTATTGAAACAATATAACATGTACAAGTGCTTTTGTATTTGTTTCCCACAGCTATGCAATGCCTACCAAATCCACTGAGATCTCCGTGTTGCAGGAACAAGGAACCAAGATGAATGTGGAAGGTGTTATTCACTGTCATGAGAGAATTGTACAGGTATTCTTGGTTTCCCAGTTGCAATCCTGAAATGTTGATCTTTTTCCTCACTTAAAACGTATCCTTCAATGTAATTTCTAATTAGTGCACAAGATAGAAATGAATCTTGCTCCTAGGCTGTGCTTTAGCCATTCCTAAACAGTTGACTTACAGAAATAGTCCTGGACACATTTTTAAAACCTTTGCCATTGGGAAATGCTGGGTATGGAAATGCTTACATCAAGAATATGCCACATGGGAACTGTAAACATGAATTCTTGTTCAGGCACTCAGTGGTACAAGTTGTATGTTCAAGTTATATTTTAACAGGAATTTTCAAAGTAATTGGACTTATCACTCTTGGCAAGGAGAGGAAATCCTAAACTGGCAACAGTAGGGATCTTTTTTTAAATTATAGATTGTATATTATTTCTTTATTTTTCTCACTTTTGGTTTGTAACTGTGAGTTGAACTTGAATGTTGAACTCTGAATTTTGAACAGCAACTTGTCCTTTTTATTATATGGAAAGTACAAACAAATTGATTTGTTTATGGGAACTGGCCAGGTTAATTGTTGTTCTTAAAAACACTGTAGGCATTTCGGCACATGAGACATATATTATGCCCAAGGACTGGCAGCTGCTTGAATGTTATACGTTGCAATAAATGGGAGGCTAGTGCCAGACAGTCAAATAAACTGAATGTTGAGGCAGTGTGCCTGTGAAAGCTGCTGCAAGGAGTTTTGGTCGCTCTTTAGTTGATATCCAGCTTTCAAATTATTGAAAAATGTGAAAAAACCCCAACAAAAGACATTTAGACATACACATCTACAGGCAGACAGTAAAGGGATATGGACTATGTGCAGGCAGATGGGATTAAGTTTAGAATAGCATCATGGTCGGCACAGACATGGTGGGCTGAAGGGCATGTTTCTGTGCTGTACTGTTACATATTCAGAGTTCAGTAAGACGTTAGTAAAAGTCCCCAGCAGTCTGCAGAAGCTGTCTGCATTGACCAGAGACTTCAGAAGTCAAGCAGAATGGAAAGCCTCACATGCTTACGGACAACTCATTTTTCAAGGATTGCATGAAGGTTTGGTAAACATGGTTCAAAACTGACTAAGTGAACTGCCCAGTTGTAATTGTTCACTATATCTCTTAGCTTTATTCATCCATCTTTGTGCGTGAGTGTGAGTTTACAATCGAAGAATATTGGGTTTAAATCATATAGGCTAATTTGATTACCTTGTTTAAATTTGCTCCACTAAAGTTATAGCGCTCATAGCAAATTGTTAACTTCTGCTTAAGCTGTAAACTCGATGTCTGTTATTTGTAAAGTATGGTTAGGGACAATTAAGCAATTTTGAGGGTCATTGAATATTTTAGTTTAACTGAGTTGCAATGTCCAGTGTTGGCAAGTCTGATTTTTGGTTTGGTTTGCTGTCCCTGTATCACCCAAAACACAAGTGTCTGCTATAAGCTTCAGAGATAGCAGGAACAGCAGATGCTGGAAAATCTGAGACAACAAGGTGTAGAGCTGGATGAACTCAGCAGGCCAAGCAGCATCAGAGGAACAGGAAGGCTGATGTTTCAGGCCTAGACCATTCTTCAGAGACATTTCTGAAGAAGGGCCTAGGCCCAAAATGTCAGCCTTCCTGCTGATTTGTCTTAATAATCACCTTTTGGGTGTACCTACTGGAATCCTATGAAACACACCGGGTTATGAATATGGTCACTTAGACCTCTAAGGACAATTAAGAAATGCAATAACAATATGATAAGATAAATTATTGATGAAGACAAAGATTAGGCCTTTCACAATGGATCCATCCAGAGTATCTTTTGAGATTCTCCTCTCCATTTCAGCAACTGATTTTTTGTTTTCCTTTAAATGATTCCAAGAGTTTTAACCTTGCTATTTTGAAAACTGTTTTCAATGGTCTGGATTTTGCACAGGTATCATAGAGAATCATAGAATCCCTACAGAAGCAAGCCATTCAGCCCATCAAATCCACACCAACCCTCTGAAGAGCATCCCACCCAGACCCACATCCCTACCCTACAATCCTGCATTTCTCATGGCTAATCCATCTAGCCTGCACATTTCTGGACACTATATGAGCAACTTAGCATGGTCAATCCACCTAACATTTTTTTGGTCTGAGAGAGGAAAGCAGAGCACTGGAGCTTAGACACACTGGGAATGTGCAAACTCCACAAAGCGATGTACCCAAGGGTGGGACTGAACCTGGGTTCCTGGCGCTGAGGTAGCAGTGCTAACCACTAAGCCACTGTGCATGGTATCGAAGGTAACTGCTGTATTAAGGCGTAAATCATTTACAAATTCGGCTTCTGCAGATGTGCAGCTAGTCCCAAAAGGATAGATATTGCTATCTGATTTGCTCTACTTCTGTAAATGCTTTGATATGCTGGTACATCTCGGCAGTTAAACACAGGGTAGCTGTGAAGTTACAGTCTTTACTCAATTATCATGCTAGAAAATGTAAAGCCTTGTCATTCAGGTGTCACCACATTATTAACGACCCATTAGTCCTTAATTCTGTTAATCTCACGGCCACTCCTCAAACCTTTGGAATTTATACTTTGGAACATTTTGGGTTTCTTCTGTTTTTCTTTTCTCTCTTTTTTGTTTTCTTTTTTACTTAGCTCTTGTTGAAGAGCTTGATCACGAGGACAGCATTGGTGGCAAGTGAGCGTAGCATGGACTTGCGCTGCTCAGCAAGCGGGCCCAGCGTGGACTTGTGGCAGTCGACGAGGGGGCCCAGTGCAGACTCAGTGAGCTCAGTGCTTCTGTATTAATGAGACAAAGGGGACTCATAGGGGCAGGGGCATTGGTGGAGGTGAGATGGTGCCGAAGTGGCAACTCTTGTTCCAGCGGCAATGGCACAGTGAAGAGGACTTGTGGCTGGCCACCAGGCCCATGACGGAGCACTTAACAAGAAGGATTGTAAACTGAACACTATTTCTGTATTTCTTTATTTTTCTGCCTTTGTTTCAGTTCGTTTTTCTGTGTTTTAAGATGACTGCAGTGAATGGTGACACTATACAACACTTTTCACTGTATTTTGTAATAAAATACACGTGACAATAAATAAACGAATGAACAAATAAATTATAATGCCATCTGCAGAATGTTAGAAATCTCTGTGGTCAGCATTGTTCTTTGCAAATTAATTTTAATCCCTGCATTTCATTCATTGAATTAGTACCAGGCATCTTTTACCTATAATGTGTACTTGTGGCATATTGCATAATTGATTTTAGAGTTGTACATTAGATATTTTGCACATTTTAAGGTGTACAGTTTTTTTTGTATCTTAAATTTTCAGATTAGTGGTTTGAGTTCAGTTCTCGCCCCAATAGTTGTGGAAGTCCTTCAAACCAATCAGCCAGAAGGTGTACAGCTGTGCATAAAGGAGGTAGGTGCCAAAACTGATGATTTTGGAAAACTTTGCTGCACAATTCAATTAACCTGCTTGCATAGCAGCCACTTCCTTTTGTAATGCATGTGTAGTTTAAGAAAAATATGTAACAAAAGCAGGCTCGTGCATTGATGAGTTGAATCAGTATGTTTCCTGCATAGAACCTCATAGAAACAGACCATTTAGCTTCATAGCTGAACTGAACTATACTAGTTTTTCCAGTGTACACTCAGTTCTCGTTATCCATTAGAGGTTGGGATACAGACTTGCCACTGATAACAAAAAATGAAAATACCACTAAGACCCCCTCCTGAGTACCCAATACATCCCAAAAAAACATAAATATGCCCTATTCTGTCCTAAAAACATTAATATACATTATTAATGAACACAACACTACCAAAAAAGTCATAGGAATGCACGTGTCTTTAATAGAGTAATCTTCAGGAAGGTGAGCTGAGGGTGTACTTAAAGATACCTATTTAACAGCTGGAGATAGAGATGGGTGTGTAAGTTTTCCACTGGCATTTTGGCTGGCTTGGCCTTTGTAGAGGACATCATTCAGGGTGCTGTGATGTCTCTTTCTTTAATTCATTATAATTTTCTGCATAAGGAGTCAAGGCATTTTCTATATCCCTATTATATTTAGACAATAAGTACATTGATTCTTTCTTGATTTCTGCCATTTTCTTGGCATTGAGATGGGGATTTCAGACTCTTCCTCTTCAATAGAAGGATAGGTGATGACCTAGTGGTATTGTCGCGAGGCTATTAATCTGGAGACCCAGGTAATATTCTGGGGATCTGGGTTTGAATTCTGCCATGGCAAATGGAATTTGAATTTGATAATAACCTGGATAGAGTTCAAGTATGACTCTGAAACCATTGCCAATTGTTAGGGGAAAAACTCATCTGGTTCATCAATATCCTTTGGGGAAGGGAGCTGATATCCTTACCTGGTTTGGTCTACATGTGACTTCAGACTCTCAACAAGATGATTGACTCTTAACCCATGCCTCTGGGCAATTAGGGATGGGTGATAAATGCTGGTATAGCCAATGACGCCCACACTTCATGAATAAAAACACAAAGATCTGTGGGAAGCAAATCTGTGTAATATGAGCACTAAGTGTACATAAACCTCCTGCCACTTGAATGATCACATTCCCATTCCCTCCCCCAACTCGCTGCTTCTGTACGCTTTTATTCTTCTTCTTGTATCTCGTGACTGGATGAAATATTTTTAAACACATTACAGAAATTCTATCTGGCTGTAAACCAACTTGATGCGTTAAACAAAATGATGGCCGCAGCTGGAAATATTTGTGCTTGGTCAGGCCTCTGTGATCCTTTGTTTCATTCCATAGTTTGAGCAATATCCAACTTACTTTCCAGTGTCCGTTTATGCCACTGTCTCTTTCTCCCTTTCAGAAGATTGCGAATTTCTTTTCTGCTTTGTTGACATTCCCAAAAAGTTTTATTTCCTCCCTTGTTTTGATCCCCCGTCCCATGGCAATTCCTACAAGAGATGTAAACAACAAGATCCAGGTTTTAGCTAATCGAGCTTTTCAAGACATACCTGTTATTCCTCCAGATTAAAGTATTTGATGTCAGGTTGATTTTGGCATTTGCAAACTACCCGTGATTTCCCCCCTACCCCGTTTTTAACTGTGGATACAATTGATTCATAGTAGTGTGCTAGAAAGCATTAATACCACCTGAATTTATTTGTTTCAAACCAATGATGGTAATTGATTGTCAGATTTGATGTTTCTCATGTTTTGATTTCTATTTGTAATCTAATGAGTTGACAAAGTGTGGGAAAAGGAAAGAATGACCAAGGAAGGATGGGACAAAAAAGGAGCAATGAAAATTTGAAGGGTGGGAAAATAAAAGCAATTAGAACAGGGAGTTCCAGATTTTCATAATATTGTAGAGGTTATTTGGTGTGGTAAAAATAGCAGAGGTCCTTAAATTCAGGTTCCATATTCACACAGCATTTTTCATTTCTGTGGAAGTGTGAATAATCTGCTTGGAATTCATGGGAGCAGAAGTAGGCCATTCAGCTCAGCGAGTCTGCTCTGCCATTTATGAGATTCTGGCACATTTGAACATCTCGAATTCTACTTTTATGCCTTTTTGCCATAGAGCCCAATTCCCTTGAATAAAAAAAATCTGTCAGCACAGTTTGTGGAGGGAGCTAGCTAATTTATTCATCAGCTTCTTCCAGTCCAGTGTGATAAATGGTGTGTCAAGTGTCTGAGTTATGAGATATGCAGATTGGACCAGGTCTGAATCCTGTGGATTTGTTTAGAAAGCTTGAATACCCATTTAGAGACATAAGATACCCCTTTTGGATCTGATCCCAGGATGCCTTTGGAGAGATAAACTGCACTTTGGATGTGAGGTACCCTCTGGGATTGCTAATAGTAAACGTGCTTGTGAATATAAAATGCATAAATTCATTGCTGGCATGCAGTTGAGAGCCCATAGGGTTGGGTAGGGTGGTATGGGTAGGACATGATCGTTGGCAGAGACAGAGTGAGAGCCTCATTTAATCTAATCTAAACAGCAGGGAAGCAGCCAATCAGTAGCGTCTGCTCATGTTCCGAGGTTCCTGGCCCAGCTACTGAGGAACCAGAGAATGAAAACCTGACCTCCCAGGCACTTCTCTCCTTTGTCAGATTTGTGGAGGTGGGGAAATGTCTTGTCACTGTGCTGTTGACCAGGGAGCAAAGATCTACGGAAACTGATATAATATGATTGATTAGTCTTAAATAAGAATCATGAAAACATTTTCAGTGTGAAGTTCAGCATTTGTGTTTACCATCACATTCATGTTTAATAGATTTCCATCTTTAAAAATGATCATGTAATGAAAGGTTATCCTGTTTTCAATACAAGGGGAAATTATGTCAGGTGACTGCACTGATGTTAAGTAGAAGGTGGTGATAAGGTTGCCTTATAGGTGACATTGATTCATGTATTTGGGCTTTTACCATATTTGTTGAAATTGTTTGCTAGCTGTTTCTGAACAGAAATTAGCACTGCCGCTGTTGCTATTTGGACTTGGACTTTGGAGCAGAAATCATTATTCAGTTCATCGTGACACTCAGGTCCCTGTGCATATCTCTTAGCTTTTTGTATATTATTTTGTTCTACTGCGTATTTTTCGGTGGAGCAATAGAAGGACCTTCATATTTTTACTAAATAAATTCACTGTCCAGCTGAACTACATCAGGAAAAACAATGGTGTTCACTTCCTAGGCTCAGAATAGAAAAACTGAAGCTAGCATCCTGGAAAGATTAAAAAGGAAATGAAGCTTCCGAAGTATCTTGAAATTGACTATCTTAATCTGTCAATTTCAGTGTAAATTTCAAAGCAGGTTGTTCCTCAAACGAAGTCAACCCAAAAATTTTAACGTTCCTTGTTATCCCTTTCCTCTCCCAACACCATCCTGCCTTCCACTTACACATTCTAGTAGTTTGGTATATAGAACTTGAATATTGCTGAGAAATGACACATTTTGGCAAAGATTTTCATCTGAAGAATCAACAATGTTGAACATTGTACACACATGATGGACTTAATGAAGCAGTTAAAGATGGCTGGGTGTAAGACACTTGCCTGAGAAACTTATGCACTGCTGTAGTGTTACTGGGATAATTGACTTCTAGCAACCACAACCATCTTCCTTTCAATAAGTAATATTTTATGTCTGCATTTATGCACTTGTAACATGTACAAATTACTAAATGAATAAATAATCACTAGAGGTAGTCAATACAGCTACTTCGGACCAAGAAAATCTAGCCATAATTTGGCAAACATCACTGCATCCAACTGCACTAAAAACCTTGATGTCCTCGTTGAGAAATCTGCCTAAACAGTCTCTACTACAGTCACTGACAAACCTGGTCAACATATGCATCTGGATTCCTACGGTTCTGTGTGCTATAAGATTAGCCTTGTCAACAACATGGTAAATAGGCCCAAGCCTGTTTGTTTACTGTGCAAGTTGGAAATAAAAACTGTGGAAATAAATATTAATGGAGGAAACAATAAAAAGGAACTAAAGGAGCTACTGGTGATAAGTTGGCTGGACCTGATTGTTTGCAATCTGGGATTTTAAAAGGAGTAGGTACAGAGATAGTGAATGCAGTAGTAGTAATCTACCAGGGGTTCTTAGGTTTTGGAAAAGTCTGAGGATTGGAAATCTGGCACTGTAATGCCTGTACTTAAAAAGGGAAGGAGATTTAAACAAAAAAACACAGGTAACTCTAGGCCAGTTAGTTTACCATATGTTAATGGAAAAATGTTCTCATCGTAGTGTTCAGGGGTGTGTGGGTTCTAGGGTGATGGGTCTGGGTGGGATGCTGCAAGGGGCAGTGTGGACTTGTTGGGCTGAAGGGCCTGTTTCCACACTGTAGGGAATCTAGTCTAATCTGTTATAAAAGGATGAAATAACAGCATTTTACAAACGATAAAGTGGGGTCAGCATGGTGTCATGGCAAGTTCTTTAGAATTCTTTGAGGAGGTAACAAACAGGATAAATAAAGGACAAGAAGTGGATGCAATACATGTGGATTTTCTGAGTGCATTAGAAAAGATACCACATGTTAGGCTACTTAATAAGAGCAGTTGGTATCGGAGGTAGTGTAGTCGCATGGACAGAGGATCACTAGCTAAAACAGGATTGATTTGGAGGGTGAATTTTCATGATGACAACCAGTAATTAGTGGAGTACCACAGAGATCAATGTTGGGCTGGCAATTATTTACAGTTTTATATTAATGATTTGGATGAGGGAAGTGAATGTAGATTTCCAATTTGCAGATGACAGAATAGATGAAAAGGCAATTGATGAGGATTACACAATCTGCAAAACATGGACATGTTAAGTGAGTGGGGGAAAAAGTTGGTACATGGAATATAATGTGGAAAATCTGGCAAATAAGACTACAAGGACTAAATGGAGAACTACTACAGAATGCTGTAGCATAGAGCAATTTGGAGACCCTGTGTGTGAATCACAAAAAGCTGGTGTTCAAGTATAGGAAAGCAAATGGAATCCGGCCTTTTGTTTCAAAGAGAATGAAACATAAAGGTCGTGCTAAAACTGTAAAAAGCCATGGTCAGATGGACCAAGAATACTGCGAACAGTTTTGGTCCCTTTATCTGTGGAAAGATACACTGCCATTGGAGACACTCCAGAGGATTTTCTTAGGATGTTGAGCTGGTTGGACCTGTACTCATTAGATTTTAGAATGAGAGGCAGCCTTTGCTGAAACACACAAGATTCTTAGGGATTGTGTTAGGGTAAATGTAGAAAAGTTGCTTTCCTGTGTGAGAGTCTAGGACCAGAGGGCATTATCTCAGCATAAGTGTTGTTCATTTAATATAGATGAGGAGGACTTGCTTCTCTTAGAGCTTGGTGAACCTGTGAAATTCTTATTGGAGATGACTGTAGGGTCTGGGTCATTAAGTATACTCAAGGCTAGATAAACAGAATATGAATTAGTAAGGGAATCAAGGCTGACGGGGAAAAGGCAAAGTCATGTTGTGGATTATCTGATCAGCCATGATTTTGTCAAATGACAAAACAGACTGTAGGCCAAATGGCCACTTGGCTCCTACATCTTAGTGTTGTGTTTATATAGAATACAACACAGAATCAGGGTTTTTAAACTTATTAATCTATGTTGGTGTTCATACTCAAGTCTATGTCTCCTTTTTAATGTCTTTACATTTTCCCTCTGCATTCTTCTATTGCCTTCTCCCTTATTTATGCGTCAAGCCTTCTCTCAAATACGTCAATACCATGCCTTTCAAGCAATCCATGTGACAGCAAGTTCCACATTCTAGCCTCTCTTTATGCAAATAAATTTTTGTTAAGTTGGTACAGCCTATTTTGTATCTATGCTCCTTTCTTCTGGATTTTTCCATAGTAAAGTCATTCCCTACATATACACAATGTGAATGCTTCATAAATTTTACCATCAGTTCTCCTTTTTCAGAGATAAGAGCCTCAATCCTCTTTCTTGATCTTGCTTTCTGTCAAGTCTGGTAACATCTTTATTTTTTTTCCTCCACTTTCTGGATTGCTTTATTATTGTTTATGTAGTCAGCAGGCCAGAAGAGCATATGATACTCCAAATGCAGTCTAATGGATGTTCTTTATAAACTTAAATCACCTCCCTCCTTTTTGTTTCTCTCTTCCTCTAGAAATGGACCCCAGTACTTTGCATTTTCATTTGCCTTTTCTACTTGTGTTGCTTCTTTTTATGATGTATACATGTATCTTCCCTGATCCCTTGTTCCTTGCACCCCATTTTAGTTTCTTACCTTTCAAGGAAAAGTAGTCTCTTTTAATCTGGTTGCTGAAGCAAAGTATCAGTTGCTTGGCTGGGTTTAATTTCCATTTCCTTTTTAACTATCCTCACTGCAATATATTTATGTATCATATTTTGTTGCCGTCAACTACATTGTTATCTGTATTTCTAAGTTACTATTACCTGCAATTTTGAAAAATTGCACAACCAGTTCCTTAATACTAATGATTTGTGTTTATGGTAAACAACAGTGCTTCATCAGCATTGCTTTCAGAATATTATTTGCCACTTTTTTTATTTGTCCAAAAAGCTTCGATCATTTTTATTTCAATCCATTTGTGACTTGGTGCCTAATTCAATTTTCTCTGACCATTTGTCTGAGTCAGTTGTGTAGGATCTTGCAGGTTTATTTACGTCACATCCAGTGCTTTGGCCTTGTCAACTCTTGCTTTTATTTTTACACTAATTAATTGTTTGCTTATTAGCTCTTTTATTTATCACTGGGAGTGAAGTTGATTTATCTATAACATAGAAAACAACATCTGAATTCTTGCGATCATTAAAGATGTTCCTCCCATTAGTCTGGGTTGGATTCAACTTTGACTTACAAATGTAGCAACAGTGTGTGCCTACTAAATTATCAGTGAAGGTTATTTTTGTTGCATAGTTAAGGTGTAAATTTAACTGAGAATTTGATTTTAAAAATTCTGTGCAATTAGATTTCAAGTATTGTAGCCTCATAAAAGAGAAGGGAGGAACTGCAGAGGCCTTTCAGATTTGTATTGTGTCTTTGGATCAAGATATTGATAGATAATGGCACTTGAGGATTATGTTACATATGGAATCACTTGTTTCCACTTCACTATTTTGTATTTGAATTTTAACACCTTGGTTCTAAGCCTAATGACACACGAAATGGATTTGTTAATTTACTAATACACTGAATGAAATGGAAATTCACACTTACAATGCTGTCCTTGAAGGAACAGAATTTGCCACCCCACACAGTACAGTTTACATGTGATTCCTGTCCAGTGTTACATAGTTGACTCTTAATTCCCTCAGGAGAGCAAAGGATAACTGATAAAAATTTCCCTTGCTGTTGTTGTCCACAGACCATGGACCAAGAACAAATAATTTAAAAAACATTGCTCATGGTCAGTTCATTGCATTGAACTTTTGATGCTGTTCTCTCATATGGCAAGATGACTTATCCCAGATGGTTTTAAACGATTCCTAACATTCAATTCCAAGGCAGTGTGAAAACAAACCTGGAAGCAATTCCATTACTGTCAGTTGAAAAGTTATGTGCAGCATAGGGAGGGAAGTTAAATGTACGTGAACGTCATCAATGAACACACACGTTGCACAACTTGCAAAAATCTATAACCTCCTTTTGCTGTTGTGAGTTAATCTTGTGGCCTAATGAAGATTAATAATATCTATTTCCATTATTCATGTCTTCATTTCAATGTGGTTTTGAAGGACAGCAATTTTATAGGTGAAAAATTAAACTGCAATTCCATCTGTCTCTTTCTAAGACACTATTTGGCAGAACTTTAGTCAACGTCAATGTCTAGACAATATAATAATGTGAAGCTGGATGAACACAGCAGGCCAAGCAGCATCTCAGGAGCACAAAAGCTGACGTTTCGGGCCTAGACCCTTCATCAGAGATGTCTAGACATCCAGCTTCAATGTAATTACCAGACCTGTTTGCCTCCAGTTGCTTCATTGGGAGAATGGAGACATTTTTGATAGAGAAATGCCAGTTGAGGTCAGTGCAAGCTGAAACCCCCTCTTCCTGCAACTTTTTCTCCTTTTGGTCACAATTGTCTCACCCAGGTTTGGCTCTGAAGTTTGCACATAGGCTGAACAGGACTCTAACTCCAATCACAAAGAAAGCTTTGACATGCTTTAACCAAAACTTTTCCCCATTATCAAGGCAAACATACAGGAATTTTAACGTAGCTCTGCGCACCCAGAAATTTTATACTAAGAATGTGAACAAAATCAAATTTATCCAGTACTGGATTTAGGGAATTATAGACAATTTTTAATGAAAATTTCGCTAACATCACTTATTTAGATTAGTATTTGTAAGCTCCAGTAGAAATGCTGCAGCAGAAGTAAAACCTACTCCATTCACTGAAAGATGTCAAAATAATTTCTCCTCGTCAATACCAG
Organism: Stegostoma tigrinum; assembly: GCF_030684315.1. NCBI lineage: Eukaryota > Metazoa > Chordata > Chondrichthyes > Orectolobiformes > Stegostomatidae > Stegostoma > Stegostoma tigrinum. The sequence goes on from NC_081359.1 coordinate 91,965,795, forward strand.
ATATCACACATGAAGCCTAACTTGTTGTGAAATTTTAACAAAAAAACTTGTGGAAAAATGTTCCCATCTTTGTTAATAAAGAGGAAAATGTTCCAAGTCTTTAATTGAAGAACAATATCATCTCTTAAATCTGACCTCCAAAATGTAATGTTTATTGTCCCACTTGACAAATAATATTGCTTTTTCACTGTTTTCACAGCACACCGAAGCTGAATTTAATGCTCGGTTCAAGGCTCGGCCAGAATTAGAAGGACTGATAGCGCAAATTAGTTGAGAAGACATCTAAGGAAGGTGATCAAGCCGAGGCAACTGTATTTGGTGGCGTTAGAACTGTGACTGAAAATTATATGTAGTGATCATTGTTTCAAGGACTTAAAAACAAGCAGATTGTTGCGTGATATATTGTTAATAAAATGATTTCTAAAAGACTTTGTTATCCAATTTACTGCTGTCTGATTTTAAGTAGAGACGTTTGCCTTGAAATTATTCACCACAATTCAAAGTTTGCCACTTTTTACTCCATTCTGAATGTAGATTTAATTGGGATATCTGAAAGGAGATGGTAGTATATCGTACAGTTCTTATCCTCACCAAAAATATCAATTGGATTAGAATACGTTCCCAAACGTATACATTAAACGTCTCTCATATTAGCATAATATATTTGCAAAGTATTAATACTGCCTTGCAATGGCCAAACATGGTGCTTTAGTAAAGCGTAGATGTCAGTCAGTGTAGTTTCACATTTTATAGAACTACAAACACTAAATAATAACTGAATATTTTCATTCATACAATGAAAAAATCAGCTGTATGTTGTGTTGTCCAACAGAAATACAAGGCTCATATTATAAATAACAATTGATGTGTCCTTGGAGCGATTGGTGATCTAAGAACTTGTATAAACCTGTGCATAGTCCATTTTCCGTTGAGTGTTTCAATTTAAGAGTAACCAGCAACATGGCTTCACACTTCAAACAAGATAACATATTATAGAGCTCCTGTTGAAATTTGCCAGTGAGAAGTAATCAAGCTATGAGCTAAAGTATAAGTACAAAGATTTAAATTAAGTCTGGATAAAAGTTAATGTATGAAGATGTGATTTATCTCTAGTATCATTGCAGGCCTGGCTTGTTTGAAGATTCTCTTTCTAAAGTTCTGGTTTAAAAACTGATCCAACTGTGTGATGGCTTTTGTACATTAATCACTGGAAGTTGCTTCCAAAGGTGGCCTCAGCAGAAATCACTCCTGGGTGTGATTTTGAACGCTGAGAAAGGGTCACCGGACCCAACACGTTGCTCTTTTTTTTTTCTTCACAGATGCTGCCAGACCTGCTGAGCTTTTCTAGCAACTCTGTTTTTGTCAGTGATTGAGTACTCCTTTGTTTTGCATTCATGACAGTGCAGGTTGCAGCTATTAGTATGATCAGTGCAGCCCTGAACATCTATTTCTATCTGTTCTATTGAGAACCAGTGGCTGCTTCTAGATGTTCCTCTTGTTACTGAAATAATTCTCTTCAAAATGTGTGTTTCCAAACAGCTTTATCACAATTGTACAAAAGTGGCTGCAAAGGTTCATTATGATGAATAGTTGTTCTACAAATTGAGTCAATTATGCCTGGATTTCTTGTGATACCCCTCCGATTTCCTGTTCAATAGTACAAAAGCTTTTGAGTTCCCACATTTTGAGCGCTAAATGGATAGTCCTTGAATCCTTGTATTATTTGGTGATATTTTTGTAATTGACCTCCCAAAGTGCATCACCTCTTACTGGACTGGATTAAACTCGACCTGCCATTTCTCCATGCAGCACGTCTTGATGCTGAATGTGGACTAAAGTCGTCACCAATCCGGTCAGATTTCTGTGGATCACTCAGACTAGACCTATTCTGTACCCACTGAGCTGATCTCCAAGAGCCTTGCACTACTCATGGACACAATTGATTGTGTGAGAAGGGGTTAGACACCTGCCTCATCAGTCTGAACCAAAAGAGAGCCTTTAACAGAATATAACAATGTGTAGAGCTAGATGAACACAGCAGGATAGCTGACATTTCGGACCTCGACCCTTCTTCAGAAATGGGGGGAGGGGGAGGAGGTTCTGAAATAAATAGGGAGATTGGGGGAGGCAGATAGAAGATGGACAGAGGAGAAGACAGGTGGAGGGGAGACAGACTTTGACCGCTCTCTCTCCCCTTCACCTATCTTCTCTGTCCATTGTCTATCTACCTCCCCCTCCCTAGTTATTTAAGAAACTCCTTCCCCCTCCCCCATTTGTGAAGAAGGGTCTAGGCCTGAAACGTCAGCTTTCCTGCTACTCTGATGCTACTTAGCCTGCTGTGTTCATCCAGCTCTACACCTTGTTATCTCAGATTCTCCAGCATCTGCAGTTCCTACTATCTTTGACAGAATATACTGCCTACCTCCACAATGGATGTTATGAGGATCCCGATAGGAGGAATTAATTGAAAATCACACTGAGCTTTAACAAATGAATAAGCAACTGAATCATCAAGATGGTTAATTTTTCTGAATTTGTGATCTAGGACAAATGAAACTCGCACCAAGTTTCGTCAAAAAATATTATAAACAAACTTATCCTTTAAATACTACTGTGTAAACTTCAACCACATTTTTTTGCTAAACCAAACATGCAAACACATTAACAAGACACAGCTCTGCAGAAATATAATGGTGGAAAACAAAGGTAAAAGGAAGCAAACTGTGGATCAAGAGGTCAAATCACAAGGATGGAATAATGTGATTTTCTCATTATGTCTTTTGTTTGGTGACTATATCACATTATTGTTAATGGTAGCATGATACCTGAGCATCAATTTGGAAGCTCATCAGTTGTCACTAGGTCTTAAATTAGAAATTCTTCCTTGCAAAGTCTTCAAAGGTTTTTTCCATTCACAGAGCTTTCTGGAGGTCTTGGTTCAACTTCACCTTTGCAGGACAGTCAAATATTCAAACTTAAATATCCAAAGGCTGCTACTGGGCAACTTTTCAGCCCAGAGGCACTTAGTGCCAGCTTGTCTCTCATGTTATCAAATCCATTTTATCCAAAAGTTACATGACCTGTGTAACCAATAAATGAACACCACACAGTTCCATCTGCAAAAAAAATCTGATACATTCTCTGCAGCAAAGCTATGTTCAAACTTCAATTTCCCCAGTATGTGTTCCAGAAATATAGCTAGTCTTTTACAATGGGCTCTCCAAAATGTCCTACACAAATATCAGTAGCACAGTTTCATTCAATAGTTAGAAAACAGACAACCAGACTCAAAACACCAACTCTGTTTTCTTCCTATAGATGATGCCAGGCTGACTTTCTCTAGCAATTTTTTTTTGTTTCAGATCTCTAGCATCCCCAGTTTTTTTTTGTTTTAATTTAACTTTCTCATCAAGCTTGGAATCTGGCAGCACTGCACTGTGTTCCCTTTCCTGTGCATATATTGTTTAGAACCTATTCCCATGTCCAGGATGGACGGGTGCGGTCAAAAGAGTGGTAAATAGCCCAGGTTAGTGGAGGCTTTCAGGTCAAAGTTGGATGATAGTACCATATTCAGTTCAGATCCATTGTTGGTGGGCAGCATATGCGACCAGTTCAAACCATGGTAAATTGAAGCAAGAGTGAGGCTATGTGTTTTGGGAATTGAGCTGACTGATCCCTGCACATAATCTTCTGGTGTGAGGCACACTCTTTATTACTGTACATGGCACAGGTTTGGCCCATTGCACACTCCTGCACCATGGCCACAACTCAAACTATCTTCCACTTTATCTGGGGGTTGAAAATGGGCTGTGATGATAGTAAATGATATAGAAAAATTTAGATAAAGGGTAAAATGATGCATCCAACATCAGTCACACCCTGATGTCTGCTTCAAACTGAGCTGAGACCCTCAGTAAGCAAACACCATGTGTTACTAAATGCTAGGCCCTACCTATCCCCAGAGCTACAAAAAATGAGCCTGGCCATATTGCTGCAGAACATTCCAAGTAGTTTCATTGTGTCCCTTATGCATAGGGTTATGCAGAATAACACCTCTAACTGTAAGTCCATTGGGTAGTAGTCAGCACATTATATCCCTAAGATCTTCTGGGAAAAAGAGACGGCAGATAGTGTTGGATGATTCGCCAAAAATAAAACTGTCAAAGTCATTAGGCAGGATGTCTCACTGGGAGAACTTACAAAAGAGGAACAAGATGTAACTGCGCTGGTGGTGAGATTCTGTCAGATCCTTCCTACATGCCCGGAACCTCACCCATTCTGCATATTGCCCTTGCGAATGATTCCATTGTTATCCTCCTCATGGTATGAGTCTTAACAAAGAAGATCTAGAGAGCGATGCAATTTTTCCATCAAGGTTCAACCCAAGCAGCTCTGTGACACAATTGTCTGCACTTTACAGGCTGGAATAAGAGATGCACGCCAAGACAAATATCATTTGCACCAAGAGGATAATCAACTTGTGAAATATGCTTTTTGGCAGGTCTAAAACTTGTCGATCTTGAAGTTCACAGAGTTTTCTTTAATTAAATGTTGCAGACTGACACATTCCAAGATCTGGAATGAGGCCAACTTTGACAAAGGAGCCTCTGAAATGTCCACCTTCTTCCTCACTCGAGGATTCCCTAGCACCGTTGTTGACAAGGCCCTTAACGGTGTCAAACCATCTCTTGCACTTCTGCCCTCATCCCCTTCCCTCCTGCATCAGAGATAGGATTCCCCTTGTCCTTACCTACCATCCCACCAGCATCCACATCCAGAAGACCATCATGCCATGTCTGCCACCTCCAGCGAGATGCCACCACCAGACACCAATTCTCCTCCCCTCTCTTGTCCACATTCTGCAGGGACCATTACCTCCAGGACACCATGGTCCACTCTTTCTTCACCCGCAACACAGCTCCATGGCAACTTCCCCTGCAACTGGCGAAGATGCACCACCTGCCCATTTGACTCCTCCCTCCCCACTATCAAAGGGCCCAAACATACCTTCCAGGTGAAGCAATACTTGCCTGCAATTCCCAGAATTTAGTCTATTGCATTCAATGCTCACAATGCAGTCTCCTCCACATCAGGGAATCAAAGTGTAGACTGGGTGATTGCTTTGCAGGCCATCTACGTTCTGTTCGCAAAAATGAGATGTTGCCTGCCACTTTAACATGCCACCCTTTTCTCTCGCCAATATCTCTTTCTCTGGCTTGCTGCAGTGTTCTAATGCTCAATGCAAACTGGAAGAACAACACCCCATTTTCTGCTTTGAGACCCTGCAGCCCTCCAAACTCGATATGGCGTTCAATAATTTTAGGGCCTAAACACTCCCATGTCCCAGCCGCCTACCCCACACACTGAGCCTTGTTATCATATAACCTGCCATTGCACACTACCTATTGTTAGTCACTAATAGTCCCCATTAACAACTATTCACCCCCTTAGCCAGATCGTTATCAACTTCTTTGTCCATCCAACTGCTTTTCTCTCTCTTCTGGCTTTATCCTATTGTTTACTCCCTACCCTATCCTATTCCCCATACATATTTTCTGCATATAAAGCAATGTTTTCCCAGCTACCATGAGTTCTGAGGAAGGGTCACTGGACCCGAAATGTTAACTCTGATTTTTTCTTCACAGATGCTGCCAGACTTGCTGAGCTTTTCCAACAACTTCTGTTTTTGTTCCAAGGTCTCTGAGACTACACACTGAGGGTCCTGCCTGAGACAACCCCATAGAGATGCAATGGGAAAAGATCATTGTCTAAGGCTTTGCAGTCAGAGTGTATGAGAGGCTGGAACACCTCAATCTGTGTGCCTTACAAAGAATGTACATTGTAAATCAACAGTATTAAATGTATTAAGGTACCTCAGTGAAACATGGTGTTGAGAGGAAAATTTAATATCCATTGCTCTTTGATGATTTCCGATTTGAAATATTTTTGCCTTTGGACTGTGAACCTGATGTGGAATGTATTATGCAAATATTAAGAGTATTACTTCTGAATTTAATCTCACCATGTAACAAATACTCTGCTATTCCATTCTTCCTAACAAAGTGGATGATCTCAAATTCATCCACATTACATTTCCAGCTACCACATTCTTGACCACTCACCCACCCTGTCTAAATCCCTTTGAAGCCTCTATCCATCCTCCTGACAATTCAGATACCCATCAACATATTGTGTCATCTCTAAACCTAGCAATATTCCAATTAGACTCCTTGTTCAAATCATTGATACAGAATGTGAACATTTGGAGCCCAAACAGTGATCCTTACAGTATCAAATTAACACAACATGCAGACCTGGGAATGATTTGTAGCTTGTAGCTATTCCCACAGGAAATGTCTTGCAATTGTATACCACATGCATCTGTCTTACACCCATCCTCACCCTCGTCTCTAGTTTATCTGCAACCACTCTATTACATCCATCATTAAACTATGCCTAAGTGGACCACTCTTTCTACTGCCACCACTTGGCTCATAAAAGAGCTCTCCATAGCTTCTCAGCTCTGAACAAATGGTCGACTTATCATTATTTCCCCTACTGTATGTAACATGTTAGAGTCCTTTTCTGCTCTTGCAATTTTAATTACCACTTCATCAGATTATCACAAATTATGAGTTCCACTCTATGTGGTACGGCTGAACTATTGAAAACTGCTTTCCTCTACTGACTTGAAATGGCTATTCAGACTGTTAGTGCTCACCGTGATGATACGTAGAATCAAAATTCTTACAGTGTGGAAAGAGGCCATTCAACCCATCAAGTCTGCACCAACTATCTGAGAGTGTTCTACCTATACCGATCCCCCACCCAATCCCCAATATGCTGCATTTACCATGGCTAATCCACCTAACCTGCATATCTTTGGATAGTGGGAGGAATCCAGAGGAACCCCATTCAGACACAGGGAGAACATGCAAATTCCACAGGAATAGCAACCCGGGTCACTGGCGCTGTGAGGCAGCAGTGCTAACCACTGTGTCGCCCTAAGACTTTATCCCTTACAGCGCTATGAAGGTTTTCATAGTGTTTATGTATGGCTTTTTCACCTGTGTACTACAGTATGTTAGAAGTGAACAATTAAGCAGCCACCGAAGGAATAAAATGCTCAAGATGAGAAAAAAAAATACTCTGTTTTCCTCTTACACTGTTTAAGCATGTAAAGCACAAAAGGTTGAAACATAGGTATCTACACCAGATGAATATCATGTATCAACCTTCAGCTATGCAGCAACTTTAATGTAATAAAACAAGAGAAGGCACTTCACTTGAGTATTGTATAAAAAGAAAGACACCAAACCCATTGAGGATTTCTGGTCAGATGACCAAAGTTTGGGCAAAATAGTGGGTTTTAATGAGTGACAGAATGGATGAAGGTGAGGTGAAACGACGAGAAAAGAGTATTTCAGAGCTTAAGGGCTAGACAGTTGAAGGCACGGATATGAATGATGAAACAATTAAAATTGAGGAAGCACAAGAGGCTAAAATTAGAGAAACATTACATATTTAAGGGTTGTGGGTTAGAGAAGATTACAGAGGTAGGGACAGGCAAAGTCCTGGAGGAATTTGAAAATAAGGAAGAGAAAATTCTCAACAACTATATCTAAAACCCTTTATCTATTAACTAAACAGTAATTAATCATATCTGTATTTTCAGTTAATCATTTGCAGCTCATGGATAAAATTTTGCACATTGCATTAGAAAAATAAATGAAATATAATTTTGAAATAATGACATCCCCACACAGGACATGTGTGTTTCTTACTGAAATTAAATGCTTTCGTCTTTCTACTAACCAAACATGTATAGTGAAATTATACAGTGCAAAATTGTCTAGTTCAAAAAAGTTCAGCTGTACGTTCCTGAGGACTAATTGAATGATTCACTAAAGTTTCTTCCTGGGCAAAAGAAAAGCATATGTTTTACATGTGAAAATGTGAGAGTTGGAAAAATTGCTTTTCTGGCTTGACTGAATTAGCATCAGCTGGTATGGAAGTTATATTTTCCTGTTTATCAATATGTCAAGGAAGGTACACCAGCTGCTGTACTTTCCCTGATTAACAAATGCTAATACAGTGCAGCTTTAAGGTCCTTGGTATCCTTGCAATAAGGAAAAAAACATGTTAAAAATAATCTGGCATCATTTTCTATCCAAGCATGGCAAAGATACCACTTCAGCATCTATGCAGACCCCATTGGACTACTTTATTCAGGTTGTACCATTTCAGGAGCATCAATCCTAGAAAAGCCTGTCATGTTCCAGGATGTTGGTTTCAACGGATCAATGATCCAATCCAAATGTGTACTTGACCAGTTATTTAATTATGCTGTAAGAAATGTACATTTAATGTTACAACTCTCACAGAACTTTTCAAAGTCTTTGACAAGGGTAACAAATCGGACGTTTTACAGTTTGGGAAAATTCCCAAGTTAAAATTAAAGCTATCTCTACTGACCAGGAGTTAAATTGGAGAATGGAAGGCTGGAGACAGATGGTCTGTGGATCCTATCCAGGTGATTTGATATGCAAATTGCTCATGATAGAGAGACTGGCCAAGATTTTCTGAGCCCATTGAAAACACGGCATGTCCATTTGTGTCCTGTCAGCAGCTAATAGTATTTTCCCTGGAGGACAGATTCAGAATTGATATGCAAAACAAATTTTAAAAAGCAATCTTTCCACCAGTTAAAAAGAGGGAAATATTGGTTTCACTACAGTTGTAAGCTTACTGCATCAAACAGGTCCAGAGCTCAGAGAATGAGGAGAAGTGAGAGCAAATAAGAGGGGTTAAAACAGCAGGCGAATATATTCAATGGCTGTAATTCATGTCAGCACAGTCAAAGAGCTGATTGGCATTTATTAGCCGTTGATACTTTTCATTAGGAAAGTGATTGTAAGCTTTTGTAAACCTCCACAGTCCATCTGACAATCTCACGGCTCAAGATTCCCACTTGTTAGATTAATTTTGTTCTTAAAGATGCTGATTGTTTTGTGCTCCTGAGATGCTGCTTGGCCTGCTGTGTTCATCCAGCTTCACACTTTATTATCTTGGATTGTTTTGCTTTATATGTCTAACATTCACTGGATTTTCTTTTGTTTCAGTGAAAATATTGCTGTCTCTGAGTCAAAGGGTTGTGAGATCAAACTTCACTCCAGAGCTGAAGAATTTGATGTAGATCAAGATAAATACAGTACTTAGGGGCTGCTGTATCATCAACCTTTGACATTTACCCTGTCACTAAGCCAATTTTGAATCGAATTTGCCAAGTCGACCTGGATTCCTGGGTTTTTGCCCTCTTGACCATTCTTCCATACGAGCCCTTGTCAAAAGACTTACCTAAGTCCACGTAAACTACATCCGCTGCACTTCGCTTATCTGCACCTCTTGTCTCTTTCTTGAAGAAGTCAATTAAATCTCTGAAAAGTTAAGGGGATGTCTTACTTCTATTTGTCCAATTGTCATGCCAAACACTGATCTGGAGGTTGAAGAAAGTCACCAAGGATGTAGTTGAAGAGCTCATTAGCGATCTTTTGAATCTCACCGCAAGACGGTGATGCTTGGGAAGAGAGGTTGAGTCCTTGCAATCATTGCTGGAGTGAAAGGACAATGGAGAAAAGGCCAGAAGGCATAGAAGTGGGCGAGATAACCCGGATGAGTTAGGACAGTTGCAGGTTAGCAATAAAATAGTATCTTCTGTCAAGAATTGAAAAATAATTAATTGTGAGTAGGCCGTTTAATACAATGATGTTTTTTCAAAAAGAAACTGTTTAAATGAACTGAAAAATCTTAAAGAAAAACGAAAGTTAGAAGTGATCATGGCACACGTAAACCCAATCAGCAAACTGACAACAGACCTTCCCACGGAGTGTCTGTACAAGGGGCGGGGGTGGGTGGAAGAGCGGGCTCTTTGCGACGGTGGCGGCGGCTGCTTGGTTTACGGCAGCGTGGCGTCGCCATGGCAGGAGGCAGGATCTTCGTCCAGAGCGACTGGGTCCGAGCTCTGCGGTAACTGTGTCTGAGGGGGCTAGGAATTTCTAACAAACCTTTTCTTGTGGTTCCTTTTCACTCCTGTGCGGGTATTAATGACGTCTCGGTTTTATCCCGCAGGGAGAATGAGAGGGAAGCGTGGGTTTCCTGTAAAAGACCCGGTAAGGATCCTGAGGGAGAGTTTGATTTGGTTAAAGAGGGTCATCATCATCAACAAGATTCTAATAATAAAGTCAGGCCTGACTGCTTGGATATGTTTATTGCCTGATTCGCATCAGTTTGCACCGTCCCCTTTCTGACAATATGGTTTACCTGCTAGAGAACTGTTTTATTTTAAAAACAGGCCTCTGTATTTCTGTTCTTTCCCAATCTATGAATCATTGCCCCCCCTCCCCACCGTTTTTAGTCCTGAAGACTTTCATTGCCAGTGCTAGGGTATGAAATTACATATTGCTGCTTAGATAGTTAAATGCAGAAAAATCAGCATAAGTACTTGGCCCAGCCCCCTCAATCCTTATCCTGCTCAATAAGCCCTTCACATCTGACATCTGCCCAGAATGCAGAATTGTGGCGAAGCAGAAGGTCCATATTCATTCCATCATATTATTATACAGTGCAAAAGTAGCCCATTGAGTCTATACTGCCAAAAATATGCAGAGAATCCCACTTTCCCACACTGTGCCCATTAGTCTTGAATGTTATGACATTTCAATTGCTCATCCAAGTCCTTGTTAAGTTGTTGTGAGGTTTCCTGCCTCAGCTCCCCTTCCAGATAGTGTATTTCAGATCCCCACCATTCTCTGGGTGAAAAAGTTTTCCTTAAATCTCTGAATCTCCTGCCTTGCACTTTAAAGATATGTCCCTTTGTTATTGATCTTTTGACTAGGGGAAACAGCTGCTTTCTTTCACGCTGTCTGTGCCCCTCAATCTTCTAGATTTTACCAGGAAACCCCTCTCAACCTTCTCTGCAGCAAAGAAAACAACATGAGCTTAGCCAGCCTCTCTTCACAGCTGAAATACTCCTTACCAAGCAACATTGTCTGTATAGCTTTTGCCCTATTACCCTGAATATTATTTAGATTTAAGTGATCATCTCATGTCATCTTGAAAGCCTAAATTGAACTTGTTTCCATAATACTTTGAGGTAGTGTGTTCCAGATCCTGGCTACTTGCTGAATTTATCTGACACCACAGTTGCTTCTCTTGCAAATTATCTTATATCTGTGGCCTCTCGTTCTTGATTCTTTTGGGGGAGGGAACCATTTCTCTCTATCTACTCTACCCAGTTCTCTCAGAAGTTTTTCATTTCTTATCAAGTCTCTGCTTTGCCTTCTCCTCTCCAGAAACAAACACAAATTATTTAAATATATGTTATCTTTTGCCCTCAGCCTGTCTATCCAACCTATTCTTAAATGTTGCTTCAGATACAAACTTTAGTGCATTTTTTGGATTTCACAGTTGTGTGTTTAAACAAAAACTGTTCTGTTCTTTTTCCTGACCTTGAATTAATTTTGTTTCTGCTGACTTGTAACTGGAAACCCGTTAAGTATATTTTCTGTTTACTCCAGCAATGTTTTCAGATTTGCTTAGAACCCACCTTCACAAAATTCAGTGAACATTCACTCCTGAAAGCAGGAGTGGCTAGTCAGCAATTGGGCATGGGGGCCATGAAGCTTTTATTACTCCCTGATCTGGAACACTAAATTTCGCTTTAATATCTATCCTGTTTTGAAGGAACACTTTACTTCCGCAAAACTAGATAGTGGTGAAACAAATAAGCAAAGACCAAGTCGAGACAAGCCAATCATATTGAGGTGGCCAGTATGATTTTTGATGACTGCTTCCATTTCACTCATCAACTTTTGTTCAACCTCAATATTTGACTTGTACACCCCTGGAAGTCTCAAAACAGCTTTTTCCAGACATTTTGACAAACACCAGTTCCTGGCCCTACCTGCTGAACTGCTTGTTAGTCCAGTATTGACTTCCACTCTGACCTATGCTATCTGCCACACCATAATCAACCAAGTTGAGCTCAACAAGTGCTACCCACTAGCAAAAACTATGCTCGCTATTGTGTAGAAGATGACCATTTCTTGAAAGTGTAAAGTCATTTGTTGTGCTTTGGAAAATGGCTCTGGACCTTATTGCAGATGTGCATGGCTTTCCACACTGATTAGATTAGATTCCCTACAGTGTGGAAACAGGCCCTTCGGCCCAACAAGTCCACACCGCCCCTTGCAGCATCCCACCCAGGCCCATCCCCCTATAACCCACACACCTCTGAACACTACGGGCAATTTAGCATGACCAATCCACCTAGCCTGCACATCTTTGGACTGTGGGAGGAAACCGGAGCACCCGGAGAAAACCCACACAGACACGGGGAGAATGTGCAAACTCCACACAGACAGTTACCCGAGGCTGGAATCGAACCCGGGTCCCTGGTGCTATGAGGCTGCAGTGCTAATCACTGAGCCACCATACCACCATGGTCTGGATAAATTTTGTTTTTCTCTTGGGGCATATAAGAATGAGGAGTAGGAGCTTTTTCTCCTCCCGTCCTGTGGCAGATATGCAACATTTTCTGAGGTTTGCCTTTAAAGAGCACGAGCCTTCATTTTGGCCTCCCTGTTAGACTCTGTCCAAGTTCAGATTATAAACTTGTGACCATCATAAGGAATTTATTATCAACCATCAATGCCACATGCCCATTTCACCTAAGCTGGACTCTGCTGTTGGAGCATTTCAGTTCAAGACACTTATTCTTAAAGTAACTCAATGTTCAGCACTTTGTTATCCTATTTATTGCTCATGATGGTCTAAATGATCTCGCATAGAACCTGTCCAGTTACATTATAATGTTAAAATAGATATTCTGTGTCTCACAGACAGTTGGGAGGGCATCAGCACAGTTTTGTTCAGGACCTTTTGAATTGTTCGTAGACTGATCCAAAATGCAAGGTGTTGAAGCTATAATTTGCCAAGAAAAGTTTGACAAACCAGTTCTTTGTACAGTCCCAATGTCCTGCAGTGCTCTACTGCACCTGGTGCTATTTCAAACAACGTGTGACTGAAAGATCTTTATTTTCAACCGCATAATTGTTGAAAATCTAAGGAAGAGTCAACTGTATATGAGCCTGGCCTGAAACAAAGCTCCGTTTTACCTTGAAAATGGTGTCTTGGCCAGATGTGTGTTGCTGGAGTTTTTTGTCCTGTGTAAGTGGTCCACGGACAAACAAAAGTTTTGTGTTCAATTGAGTGTTAAAGTTCCCACTCTCTGGGAATCACTGATTTACACAAATGCTAAAGTTCTCAAAGTAGTTTGAGGAAGGTCTTCCAGTGCTGTGGTCATTGTTTTCCAACATCACCAAAATTGGATTTTCCCTAATTCCTTTTGAGAAACAGTGCTGTGAATAAAAAGACAATCGTGTTACCCAATTCTGGACAATATCTGTCATATCTCCAAAATCCTTACCTCTTTCAAGACATAAATGTCCAATTTGTAAAGAAAATGCAGTTACTTGTTCTGAAGATTTAGAAATAAAGTGACTACCCATTTCTTTCCTGAGGATTTTTGCTTTTTGAAAACAATCAAGTAAAAATTAAGTCAAATATCTGACTGAGATTTGGGGGCCTAACAATTTTTAGGGTGTCTATTTGTCTAAATATTGAAAAACAAAGTGACACACATTGTCTCCGACACAGTGACCCCATCTTAGATGAGCAATCAACTGTACTTGGATGTAGAATTGTAAAATCTGCAGTATAGAAGTGCATTGATTCAGTACTTCAGCATTGACATTAAATTCCATTTGACTCTGAAGTTTTATTGCCAGTCTTACTGATGCAAAAGTGGCCAGGATGATTGTTTTGTAAAATTATTCCTTCATGACAAATTAATAAACAAATCTGATTCATATATTTAAAGTGTATACATGGAAAATTCATGCTGGTAATTTCTTTTAGGTTAAATTTGACATGTGGCAGAACGCATTGGCTGAAAAATATAGGAATAGTGTGCGAAAATTTAAAACCAGTTTCTCGTTTAGAATGGTTTCTGTACCTTGCGAAGTAAGACCTTACCTGATGCAGCAGCTATAAATCTTTATTTTGAGCCAGAACTATTTTGTAGAAGTGTTGAATTTGTTGGCTCCAGATAACCTCATTCTTTTAGTTTGACTTTAAAATTATGTTTTTCCAACTTTGTTCATGCTTTGATCTGTCGAGAGCGCTCTGCAATGTGATCATGATTTCTCTTGATGTTTATTCTATTCTGACGAGAGAAAAGCAAAGTTTTAAAGAACATAATACTCATAAGGGGAAATTTTCCCAATAATTTTTAGCATTCCTGTAGTCTGAATTTAGAAGCTTGATGGGTGATCTAATTGAGGTGCTTTCTAATGTGAAAGGATTTAACATGGTAAGTACAAAGAAATCATTTCCTGTATTGGTATAATGCAGGTTATAAGAGGGTGCATTCTTGCAATTAGAGCTGAGGCATTCAGAAGTGCAATCAAGAAACACCATTTTTCACTGTGTAATGGAAACTTAGAACTGCCCCTAATAGGGTATGAAGGTTGGATCAATTCAGATTTCCAAAACCCAATTTTTTAAAAAAATTTTATTGGGTAAGGATACCAAGGGATTTGAAACAAAGGTAATTGAATGGATTTGAGGTACAGATCAACTGGTGATGTAATTGAGTAGTAGAACAGATTTGTGAGTGAATGACCTAATTGCTGTTCCTATATTCCTTTAATGGTAGCAGGTAAGGACTCTGATTATCTGCTCAGTAGAGTCCAACTGGAAGAAATCCTCTGAGAATTAATACCTTTTCAGGGAATTGCTTCTTATAGTCTCTTAGCAACCTGCTTAAACCGTGTACTCACCCAATACACTCCATAAATTATTTCTTGGAATTCCTATGACCTTACCTAAAACAGGCTAGTGGATAAGTAGAAGCGTGAGTAGATCGAGAGGTTTCCAAGGCAATAAGAATGTTTTCTTATTTAAAGATTTTTGGAGCAGTGAGGTGATCAAAAATGTTACCTATTAATCCCCTAGACAATGTTCTAAGTCCAATTTCCATTGAATTTTTTAGCGGGATTCTCATCCCAAAATCTAGTGAGATTCCTCTTTCTTCCTTAGCAAATGCAAGTATTTACTTACCTATTGCATCCTTCCAATTCCCATTTCTGTCCCATCTTGCCATTCCCAGAGCAACTTGCCAATCAGCAGATATCCCAGAATTCACTGGCATCCGTTGCACCCAGGCACCCACTGTTTTATCCAGCTAGGTTAAAAGTTACTGAGGTTTGCCCAAACATGGCAGACAGGAGTAGAGCGGACCAAGCTTTGCAGGAGGTCCTGCTTGATGAGGAGGCCAGAAGACCAGACCATGCCAGCTGGTCTGATGTTGCCACCTGGGACAAAGCAGTTGCAGCCATCTGATTGAATGCCTGCAATGAAGGAAGATCAGTGATCTTCTCCACTTCGCCGAAGTGACTGCCACCATCATCTGTCCGATACCCCCACACTCACTTTATCTCTGCTAGTACAGGCCACTTCCCATCAAAACTCATACCTCTTGCTATTGCCTGCAATATTTTATACACTTGCCTTCACCCTTCCAACCCTTGACACCAGCAAGCTTGAATGCCCTCTGCGCTACCCACTCACTCACACTGACACTTCCCACTTGCACCAATGGAAGTAGCTGTACCTCTCACTTTCATCTCCCATAACACATGCCCCTCTCTCATTCTGTGAGGAAAACATCAATAGGGCAGAAAGACTCATTCAGCTCTTCACCCACCACAAGGGACCCTGTCAACAACTACAATACATGGAACCTATAAGATTCCACACTAAACTAAAACAAAGAACTGTGGATGCTGGAGATCTGAAACAAAAACAGTAATCTGATGAAGAATCCCTCAACTCAACTTTAATTTGCTCTCTTCCCACAAATGCTGTCAGACCTGCTGAGTTGCACCGACAGTTTCTGTTTTTGTTCGTATAAGATTCCTTCCTTGTTTATCATGCCCTCAGAGCTCTTGTTGCAGCCTCTTGAGTATGATCATAACTAGAAATTGCAACTCGCCATCTGTCGAGCTGCATATTAAATTTTAAATATTAAAGACCATGTCACTCATCAATGTAGCAATATTGTTTTCTGAAGATAAACTATTACCTGCTTAATTAGCTGATCATTTTTAACGTTGAAAGTTAGGAGTGAGCGTCTTATTACTTGAACTCAGCTGTTAAACAAAAAATTTCAGATTTATGTCATAACTGTCCTTTGATGTAGGAAGTGAAGTCTAATATCAGCTATTGAATATCTTGTTTCACTTTAGTTTCCCTCTAAGAAGTTTTATTTTCAACAGGGTGTGGGCCCACAGGGGAATGTAACTCTAGTTTGTTTCTTGAGTGGTGGTTTTTCTGCATTGCATGATTATTTAACCATGAGTACATCACAGCTGAAAACCTCCCTCACTCTGGTCAGAGCAAACTATATGGTAAGTGGAAAAGCCGTGGGGAAAATTGAGGCACAGAGAGATCTGGGTGTTCAGGTCCATTGTACCCTGAAGTGGCCAAGAAGGCATACGGCATGCTTTCATTCATCGGAGTATTGAGTACAAGAGTTGGCAGGCCATGTTACAGTTGTATAGGACTTCGATTCGATGACATTTGGAATGCTGTGTACGGTTCTGGTCACCACATTACCAAAAGGAGGTGGATGCTTTGGAGAGGGTGTACCAGGGTGTTGCCTGGTATGGAGGCCGGTAGCTATGAAAGAGAGGTTGAGTAGATTAGGATTATTTACATTAGAAAGATGGAGGTTGAGGGGCGACCTGATTGAGGCCTGCAAAATCATGAGAGGTTTAGACGGTGGATAACAAGAAGCTTCTTCCCAGAATGGGGGACTGAATTACTAGGAGTGACGATTTAACGGTGAGAGGGGAAAAGTTTAAGGGAGATATGCGTGGAAAATTCTTTACAAAAAGGTTGGTGGGTGCCTAGAACATGTTGCCAGCAGAGGTGGGCATGATAGCATTATTTAAGATGTAACTAGACAGATACATGAATGGGCAGGGAGTAGAGGGATACAGATCCTTGGAAAATAGGCAATAGGTTTTGATAGAGTATCTGGATTGGCGCAGGCTTGGAGGGCCGAAGGGCCTGTTACTGTGCTGAAATCTTCTTTGTTCTTTGGTGTCAGTTGCATTTGCAGCATGCTTTGAATCTTCAAGATGGCAGTGGTCTAGCAGCACAGCTTGCGGCACTTTAGCCCAGGAGCTTGGCACTTGTCTACTCCATTTGCATTTTATTTTTTTCTTCCTTTCATTGATTTTCCTTAATGTTTACATTCATCATCTTACGTTTTTAATTTCGGTGGAAGGCATGTTGTCCCGATTGGGCCCAGTGAAGAGAACCTTTCCAGCCTAATGTGCTGGTCTGAGCTTTGTGCAGCTGTCTCCTGTTGTGGTGGCCTTGTCCCAGGGGGTGGAATCGGCTTGGTGTAGTGGTCTCCAGGTTTGGTATTGTTATCCTGGTGTAAAGGTCTCATCAGTGTGCAAGTCTTCAGCAGATTTCAGGTATTTCAGCGGCCCACCATGCTGATATCATCCAGTCCCAGCGATGAGGTTTCGTTCTGGCATGTGGCTTGGAGATCTTGTATTCCAGCCTGGAGTAGCAATCTGCTATTGTGGCAGCTTTGTCCCAGAGGGGCCGTTTGGCTTGCATGGCGGTCTCCAAGTTTGGCAATCTTGTCCTGGCATGGAGCTCTCGTCAGTGTAGAAGTCGTCTTTGGCAGCAGCTTCCTGTATTCCAGCATTCACTATCTTAATGGTCTCTTCCCCAAACTGAAATTGATCTGAGATGCATTCTGCTTTAATTTTTTACTTTTATTTATGACTTCTGACATTAATGCAAGTGCCATGGTATGGCAACATAAAACATTTCACTTTTTTTTTGTAAAAATGCACATGACAATAAATTGCTATTCTGTTCTATTCAGCAGAAAATTTGGGATAAGCAGAACTATGAAGCTTGTCCTATTCCCACTTATACCATTGCAGTCTTCATTTGTAACATAATTAGCATCCTTGTGACCACCTTAGGTGGAATTGCTTAACTTAGTTTAGGTCGCAGATTGAGACTGGAATCTTCATAACTCGTGGATTATTACTACGCCATGCAATATGTTAATCCATTTACTATGAACTATTTGGACTTTTAATTTCAAAGGTTTGTTAAATCAGAGCTCAGTTTCTTTGAAATATATGCCAACGTTTTAGGGACAGATGCACAGGCAATATTCTCAAGCACTTTGAAGATCATTTACATTCAAAAGCTAATATTCTGAGTGAGTGTACATTAGCCCCAGTGCTGATATTGAATCCACAATAATCTAATTTCAACAGATGGTACAACACCTGAAGTTATATGCAAATTTGTGCCATGAGTTTTGATCTTTCCAATACAGGAAAGCCTTTACTAAAGAAATATTTTCATTTTTACGTAACATACTTCACAAGCTATGGCCATCAAAGCCAATGAACTATGTTTTTCAGAAATGCAGTTGCTGTTTTGAGAAAACATTGTGGCTAGTTTGAATGTAGTGAGGTACCACAATCAGCAGTGCAATGGAATAAATATTGGCCAGAACACAAGGGAGAACTTGCCTGCTATTTAGTATTAGTGAAACAGTCTTCTTTAGGCCAATCTGAGAGGATAGGTGGGCCTCCATTTAGCATGTCATCCGAACAACAGAGATTTCATAAGGGCATTTATTTGTTGTTGAAATATCCCATTAATGGCATGATTAATTAATGATAACATGGTCTAATGTCCATTTCTAATTTAGGAACAGCTACTTTATATGGCTGTATTAAGTGTCAAGGAGTTGGAAAAGATGGGGTCCCAGTGGTAACAGCTTCAGAAGGGTTTGAAGTCACAGAGATTACAAAGGTGAGATTTTCCTCCATGTATTATTTTTCTTAGTGCCATCTCTGAAAAGGTAGCATTTTACACATTGCAACATTAAGTTTTTAGAATTTTTTTTTCAATTACAGAAGAGTATTCTAATCTCCTGTCCTGATGGGAATGCAGCCTCCAAGTTTCTTATGCCTTATACAACCTTTTCTGGAATACACTCGAAAAGTGTAAGTCTGTTTTTAAATTACTTTATGTAAGCTGAATAATATTGACATTTTTCCTGAAGTAAGCATTTTTAGAAGTGCACTCATTGTAGTAGGAAAGGTGCCAGTTTTCAAAATGATTTGTTTACGTAGAATCCCTTGTGATTAATTTGGAAACTTCTGAATTTAGATACATCAATTCTAGATAGTTTGCCATTAGCTTATAATAGTAAGGCAGCACAAAAACACGTTATAATTAAATATTAACCTTGAGATTAACTATCTTTGACCTAGTTCTGGTTTCAATTCCCTTTAATCGAATGTTAACAATGGTTGTGGATTTGTTTCAAGATTTGTAAGGTGGCAGGAATGATATGGAGTATGCTGTCAAAGAAACTAATAGTGTTTCATTAATTGGCTTAAAATTTTTAAGGATAGTAGTCCGGCAAGTGTGCATTTAATTGCAAAGAATATTACCTTGTCTTTTATCTATTATGGCAGTGTCTCCTAGACTTCTTTTTGCTGAGCCCCTTGTTGTGAGATTCAGATCTCATAGTTCAGTCCTTTTTATAAGAAATAATACTTTTTCATTAAGTGAAAGGATTTCATTTGTTGTACAAATGCATTGTTTAAGTCTTTTCATCTGCCTGAAGTCTTTGATAAACAAGATTTTCTTCTAATATTGTCTTATGGTTGTGTATTGAGGAACTGCATTGCCTAGTCCTCCTAATTTTTATGTTCAATGGGTATTATATCTCAAAGGTTATCTCTTAGGTGTCAGTGCCACTTGCTGATTTAGAGAATATTTTGGTTTATTCACAGTCCTAAAATAGTATGTCTAGTCTAGAGTAGACTTAGTTATACAACTAATAGAACAGGTCTGAAAACTAACTCAGACGTTACTACGCAAAGTGAATGTTATCTAAAAATTCATATGCAGTTTCTTTACAAATGAATTTTTTATCTCAATTCCAGTTGCCTAGCCTGTCCTGGATAATGGATCTTGATCTATTATTATGCATTGTTACTAAAGCAGGAATTTTAGATCAGCAATTGTGTAAATTCCATCCAATTAAAACCACAAACAAATTTATGTTGGTCAAGGCACGCATTTTTAAAATTCATTTGGTTCTCAACCTCCCTGAAATGTTGTTCACTTGCTACCTGAAGGTAACAGCTCATACAGTTCTATAGCACCACGGGCTTCTTAATTAAGTGAATACCTTCCACAGTTCAGCCTTGGTGCGTACTGATTTCTGACTTCCCTTGTCTGGTGGTTGGTTGGACCAAGTTTGCTGTCAAGTCAATGGATTAGATATTCTGGCTGCTGACCATTAATCACTGCTAGCCAACCAGGGAGCCCCTCGCATCTTTGCCAGATGTTAGAAAGGGGGAGAAGTGCTCCCATATCATCAGCCAGTGCAGTGTCTGTCTCTTGTCACTTGTGACCAATGAACAAAATTACGGATAAATGTAGTTATGAAGAACAATAACCTGAATTAAATCTATAAGCACACAGATAATCTAACCTATTCTTCACATGTTCATTACCCTGGTATTTTCCCTGTGATTGGGAACTTTGTTAGAGAATAGAGCGAGGAACCTTTCTTGATCTTTGTTGCAATCTCCAGCCATACTTCCAATTTCATTAAACCTTTATCAGTCACTATGAGGCACATTATAAGCAAATCCTTTTGACTTGTGGACCCCGCCCCGTGCGGGTCAGAAATGCCAAGTCTGTCCTCAGCAACTCCTCACAACACCGTTCGATCAAGCAGTAAGTTGAAGTAATGGAAGCTGGAAGGTGTTCCCCTGCTGTCACACTGGTTTGAAAATATCATGCATAGGCTCTATTTGTTCATGAGTCTTAGAGATGGTTGTTTTTAAAATTTTACATGATTTTTTAAAAAAATCAGTTTTGATTTATGGAACAAAAACAGAAGTTGCTAGGAACAAAACAAGTTGCTAGAAAAGCTTAGTTGGTCTGGAAGCATCTATGAAGAAAAAGAAAAGAGTTAATGTTTTGGGTCCAGTGACCCTTCCTCAGAACTGGACCTGAGCTTTTATAGCAACTTCTGTTTTTGTTCCTGATCTACAGCATCCGCAGTTTTTTTTTATTTGAGTTCTGGAAGATGGATTTCTGGTGTTTATGTAAAGCACTGATTTTGTTGAACCTGATGTATCTTTCAAATAAAATTGTATTTCCAAAATTATGTACATATTCTCTCTTATTCTCACCCCCTAGATAACCAGTATGGATATTTCTAGTGGTGGAGGGCTGGGAGTATCTTGCAGCACAGATGGAACAATGCGAATCTGGCAAGCCAACAATGGAGAATTGAGGGTTTGTGTATCTATTTACTGCTGTAAACTCCTGAACGAGTAGTTAAAAAAATTTATAGTTTAAGGTCTGTCTTTGAACAGCTTCCGTAGAAAGATTACGTGAGCTTATCGTTCTGGTTTGAATCCTGAATCACTTAACATAGATTTCGTAACAAGTTGGTTATGTGTTTTAAATAACTTGAGAATTTTCTACCCAAGTTAATTTTATGTTGACAATAACAGGCCCTCAAGAGAGATTACTAAGCCATTATCACATCATAAACAAGGTAAACTGAAGATGAAACGATTTATAACAGTTATATGTGAGCCTTTAGTTACAATTGCTACCTAATAATCCTTCTGTTGTAGCTATTATGTTTTGTATTAGTTGATCTCATAATGTGCAAGTAATTAGTTATATTTTTGGTATATTTATTATGAGGGCCAATGCAAAGTGAACTGGCAAAATAATTAATCAGTAGTGACGACCATGCTGAAGGATGTGATGTCGTCATAACGTGATCGTTGCTACTTTGTTTAACATCAGATATTGATCTCTGAAAAATATCACAGTTGATGTTCCAAACAGTGTGCAGATATGTGTGTATGTGAATTGGAAAGTCTTGTATCTAATCCATTGTAATTTTAAATTTCAGAGAGAACTGGTTGGCCACGTGTATGATGTGAATTGTTGTAGGTTCTTTCCCTCGGGGATTGTGGTTCTAAGTGGAGGAATGGATGCTCAGTTGAAGATCTGGTCTGTTGAAGATGGAAATTGTTCTGTAACTTTGAATGGACACAAAGGAGGTATCAAGAACTACTGACATAGCCTTTTAAGAAACAAAATAGTGATAGTATTCTATTTTACAGGAAACAATGATTCTGAAAAACAAATCCATTAAAAACATGGTAAATTTAGATACAGGTTCAAAACTTGGTATGCATTGACTGTGTTTCTACCAGGTTTGCTATAGTACAGATTTCAGAGCAGTTGATAATGTACCTTGTATGTTTGTTGTTGTTGGAGATCACTCATCTCAACTCCAGGATGTCACTGCGGAGTCTCTCAGGGTAGTGTCCTAGTTGCTTAGGAGCACTACAACCTGCAAGTTACATTCCAAGTTGTTCACAATCCTGACTTTGGACTGTAACACCAATCCCTCACTGTTTGTGGGCCAATAACCTGGATTTCTTCCTCCTGACAGCAGTGTGGATGTGCCTGTATTCCAAGGACTGCAGCAATTCAAGAAGGCAGCTCACTGCTACACTCTCTGAGGCCATTGAAAATAAATGCTGGCTGAGCCACTGATAGCAACAACCCTGTGAATGGACAAATAATGTTTTTGAAGAAGTATCTACGGGGGGAACGTTCTTTTCACTTCCTGCTACTTTTCTTTCCATCCCTCTTGAAACTGAATGCTTCTCGGTGCTAATCTGGACCAAATCAAGAACTGATGTAATTCAGCCAACTATTAAGATTGCTGAAGGAGAAAGGGAATGGGTCACCTAAAAGGCAGAAAAAAAGCAGGAATGCAGTGCAAGTGTCCCCTGTGGTCATCTCCCTCCAAAACAGGTATACCGTTTTGGATACTGTTGGGAGAGATGGCTCACCCAGGGAAGGCAGCAGTAGCCAGGTTCATGGCACCTACTGTACAGAAGGGCGGGCAAAAGAGTGGAAGGGCTATAGTCATAGGGGATTTGATTGTAAGGGGAGTAAGTAGGCAGTTCTGTGGTTGAAAATGAGACTCCTGAATGGTACGTTACCTTCCAGGTGCATGGCTCAGGGATGTCTCAGATTGACTGCAGGACATTCTGAAGGGGGAGGGAAAACAGTCAGCTGTCGTGGTGCATGTAGGCACCAATGATATAGGTTTAAAAAAAAGGATGAGGTCCTACAAGCAGAATTTAGAGAGTTAGGAGCCAAGTTAAAATGTAGGGCCTCAAAGGTAGTAATCTCAGGATTGCTACCAGTGCCACATGCTAGTCAGAGTAGAATGAAGGAATAGGCAGGATAAATGAGTGGCTTGAGAGATGGTGCAGGATGGAGGGGTTCAGATTTTTGGAACATTGGGACCAGTTCTGGGGGAGGTGGGACTATTAGAAATGAGATAGTCTACACCTGGGCAGGACTGGAACCAATGTCTTACAGGCTGCTTTTGCTAACGCTGTTGGGGAAGGATTAAACTAGTATGGCAGGGGGATGGGAGCTAAATGAAGAGGCTAGTGGACACTAAGGAGGTAATATCTGAAACCTGTAAGGAACTAGTTAATGAAGTCACTGTGACTAAGGGTAAGAGTAGGCAGCGAGCAAATGTTGGATACACAAGGACACGTGGTCTGACCTGCATTTGTTTTAATGCGAGAAGTACCAGGGTAAGGTAGATGAATTTAGGGCTTGAATTAGGTCCTGGGAGTATGATGATGTTGCTATTACTGAGACTTGGTTGAGGGAAGGGCAAGGTTGGCAACTAAATATCCCATGATATAGATGCGTCAGGCGGGATAGAGAGGGAGGTAAAAAGGGTAGAGGAGTTGCATTACTGGTCAAAGAGGATATCACAGCTGTGCTGAAGGAGGACATAATGGAGGACTCGAGCAGTGAAGCAATATGGGCAGAGCTCAGAAATAGGAAGGGTGCAGTAACAATGTTGGGGCTGTACTACAGGCCTCCCAACAGCGAGCGTGAGATAGATGTACAAATATGTAGACAGATTATGGAAAGATGGAGGAGCAACAGGGTGGTGGTGATGGAAGATTTTAATTTTACCAACATTGACTTCGTCTTAGGGGTTTAGATGGAGCAGAATTTGTCAGGTGCATCCAGGAGGGTTTTCTAGAGCAGTATGTAAATAGTCCAACTCGGGAAGGGGCTATACTGGACCTGGTGTTGGGGAATGAGCCTGGCCAGGTGGTTGATGTTTCAGTAGGGGATTATTTTGGGAATAGTGATCACAGTTCCGTAAGTTTTAAAATACTGCTGGACAACTATGAGAGTGGTCCTAAAGGAAGAGTGCTGAACTGGGGGAAGGCCAGCTGGAGCTAGGGAATGTGGATTGGGAGCAACTGTCTGAGGGTAAATCCACATTTGATATGTGGGAGGCTTTTAAAGAGAGGTTGACTAGAGTGCAGGACATGTGAAAATGATGGATTGAAAGGGCAAGATTAGGGAACCATGGATGACAGGTGAAATTGTAAGCCTAGCAAAGAGGGAAAAGGAAGCATATGGAAGGTCGAGGCGACTGAAAACAGACGAAGCTTTGGAAAAATATTGGAAAAGTAGGACCAATCTGAAATGAGGAATTAAGAGGGCTAAAAGAGATCACGAAATATCTTTAGCAAACAGGGTTAAGGAAAATCCCAAAGCCTTTTATTCATACATAAGGAACAAGAGGGTAACTAGAGAAAGGGTTGGTCCACTGAAGGACAAAGGAGGGAAGTTATTTGAGGAGTCAGAGAAAATGATTGAGATTCCTAATGAGCATTTTGCATCGGTAATCGCCGAGGAGAGGGACATGACGGATGTTGAGATTAGGGATAGATGTTGGATTGCTCTAGGTCAAGTCAGCATGGCGGCAGGGTGCAGGCGGGAGGTAGTGTTGTGTATTCTAAAAGGCATTAGGGTGGACAAGACACCAGGTTCAAATGGGATCTATTCCAGCTTTCTGAGAGAAGCAAGAAAGGAGATAGCTGGGGCCTTAACAGATATCTTTGCAGCATCCTTGAACATGGGTGAGATCCTGGAGGACTGGAGAATTGCGAATGTTGTCCCCTTGTTTAAGAAGGGTCGCAAGGATAATCCAGATAATTATAGACCAGTGAGCCTGACGTCAGTGGTGGGGAAGCTGCTGGAGAAGATACTGAGGGATAGGATCTATTTACATTTGGAAGAAAATGGGCTTATTAGTGAGAGGCGTATGGTTTTGTGCAGGGTATGTCCTGTCTTATCAACTTGATAGAATTATTTGAGGAAGTGACAAAGTTGATAGATGAGGGAAGGGCTGTAGATGTCATATACATGGACTTCAGTAAGGTGTCTGATAAGGTTCCACATGGTAGGCTGATGGCGAAAGTGAAAGTTGCATGGGGTCCAGGGTGTACTAGCTAGATGGATAGAGAACTGGCTCGGCAACAGGAGACAGAGTTGTTGTAGAAGGAAGTTTCTCAAAATGGAGAACTGTGACCAGTGGTGTTCCACAGGGATCCGTGTTGGGATCATTGTTGTTTGTGATATACATAAATGATCTGGAGGAAGGTACAGATGGTCTGATTAGCAAGTTTGCATATGACAGTAAGATTGGTGGAGTAACGGATAGTGAAGGGGACTGTCCAGGAATACAACAGAATATAGATAGATTGGAGAGTTGGGCATAGAAATGGCAGATGAAGTTCAATCCATGCAAATGTGAGGTGGTACGTTTTGGAAGATCCAATTCAAGAGCGAACTATGTGGTAAATGGAAAAGCCCTGGGGAAAATTGATGCACAGAGAGATCTGGGTGTTCAGGTCCATTGTACCCTAATGGTGGCAACGCAGGTGGATAGAGTGCTCAAGAAGGCATACAGCATGCTTTCATTCATCAAACGAGGTATTGAGTTGGCAAGAGTTGGCAGGTCATGTTACAGTTGTACAGGACTTTGGTTTGACCACATTTGGAATACTGCATACAGTTCTGGTTGCCACACTAACAAAAAGATGTGGATGCTTCGTAGAGGGTGCAGAGGAGGTTCACCAGGATGTTGCCTGGTATGGAGGGCGCTAGCTATGAAGGAACGTTGAGTAGATTGAGATTATTTACATTAGAAAGACAGAGGTTGAGTGGGGACCTGATTGAGGTCTACAAAATCATGAGAGGTATAGACAGGGTGGATAGCTAGAAGCTTTTTCCAACAGTGGGGGACTTGACTACTCAGGGTCACAATTTCAAGGTGAGAGGGGAAAAGTTTAAGGGAAATGTGCGTGGAAAGTTCTTTATGCAGAGGTTGATGGGTGCCTGGAATACGTTCCCAGCGGAGGTGGTAGAAGTGGGCTCAATAGCATTATTTAAGATGTGCATCTAGACAGATACATGAAAGGGCAGGGAGCAGAGGGATACAGATCCTTGGATAATAGGTGACAGGTTTAGAGAGTATCTGTATCAGCGCAAGTTTGGAGGACCAAAAAGTCTATTTCTATGCTGAAATTTTCTTTGTTCTTTATAATTTGGGCTGATCTAAAATCAGCTTTTAAGCAACTGGATAATATCCCCAATTCCAATGTTATTAATAAATAAAATGCCCAGTATTAGTGGCTTTGCAGATGTAGTTGAGTCGTTTTTAAAGGTGTCTACCTATATTTATTTGAAGCTTGTCGTAATGTCTTAAACATGATTATGACACCTGAAAGATAAAACCCAAAATAACAACTAAACCCAAGAAAATTCATCATTGTTCTTTTGCAGTTCTGCTGTGATGCATGCAGCCATTTTTCATGTTTGCTGCAAAACACCCTCCTCTCTGTTTCTTTAAACCAATAAGCAAAATCGGTGTCAAGTCCACCGACCATATTAGGCTAAATGGTTAATTTAAACTCTTTGTGCCCAGTATTTGAGAACAGCTGGGTGTTTCTAATACTTATTATGTCATATATTTTAAAATTTTAATGCTGGTTTAAATCCAACATTTTCTGGATGCATTTTTATTTTTTAGTTGTAAAGCATGCTATTGTTCACTGCGGACAGCTTTCTAATGTTCTGGAAAGTAAACCCTGAAGTCATTTTCTTATTGAATGACAGAGAATGATGATAAATAAAAACGTAGGCAGTTGTTGCATGCATTTTAACTTTAGTTGGAGGAGACCTAATTTTGCTTGGCTTTTGAATTTTATTCTGCAAGACAGCATTTTTTTTTTGTCCTGTGCATTAGAAATGTGTAATCCAGTAATCTGTGAATATTGTAACATTTAGGGAGCTTGGTGTCTTAATATTAACCACATTCAAATGCTTGCTATATTCAGTTCTTTATTGCAGTAGGCAGTAAGATTTTCAGTAGGCCACTCCATATAGCTCAGCAGCCAGTGGAGAGCAGTTCAAGAGTTACAGTCAGCTTGTGATTGAACGACAGAGCTAGAAGCAAGTTCCATGCAGAAAAGTGCTGCCAAGAATACCATTGGTTCTTTGCATTTGGGACTTGGAGAGAAACTCTAGGAGCTGTTACAGGTCCTGAGAACTCGTAAGCGCAGCTGATGGTTGCTGGTTGGGCCTTAGGAAGGTCCTGAAGGCTGAGAGTATGACCACTTAGCACAATTAATACTTCCAGTACAACTGAGAGGCATGATTGAAAAATCAAAGCACTATTTGCTTGGTGCAGCTGAGCAACATTTGAACTCGGGGTGTGGGGAGAGAAAAAAAACTACAGGTGTGGTCCTTGCTTGTTGAAGCTTACAGTCTGTGAAAAACTGGACCTGAGCTTGTGAGTACAAGCTGGAGTACAGTTTCCAGGAACCAGATGATCTTAGACCCAGGAAAGGAAGGCGAATGTTAGCAGTTGTTGAGGAGATCATGGTGGAGTGTTTTTTGTGTTCTAAATCTGGGTCTTTAATAGAGAAGATTGGAATCCTATATAAATATTTGACGATCCACAGTGTTGCAGAGAAATCCATGGGATACATCTTGATTGCATTTTCGGTTTGATCTATTCTGAGGGGTGTATGATTGCAGTTTGTCTGTTATCCATATAATTAATTTTTTTTCAATAGCTTATAGAATATTAATATCAAATGTCTTGGCATTTATTACCCATCCATAATAATAGTTCACCTGGAATTGCATGTAGGTCAGACGAGGTAAACATGGTAGATTAACCTTCCCTAAAGAACATTTTGTGGCAATCAACATTTGATTGTCATAAATATCAGTTTGATTTTTCAATCAACGTTTGTGACAGCCATCTTTAGGCTAAGTATTTTTAACCAGATTTTTATTGAATTGATCTGCCATGGTGGGATTCGAACCCGTGTCCCCAAAACATACTAGCGTTCTGGAGTGACACTGCTGCTATGCCGCTGCCTCCTCTACATTGTCTTACTTTTCAAAGTTTATGTAACAATTTTGATTGCTGTTGTTCAAAACAGTGAAATATTGTGGCTTTAGTTTCTTAATACCTATTATGTCACACATTATCTACTGTACAAAGCAAATTACTGGTCCCTATCCAGATCCTAATACATATTGGTGGTTCTGGTCTAGAATCATAGCGCACATTTTCTTACTCAATATTGAAAATATTTTTGTGTTTACAAATTATATTAATGTTTGTTTAAAGTTGAGTTTCCTTTTTAATTTTGTTTTTAGGTATTCTTGATACAGCAATCATAGAACGTGGACGCAATGTCATCTCAACCTCCAGGGATGGAACAGCAAGACTGTGGGATTGTGGCATGTCCACTTGCCTTGCAGTTCTGGTAGATTGTGGGACTCCCATTAATGGCTGTTCACTTGATGTTGCTGAAAACACAGTGAATTTGGGTTCTCCTGAGCATTCACCAAGTAAGTAGACTGTTGAAACAGATTGTCAATCGCCCAAAGCAGTTCCAGTTATTCCTTTAGATTCTTGAAACATGCAGACCAAAAAGTGAACTTCATTCTCATTTTGTGGTGTTACACAATCTCAGTGGGGGCCATGATAGGTCCCATTGCTGAGGCAACTAGGTAAGAGAGGGGATTTTCTACTGTTGCTAATTGTGCTCACCATCCAACTATCACTGTTGTCCTTAACTGAACCCAATGTGATGTACACCACAGCATCAATTCTATCTGGTAAACTGATTTTTCCATCTAAATTTGTCAATTTGTATCCCTTGGACTGATAGCTGTAATGACAGTTGACAGTTGATTGTAACATTGCATGTAAATCAGACCAGGTAAGAACAGCAGATTCCCTTTCCTGGTGGGTGAATCAAATAAGTATTTTACGACAAACAGCAACAGTTACATTATGGACATTAAACTAGCTTTAATTCTGGATTTTATTGAATTCACATTTTACCGTCTGCTGTGGTGAGGTTTGAACCCATGTCCCCATAACGTTAACCTGAATCTCTGGAATGGTAGTCCAGTGACATTACTACTAGTCACTGCTTCCCCACATATGTCGTCATAGAATCATACAGCATTGAAATGGAATGTTCAATCCAACTCATGCGTGCCGACCAGACACCCCCATCCAATCTAGTCACATATTCCACCATTTAGCCTTCACCTCTCTTAAACCCTTCCTATTCATAGATTTCTTTTAAATATTGTAATTGTATCTACCTCCACCACTTCTCATGCAGTTCATTCCATCCACACACCACCCTCACTGAAAAAGTTACCCTCCGGTTCCTTTTATATCTTTCTCCTCTCACTTTTAAAAATATGCCCCCTAATTTTGGACTACCCAATTCTGGGGAAAAGACCTTGGCTATTCATTCTATCCACTCCCTCATGATTTTATAAACCTCTATAAGGTCACCCCCTCAGCCTCTGACCCTCAAAGCCAAAAATCCCCAGCCTATTCACCCTCTTTATAGCTCAAACCTGGTAACATCCTTCTAAGTCTTTTCTGCACCCTCTCCAGTTTAAAAAAAAATCCTTTCTATAGCAGGGTGACCAGAATTGTACACAGTAGTCTAAAGGTGGCTATACCAATGTCTTGTTCATCCGCAACATGACATCCGAACTCTTATATTCAGTGCACTGACC
Organism: Stegostoma tigrinum; assembly: GCF_030684315.1. Taxonomy (NCBI): domain Eukaryota; kingdom Metazoa; phylum Chordata; class Chondrichthyes; order Orectolobiformes; family Stegostomatidae; genus Stegostoma; species Stegostoma tigrinum. The sequence continues at coordinate 91,995,990 of NC_081359.1, forward strand.
AGTGAAGGCAAGTGTGTCAAATGCCGCCTTTACCGCTCTGACTACGTGTGACTCCACTTTCAAGGAACCATGCATCTGCACCTCTCGATCTCTTTATTCAGTAACAGTTGCCAAGGCCCCCTACCGTTAATTGTGTGAGTCCTGCCCAGGTTTGTCTTTTAGAATTTTCTTACATTTGCCTGCATTGCTGTGTCTTGTTGACTTTGCTGTGAGCAGTGTGGACATTTTCTCCCTTTCACTGCATCATTAACACCAATTTGACATCTCAACCACTTCTTCTCTGCTGTTAGCAACCTCTGCCTTTGGCTGTGGACACCCTCTCCAACAGCTTCCTGGCTGTTACTACCCCTCTGTCTACAAAATAAAAACCATCATTTTACAGCCCCTTTCGGTTCAGGACAAGAATTAGATCCGTCTCTAGATATTAATTGATTCTCTTTCCATACGAGTTCCCTGACCTATCTGAAGCATTCTGTTAAAACGTATCACGGAAGGTTTAATAATGTTTCAATTAAGATTTACACTAGCAATTGACAACCAAGCTTTCTAGTCACGACACATTGGAATTCCATTGTCATATTCCTCTGCCATTCCAACACCAGGTTTTTCTTTAAAGACCAACCATAAAGCTCAGCTATTTGCTCAAGCATTTTTCTTTTCCTTCATGTCTTCATTCTGCCATCTATTTATTTCTGATTATTCCTCTGAAAGATGACTTCTCTATTCTTCTGCTTTAAGGGTACAACACAAGCACAAGTTGTTGTAGTAACTTGCTTTTAAAATGTTGCCACTCTTCCAGTATCTCATTGAAGAGAGTTATAGATTCTCTGTGAAGACAATAGCAAATGAGTTACTAATTTGATCTTTCACTTTTTTTGTACCTACTATTAGCTTATCAGTATCTAAGCTGCAAGGCCTGTTTTTGTACCGTGTTCAAATAAGCCATTTGTAAATGTTTTATTGTTATTTCATGGGATGTGAGTATCATTGGCTAGGCAAGCATTTATTACCTATTCTTGCTTTCCCTTGAAGATTGTGGTGAGCTGTCTCCTTCCACCACTGTGAGGGTTAAGTCAATCCATAGTGCTGTTTGGAAATGACGTTCAGAATTTTGATATAGCGACAGTTTCCATACATCTGCCCTTTACTTCTGGCTAGTAGAAATGCAGATTGGAATATGCTTATAAAAGAACATTGGTGAGTTATTGCAGTACATCTGTAGACCATGTATATTGCTGCCATTATACATCAGTATTTAAGGGCATGAATGTTGATAGTATTGATCTAGTGGTCTGCTTTGTTTTGTATGGTGTTGGGCTTTTTAAGTTTTGGTGGAAATGCACTCATTCAGACACATGGAGAATATACCATCGCACCCTAAGACATGTCCTGTAGATTCAACAATGTAACTGCAATTATATAAGCAAAACTGTCAACATTGGGAAAATTCTAGCGGTGAGTTTGGTGCAATTCAACCATGGTTCATAGAATGCAGGTACAAAACCTGATCCTATACTAATTAGAATTTAGAAGAATTAAAGGTGTTCTTACGGAATTATATAAGATTCTGAAAGAGTTTGGTTGAATCGATGCTGATGCTTCCTCTCTGAGAGAGGGAAGTGGATATATAAAACTGGAAAGGCATGCTTTACAGATAAGTGGGTCTCCCATTTAAAGCATAAACATAGCAAAGTTCTTTTCCCTAGGATGGGGAAGTTCAAAACAAGCAGGTATATTTGCAAAGTGCAGTGACAAAGATTTACAAGTGACCTGAGGGGCATCCTTTTCATACAGATGGTGGTTTGTATGTGTAATGAGGGATCCTAGGGAAAAGAACTTTGCTATGTTTAAGCTTTAAGTGGGAGACCCACTTATCTGAAAAGCATGCCCTTCTAGTTTTATATATCCCCATCCCTCTCTCAGGGAGGAAACATCAACATCAATTCAATCAAACTCTTTTAGAATCTTATATAATTCAGTAAGAGCACCTTTAATTTTTCTAAATTCTAATTAGTATAGGAGCAGATTTTGTACCCTACCAGAGGAAGTGGTAGATGCAAGTGTAGTTAGAACATTTAAAAGACGCTTAAACAAGCACATGAATAGGAAAGGTTTAGAGGGATATAGGCCAAATGCAGGCAAGTAGGACTAGATTTAGTTTGGAAAACTTGTTTGGCATGAATGAGTTGGATAGAAGGGTCTGTTTATGTGCTGTGTGACTCTGACTCTATGACTATACTTCTCCAAAAGGGTTGTTAGTCTTTGAAATCATCTTCCACAGAAAAAAGTGGAGTTGGATCATTGAATACACTCATGGCTGAGTGATCCAGATATTTAATTGGCAAAAGACAAGTCCAGTAATATGAGAGCAAGCAGGAAAGTACTATTAAGACCATTGTTAGATCTGCCATGTTCTTATTTTGCCAGTTCCATCACTCAGTAAGACAAGTGAACTACTATTGCTTCTGTTTCCTATAATCTTACATATTTCCTCAAGCAAAAATCTTTTCTGTCAGTTTCTAATCAGCTGACAAAGGTGGCATGTATATGCAGTGGATGGCTTTGAAACAGTGATTGAATCATGTTGTTTTGGTGCTGTCCCTTGAGGAAGATCATTTGCTGTTGGATTGTGTTGTTAGAAAAAAACAGTTGGGATTGGATAGCAGATTGTTAGATCTGTTTCTTGTTTTCAGTTTTCTCAGAATCGATCCTACAGCTAGGTTAACATGGGCTCTATACCTATGGAGTTTAATTTTAAAATATATCCTTACAGTAAAACATCACTAACAAAAATCAATTTTATCCTGCAAAATGGTCTGTTATTAACATAGATACCAGCCCCCACACACGCAACTCTGTACATGATCTCCTAAATCTGGAGGCCGATGAACTTGGAGACTGTCCTGCTCATCTTCATACATTGGAGTGTTAATAGTTATGATTGATAAATTTGTATTAGTGATGAAAGGGAGACAATTAGAGTTATTGGTTGTTGCACCACATAAATAGAGCTCTGCTGTTCATGTTGGGGAAAAAAAAACTGCATTGCAGAATGTAATCCCCAAATACTAATAAAAATCCTGAAATCCAATGTAATGAAAATTAACTTAATTTATTCTTCACCTTGAAGCAATGGCCTCAATAGTAGACCTTTAGTCAGGGCTGTTTTGCAGTTGTTTGAGTTTTTGATTTGTTAAGCTTTTTAATGCAGCTGTGTCAGCTTTTTTAAAAGTCATGAGCTTTACTGAGATTTGTAAATTGGCATGTTTGCAGTTCCACAGTGGCATGTTGAAAACTCTCATGATGCATCTTTCGGAAAAACACAGGGTTTGTCAGCAGCAGTTCAAAAATTCAAAATTCAGATCCAAGTAAAATTTACAACCCAAATCTAAGGCTCCAGGGACATTTCTGGTAGACAGTTGTAACATTATGATGCTGTTTGTATTTGCCGGAAGAATAGAGGCAATTTAATCGAAACATATGGGAATTCTGAAGAGGCTTGACAGGATATACACTGAGAGGTTATTTTCTCTGACTGAGGAATCTATAATAGACTCAGGGTTAGAATCATTGAATCCCTGAAACATGGAAGCAGGCCATTTGGCCCATCAAGCGTACACCAGCCCTCTAAAGAGCATCCCAATCCCTGTAACCTTGCATTTTCCATTGCTAATCTACCTAGCCAGCACATCCTTGATACTACGTGAGGTGATTGCCAAATGTTATTATTGCTAGACTGTTAATCCAGAGACCTAGATAACGTTCCATGGACCAGGTTCGAATCCCACCATGGCAGATGGATTTGGGAACTAGACAGGAAAGTGGTATTGAGGCTTCTTAACGAGTGCCCTGTCATCAATCACCCCAACACTATTCTCAATCTACCTTGCTGTAATGCTTTACCTCGCCACTGAAAACCTCCCCGCTAGAGTGGAGCTAAGCTATAGAACCAGCAGAAAACCAGTGTCAGCAGCGGTATGATGTTTGTGTACATGCAACTTCAGAGGTCAAACTCCAGACCGTTGTCAGCAGCTTTATGGAGGTGTATGAGAGTAGGGGTCTTGTCATGAACGTGAACGAAATGACAGTCCCCCACCAACCTGGCCTGGCATTGTGGAGCAAACTCCCGGTCCTCAAGGTCCATGAGGGGGCATAAGGGATCATTAGCTGCATCCAATACCTTGAGTGTCTGGTTGGCCGAAGCAGTTATTGATGAAGAGACAAAAACAGAAGTTGCTGGAAAAGCTCAGCAGGTCTGGCAACATCTGTGAAGAAAAGATCAGAGTTAACATTTCAGGTCTGATGACCCTTCTTCAGACCTAACCCTGAGCTTTTCCAGCAACTTATGTTTTTGTTCCTGATTTAATCTGCAGTTCTTTCAGTTTTTATTGATGAAAAGATTCAGCACTGCTTCCAGTGTGCAGGGTGTTCAAGCACAAGAACATCAGGTCTGATGCCAGGCTAATGGTATGCAGAGCTGTGGTGGTACCCACCCCTCCCCCTCCCCAATATATGGCTCTTGGACGTGCACTGTCTACAGCAGGCAACTCAAGCCGCTGGAGCAGTACCACCAATTCTGCCTAAGCAAGATCCTGCAAATTCGCTAGGAAGAAAAGCACACCAATGCCAGCATCCTCCTCCAGGCCAGCGTTAACAACATTGAGAAACTGACCAGCCTTGATCAGCTGGGCACGTCCTCTGCATGGCTGACATGAGATTCCCCAAGTCATGCTTACTCCCAGCTCCAGGTAAGCCCCAGGTGGACAGAGGATGTGCCTCATGGATACCTCCAAGGCCTTACTGTTAAATTGTGGTATTCCCACCAACACCTGTGAATCATTGGCCCAAGATCATCCAAAGTGGAGAAAGAGCATTTGGGAAAGCGTTGAGCACCTCGACGGTTGCTGCGGAAGCCAGGTGAAAACAGCGTAAGGATGGTGCTGCAACACCCACCCTTTCCCACAACCACTTTCTGCCCCAAGTGTAGCAGAGTCTGCAAAAGCCACATCGGACTGTACAGTCACCTATCAACTCACCCTGAGGGTGGAAGAGAGTTGTCATCGTCTGCAAGGGAGCAGTAATGATGATCATTGAGCGTCAATAGAGTTTTGGTATCTCAAAGAATGGAAGGAGGTGGGAACCAGACAGGAAAGTAGTGTTGAGGCCAAGATCGGTCATAATAGTATTAAATGATGTATATATTAAAGATATAGATCTCAGTGTGCAGGAGAAAATTTCAAAGTTTACAGATAATCAAGAACTTGCAACTGCTCTAAACAGTAAGGGAGACAGGGTACAACTCAAAAGGACATAGAAGTTGGTAGAATGTGTACTTAGGTGGCAGATGAAGTTCAGTGAGAAGAAGTGAGGTGATGCATTTTAGTGGGAAGAACATAAACAGTATAAAATATGAGAAGGACAGTTCTCATGAGGGTACACAGCAAAGGGCCCTAGATATATATGTACATAGATCATTGAAGGTGGCAGGTGGAGAGAATAGTTAATAAAGCATGCAGTATTCTGGGCATTGTTAATAAGGTGCAAGGGTATCTCATGGGTAAGTAGAGAACAAGAATTTACAAACTAGGAATGGGCAATTCAGCCTCTTGAGCCTGCTCCACCATTTGATACGACCATGTTTGATCTCATCTTGGCCTCAGCTCTACTTTCATGCTCACTCTTCAACCTGGTATTAATTAAAAATCTGTCTGCCTCCTTAAATTTACTCAATGTTTCAGGTTCCTTTTCGTTCTTTGATAGTGAGATCCACAGATTCATGATCCTTTGAGAGAAGTAACTTCTCACCTGTTTTAAATCTGCTACCCTTTATCCTGAAACTATGACCTCTTGTTCCGTATTGCCCACCTGAGGAAACATCCTATCTCTATCTACTTTGTCATTCCCCGTAAGCATCTTACATATCTTAATTAGATTTCCTGTCATTCGTCAGAGAGTATAGGTATAAATATGCAATCCCTTTTCATAAAACAACCCCCCTCATCTCTGAAACAATCTAGCGAACTTCTTCTGAACTATCTCCGTGCAACTGCATCCTCTTTAAGTAAGGGAACAAATGTGAACAGTACCTCAGGTGCGGTCTCGCTAAGGCTTTGCAACACTTCCGTACTTTGATACTCTCTTTCTTTTGCAGTAAATGTTAACATTTCATTTGACTTCCTTATTATCTGCTGTAGAGCAAGGAGGTCATGCTGAATTTGTACAGGACACTTCTTCAATCTCATCTGGTGTATCCTGTGCAGTTCTGTGCAAAAGACTATAAAAATAAAGTCTCTATAGATCTACTGGACCATAGGGCTGCTCTCGTTAGAGAGACACAGCTTGTGGTGCTTGAAACATGAGGGTCACCACGCCTCGGGCAAGGGGAGAGGTTGGGAAGGAGAGTTCTTTATGGTAATCTCAACTGATGCAAGAATTAAACCCATACTGTTGGTGTCAGCCTGCATTGCAAACTGGCCTTCCAGACAACTGAGCTAGCTACCTTTACCAGACTGTAGGAAGGATGTGAATGCCTTGGAGAGGATACAAAATAACTTAAAAGAATGGTTCTAGGGATGAAAAACTTCGGTTATGAGAAAAGATTGGAGAGGTTGTAACTGCCCTCCTCATGAACAAAGAAACTAAGAGGATGTTGAATGAAAAGTTTCAAAATCATGAGAGGTCTAGATAGAATTGATAGATAGAAACTGTTCTGACCCATGAAAAGATCGAGAAATGAGAGTGCACCCATTGATTTGCAAAAAGTAGCAAATGTGATGTGAGAAAAAAAACTTGTGGTTTGGGTCTGGAATGCACTGCCCAGAAGTGAGGTGGAGGCAGGTATAATTGAGGCATTCAAGAGGACATTAGATAATGACTTGAATAAAAACAATGTGTGAGGGTATTGGGAAAAAGCAGGAGAATGACACTAAGTTATGATGCTTAATTAAAGAGCCAGTGCTGTCTTACATGATGGGCAATTTTCCACAGATGGCAGAATAGGTTATTCTCCTCCTACTTACAGTCTTATGCTGTAATGTATATGCTTTTTCTTGCTCTATATACCATTGTGAAGAAAAAATATGACGTGAAAATTGTGCAAAGCAATATTAATTGTATGTTATCTTTAATGGAATGGTATTTGCTCAGTAGTAAATGATAGCTCACAAAAAATGTTGAGGTCTTCACATTAATGTGTACGTCGTATAGTTGATTTAATTAATGTTTTGAAATATTATTCCTTTCAAATTATTCAGTATTTTTAAAGCAAACTCTGCTTACCAGGTGAGCGTGAAATAGGAACAGAGGGAAAATTGCTACTTTTAGCCCGTGAAGACAGAAAACTGCAGGGCATTGGACTTCTCAGTAGGCAACCAGTAAGTTTGAACATTTTATGCTGACCTGATATATTAATTCATATTGTGCAAAAATTAATAAAATAGGAAAAGCTTGAATATAAAATACAGTTTTTAGACTTCAGGCTGCACTAAAGTGGTTACAGCTATTAAGTATGTTTGAGGTGCAGTCACTGTCGTGATGTGGGGAACGTGGCAGCCAATTTGCAAATAGCAAGGTAGCACAATGAGCTAATGACCAGATAATTTAATAGTGATGTTGTTTGAAGGATTAATATTTGATTAATAAAAATGTTTCAGCTTTTAAATTATGTATGAGACAATTTATTTTTATTTAACTTCATGGGTTTCCACATGTATTTCCAGATCAAGCATTTCGGTTGGAATGAAAACAAGAGCACCAGAAATCTCGCTGAGTGACAAAATACTATTATAGAATTAAAAGCTTAGGCCTGAACCCTGTTTACTAGCAGAATCATTGTAACTAATGGCATGCCGAAGCAACCTAATGAGACTTTATAAACAGAATCAATGAATACAAAGGCAAGGAAATTTGCTTCATGAATCACTGGTTAGGTCACAGCTGGAGCATTACAGTCAGTTTTTGCATTACACTTTTGGAGAGAAACCAAAGCTTGAGAGCAGTACAGGGTTGATAGGGAATGCAAAACTTCAGTTACAAGGAGGGATTGGAGGATCTGGAGAATTGTCCTTCAAGCAGTGATTGTTGATGGGTGTTGTCCATTCAACCCGTAGCCTGCTCTATCATTTGGTGAGATCATGGCTGCTCTATGTTGCCACCATTTTCCTGCATTATTCCCATATCCCTTAACATGTTTAATTTGTAGAAATCTGCAATTTCAGTCTTGAACATACCAACAATTGTGTCTCCACAACTCTCGAGTAGCAAATTTCAATGATTCAACATAAAGTTGTCTTTTGTGTAATCCTATCTCTGTCCTAAATGGCACACTTATATTCTAAGACTCTGTTCCCTGATTCTAGATACCCAGCCAGGGGAACATCCTTCCTGCATATACCCTGAATTTTGTATATCTGTTTTGTTCTTTTAAACTTGAAGAGTAAAGATCCAGTCTCCTTAATCTTTCTTCATAGGAACATCTGTCCATCCTGGAAATAGTTTGGCATATGCCTTGTTGCACTCCCTCTACGACAAGCATATCTCTCCATAGGCAATGAGACCAAAACTTCAGACAGTACTTCAAATATGGTCTGAATTATGGCCTGTGTAATTGCAGTAATATTCTCATCCTTCTGTAATAAAGACTGATATACCATTTGACATCTTAATTGCTCGCTGTGCCTGCATGTTAATCTTCAGTGACTGATGAACCAGGGCACGCAGGTCCTTTTGAAATTCAATGCTTTTCAGTCCCTTGCCATTTAAGAAATACTGTTATTTCTGTTTTTCCTATCAGATACATTTGATTTCAAATATGTTATGATGCACCTCTGGAGCAGGTGGATTTGAACCCGGGAATCCTGGCCCAGAGTTCTGGACACTAGCCTTTTCTCTTCAGTCTATTTTTTTTTAAATGAAAACTTCACCAGATCATCCATGTTAAAGTATAGCTATTCCAGTTAAGGTTCTGCTCAATGGTAATGCCCAAGGTGGTGAAATTGGGGAATTCAGTGGAGGTGACACCATCGAATGTCATGGGGCAGTGGTGAGAATGTCTCTTGTTGAAGATGGTCATTGCCTGGCATTTGTGTGGCATGAATGTTACTTGCCACCTTTTAGATCAAGCGTGCATATTGTGCATGTCATGCTGCATTTGGACATGGCTACTTCAGTATCTAAGGAATCAAGAACGGTGCAGTCATGGCAAGCATTCCTAATTCTGGCCTTATGGAGGGTAAGTCATTGTTGAAGATGATTGGGCCTGGGACAATACCCTAAGGAACTCGTACAGAGATGTCCAGGAGCTCAGCTGACTGATCTCCAACAAGCATGTCCTTAGTACAAGCACTGAAGTGTTTTACCTCTGATTCCCATTGACTCCAATTTTGCTGAGGCTCCTTGATTCCACACCTAGTCAAATGTGGCCTGAATTTCCTGGCTTAGAGATAGTGCAGTGCTAGCATCCCTGTGATATCCCCTATATTCTAGTTTAAATATTTTCGAATCTTTCTGCTTAGAAATATTATTACACAACTCTGGAGCGGATGAGACTTGGATCCTGGCCTCCTTTCCCAGAGGAATGGTGACTGCCACTGCATAATAAGAGCAACCAAAGAATTTGGCGTTTTTTTTCTGCCTGAGATGCTGTTGCATATTTCTGAGCGTTTTCATTTTGCCACTCTCAACTCACCATGTTATTAATTCAGCAAACAATTAACAAGCACTACTCACTAGAGACAATGCAATAATAATGAATATAAGGGAAGGAACTAAATTAAAATTATGTTAAAGAAGTCAACTTTTTTTTTCTAAATTAACCTGTTCAAGGATGTTACTAAACTTCCTGGAGCTGGCGAAACTTGAACCTAGGCTTCCTGGCTCAGAGGTAGGTTCACTATCACTGTGGAGCTGGAGGAACCCAGCAGGCCAGGCAACATCAGAGGAGCAGGAAAGCCAATGCGGAAAATTGTTCTGAAGGGTCCTGATCTGAAACGTCAGCTTTCATGCTCCTCTGATGCTGCCTGGCCTGCTGTGGTCCTCCGGTTCCACACTGTGTTATCTCTGACTCCAGCACCAGCAGCTCTTACTATCACTGTCATTGTGCCGTAAGAGACACTAAAAGCTACAATTTGTAGCAACTACCAGCTCACTTCATGTAACCTGATAACATGCTCCTTGTAATCACATGTGTTATGAGAAAACGGTAGGATGGGAGGAACTTGAATCGGGTCTTCTGGCTCAAAGGTAGGAACACTGCCGCAGCACCACATCACCCTTTGGCCGTGAGCATCACCAGTTTTCAATCAACTCTGGAGCTGTTCTGTTTGAGCCTTACTTCTCTTGTGTTGCATTGTTAGTGTCCCTACCTCTAAACGAGAAGACACTGGTTCCTCCAGTCATGTGGAATAAGATTTCTGAACATGTTGATTAGAAAGCATTTTTGAGCCTTAAAGAATGTGTAATTCTAACTCTGACAACCCGTTTCACCATAATTAATTCGTCCCTCATACTTTTTAATAGTTGCCCTTGGATTACATTTTGAAAGTGATTTTCTCAAAATTCCTCATATTATGATCATCTTACCAAAGGCTTCTTTACAACATGATTATTTATTTATCCTTTTTCACTGCTCAATACTAGATAGAAACTCTCAAGATTATGAAATATTTTGATAGAGTAAATAAGGAGCAACTTCTTCCATAAGGAGAATCCATATCAAGAAGACACAGATTGGTAGAATTAATAGAATTGAGATCAAGTTTTTTTTTAGAACCAAGGTTTTGATCAGGAAAGCGGTGCCTGATAGGAAGGTGGAAAGTGATTCATTAATAATTTTCAAAAGGGAGTTGGATAAATATGTTCAGGGACACATTTCAGGACTGCTGGGTAAAAGGGGAGGCAGATGGGTCAGAGTCAACACTGGACCTGGAGGAACACTGCGAGTCAGGTGGCGTCAGAGGATTAGGAAAACGGATGTTTCTGGTGGGGACCCTTCTTCAGAATTAGATCATAGAACCCCTACAGTGTGGAAACTGGCCCCTCAGCCTTATGAGTCCACAGTTACTCTCAGCATCCCACCCTGACCCATTCCCCTGTCACCCACCTAATCTACACATCCCTGAACACTTGGGTAATTTAGCTCTGTCAATCCGCCTAACTTGCACATCTTCAGACAGTGGGAGGAAACCTCGGCAGACACGAGAATGTGCAAACTCCACACAGACAGCTGCACAAGAGTGGAATTGAACCCTGGTGCTATGAGGCAGTAGTGCTAACCACTGAGCTATTGTGCCGCCCTAAAGAATTCAAGAAGTGTCCCGACCGGGAACGTCAACTTTTCTGATCCTCTGCTGCCTGACCTGCTGTGTTCCTCCACCTCCACACCGTTTTGGCTCTGACTCCAGCACCTGCAGTTCTTGCTATCTCCAGGCAGATGGATCAACTTGGATAGCCCTTTACAAGAGCCAGCAAAAGTGCCCGCCTCCTGTGTTGTCACAAAGTGTGAAGCTGGATGAACACAGCAGGCCAAGCAGCATCTCAGGAGCACAAAAGCTGACGTTTCGGGCCTAGACCCTTCATCCGAAAAGGGGATGGTGAGAGGATCCTGAAATAAATAGGGAGAGAGAGGGAGGCGGACCAAAGATGGATAGAGGAGACGATAGGTGGGGAGGTAGGGAGGGGATGGGTCTGTCTGGGGAGGACGGACAGGTCAAGGGGGGCAGGATGATGTTAGTAGGTAGGAAATGGAGGTGGGAGGATGGGATAGGTGAGAGGAAGAACAGGTTAGGGAGGTGGGGATGAGCTGGGCTGGTTTTGGGATGCAGTGGCGGGAGAGGAGATTTTGAAGCTTGTGAAATCCACATTGATACCATTGGGCTGCAGGGTTCCCAAGCGGAATATGCATTGCTGTTCCTGCACCCTTCGAGTAGCATCCTTCTGTGTTTTGTTGTTTCCTGTTTCTTTGACAGAAGTCAATATAAGGATAATAGTTCACATAAAAATAAACCACATTATGAAAACAGTACAAATATTTCATTGAGATTTGGAGTCAAAAAAAGTAAATGTAACTCTTAACAGATGAATACCAAAGTACTATGCAGACAGTCAAGTTCAGTGCAAGAATGAAGCTCCCTTTCCTCCATTATTCTGTACTGAAACTGTTTTGATACATTTATGCGTTGCACATTGACTTTCAAGAAAAAAAGTCTTGTAGAAATGTATTTCTTATTGTATTTTTGTATTTACATTAATATTTAGTATTATCACAGACCACTATAATGCATGTGTTTAGATATGAATGTTTAATGCCAGTTTAGTTATGCTTTATATCCTCTGATCCAATGGATTGTGTCATGAGCTCTCTTAAGGGAAATTGAATGTGCTAGGCAGCTTGAGCTGCAATCTTACACTTATTTCTAAGCATTTCTTTTGGTCAGGAAATGTTACAAGAATTAAAAATGATGGCATTACTCTTTTTGAAAGAGATGAGAAGGACTGATAAAACAAAAAAATCTACGCAGAGGCATTCCTTTGATCTTAAATTAGCTTTGCTTTTGGTGGATGTGGAGTGTAATCATAATGCCTCCTCTTGATATCTTTTTAAATCTAGAAATGGCATCAAATATCCCAGATCCCTATCATATTCAGTCAAAATAACAGATAAATCTGACATGTTTCTGTGTTGTGAATTTTCAGATATTTATGTTTGAGGGGTCCGATGCTTTCAACTGTTGTACGTTCCTTTCAAGTACTCATATCCTTGCAGGAACGCAAGATGGTAACATTTATCAGCTGGATGTTCGAAACACAAAGTAAGTATGCTTTGTAGTAATACATTAAATCCACTTGGTGGTTAGCTTGGATGTTCCGTTCTTTTTGTGATTATATTGTCCCTCTTTTATAAAATCCTTTAAAAGCGTGGATTAGTAAATGCTAGAAAATGGTGTTCTACGTGGATGAACGTTGGGACGATGTTTCACTGTTTGCGTAAAAGATTTGCATTTAGGAATCAGAGATACAATTTTCAGATTTTGGGATGAACCCAGGTTGGGGGTGTAGTTAACACAGAAGGCATTGGTGAAAACAGTGGAATTGGCTGTCTTGAATGGAAGGGAAGCTAGGAAAAAGGTCTCAAGACTTGATGTTGTTAGATGAAGAGTGGGAGGAGATTTCTGTGGACCAAATGGTTAGTTTCTGTGTTGTAGATACTTAATGATGCTTTGGAACTAATTGATATTAACTTGCAATACTTAAGGAAAGAATCCTAGGTTTTTTTCACATGAACTCAACAAATATCTTCAAATTTGGTTTTTAACCAGTGTAAATCATATGGGGAATTGGAGAAAATTCCTTTAAGTATTAAATTTTAAATTAGGTTTTAATGCATATTTTCCATCAATACCTTAGCTATTCTATAATTCATTGGAAAATGTCTTGGTCAAATGCCACATCACATGATCTCAGTGTGCCATTTTCATGTATTACAATATTTAAGCAGCATATCATATGTATTCATAAATCTTTTTGCAGATTGTTATTAAATTGCAAAGAGTATCCTTATCAGTCAAAAGTATTTCTAAGTAGAAGCAAGAAGAAAGTTTAAAAGGCACATCAGCTTTGTCAGGTGCATGTATGACCGTCTTTACGAGAATGGAGAAGTTCAGCGAGGGAGTTCTAAAAAGTGGCATTGAAGCCACTGAATGCTGTGCTACTAAATGTGGGATCTATTTTTAAATAATGGTGGAGACATGTGGGAGGTGATCGGGTGACTGTAAGAGAGATTTTTGGGCAAAGATCAGAATTTCAAATGGGCAGTGTTGGAGACACAGGGGCCATGATACATAAGCAAGGATAATTAAGTGAATGTTGACCAGTAATGTCTGTAACATAAGTCACATGAAAAAGGCATCAAGCAGGATCTGCACAGCAGAGGGCTTGGAGGTAAGATTTATGAATAAATGGAAGTAAGTGATCTTGCAGGTAGCGTTTAAAGTTAGCCTAGAATTGAACAGAATGCAAAAATTTCTGGTAGTGGGAACCAAGGTCTAAGGCTCTGTTGTAGATACTGAGCTGGAGAACATGTAATAGATTGGGTCTTTGGGAGGTCGGAGATTATAGACAGTTAGTATGTTGTCGGCATACACGAATACTGACTGCATGTTGCTGATGTTGCTGCTGCAGAGCAACGTGCAGATGAAGAAAAGAGCAGAGAGGATAGATGCTTAGATATTATGTGAAGGAGAGCAAAACAGCTGAGGTTATTCTCAAATGGGTGGGAATTAAATCAGGTAACGGCAGGTCCATGGAGCTGGACATGGAAAGATTGCGGGAGGATGCAGTCGTCAACTGTAATAGATACTGCAAAAAAGAGGAATAAAGTTACGAACAGAGATAATGGGAACTGCAGATGCTGGCGAATCCAAGATAACAAAGTGTGAAGCTGGATGAACACAGCAGGCCAAGCAGCATCTCGGGACCATCTCTCTGATGAAGGGTCTAGGTCCGAAACGTCAGCTTTTGTGCTCCTGAGATGCTGCTTGGCCTGCTGTGTTCATCCAGCTTCACACTTTGTTTTCTTGAATAAAGTTACGAATCATGGTTGGAGAAGTCATTCATGTCATTTGGTTAAAACTGTTGTGATGTTGAAAAGGGTGAAGGCCATTTTGTTAAGTTCAGGGTTCTGTGATGTAGACATGATGCTGGGAAGCGGGCCTTGGAAAGGGACGGGCAGTTGGCGACTGGGTGAATGCTGAGTGAGATTTTTCAGGAAGCTTGAATGGGTAGTGGAACAGTTTGTGAGGGAACAGAACCATCTATTGTTGTCAGAAAGGATTTGCAAGTGCTGTTGGGGAGGAGTTAATCTAGGTTGGCAGGGATGAGAACCTTTAGAAGGAGTACAGTTTGGGGGAAGCAGAACGGGTGACAAAAGGTAGAAAATTTGTGACAATTTTGAATGAAAGGAAGGCAAACATCAAATACAGCCAGAATGCAAAATAAAATAATAAAAAAAACAAAGTTAAAGCCACTCTGTTTGAATGTCTGCAGCATTAACAACAAGGTATATGATTTTAAGGTGCAAATGAGGTAAATTGATGTGGTTTAATTACCATTATTCGGACATGGTTAAACAGAGACTGGGACTGGGAATTGATTACTTACAGATAATAGTTATTTAGGATAGAAAAGATTGAATGAGGGGCTGAGAAGGTAGCTTTGCTTACAAGGGATGAAGTAATCAATTATTGAGAAAGGATCTTGGAGCAAGGGGTCAAAATTTAGAATCAGTTTGGATGGACCTAAAAAGCAGCAAAGGGTAACAAACGTTGGTGGAAGTTGTTTATCGGTCACCAAACTGCAGGGGTAATGTTGCACACAATTATGTGATATAGGTAATATAATAATAATTATATATAGACCAATTAAATTTAATCAACACTAACGCAGTGAAGAGTAAGTACCTAGTATGTGTATGAGATGGATTTCTAAAGCACTCAATCAGTTATGATGCATGCTATTTTAGCTTTAATGGTATGTAATAAGAAAGAGCTAAATAATAACAGTGCTGTGTAGCAACCTTTGGGGAACAGTGACTGTAATGTCACACAATTTTCCTTTTAGTTTAAAAATGATATTCATTTTGAAATTAGGATCCTAAATCTGATGTACAGAAATTGGAAATCTTACAGGGGCCACTTTGGTTATGGTGGATTGGAAAAATGCAGGAAGGGATTTGGCAATAGATGGGTAATGACTTGCGTTTAAGGTATTCTGTGGTCCAAAACAAATATGTACTCTTCTAAGATGCAGAAACGCCACAGTAAAGGAGATTCAGCCTTGGCTAACAAAAGAAATTAAAGGTTGTAATAGATCAAAGAAAGGGCCTTTTAAGCGTGCCAGAGAAATTGGTAAGCTTGAGGATTGGGACTAATTTAGAATCCAACAAAAGATGACTGAGAAACTGATAAAGGGGAAAGAGAATACGAAATACAAGCTAGCTAGTGATGTAAAGGCTGATGTGTGAAAGCTTCTTTACATTATATTAGAAGGAAAAGATGCGGGCAGTATGGTGGCACAATGGTTAGCACTGCTGCCTGTCAGTGTCAGGGAACCCAGGTTCGATTCCAGCCGTGGGCGACTGCCTGTGTGGAGTGTTCATGTTCTCACTGTGCCCTGCATTGGTTTCTTCCGGGTGTTTCAGTTTCTTCCCAACGTCCATAGATGTGCAGGTTCAGTGGATTGGCTGTATTAAAAATTGCCCTGTAATGTGCAGGTTTGGTGGGTTAGCTGTGGTTAAAAGCCCCATGCAGGGATGGGTTGTGGGGTGGTTTGGATCTGGGTGGGATACTCTTTGGTGGGTCAGTGCATGCTTGATGGGCCAAATGGCCTTTTTCTACCTGTCGGCATTCTAAGATTAGCCATGAGAATGATAGTGACTTGCACTTGGAGACAGGAGCATTTACAATGGAAAGCAGAAGAATGGTGAAAAATATTAAACAAATGCTTTGTGTCTACTTTCATGGAAGAAAGTGCACAAAATTGGGGAGGTGATGGTCGAGTGGTATTACCACTGGATTGTTCATCCAGAGACCCAGATAATGTTCTGGGGACCCAGGTGCAAATCGTACCAAGGCAGATGCTGGAATTTGAATCAAAAAAAAATTTTTCTTTATTCACTCACAGGATGAGGGCATTGCTGACTAAGTAGCATTTATTGCCCGCCCTTAATTACGAGTCAGCCACATTGCTATGGGCTAGAACAGGTAAAGATGGCAGTTTCCTTCCCTAAAGGACATCAGTGAAACAGATGGGTTTTTCTGAAATTCAAAGACTTTTCCCCAGGGCAGGATTGACTGCCACGAGGGGTCATAGTTTTAAGGTGTTAGGAAGAAGGTACAGAGGAGACGTTAGAGGGAGGTTCTTCACCCAGAGAGTTGTGAGCACATGGAATACTTTGCCAGTGGAAGTTGTGGAAGCAGAGTCATTAGTGACATTTAAGCGACTGCTGGACATGCACATGGACAGCAGTGAATTGAGGGGAATGTAAATTAGGTTATTATTTTTGGATTAGGATTATTCCACGGCACATCGTGGGCCGAAGGCCCTGTACTGTGCTGTACTTTTCTATGTTCTCTGTTCTATAACAATGGATTCATGGTCATCGTTAGATTAGATTAGATTCCCTACAGTGTGGGGACAGGCCCTTTGGCCCAATAAGTCCACACCGCCCCTTGGAGCATCCCACCCAGACCCAACCCCATCCCCCTATAACCCACACACCCCTGAACTTTAATTCCAGATATTTTCTTGAATTCAAATTCCACCATCTGCTGAGGCAGGATTTGATCCTGGGTCTCTAGATTAACAGTCCAGCAATAATACCTCTAGGCCTTTGCTGCCCCCTAAAAAAAATCTAGAATTAAGAGTCTAATGATGAGTCAGTTTTCGATTGTTGTAAAAACCCGTCTGGTTCACTAACGTCCTTTAGGGAAGGAAATGGGATTGTTTTATGAGGCTAGTTTGAGTAAACCAAGCTTGTATTCTGAGGAGTTTAAAAGAATTGGGTCACCTTATTGAAACTTACAAAATTTTTACAAAGATGTGACTGAGTGCAAGATAATAAAATGTGAGGCTGAATGAACACAGCTGGCCCAGCAGCATCTCAGGAGCACTCCTGAGATGCTGCTGGGCCTGCTGTGTTCATCCAGCCTCACAGTTTATTATCTTGGATTCTCCAGCATCTGCAGTTCCCATTATCACTGTGACTGAGTGCATATGGTTTCTCCCCCCTTAGTGACTGTAGAATCAAGGTACACCATCTCGGACCAAGGGGCAGGCCATTTAAGACTGAATGAGGAGGCATTTATTTACTGAAGGTGGTGCATCTTTGGAATTCTCTATCCCAAAGAGCGGCAGAAGCTCAATCAGTGAATATGTTCAAGACAAAAAAAAAATGATAGTTTTCTGGATAGGAATATGGGCATACCACTGGAAAATGGTATAGAAGTAGGTGATCAACTATGATCTGTTTAAATCTCAAAAGCAGGCTTGGGTGGAATGGTCATCTGTTCCTATTTCCTATATTCCCAAGGGGAGCTGATTGGTTTAGAGTTGAATTTCTGTACGTTCGACAGAGAATAGTGCTTACTGGAAAAGACTCCTGTGCCGCAATCTCCTGGAGTATGCTTTTATATTTTACAAAGGTAGAAATAGCTCAATTTGTTTTTACCTTTGCAGAACTTCTTTACAGCTTATCCATCGATCGGGATCTCCGGCGCTTTCCTTGTTGCCCTGTAGAGAAGGCTTTGTAGCTAGCCATGGTAAGAAAGCATTTGTTTCTTCATTTCCATTGGTTCATTGCATGTGCAAAAAGACAATACAGGGAATAAAAAGCTCCATATTAAGAAATCTGATCATATTAGAAATATTAGAGTTAAATGTTGAAAACCAATCTCAACAACGTACTGTAAATAAGTAAGACATTTTGTCTCTTACAAACAAAAAGGCTCTAAGTTTGGAAATCTATTCCAAACCTATCCAGAATATAAACCAAAAGAACTGCAGATGCTGAAAATGAGGAACAAAAACAAAATGGCTGGAAAAGCTCAACAGGATTGACAGCATCTCTGAAGTAAAATCAGAGTTAATGTTCTGGGTCCGGTGACCCTTCCTCAGAACTGACCTGAAATGTTAACTCTGTTTTTACTTTCACAGATGCTGCCAGACCTGCTGAGCTTTTCTAGCAATTTTGTTTTTGTTTCTATCCAGAATATAATAATTTGATCCATCTCTATCTACATTATCTCGCAACTTTTTAGTGGTTCACTTTCCTTCACCTCTATTCAACCATCCCACCCTCCGCTCCTATCAAATTACTTGATTGCTTTCAACTGTTTAGAAACCTAGTCTAACCTAAGGTAGTTGTGGGCCAATGACCATTCTGGAAATGATATTAGACATCCAGTTATTTACTGCTCAAGCTTTCACAATGTTTCTTTCTCCCCTGGCTGGCGTTTTGCAATTTGTCCTTTGTAAACTTGAAGTTATCCAAAACTCAACTGCCTTACTTGTGTCAAGTCTCATTCACCTATTTCCCCCCATTCTCCCTGATCTACCTTGGATCTCAGTCAAACATTTATAAAATAAAACTCATCCTTGCTTTCATGTCCTTCTGTGACCCAATTTCTTCCTATCCTTGATCTGTGACAGACAAGAGACAGAGTTTGAATTTGATGACTGCTTGCTTCATTGCTACAGGTCTGATGCTTTGGAACAGTTGAGTAGCTCAGCTGAAAACTGAGCAAAATCATCCCAAGAAAGTATGAATGTTGACCAGAGAGAGCCAAAAGACCTTTCAGATTAAAGTCAAGCATTCAGCTATTTAGGAATGCATGATGGTGACTATGGAAACAAAAATACAAAAGGTCATAACTCAGACATCATATTTCTGATCACATGTTGACCCTTGAAAGCTGGTTTTCTTATGGAAACAACAATAGGCTTGTACTCATGTAATAGCCTTCCATTTGTTCCTTGCTGACACATTGTTTACACACAAGCATGATCACCATGATGCTATACCTCGACATTAGCACCCTCAGAAGTAGTGGGTGAGGAGTGAGAGTAAACTTCAAAAAAAGTTTTCATGCCGCCTAGAATTAATGTATATTAAATATGTAATAATGTGGCTTGTTTATTGGAGCATAGTCAAAATAGCTAAACCTCCAAGAGGTCCAAGGTTCAAGCACCATCTATTGCACAGGTGTGTCATAACAACGCTGAAAAGGTGATTAGAAATTATCCAATGAGCAGCCAAACCTTCAAAGCTGTCTTAAAATAGAATAGAATAGAATAGAATCCCTACAGTGTGGAAACCGGCCCTTCGGCCCAACAAGTCCACACCGAACCTCAGTATTATTTTGGATCTCATTTTTTCCAGGTGATGGAAGTTGTTACATTGTTCAACAGGATCAGGATTATGTAATTGAATTTACAGGGCCTGACTGTGACCCCATTTACAAGGTAAGCAAAACAATGATGGTTCATATTTCTATCAGTCCTGTTTGGTTGTCTCAAGTATGAGCATTAAAAAAACATTTGGTCATCTAATTTCTCTGTCAGTTGGGTTTTTAGCTTTTGACTATGAATGATTTGGACATTCAAATCTCTATATTGACATTAATGTTTTAAATACATCATATTGTATCCAGTGTTAAATGTGGCAAGCCGCCTTAACTTCTGAAAGTACAGAATTTAACTTTGTAAAGCATTCGCTGCAAAATACATTGTGTGTTTTAGACTTTCATTTAGTCATTGGGGTGATGGGCTACGAATTTAGGATTGTATTTTCTATGTCTGTTTTCAGTTTCTGATGAATTGGATACCAAAATCACCATTTTTAAGTTGAAATTTTCAGCTAACTCTGGAATCATTGTTGTGCAACTTAAAGGTTTTGCTGTAATATATCTAATAATTTAGTACCTACATATTCTGATTTTGTTCTTGTTACCAGTTATGGGAATCACCACTTCAGGGATGCCTCCTGCACCAGTACCTTTTGACAAATGTCCATGTATTGTTTAATATATGTGTCTTTTTAAACATTCTTGTATTTCAGGTAGTTCTGTGGGAGAAGTTTGCCTACACTTGCTCCAGGGATAGCATTGTGAGGAAGTACCAACTGCTGAATTTCTGAACTCTATGACATTGTTCACAAGGAGGGCTCTTCATTTAAAGAACTGGAACTTTAACCTTTCAAATACCATTGTTAAAAGTGCAAAATAATAACATTTGAGTCTTTGAACTGCTGGCCAGCATGCAGATGCTGGAAATTATGGTCCAATTTGTACATGCTAATAAGTCTAATACAAGAGGGTGAATTGCGCAAAAGTTGTTAAATGAGGTGCTCCTTTGTAGTAATTGCATTATGTCAGTCATTATGAATATTTTTATATACAGGAGAGTAAAACAGTTGCAAAATGCTGGAACTACTCAGGTCAGGTATCATCAGGTAGAAGGCAATAACGTTAATACTTCAAGTGAATAACCATTCAACGTAACTATGAAAAATAAGAGATGTCAGTGCGTCTTAAGCAAGATGTGGGTGAGACAACATGAAAACACCCCCTGTGAAAGGGTAGAAGACAAGCAAGTTTGGCCCTGCAAGTCTAACAGAATGATGATGGGGCAAGAAAAAAAATGAGAGATGTGCCTGTAGCAGATGTGCTATTTCTGAATATGAAAATAAGAGGGAAGCCAAAGCATGTAAAGAAAAGTAAACTAAATCAGAGGACAGAGTTTATAGTCTGAAATTGTTGAAGTCACTGTCAAGTGCCTCTTCGATAGATTAGGTGCTATTCTTCAAGCTTACATTGAGCTTCGCTAGAACAGTGCAGCAGTCAAAGGGCGGAGATGTCATTGTGAGAGCAAGGTGGAGAATTAAAATGACAGGCTATGTGAAGTTCAAGGTTATGCTTGTGGACTGGTAATTGATGTTCCTCAAACTAATCATCCAGTCTGTGTTTGATCTCCCCAGTTTAGAGAAGACCACACTGTGAGTAGTGAATACAGACTAAATTAATAGAGCGTGTAAATCATTACTTCACCTGGGAGAAGTGTTTAGGCCTTTGGTAAGAAGAGGAGGAGTAAAAATGTTACATCTCCTGTGTTTGCATGTATCAGTGCAATGGGAATGGGACAAGATGGTTTGAAGAGTGAATGACGGGAGCACCCCATTATTCCCAACCTATTTTATTCTCTTTTGATGTGTGTTTTGATTTTACTTTTATTCTTGCTTTCAGACGCCTCTTGGCTCACCTATGGGTTATTTTCTTTCTCGATCACTATTTCCTGTTTGACCCTGTAAGACTAACTCTTCTGCTATTCTGTTTCTCCAATCTTACACTGTATCATAAACATTTTTCTCTTTGTCCCAGCTGCTGCTTGCTGAAAAGATACTAAATCTCTAACTTTCCCTAAAAAATTTGGTGTTTCACTCTCCAAAGATGCTGCCTGCCCTGCTTTGTATTCCCAGTATTTTGTATTTTTATTCCAGACTTCTAGCAATCATAGTATTCTGCTCTTTGGTGGTTAAAAATTACACCGTGTTCTCCATTCTTTTAAATTGTCTGTGGAAATAATAGAGTTTAGTACACAGAATTGAGCTGTCATTACACAAAGAATAAAGGTTGTTCTGCAGTTGTGTTTCGGCTGTTTCTAAAAAAAATGTAATACTTATAGTCATGTTGCAATGCTATGTTGGCTCAAAATGTGGTAAGATGTGTTCCTCAATTTTTAACAATTTTTCTATTGTAATTATGCCTTCCATTTCATTAATAATTTGTTGATCACCAACAAGTTGTCAAGTCTGTTTGCCATGGCTGGAAATTTAATGTGAAATTTAATGTCCTTTTCTTGATGGGCATCTATGTAAGTTCGACTTACAAGAAACAGAGGCTTCTGTTACACCAGTCTAAACATGTGGACTAAATAACGCAGAACAAATGTTGTTCTGTGTGCCAAGTAACTACCTACTGCAAGTAATAATTCTGTTGAATCTTTTACAAAATTCCTTACGCTAGATGTGACTAAATAAATATATTTGGACCTTTTATCCGCGTTGACTTCTGAGGTGACATCAAAAATATGGCTCACTACTTGTGCTTTTGTTGTACTTACATTATTGTAGTGTTTTGTATTCTTTCATAGGATGTGGGTTTCCTAATCTGGGCCAGCATTTATTGTCCATCTGTTGTTGCCCTTGAAAAGGTGATGGTGAGTTGCCTTCTGGAACTGCTGCAGTCCATTTGGTGTAGCTACAACCTCAATGCTGTTAGGAAAGATTTTGACTCAACAGAACTGGAGGAACAATAATATATTTCCAAGTCAGGATGGTGAGTTGTTTGGACGTAAACTTGCAGGTTATGCTGTTCCCATATATCTGCTGCCATTGTCCAAGTTGGTAGTGGTTGCTGATTTGCATGGGGCTATTTAAGGATTCTTTGTGAAGTTCTGCAGTGCAGTTTGTAGATGAACTGTGTCAATGGTGGAGGGACTGAATGTTTGTGGATGTGGTGCCCAATCAAACTGCTTTGACCTAGATGGAATCAAATTTCTTGAGTGTTATTGCAGCTGTATTCATCCAGGCACATGCAGACTGTTCCATCACGCTTCTGAACTCTGCCTTGTAGATGCTAAACAGGCTTTGTGGAATCAGAACGTGACGACTTTGCTGCAGTATTTGTAACTTCTGGCCCTGCTCCTGTAGCTACAGTATGGCTAGTCCTGTTCAGTTTCTGATCAGTCGTAACTCCAGAATTATTTGATTTGATTTTATTGTTACATGTACTGAAATATAGTGAAAAGCTTTGATTTCGAGCGTATAGGCAAATCACAGCATGCAAAGGATGTACAGGTCAAAAAGACTTAGAAGCTTCCAGTTACATTGCAGATTACATTATTTGAGGCTAAAGTCTATTCAACAGTCTGATAATGGCAAGAAAGAAGTTGTTCCTAAATCTGCTTAAGTTCACATTCAGGCTTCTGTATCTTATAGTTCCTTATGATGTATTTTTCACTGTTTTTATTCAGTCGTGCGATGTGGGTGACACTGGATGGGCCAACATGTATTGCCTATCCTTGGTTGATAGTGGGGAGAGAGACCCTAAGCTCTTTTTAAAAAGTACCTGAATCTGTGCCTTAATTGCTGTAAACTACAGGTTATGGATAGATTAGGGAAAGTCAGCACGGTTTTGTGAAGGGAAGGTCGTGCCTCACAAACCTTATTGAGTTCTTTGAGAAGGTGACCAAACAGGTGGATGAGAGTAAACCGGTTGGTGTGGTGTATATGGATTTCAGCAAGGCATTCGATAAGGTTCCCCACAGTAGGCTATTGTACAAAATGCGGAGGAATGGGATTGTGGGAGATATAGCAGTTTGGATATGAAATTGGCTTGCTGAAAGAAGACAGGGTGGTAGTTGATGGGAAATGTTCATCCTGGAGACCAGTTACAAGTGGTGTACTGCAAGGGTCGGTGTTGGGTCCACTGCTGTTTGTCATTTTTATAAATGACCTGGATGAGGGCGTAGAAGGATGGGTTAGTAAATTTGCAGACGGCACTAAGATCAGTGGAGTTGTGGATAGTGACGAAGGATGCTGTATGTTGCAGAGAGACATAGATAAGCTGCAGAGCTGGGCTGAGAGGTGGCAAATGGAGTTTAATGCAGACAAGTGTGAGGTGATGCACTTTGGTAGGAGTAACCAGAAGGCAAAGTACAGGGCTAATGGTAAGATTCTTAGTAGTGTAGATGAGCAGAGAGATCTCGATGTCCATGTACACAGATCCTTGAAAGTTGCCACCCCGGTTGACAGGGCTGTTAAGAAGGCATACAGTGTTTTAGCTTTCATTAATAGAGGGATCGAGTTCCGGAACCAAGTGGTTATTGTGAAGCTGTACAAAACTCTGGTGCGGTCGCACTTGGAGTATTGTGTACAGTTCTGGTCACCGCATTTATGGGAAGGATGTGGAAGCTTTGGAAAGGGTGCAGAGGAGATTTACTAGGATGTTGCCTGGTATGGAGGGAAGGTCTTACGAGGAAAGGCTGAGGGACTTGAGGCTGTTTTCATTAGAGAGAAGGTTGAGAGGTGACTTAATTGCAACGTATAAAATAATCAGAGGGTTAGATAGGGTGGATAGGGAGAGCCTTTTTCCTAGGATGGTGACGGCGAGCACGAGGGGGCATAGCTTTAAATTGAGGGGTGAAAGATATAGGACAGATGTCAGAGGTAGTTTCTTTACTTAGAGAGTAGTCAGGGAATGGAATGCTTTGCCTGCAACGGTAGTAGATTCGCCAACTTTAGGTACATTTAAGTTGTCATTGGATAAGCCTATGGACGTACATGGAATAGTGTAGGTTAGATGGGCTTGAGATCGGTATGACAGGTCGGCACAACATCAAGGGCCGAAGGGCCTGTACTGTGCTGTAACGTTCTATGTTCTATGTTCTATGTTCTGCCTGACTAAAGAGGTTGTAGGAGGTCTTTGATGTTGGCCACCTTTCTATGATAGCAGTCTGTGTAAATAGAGGCCTTCTTGACTGTTACATTTATGTGGGAAGTCCAGGACAGGTCGTCGGTTGTCATCACTCCAAAGCATTTGATGCTCTTCACACTCTCAACCTCGGTTCTGTTGATGTAGCTAGGAACGAGTTCTCACCTTTCTTTCTGAATTATCCAATGAAAGTTGAGAATTGGTGAGTGAGGTTCACAGTTTGACCTCAACGTTAAGGTTATTTAGCAGTTGTTTTTATGGAATATAATAAAACTGTGTTTCACCGTTTTGAAAACCTGGATTATTTACCTTTTCTCTATTAGAAGTAGGTCCAAATCGTTAGTTTTCTTGAATATTGAAAGCATTCATCCTACTCTTCCCTCGTTCGTTCTTAATATCTTTTTGAAAGCAAGGTGCCAAGAATAGTACACTTACAATTCTAATGTGGCCAATGAATTTAAATCTTTAAAACAGAATATGATTAGAAATAAAAAGGTTATGATTATGTTCCAGACCATAAAATCAAAGGACAGTTTACTTTTGCTGATTGGATAATTTCATCGGTTGATAATCAAATGCATTTCTACTGTAGCAGTTGCCCATCTGTAATACGGACATTGCGTACCTTCTGTGCTATATTACTTTATTCCCAAATCAGATTCTTTATGACATATACATTTTGCAAAGAATGTGTGAAATAGCCATTATGTCATGTAAACAAAAATACAGCTGTCAAAATATTCCATGACAATATTTAAAAATAAATCAAATTAATAACCTCACTGAAAATTCGCCATTTTGATCTCCAGCCTGTTGTAGTGGTGTCTCTGTTATGCAGGAGCCACCTGAATCCCAAATGACTCAACTTTAATAGAGCCTATAATTCAGCATCATCCTGATAATTGATCTCAAGTAGAACATGTACATTTCCTAAATGTTAGACAAGGAAATGAATCACTTATTCAAAGACAGAGGGGAAATACTGCATTAAGCAAGAAGAGAAAATTTTGTTGGGGGATGAGAAAGCAAAATATTGAGTACTTGTTACAATTTGTAGTAGTTCTGTACACCACATTGGACTTGTGGAAAAAATGTTGCTTTTGTAAGTTGACTTATGCTTCCAGTGAACTGAAACTTCATTTTATCTATGTAGTGAATCAGTTGCAGTATGCCTCTGGACTTACAGTATGTCTTCTTTATCAACGTGTTATATTGAAAATTATGTTGTATACCCTAAAATAACTGATCCTTTATTTAAGGCCAAAGTCATTGTGACCTTGTTAGCATACACTTAACTGTATGATACAAGCAATATTGTGAGACCAACTAAAAGAAGTATTAGAGCCAGAGTGTTTTGCTGATTATAGCCTCATGTTTGAAATCTATAACAGCTACATAAATTTTTTGGCACATTTGCTTGGGAATGGTTTAAATAAGTAAAAAAAGCAGTTTTAATGTTCTTTATTTTCTTATCAGTGATGCTGGTTTTGAGGTAGAATTATCAGGCAAAATACTCCGGACAGGACTGTCAGAACAGATAATGGCTTTTTGCCCATTTGCGGCAGGTTTACACACATTATAAAATCAATATTGTCTTGATAGGAATAATATGAAGCAGTAAGCTGCATTTTGAAGCTGGTACCTGTCCTCCACACTGAATATTGTAGTTGCTGACTCCATTAACGCATACCCAATAACCTTTCACTGAACTCAATGCTATTTATTTGTATTGCACACTTCTTGGAAAGATGTTCCTGTCACCCCACTTTAAAAACAGTTCAGAACTGTCTATTCACATACTATTTAGGAGCAGGAGTAGTTCACTTGGCTCCTTGAGTTTTCTGTGCCATTCAATAAGATCGTAAGTGATCATAATATTCCATATTCCCAACTTTGGATGATCAGCATTTTGAATGGCAGAGTAGGCTTGATGGACCAACTGGCCTACTTTTGCTGTCATTTTTATGTTTAAGAAGAACCTGTCTACCTCTGCCTTAAAAAGTATTCAAAGGTTTTGCTTTCCTTCTCCTTTGAAGGAGAGGAATTCCAAAGATGCTCAACCCTATGAGAAAAGTATTATTGTTAAATTAACACTCTTTTGTTTTCCCTCTGTAAACTCTAGTTCTAGATTCTTCCATAAAATTCTTTGTATGCTGCTGAGCACGATTCTGGAACCACAACTCTGAGCACACATTTGGTAGGTATTTCCAGGAAGTGCGATTGACCCTTGGCCTTAAGATTGCTGACATTCCTTTCTACCATTCATTTTCCTTACTTTCTCTTGCTGATGTGTTATTGAATAATTGTGTCCCTTTGTACAGGAGTTTCCTCCAAGTTGATTTGTTCTGAACCAGGGTCTCCCATATGTAGTTTCCTTGGCAGAAACTTTCAGGGAGTCTTTTGAAATGTTTCCTTTGTCCTCTCATTCAAGTGCCTTCCTCGAATTGGACGAAGATGATTTTCTTTGGCAATCCAAACCCAAGCATCCTAAGCATGTGACCAGCCCAGCAGTTGGAATCATAGAATTCCTACTGAGTGGAAGCTGGTCATTTGGCCCAACGAGTTTACACCAACTCTCTGAAGAGCTTCCCACCCAGACACACACTCTCTTACCCTATTCCTGCAACCTTGCATTTCCCATGCCTAATTTACCTGGCCCACACATCCCTGGACACTATGGGGTGATTTCACATAGTCAGTCCACCTAACCTGCACATCTTTGGGCTATGGGAGAAAACCAGAGCACCCGAATGAACTGCACGCAGACACAAGGAGAATATGAAAACTCCTCACAGACGGTAGACCGATCTGGAATTGAACTGGGTGACTGGCGCTGTGGGCAGCAGTGCTAACCATTGTTGCTACCCTGTTAGTTTTGGATTATCATGGCCTCAATGCTGATGCTGTTGACTCATTCAGAATGTTGATGTTAGTGCACCTAACCTTTTTAGTTGATGTGGAGAATCTGTCTCAAACACTAATGATGATACATCTCCAGGGCCTTGAGGTGATATCTATACATAGTCCAACTTTTGGATTCAGAGAGAAGAGTCAGAAGGATAGCTGCGTTATACACAAGGATCTTGAGACTCTCATCGTAGATGTCCAAAGATAATGCTCACAGATCGGTGTGGATACTGCATCCAGTGTCAGGGAGGAAATATTCCATGTTTGAGTGGATTTCCCTCTTAATTTTGATGCACTGGAACATGACCTCGGATGGGCTGGTAAAGGAGTTGTCGAGGTTGAGACCGATTCTTCGGTATGCTTCTGTGAAGGCATTAAGTGAGGCTTGAAGATTCTCTTATGAGAGTGGAGATGACATTGTCATCTGTGCACTGAGGTTTCACAAGTGACATTGAAATCCAAGAAGAAAATGGTATCAACCTGTTGATGTAGAAAGTTTCTCCATCCATCCAGTAGACACTGTCCTCACCACTTGTTCTTGACAATGTGAAGAATGGTATTGATGAAGATGGAGAGAAGAATGGGGATGATGACTCATCTCTGTTTGACTCCTGTCTTCACCTCAAATGATTGTCATATCACTATTGGTGAAGATTGTCACATACATTTTGTTGTGGAGGAGATGGAGGATATTGATGAATTTGGCTGGACAGCTGGCCTTTGACAGAGTCTTCCATAGCACTTCCTGATTGAGTCAAAGCTTTGGTCAGATCAATGAAGGCCATGTAGAGTGGTTGGTGTTGTTCCTAGCATTCCTGTTGGAGTTGCCAAACAGTGACAATCATGTCCATAGTTCCACAGATAGTAGGAACTGCCGATGCTGGAGAATCTGACATAACACGGTGTGAAGCTGGATGACGAAGAAGGTGAAGTAAGGTCCTGACCCAAAACGTCAAACTTCCCTGTTCCTCTGATGCTGCTTGGCGTCCATAGTTCCACAGTTTGGAGGCCCCACTGACTTTCAGGAAAGATGTCTTCTAAGGCTGGGAAAAGGCACCTGTTGAGGATTCGGAAATTGAGCTTTCTGGCAATGAGAGAAATGAGATTCCTCAGTAAGTTCCAAAGTTATTGTGTCTCCTTTCTTGGAGATGGTGGTGATTGCAGTGACCTGAGATTGTCAGATATTTCTTTTGTCCCAGATTTTCAGGAACAATTCATAGAGGTGGTAGGTCAGCTCTGCTCCTTCAGTTTTGATAAGTTTCCCCAGAATCCCTCCTGTGGCTTTTCCATTCTGCATGTGTCAAATGGTGGCTTCAGCTGGTGTCTGAGTGATTCAACTAAGTGGACGTCTAAGATCATCCTTTGTGGGCAGTTTGAGGATTTCTTCATCTACGATTGTATCATGGTTTAGGAGTTCTTTTCGAAATTCTCTCCGTTAGAGCCTGATGTTTTCCCTGCCCCTCAAAAGGGTACTGTCCATGTTCCATACCATCTTGAGGCTGAGGACGTTGAGTCTGAATATTGCCTCTGTGGTACTGAAGAAGCCCTGGGTATCCTGCTTGTCAGCAAGCAGTTGCAGCTCAGCTTTCTCAGTCTGCCATTAGTTCTTGATTTCCCTTGTTTTTCTTTGGAATTCCACCTTTAGACTTTGTGTTCCGTTTTGCCTCATTGGTGATTTGTTGGAAATGGAAAGCTTTCCTCTGCTTGTTGATGAGCCCTTGGATAATATGGTCATTCTCATTGACCAGTTGTGGTGTTTATTGGTCTTGTTTCTTCACAGCATGAAGTGATGACTCTCTTCAGCTCTTTACAGATTTTCTGCACTCCATTAAAGTTAACTCTTTGAAGATTTTTGTCTTTGAAGCTGCTTTCTGAGTTGGTTCTTTGTCTTCAACTACTTCTGGTGGCATTTAGTGGACTTTAAGGAGTGATTGAGCTGGGGGAGTGTGTCTGCACTGGTCATCATTTTGGTAATGAGGACATCCTGTTTGTCTCTGGATCAAGTGACAAATGTCTCTGATGTGCCAGTTCTTTCATCTTGAATGCCTGCAAGACATTTGAATGGCTGACATCTGTGTTAGTGGGGACCTGAGATGGATCCTCCACTAGGCACTTCAGGCTAACGGTTGTGGTAAATGCTTAACTTTTGCACTGATGTACTACACTCTCTGATCATTTGAGGATGGGGGTATTTGTGTAGCCTCCCTCTCTGTTGATTTGTTTCATTGTCATGACTGGATTTGATAGAACTGCAGAACTTCAATCTGATTCACTGGTTGCAGAATTGCTTAGCTCTATCAATCACTTGCTGCTTATTCTTTTGGCACACAAGTAGTCCTGTTTAGTTGCTTCATTAGGTTGATACATCGTTTTCAGGTATGCCTGGTGCTTTTCCTGGCATGCTGTCCTGCATTCTCCATTGAACAAGGTTGATCCCCTGGTTTGACAATAATGCTGCAGTAGAGGTTATGCCAGGCCATGAGGTTGCAGATCCTGTTTGTGTTTGAATAAAATTCTGCTGCTTGATGGCCCACAGCTCCTGAAGGATGCACAGCCTGAAGTTGCTGGATCATTTCCAAGTCCATATTATCCTTAATAAATATTTCATGAACATGTATAATTGGAATCTTTTTACTCCATAACATCATAGGGTAGAGAGACCAAATGACTACTGAGCAGTGAAGTGGAATGATTGTTTGATGTAGATGTTCATTGTCATTGAGAAGTCTTTGAGTCCTTGGGTGTCTCTGTGCTCTACAACTTGTAAAGGGCCAGAGGACAAAGACTGTTGCTTCTCACTACAGTACATTTTCAATGTGTACTATGCAACACAACTTTGTCGCCATATTTAGATACTTCCAAACAAATCTCTCAAAAACACCAAGACAGAATGCAGTAATTGGCAAGTCAACAAAAGGACAATATTGATGTCAGTGGAAAAGACAGGAGAATCTGTCTGCCCTTTTCGGGCAGAGATGTGAGGAATTCATTATTCTCAAATGGCTGTGTGAATGTGGAACTCTGTCTCAGAAGGTGGTGGAGGTGGGCTCACTCAATATTTTTAATGTGGAGATGGATTCTTGGAGAATCTCAGCAGGTCTGGCAGCATTTGTGGAGAGAAAGCAAAATTTCTAAAAGTTCTGAAGAAGCATCAGTGGACCTGAAGTGTCAATTTTGCATTCTGTCCAAAATCTAAAATGAATCTAGGAATCTCACTTACCATTTTTGACCTGAATTTTAACCTAGAGCACTCACCTGAAATTTGCTGCAGGTCTGCCATTATTAATTCCTGCTACTGATCATTGGGAAACTCCATGGATCAATGCAGGTTGATAAATCAGAACCAGACAGTTGCTCGAGTATCAGAAGTAGCACTGATCTGCAGCTCCCTGTTTTCTTTCTTCCTTCTTTTTGAGAAAGTTGGCAGTTTGTTTGACTTAAATAAATATCATAACTTTTTAAGATGATGGGAGAATAGTACAGGGTGGGAGAAACAGATAAAAAGTTGAAGGATCTACATTTAAGAGGAGATGCATAAAAACAATGGTAGAGAGGCAGCAGGAACTACAGATGCTGGAAAATTTCTGAAGGGTCTAGGCCTGAAACACCAGCCTTCCTGCTCCTCTGCTGCTTGGCCTGCTGTGTTCATCCAGCTTCCTAAGCCTTGTTATCTTTGGTAAAAAGGTAGACATGGATTGCAGTTAACTCTGCCTTAATGGTTTAAGCATTTTACCATTCAGCATCTGGGGAGCAATGTCTTGCTAGTTACTGCAAGGTAATTACTGTTCTTTCCACTAAAGGATAAAAGAAATAATGATTGTGCAAAATCTTTCTAATTAAAGTAAAACTAAATGATCTCTAAATCTTGCTAGCCATTTGTTATGTCGATATTTTTAATGAAGAAAACGATTTAGAGAATTTAGGCTTTCTGAACAACCTCCATTTTCGCACACTCCGTGTGAAGCAACTGACTCCTTCATTTAAAGTGGGAGTTTTCTACTTCTAGCTTTTTTGTAAAAACAGCTGCTGACCAGATCTGCAATCACACGTCCAGATTTCAAGATAACTGCTAATACATGTTCAGTGCAATTTTTTGAAATTGACGGCATACACGTG
Source organism: Stegostoma tigrinum (assembly GCF_030684315.1). Classification (NCBI taxonomy): domain Eukaryota; kingdom Metazoa; phylum Chordata; class Chondrichthyes; order Orectolobiformes; family Stegostomatidae; genus Stegostoma; species Stegostoma tigrinum. Next base: position 92,028,053 of record NC_081359.1, read on the forward strand.
ACAGAAAGGACTTCTTACAAGAAGATGGTCAATTTGCATTTTAGGAAACCCATCATTCTTAATTTGCAAAGGTGCTTTGTCAATTCCGTCAGATTTCAAAAGGCCCTTTGACAGGTTTATACTTCTGCTATGTTTATACAAAGGCAAAACACTGCAGACACTGAAAATTTGACAAAGAAAAGACAGGTACTGCTGGAAATACTCAGCACATTAGGCAGCATCTGTGGAAAGAGAAACTATTGGATGATTCTGATCAATGACCTTTCATCAAATCACATTAACTCTTTCTACAGGGTATTTTCAGCATTCTCTATTTTTATATTTATAAATAAGGAAGCTTGCCATTATAGGTATGTGAAAGGGTTAGAGGCTGGGAATTCTGCCAATGAGTAATTCATCTCCTGATTCCCCAGAGCCTTTCAAACATCTAAAAGAAGCAATGCAGTTTGATTGCATTTGCAAATCATTCAAGAAGCTCAAAATTATCTAGGACAAAGCAGCTTGGGCATTTGAGAAGTTTAAACAAAAGACAGACTGACGTTCAATAACTTTCTAGAAGGCACTGGTGAGGAGAAAAGTTACATCGTGGGAAATTGGTGAACTTATGTAATATTTGCAAGATTTGAGGATGGCAGTAGAAGGCCAGAGGAAAAATAAAATTGAAAATTGTAGCACATATCTCTAGCCAAAGTCAACTCACCGGATCCGCTATTATGCATTACCTAAACTTATAGCTTTCAGTTAAGTCAAGAGAAAGGCAGCAGAGTCATTGCACACCAGTCAGACAGAAGGATTGCAAGAGCTGTGGATGACTCGATGAGTTCTCAAACAGAGAACTATCTAACTTACGGATCAAACAGCAAAGATTGTGGAAAACTCAATGGTTTGTCATTTTATACAAATGATTTGGATGAGAATATAGAAGACACAATAGATTTAACTCTCAATCATTTCTTACTGGTTGTTATTCTCCAATACTACGTGCTTCCAGGAACTTCGAGAACTCCAAAGTTAAAATTTAGAACAAGAATAAAGGTGCTGATCTGGAAAATTGAACACTGAGCAGGACAATACACCATGTTCAATAAAGCATGTGGATGTGTCAGCCGAGAGGTGCTAAACATCAGGTCAAAACTTCAATTGTATTTGCTCCAATTAAAGGAACTTGATAGGGGAAACAATGGCAGTGCTGAATTCAGACAGCAAATCAGTGAAATGTGGAGGTAGATTCACTGTTAAAGACAGGGAATGATGTACTGGAAACCAATAATAACCTGTGAGAAATGAGTGTGAGTTCAAAAGAAAATTTATGAAATGCAAGAAGCTAAGCTGAGAGGGTACAGCGGGAAGCTCAGAAACAAGTCAAAGACAGGCACATAGAATGCTTGTCTCCAAACAGTAGCGATAAGGTAGGAGATGGCATGATTAGGAAATTAGAGATGCATGCAACAAGGGTGCTACAGTAAATATGGGTGATTTTAATCTACATATAGACTGGGCAAACTGTATTAGCAATAACATTGTGGTGAGTGAATTCCTGGAGTTCGTATGATTTCTTTTCAAACAAGTGCTTTGAAGAGCCAACCACAGAACAGTTTGTCCTGGATAACACAATGTGAAGCTGGATAAACACAGCAGGCCAAGCAGCATCAGAGGAGCAGGAAAGTTTGATGTTTCAGGTTGGGACCCTTCTTCAGGTAATTTTATGAAGAAGGGTCCCGACCCGAAACATCAAGCTTTCCTGCTCCTCTGATGCTGCTTGGCCTGCTGTGTTCATCCAGCTTCACACCATGTTATCTCAGATTCTCCAGCATCGGCAGTTCCTACAACCTCTGTAACAGTTTATCCTAAATTTAGTTTTTGCAATGAGATGTGGTTATCAACAATCTTGTGACAGTTCTTTAGGAAAGAAAGACTATAATTTTATAGAAATGTCATTGGGATAAAAAGCGATGTGGTCTAAATCTGAAACTAGGGTCATTAATCTAAACAAAGAAAGCCAACTGATGTCTCATGCTGTTGTAGTTATGATAGATTGGACAACTTAATTAAAGTCATGATGGTGAATAGGCTAATATTTAAGGAGCCACTATGTGCATCTCAAGAGTTATACGTTTCCTTTTGGTGCAAAAACACAACAGAATAAGTGTCCATACCATGGCTACGAAATGAAATGAAGGACAGTATTAGATTGAAGGAGGAGTCACATAAAGTTGCTAGAAAAATTAACAAACCTCAGGATTGTGATCAGTTTAGAATTCACCAAAGGAGTACCAAGACGTTGATGAAGAGGGGTAAAACAGAATATGAGAGGAAACTTTCAAGAATCAGAAAATTGAATCATAAAAACTTCTATAACTGTGTAAAGAAAAAGGAGACAAGTGCAAAACAGGAAAATTGATAATGGAGAATAAGGAGCAATTCAACTACTTTAGTTTTGTCTTAATGGAAGGAGGAATAAATAGCTTTCCAGAAATACTTGGGAACCAAGTGATTGATGAGAAGGAGGATTTGAATGAAATTAATATTTACAAATAACTGCTGGAGAAATTATTGGAACTGAATCTGATAAATCCTTTGGGGCCTGATCATTTATGTGTGTAATATGTCAGTTCTTTAAATATTAGCTGTTGCCTACCATTATTCTTTTAATGAAGTTATCCAGTCTGCCATAGCCAACTAATAGCTCATATTTTTGTAGTTTCCTTTGTTTAGGCTTAGGGCTCCTGCTTTGGATTTGCCATTTTGCATCCCAGTGATGAATTGTATAATGTTATAGTTATGTTACATGAAAATAGTGATTGTGTTAATTGCCATTCCAAAATTCTGTAGATTCTAGAGTAGTTCCTGAAGATTGGAGGGTGGCAAATGTGTAACCCTACTATTTAAAAAAGGAGAGAGGGAGGAAACAGGAAATAATAGAACCATCAGCCTAATATCAGTAGAAAACATAAAACAAATTGGACACAGTCAACATGGTTTTTTGAAGGGTAAATTTTGTTTGATGAAACCACTGAAATTTCAAAAAACTGGAGATCATTCAGGTAACTAGTAGAATAGATAAGGGAGGACCAGCAGACGTGGTGAGTTATTTGAATTTTCAGAAAGCTTTCGATAACTCCTACAAAAGTGGTAAGTGTGCAAAATTAAAAGCCACGGTTTTGGACATAATATCCAATATTTCCTCTAAACTGCGTGTGCAGTCAGTCTGACGTTCTGTGCATGGCAATCAGCATGCCAACATAGATCGCAGAATTGACTTCCGGTTCTAGAAATCGTTACTGCGCATGAACCTCGGAATCTGTGCTGAATGAAAAATAAATTAGAAGGAATGCTGATGGTATAGATGGGAATTGTTAGCAGACAGGAAATAATAGGAATAAAGGAATCCTTTTTCGAGTGAAAGGAATGTGCAACAGGGATCAATTCCTGGGCTTTAGCTATTTGCGGTATATGTCATTGATTAAATGTGGGAATTAAATTTGATATTTCCAATTTGCTGAGGACACAACATAGCGTGGGACTGAGAGTCAAGAGGAAGATGTAAAAAGGCTTCAAGTCTGTGAACAGGTTCAGTGTGTGGGCAAATACTTGGCAGATGTAGTGTAATATAAACAGAGTTACAGAGATTTCCAGCATAGAAAGAGGCCCTTTGGCCCGTCATACTTGCACTGATCAAGTAACAACCTACACTAATCCTACATCCCAGCACTTGACCATAGCCCATTATGTTATGCATCTCAAATGTTCATCCCAGAACTTAAATGCTGTGAAGATTTCTATCCAAATCAACCTTTCAAGCAGTGAGTTCCAGATACTCCCTGCCCTCTGGGTTAAAGTACATTTTCTCAAATATCCTCTTTGCAGCCCCACCCCCAGCACTTTTCCTTATATCTATGCCTCCTAGTTATTATCTGGGAAGGGGAAATATTTCTTCCTATCAATACTGTCTATGCCCCTCATAATTTTGTACACCTAAATCAAGTCCCCTATCAGCCTTTGATATTTGAAAGAAAGCAACCCCAGCCCTTCCAGGCTCTCTTCAGAGCTGAAACACACCAATCCAGGCAATATCATTCTGCACTCTCTCCAGTGCAGTAACCAGAACTGTGCTCTCTGTGGCCTAACTAATAACTTCTTCTTGAGAACCCAAGTCATTGCTAAACAAGTGCTGCATGATCACAATGTTGATGACATCTTCCATCACAGTGGTATAGTTTTTGACTGGACACACGGTAGTCTGAAAAAAAAAATTCAGTCCTACAGAAGCCGCTGCCACCCAAGAAGAAACAGCAAGGAAAAAAAACCCAGGCAGACAATTGAGACTATGTCTCAAAATATCCAGCAGCTTAAAAACATGCAGTGCCTGCCACCTTCTGTGGAAATAGCTGCTTGCAATAAAAAAGCTGAAGGAACCATAACCACTGTGAGCACGTCTTAAAAACTCAAATCAGCTATGAACATTGAAATCAAAAGCTGGTGAAGTCTTTACGATTTTGGCAGGTTTTTCAATACATTTACCTTTTCAATACATTCAATACATACAGATAGTAGATTATTCATATTGAATCTTCGGATAGCTTATTAAGTTTGTTGAGAAGCAGCAATCTAGATATGATCCATTAGTTATTTAGAAAAAAAGATACAACCATGACAAAAAGGTGGCTCACTGATAACTGAGGGTGATCCCTTTGTCAGCCCACTGTGATAATCTCATTATAGTTGTGAAGGCAGTTTCCTGCACTATAGCTGAAATGTTAGGGAACAGTTCCCTGGGTCTTGCCTCAATCTCCCCTGGTTCATATCCCATCTGAAGCAGACAACTCCCTGACAAGCACTACCTGTTGAGAGCAGCCCTCTGATCCTGAGCACTTCTGGAAATACATGTTGGTAGTTTAGACGATGTTAATCACTCATTTCAATCATCAAAGAAGTGGACACATGACTGTGACTCAAGACATCAACATAACTGTTCCCCACTTGCCCACCTACATCTGAAGGTTAGCTTTTGTTCTTTTTGAGAACAAAACTTTTCTTTTTCTAATCACTGTATTGATAATAGGGTACGTAAGGTGCCAAATGACATAACCAAATAGAACATCATGGCCTTGGTGGTGTTTATTGTCACCTTCCTTTTGTCTTATTGATGAGAAATTGTTCATGTTTAGAGAAAGCAAGTAACTGCCATAAGGAATTACTGGAAAAAAATTCAATTTTAGAGGGAACCCAATTTCCAACAAGACTAAACAATTTCTCAGAGTAATCAAATACCAGGATGCAGAGGCCGATATTTCACACTAGATATGAGTTGGATCCATTAGAGAAACAATATAAAATGCTGTACTTAAAATGGAAATTCTAAGATGAAAAGCTAAAAGAAGACTCAAAATGCTGTGTTAAGCAAATGAGCATGGTTTTAAATATTTTTAAAAATCAGGAAAAGTCTTTGTTACGAAAATACAACCTCATGAAGAGAATAACAAAAATAGCAGTATATTATTGACTAATGAATATGGAAAGACTGAAATCAGAAAAAAATTCTTATTCAACTGAAATTATTGACTTGAAATGCAATGCTTTAGGATGAATATATTAGCCTCAGAGGGAGTACAATGTAGGTTTACAAAATGATCCCTGGACTTCAGTGCTTTAGTTATGAGGGGAGATTATATACGGTGGCTCAGTGGTTAGCACTGCAGCCTCACAGCACCAGGGACCTGCGTTCGATTCCCGCCTCAGGCGACTGTCTGTGTGGAGTTTGCATATTCTCCCTGTGTCTGCGTGGGTTTCCTCCGGGTGCTCCGGTTTCCTCCCACAGTCCAAAGATGTGCAGGTTAGGTGGATTGGCCATGCTAAATTGCCCATTGTGTTCAGGGGTGTGGGGGTTATGGGGGGATGGGTCGGGGTGGGATGCTTCAAGGGGCAGTGTGGACTTGTTGGGCCGAAGGCCGAAGGGCTTGTTTCTACACTGTAGGGAATCTAATCACTATACCAATTAGGCCTAATTTCTCCAGAATTAAGCAGGTTAAGGGGTGATCTGATCCAAGTCTTCTAGATATTAACAGGAAAAGGCAGATAAAGATAAATTATTTCTACTTGTTGGGGATTCTAGAACTAAAGGGTATAATCTGACAATTAGGGCCAAGCTGTTCAGGAAAAATGTCAGAATATGCTTCAACTAACAAAGGTTTGAAACTGCCACAAATAGTTGTTGATGCTAGATCAGTTATTAGTTTTAAATCTGAGATTTTTTTGTTAAACAAAGGTATTAAGGTACATGGACAAAAGGTAAGTATATGAAGTTAGGCCACAGATCAGCCATGATCTCAATGAATGATGGAACAGGCTTGAATGGCTGAATGGCCTACACCTGTCCTATGTTCCCACATAACAAGATTTTCTGGATAATTCTTGGCAATTCATCCTCATTATATAGTAATTAAAGAAAATAGTGACACATTTGAAGGACTTGTTGAAGGAGACTGAACACTTTACACAATGTTTTAACTTTTACAATCAGTTCCAATGAAAAGTAAAATCAGTTACATGTACAAAAAAGAATTCCTTGTAACAACTTCCAAAATCTCTCATCCTTCAGATTAGGAAATTAACTAGATAATATGGAAGAGACAATTTGTGCAATATGAAATTGCTTTAGGATTACAGAAGAAGCAAGGCAAATTACTTTACTCATAAATAGATGACAATTTAACAATTACTTAAGTACTAATCATATTAGAGAGAAAGCATAATTTAACAGAAAAACACAACTAACTGAGGATCCTGTTGACTATTTTATTAATGGTCTTTACACATCATCAGATTGGTGTAGATTAGATTTCCTACAGTGTGGAAACAGGCCCTTTGGCCCAGTGGTGATATACAACCAGAATCACCTTGTGAGAGAATTGTTATCTGACTTTCTGATACATCTCTCTTAACTGTTAGAATCAAAAGAGGATCTCATATTGGAAACAGCTATCAGAATAGTGGTGGAAGCTGAAATTTTAAAACTGCATAAGTGACTAATAGGGACAAAAAGCTAATCTGGTTTAAGAAGCTCATCAGACTTCATCACTTTTCTAAGATACAAGAAACAATGAAACATCACACAATGGACAAACATGAAATATATTTATTCTTAGTATTTACCCTGGGTTGAATGTTAAATACTTTGGCAAACTGTTATTTTTGTTGAGCTTCTCTGCAGGAGATTTCTTTACAGAAGGCTGAGCAGGTCTTCTTATGCAATCATTCCCAAACTCCCCTCATTAACTACAACCATTCCCCAATGATGCCCCTCTCATCCAATGCTAGCCCAATCCCCCTACTTGTAGTAGCCGGACGTTCTCATCACTGTTGGAATATCCTGGGATTCCCGGCGTTGCAGCAGCTCAGTTTTCAAAGGCCATTGTACATCCAGTTAAGCACTGTCAGTTTGGACTCGCCCTGCACCTTTCATTATGGGAGAGTATGGAATGCTGATACCCTGCTTTGCAGACAGGGACTTGGAGGGCCTGGTGAACAGTATGGTACAGAGGGGGGATGTACTTTTTCCATAGGACTGGCAGAGTAGGCCACAACACCAGACCAGGCCAACTTGGTCCAAGGTTACCACCTGGATCAGGACAGTCTCGACCATAAGACATAGGAATGGAAGTAAGGCCATTCGGCCCATCAAGTCCACTGAGCCACTTAAATCATGGCTGATGGGCATTTCAACACCACTTCCCTGCACTCCCCCCGTAGCCCTTGATTCCTTCTGAGATCAAGAATTTGTCGACCTCTGCCTTGAAGGCATCCAACGTCCCAGCCTCCACTGCACTCTGCGGCAATGAATTCCACAAGCCCACCACTCTCTGGCTGAAGAAATGTTGTCTCATTTCAGTTTTAAATTGAACCCTTCTAATTTTAAGGCTGTGCCCACGGGTCCTAGTCTCCCTGTCTAACAGAAACAACTTCCCAGCGTCCACCCTTTCTAAGCCATACATTATCTTGTAAGTTTCTATTAGATCTCCCCTCAACCTTCTAAACTCTAATGAGTACAATCCCAGGATCCTTAGCGGTTCATCATACGTTAAACCTACCATTCCAGGGATCATCCGTGTAAATATCCGCTGGACACGCTCCAGGGCTAGTATGTCCTTCCTGAGGTGTGGGGCCCAAAATTGGACACAATATTCTAAACGGGGCCTAACGAGAGCTTTAAAAAGCCTCAGAAGCACATCGCTGCTTTTATATTCCGACCCTCTTGAGATAAATGACAAAATTACATTCGCTTTCTTAATCACCGACTCTACCTGCAAGTTAACCTTTAGAGAATCCTGGACCAACACTCCCAGATCCCTTTGTACAGACTGTGGAACACCTAACAGTGCAGGAAGATCAGTGACTTTCTCTGCTCCATCAGGGTAAGTCCTAACATACTGCCTTTGCTACCTCACCCTTACTCCACTGCTTCTACTGCACACACCCCCCACCAAGGCTTATACTTTACCACTCTCACATCTCGATGTATTATCTTACCAACTCACTCTTACCTACCCAATTTCACTATCTCTGCTCTGCCTATCAGGAAACCTCACCTTCTTTCCCCCAGCAGCACTTAGCACAACAGTTTCATCTCATTCAATCTGTCCCTTATTCTCAGTCCTGGAGAAAACAGCCCAAAGCAGGCAGGAATAGCCTGTATTGGTGGTTGGGAGCCCAATATTTGGCTCATCACTCCCTATGAGGGGAGGAAGCTGACCCCGAACATCTTGACTATCCGAATGACTGTGTTCAAATCTTTGAATTGCTACCAGAGGTTACCCTTGACTCAGCAGAATGAGACAATGACTGAGTGTGTATACTCTCAGGAATTTTGTTCAAGGTGGACAGTTGGCACAAAAGTGCATTCATGAAGATTCTCTGCAAGAAATGAACTCTCCAGAGCAAGAGTTGAATGGGAGAGGCTAAAAGTTGTAGGCCAAGAGGGCAACCTGTAGTTAAGGCCAGCAGGTGAGTGACATCATGAACCAGAGCATGATACAAGTGTAGGAAAGGAGGTTGATTGGTGAATCATGGAGCCCTCACAGTAGGCAAGGAGGCCGTGTGGCCCCTCAGGTTTACACTGACCTTCCAAAGAGCATCCCACCTATCCCATGGCCCCACATTTACAATGTCTAATTCAACTAACAAGGACATTTTTGGACATCCTTGGAATATAGCTAGTCTTTAAAGGAAGGTCTTCAGTTTGTATCTAAGTCAACTCGTTGGTTTCTTTCTTCCTTTTCTTTCCTTACAAATAGTTGCTTAATTGAAAGACTAATAGTAGTGTTTTTTTTTTACTTTGTAGAAACAAAATTTCACTGTAAAGTGTGAAGACAAGGGAATCAAGAGTAATTAATTTATAAATTAAATATGATGTGCATGTTTGACAAAGGCCAGTAAGAAGGATTGGTAGCAGTGTTCTGTGGATGGGTCACTGGACCCGAAGTGTTAACTTTGTTGTTTTCCTCACAGATGCTGCCACAGTTTCTGAGCTTTCCCATCAACTTCTGTTTTTGTTTTTGGTAGCAGTGACTCTATTCAAGATGTCCCAGGTCACATGTAGTATTAAAAATTATAAGAGCAGTTCGATTTATTAAGAGCAGTGAGGACTTTTATAGTTAGAAGGTCAGGGTACTATACTGCCTGCTGTATGATAATCAAGTGCTGAGCTACAATGTCTGTCAATCCACCAACTCATGGAGAACTGTAAGAGGTACACTGAATGGAACTTCAGCATTTTGTATCTAAAGTATAATATTTTAAAATTTCTGGGTACAAGAATTACATCTAATTGTAACTGTCCTACTTGACAGGAATGGGTTCATTTTTGTTTCGACCTAACTGCTCGTAGGCATGCAAACTGCTAGGATCTAATCAAGAAAGTCACTTCGAAGCATCTCTCAAACATGACAATTTCTGTCTGAAGCTGAGCAACTTGTGAGGAGAGACAATGGGAACTGCAGATGCTGGAGAATCCAAGATAAAAAAAGTGTGGAGCTGGATGAACACAGCAGGCCATTTTCTGATGAAGGGTCTAGGCCCGAAACGTCAGCTTTTGTGCTCCTAAGATGCTGCTTGGCCTGCTGTGTTCATCCAGCTCCACACTTTGTCAACTTGTGAAATATAGGAACAGAACCAGAAATTTATTTTTATCTCTAAGAAAACCAGAACAGCAACTCATATTCCGCTTGGGAACCCTGAAGCCCAATGGTATCAAGATAATTAAATGTGAGGCTGGATGAACACAGCAGGCCCAGCAGCATCTCAGGAGCACAAAAGCTAATGTTTCGGGCCCAGACCCTTCAGAGAGGGGGATGGGGTGAGAGTTCTGGAATAAATAGGGAGAGAGGGGGAGGCGGACCGAAGATGGAGAAAAGAAGATAGGTGGAGAGTATAGGTGGGGAGGTAGGGAGGGGATAGGTCAGTCCAGGGAAGACGGACAGGTCAAGGAGGTGGGATGAGGTTAGTAGGTAGGAGATGGAGGTGCGGCTTGGGGTGGGAGGAAGGGATGGGTGAGAGGAAGAACAGGTTAGGGAGGCAGAGACAGGCTGGACTGGTTTTGGGATGCAGTGGGTGGAGGGGAAGAGCTGGGCTGGTTGTGTTGTGCAGTGGGGGAAAGGGACAAACTGGGCTGGTTTTGGGATGCAGTGGGGGAAGGGGAGATTTTGAAGCTGGTGAAGTCCACATTGATACCATTGGGCTGCAGGGTTCCCAAGCGGAATATGAGTTGCTGTGTGGATTTCACAAGCTTCAAACTCTCCCCTCCCCCTCCAACTGCATCCCAGAACCAGAACCAGCTCCCCCCAACCGCCGCATCACACAACCAGCCCAGCTTGTTCCTGCCTCCCTAACCTGTTCTTCCTCTCACCTATCCCCTCCCACCTCTAGCTGCACCTCCATTTCCTACTACTAAGTCATCCCGCCTCCTTGACCGGTCCGTCTTCCCTGGACTGGCCTATCCCCGCCCCACCTCTGCTCTCCTCTCTCCATCTTCGGTCCGCCTCCCCCTCTCTCTCCCTATTTATTCCAGAACCCTCTCCCCATCCCCCTCTCTGATGAAGGGTCTAGGCCTGAAACTCAGCTTTTGTGCTCCTGAGATGCTGCTTGGCCTGCTGTGTTCATCCAGCCTCACATTTTATTATCACCTTCTTCAGAACTGTTCCTTTGTACGCAATAACCCGCCGGGGGAACTACAATTCCCAGGGGCCCTGGCGCCGGTTACCGTGGCGACCACGGTCGCCGCCGCCATCTTCTGAGACCGCACGGTTGCCGGAGCAACAGGTGCCGCCGAAGAAGACCCGGTGTGAGGAATTGAGGAAAGCAACCATCCTTCAAAAGTTTAATATAGTGAGAAGCCGCTGATCAGAAGATGGGTCAGGATTACTACACTGTCCTGGGCATTATTAGGAATGCAACGAACGCTGATATTAAGAAAGCGTGAGTGATTTTTATCGGTCCTTACCACGCACAATGGCACAAGAGCCGGTAATTTGGCTCAAACCTGTTGCAACATTTCAGTAAGATCATGGCTCATTTGCCTGTTTTGTTTCCATCCCCCTAAGGTAACAGATCTAGTTGCCAGACAATTTGGTGCATCCTGTCTAAACAACAAAATCAGAGGAATGATCGGAGGAAGGGTCACAGGACCCGAAACGTTAACTCTGATTTGTCCTTGACAGATGCTGCCAGACCTGCTGAGCTTTTCCAGCAACTTCGTTTTAAACAAAATCAGAACCTTTTAACTTTAGGTTTTCCAGGAGTTAAAACTAAAATTCTGATGCCCATTCAAATTTTAAACATTTTGGAACTCCTGCTCTATTCATTGTCCAGGGTTAACTGGAAGTCACCGCATTGTTTCGGCCCACGTCCCTTAATACGTTTGGTTAATCCAAATGCTATTGATTAATGCAAATCAGGGCAGGACTTATCCATTTAATGGAAGGACCCTGGGGAGTGTTGCTGAGCAGAGAGACCTTGGGGTGGAGGTTCATAGTTCCTTGAAGGTGGAGTTGCAGGTAGACTGGGTAGTGAAGAAGGTGCTTTGCAGGCTCGCCTTTATTCGAGTTGGGACGTTCAGTTGTGTCTGTACAGGACATTGGTTAGACCATTTTTGGAATATTGCGTGCAATTTTGGTCTCCCTGCTATGGAAAAGATGGTGTCAAACTTGAAAAGGGCTCAGAAAACATCTACAAGGATATCGCCAGGGTTGAAGAGTTTCAGCTGCAGGGAGAGGCTGAATAGGCTAGGACTATTTCACCTGCAGGATCGGAGGCTCAGAGATAACCTTATTAAGGTTTAGAGAGTCATGATGGGCATTGTTAAGGTGAATAGCCAAGGTCTTTTCCCCAGGGTGCTTTTACAAATAGAAGCAACAGTTACACTGCATGAGAAGGAAGTGCTGATTGGTGAGATATTGCCATTGTGAGTACACCAATTAATGATTGATAGTTCTGTGTCGTGTGTTTGAGCTATAGGTAAAGTTAGCTGTTTCATGCTGCTACTTTGCAGTAGCCATAGAACCAGTAAAATTAAACAAGAAATGTGGATGCTGGAGATTTGGCAGCGTGTGTGAAGAGAACACAGTGTTATTGGTTCAAGTCCAGTGATCCTTCTTTAGAATCTTCTCCACAGAGGCTGCCAGACATGATGAATTTCTCCAGCAATTTCTGTTTTTGTTTATTGCAATATAAGTGAGGGGCAGGTCATGCCTCACAAGCCTTATTGAATTCTTTGAGGATGTGACGAAACACATCGATGAAGGTAGTGCAGTGGATGTGGTGTATATGGATTTTTGCAAGGCATTCAATAAGGTTCCACATGGTAGGCTCATTCAGAAAATAAGGAGGCATGGGATTCAGGGAAATTTGATCGTCTGGATACAAAACTGGCTGTCCAATAGAAGACAGAGGATGGTAGTAGATGGAAAGTATTTGGCCTGGAGCTCGGTGACCAATGGTGTTCCACAGGGATCTGTTCTGGGACCTCTGCTCTTTGTGATCTTTATAAATGTTTTGGATGAGGAAGTGGAAGAGTGGGTTAGTAAGTTTGCCAATGACATGAAGGTTGGTGGAGTTGTGGACAACATGGAGGGCTGTTGTAGGCTGCAACAGGACATTGACAGGGTGCAGAGCTGGGCAAAGAAGTGGCAGATGGAATTCAACTCTGAAGAGTGTGAAGTGATTCATTTTGGAAGGTTGAATTTGAATGCAGAATACAGGGTTAATGGCAGGATTCTCAGCAGTGTGGCTAACAGGGATCTTGGGGTCCATGTCCATAGATCCCTCAAAGTTGCTATCCAAGTTGATAGGGTTGTAAAGAGCTATATGGTGTGTTGCCTTTCATTGGCAGGGGAATTGAGTTTAAGAGCCCTGAGGTTACGCTGCAGCTCTATAAAATTCTGGTTAGACGACACTTGGAATATTGTGTTCAGTTCTGGTCACCACATTGTAGGAACGATGTGGAAGCTTTAGAGAGGATGCAGTGGAGATTTACCAGAATGCTGCCTGGACTGGAGGGTGGATCTTATGAGGAAAGGTTGCGGGAGCTAGGCCATTTTTCATTTGAGCAAAGAAAGGTGAGAGGTGACTTGATAGAGGTTTACTAGATGATGAGAGGCATACACAGAGTGGATAGTCAGAGACATTTTCCTAGGGCAGAAATGACTATTACGAGGGGGCATAATGGAGGTGTCAAGGGTGGGTTCTTCACACAGAGAGTGGTGGACATGTGGAATGCGCTGCTGTCAGTGGTCATGGAGTCAGATACTTTAGAGACTTGTAAGCGATAGGTACATGGAGGTTAGGGAAATGTAGGGTTTGCAAGGTAGATTAATCTTAGTAGGATAATAGGTTGGCACAACATCGTGGGCCGAAAAGCCTGTACTGTGTTGTACTGTTCTATGTTCTATTTTCTGCGTTTAAGTCGTGTTCGCCACTAGCAGACTGCTGCTGTCAAGACAAAAAAAACAAACTCCGTTTATCACACAAATAAGTAGTGTATTTGAATTTCAGTCCCAGTATGATGCCAATTATATGGGCCATAAGGCCCAAAGACTAACTGATTTGTATCAAGCAGCATATTCCTTGGCTGCTTGTAGTCAGCCAGGTACTGACCATACCCAAAACATGCAACACCATGTCCAACATTAGATGTTATTCTACAATTGGACATCTGTTCATAAACTTGTGAGGCTGGATGAACACAGCAGGCCAAGCAGCATCTCAGGAGCACAAAAGCTGACGTTTCGGGCCTAGACCCTTCATCAGAGAGGGGGATGGGGGGAGGGAACTGGAATAAATAGGGAGAGAGGGGGAGGCGGACCGAAGATGGAGAGTAAAGAAGATAGGTGGAGAAGGTGTGGGTGGGGAGGTAGGGAGGGGATAGGTCAGTCCAGGGAAGACGGACAGGTCAAGGAGGTGGGATGAGGTTAGTAGGTAGCTGGGGGTGCGGCTTGGGGTGGGAGGAAGGGATGGGTGAGAGGAAGAACCGGTTAGGGAGGCAGAGACAGGTTGGACTGGTTTTGGGATGCAGTGGGTGGGGGGGAAGAGCTGGGCTGGTTGTGTGGTGCAGTGGGGGGAGGGTGCGGCTTTCTCTACATTGGGGAAACCAAGCGGAGGCTTGGGGACCGCTTTGCAGAACACCTCCGCTCAGTTCGCAACAAACAACTGCACCTCCCAGTCGCAAACCATTTCCACTCCCCCTCCCATTCTCTTGATGACATGTCCATCATGGGCCTCCTGCACTGCCACAATGATGCCACCCGAAGGTTGCAGGAACAGCAACTCATATTCCGCCTGGGAACCCTGCAGCCATATGGTATCAATGTGGACTTCACCAGTTTCAAAATCTCCCCTTCCCCCACTGCATCCCTAAACCAGCCCAGTTCATCCCCTCCCCCCACTGCACCACACAACCAGCCCAGCTCTTCCCCCCCACCCACTGCATCCCAAAACCAGTCCAACCTGTCTCTGCCTCCCTAACCGGTTCTTCCTCTCACCCATCCCTTCCTCCCACCCCAAGCCGCACCCCCAGCTACCTACTAACCTCATCCCACCTCCTTGACCTGTCCGTCTTCCCTGGACTGACCTATCCCCTCCCTACCTCCCCACCCACACCTTCTCCACCTATCTTCTTTACTCTCCATCTTCAGTCCGCCTCCCCCTCTCTCCCTATTTATTCCAGTTCCCTCCCCCCATCCCCCTCTCTGATGAAGGGTCTAGGCCCGAAACGTCAGCTTTTGTGCTCCTGAGATGCTGCTTGGCCTGCTGTGTTCATCCAGCCTCACATTTTATTATCTTGGAATCTCCAGCATCTGCAGTTCCCATTATCTCTGTTCATAAACTTGCATGTGTGAGAAGTTACACTAATAACAACTTTAGTAGTGTTAGCCAGGCTTATAGTGCACTTGCATGTATAAATAGAGTTAGAAAACTGTGCTTATTTCAACTCAACAAATTAAGTAACAGTGATAATGGGAACTGCAGATGCTGGAGAATCCGAGATAACAAAGTGTGAAGCTGGATGAACTCAGCAGGCCAAGCAGCATCTCAGGAGCACAAAAGCTGATGTTTCGGGCCTAGACCCTTCATCAGATGATCTCTGATGAAGGGTCTAGGCCCAAACGTCAGCTTTTATGCTCCTCACAAATTAAGTAACAGCTGTTTGCTGGTTAATTTCTCAGGGCAAAACCCTGAAGAATCACAATCAACCTGTCTCATTTAAAGTTTAAACAAAGCTTGGCAATTGATGGCCAATCATCATTATTTGGCACCTTCTCCGCGGCACTGCCACCAACAGAGTCCACCTGCTAACCAATTGGCACTCTCCTGTCGTGCAGTATAACTGTTGATTTTCCCCTTGAATTGATATTTTCTTGCAAATTATTGTATGACTCCAAGACAAAATGGGTCATTACTGATGTTTCTCATCGCTGGAGTGCGAATGATCTAATATTAATTATCCTTTGTGGAAAAGTGTTCCATACTTTTACCACACTGTGTGTGGAGAAGTGTTTTCTGATTTCACACCCGAAAGATCTGGTTCTAATCTGTATTCAAGGTGCCCATTTATACACTTGCCATCCAATGAAAATAGATTCTCTCCATTTACATTTTCTATTCCATGTAACTATCATGAACATTTTATCAGGGCAGTTAAAAAGTTGGCTAATATGAACTTTGAGACCTTACATTTTATAAGTTGAGTCCTAATGTATAAAAACAAGGAAGTTATGATGAAACTTTATCAAACATTGGTTCAGCCTCAACTTGTCTACTGTGCCCAATTCTGGGATTCACTGTTAGAAAGCATGTGAAGGCTTTAGAGGGGCAGAGAGATTTAGAAAGATGTTTCTGAAATTGGTTGACTTGATTACATGGATAGTTTCATTAAACTATGACTGTTTTCCTAAGAGAAGGAAAGTTGACAGATTATTTGACGTAAGTGCTTGACAGATGGCCTAGATGAAATGGATAGAGGGAATCTGTTTACCTTGGCCAATGTGGGAGGACTGGAGGACAGCAATTTAAATAGTATGCCAACAATTAGGGAGAGCCGGGGGCAGAGTTGAGTACGGTAGGCATTACAAAAGAGAAAGTGCTAGAAAAGCTAAAGGGTCTAAAAATTGATAAATCTCCTGGCCCCGATGGGCTACGTCCTAGAGTTCTGAGGGAGGCTTTGGTCGTGATCTTTCAAAAGTCACTGGAGTCAGGGAAAGTACCAGATGATTGGAAAATTGCGTTGTAACTCCCTTGTTTAAGAAAGGATCAAGGCAAAAGATGTAAAATTATAGGCCGATTAGCCTAACCTCGGTAGTTGGTAAAATTCTAGAATCCATTGTCAAGGATGAGATTTCTAAATTCCTGGAAGTGCAGGGTCAGATTAAAACAAGTCAGCATGGTTTTAGTAAGGGGAGGTCGTGCCTGACAAACCTGTGAGAATTCTTTGAAGAGGTAACAGGTATGTTCGACCAGGAAAATCCAGTAGATGTTATCTATCTAGAGTTCCAAAAGGCCTTTGATACTGTGCCTCATGGGAGGCTGCTGAGCAAGGTGAGGGCCCATGGTGTTCGAGGTTAGCTACTGACTTGGATTGAGGATTGGCTGTCTGACAGAAGGCAGAGAGTTGGGATAAAACGCTCTTTTTCGGAATGGCAACCGGTGACGAGTGGTGTCCCGCAGGGTTCAGTGTTGAGGCCACAGCTGTTCACCTTATATATTAATGATCTGGATGAAGGGACTGGGGACATTCTGGCGAAGTTTGCCGATGATACGAAGATAAGTGGACAGGCAGTTAGTACTGAGGAGGTGGGGAAGCTGCAGAAAGATTTAGACAGTTTCGGAGAGTGGTCCAGGAAATGGCTGATGAAATTCAATGTGAGTAAATGTGAGGTTTTGCACTTTGGAAAAAAAGAATACAGGCATGGACTATTTTCTAAACGGTGAGAAAATTCGCAAATCAGAAGTGCAAAGGGATCTGGGAGTGTTGGTCCAGGATTCTCTAAAGGTTAACCTGCAGGTAGAGTCCGTGATTAAGAAAGCGAATGTAATGTTGTCATTTATCTCAAGAGGGTTGGAATATAAAAGCAGCGATGTGCTTCTGAGGCTTTATAAAGGCTCTAGTTAGGCCCCATTTAGAATACTGTGTCCAATTTTGGGCCCCACACCTCAGGAAGGACATACTAGCCCTGGAACGTGTCCAGCGGAGATTCACACGGATGATCCCTGGAATGGTAGGTTTAACGTATGATGAACCGCTAAGGATCCTGGGATTGTACTCATTAGAGTTTAGAAGGTTGAGGGGAGATCTAATAGAAACTTACAAGATGGTATATGGCTTAGAAAAGGTGGACGCTGTGAAGTTGTTTCTGTTAGACGGGGAGACTAGGACCCGTGGGGACAGCCTTAAAATTAGAGGGGGTAAATGTAAAACTGAAATGAGACGACATTTCTTCAGCCAGAGATTGGTGGGCTTGTGGAATTCATTGCCGCAGAGTGCAGTGGAGGCCTTCAAGGCAGAGGTCGACAAATTCTTGATCTCAGAAGGAATCAAGGGCTACGGGGAGAGTGCAGGGAAGTGGTGTTGAAATGCCCATCAGCCATGATTTAAATGGTGGAGTGGACTTGAAGGGCCAAATGGCCCTACTTCCACTCCTATGTCTTATGGTCTTATGGTCTTAAAGTGAATAACAAAAGAATCAGCAACAACATTAAGCAAAATATTTACACAGCAAGTGTTTACAATCCAAATGCATTGCCTGAGAGTGAGATAGGACAGATTCAATCATAATAGGAAGGGTGTTGTGAAAAGGGTTTAGAGAAGATTTATAAGGATGTTGCCAGGATTGGAGGGTGTGAGTTGTAGGTAGAGCCTGAATGTGCTGGGGCTATTTTCCCTGGAGCGTCGGAGGCTGAGGGGTCACCTTATTGAGATTTATAAAATCATGAGGGTAAATAGACAAAGCTTTTTCCCCGGAGTCGGGGGTGTGGGGAGGCGTCCAAAATTATAGGGCATAAGTTTAAGGTGAGAGGGAACTTTTTCATGCTGAGAGTGATGCATGTATGGAAACAGCTGCCAGAGGAAATGGTGGAGGCTGGTACAATTACAACATTTAACAGGCATCTGAATGGGTATATGAATAGGAAAGGTTTAGAGAGATATAGGCAAAATGTTGGCAAATGGGTCTCAATTTATTTAGGTTATCTAGTCGGCATGGACAAGTTGGGCCGAAGAGTCTGTTTCTGTGCTGTACATCTCGATGACTGTATGACTTTGAACTGGAGAAGAAAGAAAATGTGTGCTACAAAGAAAGAGCTGGGGAGTAGAACTAGTGATTTTTTTTCTTGCGGCGATCTGGCATGGACATAATGTGTTAAATTGCCTGTTTCTGTGCTGTAACTGATGTATGAATTTATCCCTGAGTCTCTTGAATTTCATGGCATGCAACCCCATTTTGTGTAATCTGTAATCATATCTTAATCCTTGTATTCCAGGTAACAATCTTGTAACTTCACACTGGTATCCCAACATTGCAGCTATGTCCTTCCCTAGCTGTGGGTCTGTGCTAAAAAAGGTTCACTGGACCGGAAACATTAACTGTGCTTTCTCTCTGTGGATACTGCCAGGCCTGCTGAGTTTCTCCAGTAATTTCTGTTTTTGTGTCAGCTGGGGGTAGAGTTACTCATATTAAGGTACTGGAGTGTGAGATTGCAGGTGAGGGACACCCCCTTTCCTGCACCCTTTAAAATATTTCTGTTGTTTTGGGATTCACGTTTTATGAATCTATCAATGATGCAAAAATGAGAAAGTAGTTTAATTCTCTACCATTTTGCATTAATACATTAAGGTACCATACCACATGCACAAATCTTTAGTAAATCTAGGAAAATTATTCTTCATGAATTGTATTTACTGATGAATCAATTCTAGTCATTCCATTTTTTGCCCTTTTTGCTTGAAAATATACACTTTTACTTTTCCTCCTGTTGCAGTCAGTTGAATTTATTGGACAATTATTCAAGGATCTTCATTTTCCTTTGACTTATCATTTCTAATTTCTATATATTTTGCAACAGTGGCAAGTTTATTCGACAACTAATTAATACAAATGGATAATAGGTGACACTAACAAATGGAATTAGTTATATCAAGTTTTATGTTCAATAAACACATGTAGATGCCCATCGTCAGCATTTCACAATATTCCTACAGGGTTATCCAGATATAAATGGTGTTGTGGAAATCGATAATTTTAATGCCACCAATAATTCAGGTTCAAATTTATCTCAAATTTCTCCAATCATTGTTGGCACATGCGCACAGTGGTATCTGTGGCTATTGAGCTAGTGCGGTCAATTGGCATGATACCTACATTTAGATATTTTATGGACCAAGAAGAACAAATAGAAAGGAGCAGATTATATCTTGCCATTCTAAGGATTCCATTGTGTAAATTATAGCACTATTTTAGACTGCAGGCCTTGTTTTGAAATCCCTCCAGGCTCCTGCAGCCTTATAGATCAAGGTGTTCTGCTAATTTTGCCCTCTTGAATGTTCCTGATTTAATTTTCTCCATTGTTAGCTGTGCCAGGAACCCAAGTTTTTTCCCCATTGTTCACCTCTGACCTTCTATCTCTCTTTCCTTCTTAACATGTCCTTAAATATATACATCTTTGAGCAAGCTGTTGGTCATAGAGTCATAGAGATCTACAGCACAGGAGAAGCTCCTTCGGCCCATCATGTCTGTGCTGGTCAAAAACAACTGCCCAACCATTATAATCCCATTTTCCAGCACTTGACCCATAGCCTTGTACGTCTTAGCATCGCAAGTGCACATCTAAATACCTCTTAAGTGTAATGAGGACTTCTGCCTCTACCACCCTTACAGGCACTGAGTTCCAGATTTGCACCACCCTCTGGGTGAAAAAGGTTTTCTTTACATCTCCTCTAAGCCTTCTGTCTCTTACTTTAAATCTATGCCTCCTTGTAATTGATCATTTCATCAAGGGGAAAAATTTCTTCTTGTCTGCCCTATCTATGTATCTCAGTCATGTCCACTCTCAATCTCCACTGGTCCAAGGAAAACTAGTTCAGTTTGTCCAATCTTTCTTCATAACTGAAACTCCACAGCCCAGGCAACAGGCTGGTAAATCGCCTCTGCGCTCCCGCACCCCCCTCTTCAGTTGTACCAGATCCCTCCCATAACGTGAATTCCAGAACTGCACATAACATTCTAGCAATGGCCTAAACAACATTTTATACATTTCCGGCACTACCTTCCTGTTCTTAAACTCTTTACTTTGATTAATTAGGGCAAGTATACCATATGATTTCTTAGCCAAATTATCCACTGGTCCCCCAAAACTTTAAGGGACCAGCCAAGATCCTTCTGATCCTTGGTGCACCCCAGGGTCCTCAGAAAACTCCAACCATCTTGTCAAACATGACTTCCCATTCGCAAATGCATGCTGACTATGTCCAATCAGATCATTATTATCCAAGTGTCCAATTATCCCATCCTTTACTATTCCCTTATTTTGTTTGCCCTGCTTGAGTGCATCACCTCACATTTATCCAGATTAAATTCCATTTGCCACTGATCAGCCTATCAGACCAACCCATTTATATCCTGTAGTCTAAGGCAATCCTCCTCACTATTTACCATGCTATAAATTTTTGTACCAATTTTGTGAACTAATGGATCAACCCTCTGACATTCAAGCCTAAACCATTCGTATAACCCACATACAGCAAGGGCTCTGACACTGTGGGACCCCACTGGACACAGACTTCCAGTCAGAAAAACACCCGCAACCATCTCTCTCTGCTTCCTGCCACTCAGCCAACTGTGGATCTAATGTGACAAATTTCCTTCGATTCTATGAGTTTTTACCTTTGCTACCAGTTTCCTGTGTGGACCTGAAGAATTCTGCTTCCTCTAAACGTTTCACACAGCAACTATCCCAGTTATTGTTGGGGTAGTTTAAATCCCCTATCATCATTATCCTATTAACTCTCACTTCCCTGAAATTTGCCTTCATACCTGCTCTTTTATTTCTCTCCGACTGTTAGAAGGAGAGTAATATCCCAGCAGTGTGATTTCTCTTTTTTGCTATTTAAGAATTACCCATATGGCTTCTCCCAAGGAGCCTTCTAAGATGTCATCCCTCCTTACTGCTGTCATAGATTCCCTGCTCATCTGGTCTAATGTACAGACATGGCTCGATTTCAGATTCGCTTGGTAACATTTGCAAAGTGATGATTTATTATTGTATAGTCAATACGTATGTGTAAGTTGCTTTAAGGTCCTCCACTTACATTTCATACATTTCTCCCAAATGTAAATGATGTTATGTTTTAAAAAAGAGCCAATTTAATCAAACTTTCTTGAATTAACAAAAGGAGTGAGTTTATCATTTATTAAATGCAGGAAGATTTAGTAACACAACACAAATAACACCCCGATTAGAAATAAGAGGTGAGTCTAAAACTATGAAGAAAATATATTGATCGGTTTCTGAACTGATTGCGAAGAGCAATAGTTGAATCTTGCAGCAGTGCTGTGGAGGTTACCAGTGACATTGATATACAGTCAGTTTCACGATTCATAGTATTATAGATTGTTTGAGATTTTGTAATTCAGATGCCTTTCAGGTGCGATTGAGTTCTGGCATTCATGATGAGAGACATTCCTTTATTGTTCTTCTTTTAATTGGTTTTCAGCACTCAAAGTGAGAGTGGGTCTTCCTTTACCTCCAAAGCAAACGTAACTAGGAAATCGTTCTTTGACTGCGATTTTCACGGCATGCTAATGCTCAAACTCAGGATGGTACACAATAGCATTCAGTCCCTTAGTTTACTTCAGTAGAGCTGAAACTGGCTTTTTAACCACTGTATTAAAGTATTTTTCAGAGGGTAAATGCAAGAAGTGTCTGCATTTTAGGACATAATCCACAGAGTGTGGCTTCCTGTTAAGCATGGGTTCATCTGCCTCTCATCATTTTTGCACTCAATGAATCACAGTCCACCCTGTTTGCCAGGTGATTTAAGTTTAAGATAATTTAAGTTTCCCAAGCACTTTATGCATATTTCATGAGCTTTACACAGGACTTTGCCCCACAGTCATTGAATTCAAATCCACAGTTTTTCTACAACAATCCTCCTTTTGAAGACAACATGTGAGTAAAAATGTTTATGAATACTTTAAGATTCTGATCCATTGTCACAACAAGTATTATGTTCAATAAACATATATATGCGCCCACCATCAGCATTTCATAATGTTTCTACAGGATTGTCCATGTATAAGATTGAATACAGTTGCAGCTTAAGCCGTGACAAATCCATGACTTGTTGTACTTTCATTGTAATGTTTACTTTTTTATATGTCACAAATAATGCGACCAATCTTTTACCTTTCATAGAAAATAAACTCAATGATGAATGTGATCACAAAATAATAACAAAATTCAGAGATTCAATATAATAAAAAGGAATTTAAACATGTTTTGTCAGCTTGAGGGAGTGGCCTAAACCACAAGTCTTTGTTTTCCAATGAAGAATACTTTGCCTGAAATGTTAACTTTGTTTCTCTCTCCACAGGTGTGGTCAGGCTTCGAGAGTATTTACAACATTTTCTGCTTTTATTTCTGTCATTGTTTTGAATTATTTTTCAGTTGTAATTAGGTTTTGTGTGTTTTGTAGGATGACATACATGAAAGTTGACAATGCATTTCCTCCTTAAACCAATGTGGAAATAAATGGAAAGGGAGAAGAATCTTATTGCAAGATAACAAAGTGTGAAGCTGGATGAACACAGCAGGCCAAGCAGCATCTCAGGAGCACAAAAGCTGACGTTTCGGGCCTAGACTCTTCATCAGAGAGGGGGATGGGAAGAGGGAACTGGAATAAATAGGGAGAGAGGGGGAGGTGGACCGAAGATGGAGAGAAAAGAAGATAGGTGGAGAGGAGAGTATAGGTGGGGAGGTAGGGAGGGGATAAGTCAGGCCAGGGAAGACGGACAGGTCAAGGAGGTGGGATGAGGATAGTAGGTAGGAAATGGAGGTGCGGCTTGAGGTGGGAGGAAGGGATGGGTGAGAGGAAGAACAGGTTAGGGAGGCAGAGACAGGCTGGGCTGGTTTTGGGATGCAGTGGGGGGAGGGGACGAACTGGGCTGGTTTTGGGATGCGGTGGGGGAAGGGGAGATTTTGAAGCTGGTGAAGTCCACATTGATACCATTGGGCTGCAGGGTTCCCAAGCGGAATATGAGTTGCTGTTCCTGCAACCTTCGGGTGACATCACTGTGGGACTGCAGGAGGCCCATGATGGACATGTCATCTAAAGAATGGGAGGGGGAGTTAAAATGGTTTGCGGCTGGGAGGTGCAGTTGTCTATTGCGAACCGAGTGGAGGTGTTCTGCAAAGCGGTCCCCAACCTTCCGCTTGGTTTCCCCAATGTAGAGGAAGCCACACTGGGTACATTGGATACAGTGTACCACATTGGCAGATGTGCAGGTGAACCTCTGCTTAATATGGAAAGTCATCTTGGGGCCTGGGACCAGGGTGAGGGAGGAGGTGTGGGGGCAAGTGTAGCACTTCATGCGGTTGCAGGGGAAGGTGCCGGGTGTGGTGGGGTTGGAGGGCAGTGTGGACCGAACAAGGGAGTCACGGAGAGAGTGGTCTCTCCGGAAGGCAGACAAAGGTGGGGATGGGAAAATATCTTGGGTGGTGGGGTCGGATTGTGGATGGCGGAAGTGTCGGAGGATGATCTGTTGTATCCGGAGGTTGGTGGGGTGGTGTGTGAGAATGAGGGGGATCCTCTTTGGGCGGTTGTGGCGGGGGAGGGGTGTGAGGGATGTGTTGTGGGAAATGCGGGAGACGCGGTCAAGGGCGTTCTCGACCACTGTGGGGGAAAGCTGCGGTCCTTGAAGAACTTGGACATCTGGGATGTGCGGGAGTGGAATGCCTCATCGTGGGAGCAGGTGCGGCGGAGGCGGAGGAATTGGGAATAGGGGATGGAATTTTTTCAGGAGGGTGGGTGGGAGGAGATGTATTCTAGGTAGCTGTGGGAGTCGGTGGGCTTGAAATAGACATCAGTTACAAGCTGGTTGCCTGAGAGGTCCAGGAAGGTGAGGGATGTGTTGGAGATGGCCCAGGTGAACTTGAGGTTGCCAGTCACATCACCTTCCTCAGCACCTGCCTACGGAACTGGATCATCCCCATTGGACTACAGTCTACATTCAAGCCTTCCCAATTTGACCCCAACCCCAACACCCAGAAAATTCAGACCCTTCAGAAGTGTTTCTCCCTGCGAGTCCTGAAACAGACACTCACAGCCATGCGCCAGCACCTCCAGGCACTGCAATCCAACCTGCCCCAGCTCAGAGCCTCCCTCTCCCAGACCTGCAAAGGACCTCTGCTGTTTTTTATCCTCTGCAGGATCCACAGACTGAACACCCAGTTCTACTCAGCTTTACTGGATACCAAAAATCGTAAGTGCAACAAACTCACTAGCTTCTGCCACCCACAAGAGGATTCCTGCACCTCCCAAATCCCGAGCCTGTCCCTGCCCCTCCCCCACCATGCACCCGCCGCCAATGACCACAAGGACACGACCGGTGACCCCACCGATGACGTCACATCCGCCACCGCCGGGCACACCACTTCCGGGACCGCGGACACGACCTCTGCTGCAGTCACCGCCTTCACTTCCAGTTACACCACCCTCACCGCTGCTGCTGCCGCCCACCCCGTTCCTCCCACCGCCGACAGATCCCTGCCCACGGCCGATGCCAGCGGAACCCCGCCCACAGCCGACACCCTCATCGCTCCACCCACAATCTCCACAGCCAGCAACTCCAGAGAAGACAGCCACACTGAGCCCTGCCGAATCTTCACCATCCCCCCAGACCTCCCACTGACTGAGGACGAACAGTCAGTCCTAAGCAAGGAGTTCACCTTTGTCCCCCTACAACCACACATCAACGAATACCAGTCACGTTTGGACATAGAGCAGTTTTTCTGCCGCCTTCGCCTCCATGCTTCCTTCTTCAACCGGGAGCCTAACCCTCCCTCCACTGACCCCTTCACGCGCCTCCAACACAAGTCCTCCTCCTGGACACCACCCCCAGGCCTCCTACCCTCCCTCGACCTCTTCATCTCCAACTGCCGTCGAGACATTAACCTCCTCAACCTCTCCACCCCTCTCACCCACTCCAACCTCTCCCCCGCAGAACAGGCAGCCCTCTGCTCCCTCCGCTCCAACCCCAACCTCACCATCAAACCCGCAGACAAGGGTGGCGCAGTGGTAGTATGGCGCACTGACCTCTACATCGCCGAGGCCAAACGCCAACTCTCCGACACCTCCTCCTACCGCCCCCTCAATCATGACCCCACCCCCGAGCACCAAACCGTCATCTCCAACGCTATTCATGACCTCATCACCTCAGGGGACCTCCCACCCACAGGCTCCAACCTTATTATTCCCCAACCCCGTACGGCCCATTTCTGTCTCCTTCCCAAAATCCACAAACCTGCCTGCCCTGGTCGACCCATTGTCTCAGCCTGTTCCTGCCCCACTGAACTCATCTCCACCTATCTGGACTCCATTTTCTCCCCCTTGGTTCAGGAACTCCCTACGTACGTCCGTGACACCACCCACGCCCTCCACCTCCTCCAAAACTTCCAAATCCCTGGCCCCCAACACCTCATTTTCACCGTGGACATCCAGTCCTTATACACCTGTATTCCGCATGCAGATGGCCTCAAGGCCCACCACTTCTTCCTGTCCCACAGGCCCGACCAGTCCCCCTCCACCGATACCCTCATCTGCCGAGCCGAACTCGCCCTCACCCTCAACAGATTCTCTTTCGATTCCTCCCACTTCGTACAGACAAAGGGGGTGGCCATGGGCACCCGCATGGGCCCCAGCTATGCCTGCCTTTTTGTAGGTTACGTGGAACAGTCCCTCTTCCGCACCTACACAGGCCCCAAACCCCACCTCTTCCTCCGTTACATGGATGACTGTATCAGTGCCACCTCTTGCACCCCAGAGGAGCTCGAACAGTTCATCCACTTCACCAACACCTTCCACCCCAACCTCAAGTTCACCTGGGCCATCTCCAACACATCCCTCACCTTCCTGGACCTCTCAGGCAACCAGCTTGTAACTGATGTCCATTTCAAGCCCACCGACTCCCACAGCTACCTAGAATACACCTCCTCCCACCCACCCTCCTGCAAAAATTCCATCCCCTATTCCCAATTCCTCCGCCTCCGCTGCATTTGCTCCCACGATGAGGCATTCCACTCCCGCACATCCCAGATGTCCAAGGTCTTCAAGGACCACAACTTTCCCCCCACAGTGGTTGAGAATGCCCTTGACTGCGTCTCCCGCATTTCCCGCAACACATCCCTCACACCCTGCCCCCGCCACAACCGCCCAAAGAGGATCCCCCTCGTTCTCACACACCACCCCACCAACCTCCGGATACAATGCATCATCCTCGGACACTTCCGCCATCTACAATCCGACCCCACCACCCAAGACATTTTTCCATCCCCACCTTTGTCTGCCTTCCGGACAGACCACTCTCTCCATGACTCCCTTGTTCGGTCCACACTGCCCTCCAACCCCACCACACCCGGCACCTTCCCCTACAACCGCATGAAGTGCTACACTTGCCCCCACACCTCCTCCCTCACCCTGATCCCAGGCCCCAAGATGACTTTCCATATTAAGCAGAGGTTCACCTGCACATCTGCCAATGTGGTATACTGTATCCACTGTACCCGGTGTGGCTTCCTCTACATTGGGGAAATCAAGCGGAGGCTTGGGGACCGCTTTGCAGAACACCTCCGCTCGGTTCGCAATAAACAACTACACCTCCCAGTCGCGAACTATTTTAACTCCCCCTCCCATTCTTTAGATGACATGTCCATCATGGGCCTCCTGCAGTCCCACAGTGATACCACCCGAAGGTTGCAGGAACAGCAACTCATATTCCGCTTGGGAACCCCGCAGCCCAATGATATCAATGTGGACTTCACCAGCTTCAAAATCCCCCCTTCCCCCACCGCATCCCAAAACCAGCCCAGCCTGTCTCTGCCTCCCTAACCTGTTCTTCCTCTCACCCATCCCTTCCTCCCACCTCAAGCCGCACCTCCATTTCCTACCTACTATCCTCATCCCATCTCCTTGACCTCTCCGTCTTCCCTGGACTGACCTATCCCCTCCCTACCTCCCCACCTATACTCTCCTCTCCACCTATCTTCTTTTCTCTCCATCTTCGGTCCACCTCCCCCTCTCTCCCTATTTATTCCAGTTCCCTCACCCCAACCCCCTCTCTGATGAAGGGTCTAGGCCCGAAACGTCAGCTTTTGTGCTCCTGAGATGCTGCTTGGCCTGCTGTGTTCATCCAGCTTCACACTTTATTATCTTGGATTCTCCAGCATCTGCAGTTCCCATTATCTCAGAATCTTATTGCACTTTACTTATGATTTATATCTGCCATTTAGGTACCGTAAATTGGCCCTAAAATACCATCCAGACAAAAGTACGGATCCATGTGCAGAAGAAAAGTTCTTACAAATTGCAGAAGCATATGATGTTCTAAGTGATTGTGAGTATTGTAATTTTTATTATTGGAGCTATAAAATGGGGAAAAAAGATGATCGGCCAAAACAATCTCAACCTCTTTGCAAATTCGATTCACGTGAGCACTGTTACCATAATATGGTTACAATGGTGTATTTATCCGATACTATCTTTGTACTGTGTATAGAATCTCCCCAAGGGTTTGGATTTTGTGTATTATTGTTGTACTTACAACTTGATTGTAATTGATTTTAGACTCATTGCATACTGGTCTAGTGCGGAAGGATGTTGCACATTACAGAGGGACGTAGATAAGCTGCAGAGATAGGCTGAGGTGGCAAATGGAGTTTAATGTGGAAAAGTGTGAGGTGATTCACTTTGGAAGGAGTAACAGGAATACAGAGTACTGGGCTAATGGTAAGATTCTTGGTAGTGTGGCTGGGCAGAGAGATCTCGGTGTCCATGTATGTAGATCCCTGAAAGTTGCCACCCAGGTTGATAGGGTTGCTAAGAGGGCATACGGCGTGTTAGGTTTTATTGGTAGAGGGATTGAGTTTCGGAGCCATGTGGTCATTGTGCAGCTGTACAAAACTCTGGTGCAGCCACACTTGGAGTATTGCATACAGTTCTGGTTGCCGCATTATAGGATGGATGTGAAAGCATTGGAAAGGTGCAGAGGAGATTTACCAGGATGTTGCCTGGTATGGCGGGAAGGTCTTATGACGAAAGGCTGAGGGACTTGCGGCTGTTTTTATTAGAAAGAAGAAGGTTAAGAGGTGACTTAATGGAGACATACAAGATGATCAGAGGATTAGATAGGGTGGACAGTGAGAGCCTTTTTCCTCAGATGGAGATGGCTAGCATGAGAGGACATAGCTTTAAATTGTGGGGTGATATTTTTAGGACAGATGCCAGAGGTAGGCTCTTTACTCAGAGAGTAGTAAGGGCGTAGAATGCCCTGCCTGCGACAGTAGTAGACTCGCCAAGTTTAAGGGCATTTAAATGGTCATTGGATAAACATATGGATAATAATGGAATAGTGTAGGTTAGATGGGCTTCAGTTTGGTTTCACAGGTCGGCGCAACATGGAGGGCCGAAGGGCCTGTACTGTGCTGTGGTGTTCCATGTTCTATGTTCTAAATTTGCCATCTCCTAGTACAAAT
Source organism: Stegostoma tigrinum (assembly GCF_030684315.1). NCBI lineage: Eukaryota > Metazoa > Chordata > Chondrichthyes > Orectolobiformes > Stegostomatidae > Stegostoma > Stegostoma tigrinum. Next base: position 92,057,339 of record NC_081359.1, read on the forward strand.
AACTCAGAAGTATCTCCCTTGATACCTGACTTCAGTTGTTGGTAAACAATAACCTTATTTGAAGTAAGTTTTATATTGGGATGATATATGGTACATTGGTGGAATATAGATTAAATCCTCCTAAGTGAATCAATATTTATCATATGCCAATCTATCACACAGATTAACTTTCTAGGTTTTCCAAGTATTTAGTAGGATTGATAATTATAACATTTTAGTGAAGTTTAGAAATTCGGATTAATTGAAATGTGAGAATTACTCAATTTTACTTTTATTAGTAAAAAAGAAAGCGACCTATGATAAATTTGGTGAGGAGGGATTGAAAGGAGGGATTCCCATTGAATTCAGTGAAACTGGTGCTTGGACAACTGGATATACCTTTCATGGAAATGCCAACAAAATCTTCAGGGACTTCTTCGGTGGAGATAATCCGTTTGCAGGTACTTACATTAGCATTTTAAATAACAATAAGTGGTAATGTTAACATAGATGACATCATATATTATCTACTGGATTATGAATATGCTGCTTGTCTGTACATGCCAATTAGAAAAAATGCACACTATCAGTTGATGTCAGAATGTATCCTGTTTTAAGGAAAGAAAGAACTTTTTAAAATATTGATGTAATGTCCCATGTGGAAGCATCTGTGTAGCATCATAGCTTGGTTTTGAAAACAATTTCTTATCCATTGTTGCCTTATTAATCAGATCATAACATTTGTAACTGTCTTCAGTACTGAATGCCTTCATGTACTACAGCAGCCAGACCTGCATGCTGAATTCAAACCTTGGTTCTTATGGTCTGCCATCTAGTTGATTGCAACTTCGCTTGACCTGTATCCCACTGTTTTAACTGTAAGAAGCTAGATCATCACAACTTAATAAGGATAGATTTTCCTTCTTCTTGAGAGCAGTCCTAAGACACACAAAAACAATTAGGATTATTTCATTGAGATTAGAAAGACTGAGGGGTGATTTAATCAAGTTGCTCAAAATGTTATAGGTTTGGTAAGGTAGATACAAAAATTGTTTCCTCATGTGGGGAATTCAGAGCAAAAGAGGTATTATCTTCAGCTTAGAGCTGACAAATCAGGAAGAACTTTTCTTCAAACAAAGTGCAGTAGAAATCTGGAACTTCTTTCTTAAATGCTGTGGAAGCTGGGCTAATTGAAATTTGAAGACTAAGCTTTTATCAACAGTGTGCCAATCCTGACATTATTGAAACTGTGTGTTACTTCTGCTTTTTCTCATTTTGCCTTCTTTCTCAGAATGATAATTAAAATTCGAAGTCCCAATGGTGTACATTTAAAACAAATCAAATTTATCCAAGAAAAGCGCAGAAGACTAAACACGAGATGTATTTGAAACAAATCTATTTATTCCTGAAGATCTTCATAGCCATTAGGAAATAAAAAATGCTAATTTTTAACTTAATCAGAGCATTAATTACAAGAAATTACTGAATTCCTTAAAAACTCTATTCCAGCTCTCAAGAGTTTGGTTAGGGCTAGAAATTTCAATTCCTTTCTGCCCCACTGTAGCCCATATTTTTGCTTCTGGACATGATTGCAAACTTGGTGTCCCATTTTTGAATCAATAAGGGAATCAAGGGTTATGCAAAAAGAGCAGGAAATTGGAGTTGGATTATTATTAGATCAGCCTTGATCTCTTTGAATGGCAAGAGCAGACTTGATGGACGAAATAGCCTACTTCTGCTTCTACATCTTATGGATTTGAAACGGCCACATGGAGCTGGTGTAATTATGTGGTAACTTACATTATTCAATTCTGACCAGTTGGATTGAATTTGTAAAATTGTTCAATCAGCTATGAAATAATTGTGTTTTATGCAGAATTTGATTATCAATATTGTGCTTTTATGAGATGCTATACTATTCTTCACTAGCTTTTTACTTAGAATTGATTCCATTTCAAATTCACAACCTCCTCTGTCATACATCCTATCTGACACAGTATGGAGCAGAGGAACACTCCCTCCAGCTAATCATTGGGAAGATTGCCACTATCATTGTTCACAGTTTTTCAGAAGATTGTAGCTCGGGTTGTGGATGAGGTTGTGAACTTGCTCGCTGAGTCGGTGTATTTGGTTGCTGATGTTTTGTCACCCTCTTTGGAATTATTGTCAGTGCGCCTTTGGTGAAGCGTTGGTGTTCTGTCCTGCTTGTTATTTATATGCCTCAGTTTGCTGGGGCAGTTGCGTTACTTCCTGCTCTGTTTCTCAGTGGTTTGTATATCAGGTCCAGTTCAATGTGTTTGTTGATGGAGTTCTGGTTGGAATGCCATTCCCTGGTCTGTCTCTGTTCAACTCGTGGTATTATGGATGTGTTGTCCCAGTCAAATTCTTTGTCAATGAATTTTGAAATCAATAAGAATTGGTCATGTCTCTTGGTGGCTGGTTGGTCTTCGTGTATCCTTATTGTCAGTTTTCTTCAATTTGGCCCATGTAATGTTTTTCACAGTCTTTGCATGGTATTTTGTTTATTACGTTAGTTTTATTAATTGTGGGTATGGGATTCTTTATGTTTGTCAGTAGCTGTCGGCAGGGCGGTTGTTGGTTTGTGGGCTACCTTGATACCTCGGGGTCTGAGTTGTCTTGTGGTCATCTCTGATATGCCTCTGATGTATGGTAGGGTGAGTAGTGTATCTGGCCACGTTGTGTCTCTTGTTATGGTCTACCGTTGAGGTAACAGCAGATAGTGCTTTTTGGGTCGGACAACAAGCCAAATAATTAATGTTTTCAACTGTGAAAGGTTTCTGTGATGCTTTCAGATGAACAATGATTATGTTATGCAATGCTTGGCTGTTTGGAAAGATTAATACTCCTTAGACAAGTTCTAATATAGTATGGCACTCAGGACTATTAACCCATGTAGTTTGATTCTTGTAGCTGCTGTTACAATGACAGTCAGTCAGACAGCGAAGATTGATTGACTGATTTATTGTCACATTTACCGAAATAAAGTGAAAAGCTTTGTTTACGAGCAGTACAGGCAGATCATAGTGAGCAAGAGTGTACAAATCAAAAAGACTTAAACAGAGTCATACAGGTTATATTGCACAGGGTGTGAATAGACGAGTTCAATGTTAGCAAGTTCAGCATTATTTGAGGCTAGAGAGTCCCTTCATCAGTATAATCAGCGGCACGGTGACTCAGTGGTTAGCACTGCTACCTCACAGTGCCGGAGGCCTGGGTTCAATTCCAGCCTTGGGCTACTGTCTGTGTGGAGTTTGCACAATCTCCCTGCATCTGTGTGGATTTCCTCCAGGTGCTCGGGTTTCCTTGCACAGTCCAAAGATGTGTAGGTTAGTTGGGTTATGGTAGGATGCTTTGAGGGCCAGTGTGGACTTGTTGGGCCAAAGGGCCTGTTTCCACTCTGTAGGGATTCTATGATTTTTGATAACGGCCAGGAAGAAGCTGTTCCTGAACGTACTGGTGTGTATGTTCAGGCTTCTATACCAGCCTTTGATGATAATGGCAGCCTTTCTGCAGCAGTGAGCCATGTAAAAGGAGCCCATGAATGGAAGGTTGGCTTCCATGATGGTTTGTGCGGTGCACACCACCTTCTGTAGTTACTTACAGTTCTGGGCAATGCAGCTACCATACCAGACTGTTATTCACTCAGACAGTATGCTTTCAGTGGTGCATCAGTAGACGTTGGTGAGGGTCCTATGGACATGTCAAATTTCCTGAGCCACCTGAGGAAGGAGAGGCTTTGTTGTGCCTTCTTGACCATCGCATCCACGTGGTAAGTCCAGGACAGGTTGTCGGTTATCGTCACCCCTAGGAACTTGATGCTCTCCACCCTCTCAACTTCAGTTCCGTTAATGTAGATAGGGTTGTGATAGAACATAGAACATTACAGCACAGTACAGGCCCTTCCGCCCTTGATGTTGTGCCGACCTGTCATACCGATCTGAAGCCCATCTAACCTACACTATTCCACATACGCCCATATGCTTATCCAATGACGACTTAAATGTACCGAATGTCCTCCTTTCTTTTTGAAGCTAATGATCAGTTCTTTAGTTTTTCCAAAGTAGAGAGAGAGGTTGTTCTCATTGCACCACATCACCAAACCCTTCATTTCCCTTCTGTATTTTGACTCATTGTTGTTAGATATCAGTCCTGCTGTGGTGGTGTCATCGGCTAACTTGTAGGTGGTGTCTGTTCGGAATTTGGCAACACAGTCATGGGTGTACAGGGAGTACGGTAAGGGGCTGATATCGTATCCTTGTAAACCAGCAATACATTTTCAATACAAACTTCTATTTCCAATGAAGTCACACGTACCACCTACCTGCCTTGGCAGTTTTATTTTGGTTTCCCTCCCATTATGTGTACTTCAAGGACTATTTATGGCTGGCAGGGATTTACCTGGTGTACAGCTGGGCTTTAAATATGGTTCTAATGTGGAAATCCCTTGTGGAGCTGGTATTAGCAAGAAATTCCATCCCTGGTGAGCACTAGATAGCATGAATGTGGCTCCACAGAGGTTTGGTGCACAGATAATAAAGTGAGCAGTAGAGAGCTGTATGATGTAACTCACTAGACCTCAGAGAGAAATCGTCCAGGAAACTCCCTCAAACTAACCCAACCAAATCATTCATAAAATTCAGCCCAATGTCTCTATTTCCCATTCCAGCTACTCTTCTGAAAGTGAGATGGCCCATGAAGCGCTTAATTATGAACATTGTTTTTGAATGACTTTTCCATGTTGAGAAAAGGATGTTAGGCTTAACAATAAAACAGTTGCTTATAGGCACAAGTGTAAAATGCTTCCACAGTTCACCATGGAGTTAGACAGACTCTAATGGGACGTCTCGTAGCTCAGATATTAGCAATGCTGCCTCACAGCACCCGAGTTGAATTCCACACTTGGGCAACTGTCTGTGAGGAGTGTACACATTCTCCCTGTTTCTGCCATGTGCTCCAGTTTCCTCCCACGGTCCAAAGATGTGCAAGTTAGGAAGATTGACTGTGTTAAATAGCCTATAATGTTCAGAGATGTGGATGTTAGGTGCGGTAGCCATAGGAAATGTAGGGTTATAGGGAAAGGGTAAGTGGATGGGTCTGGATGGGATGCTGTTCAGGGGGTCAGTGGATTTGTTAGGCAAATGGCCTGTTTCTACATTGTATGGATTTTATGGAAAATCTCAAGGCTTTTACATCACATAGTCGCTGCCCATTTCTTTTGCAGTAGACATTTTCATGCACTACTTCTGCAGAAATAGTAGGAACTGCAGATGCTGGAGAATCTGAGATAACAACGTGTAGAGCTGGATGAACACAGCAGGCCCGAAACATTAGCCTTCCTGCTCCTCTAATGCTGCTTGGCCTGCTGTGTTCATCCAGCTCTACACGTTATCTCACTACTTCTGCTGATGTAGGAAATGCCTCGCCAAAAGTGTTGGCAGTATAATGCTATACATCACATTTTCTTCCTCACTGCTACAGCTCTTTATTTAAATTGTCTGACAATTCAACTTTTAAAGCACTAAGTTGTTTGGCTGTGTTATTTGTATTTCTGATTCGAGTAATCAGAAAATTAATTCTTTGAATGTTTAAAAATGATTTTGAACTGTCAGAAGTATAATTAGGAATGACACAAATAAAAATGCATTGCAAGGAGATAATTGGTTGGGAGCTCACTAAAATAAAGTTCCGGTTTAATAAAGTTAACTTCTCAAGGGGAGGCAGAAATTCTGACCGCCCCCCCACAGCTGTCCGTTCATTGATACAGCAGTCAAAAGGAAGTTCTCAGACAGAATGTTTAATATTTTAAAAGTGCTACTGATGAGCAGCTTGTTTGGTACATTGAAGTATGGACTCCGAATGTTAATATTAAAGATAGTCAGAGAATCAGAGAAATATAAAGCATGGAAATGGAGCCTTCGGTCCAATTTTACATGCTGATCAGATATTCTAACTTAATCCAATCCCATTTGCCAACATTTGGCACATATCCTGCCAAACCTTTCCTATTCATATACCCATCCAGATGCTTTTTAAATGTTGTAATTGTAGAGTTTCCACCATCTCATCTGGCAGCTCATTCCCTACATGCACTGACCTCTCTGTGAACAACTTGCCCCTTAGGCCCCTTTTAAGTCTTTCCTGTCACATCTTAAATCTATGCCTCTAGTTTTGAACTTGGGGAGAACTTCTCACCCTATCCATGCCCCTCATGATTTTATAAGCTTTAGTAAGGTCACACTTTAGCCTCTAACACTCCAGGGAAAATATTCCCAGCCCATTCAGGCTCTTCCTATACCTCAACCTCTCCAGCCCTGGCAACATCCTTGTAAATCTTTTCTGAATCCTTTCAAGTTTCACAACATCTTTCGCGTAGCAGGGAGACCAGAGTTGAAAGCAGTATTCTCAAAGTGGCCTCACCAATGTCCTGTACAGCCACAACATGACCTCCCAACTCCTAAACTCATGCACTGATCAATAAAGGCGAGATTACCAAACATCATCTTCACTGTCCTGTCTACCTGCAACTCCACTTTCTAGAAACTATAAACCTGCACCCTAAGGTCTCTTTGTTCAGCAACACTGCCTAGGACCCTACTATTAAGTTTCAGTCCTGCCCTGATTTGCCCTACCAAAATTCAGCACCACACATTTATCTGAATTAGACTCCATCTGACCAAGGTCCCATTGATCTCTGAAGTAACCTTCTTCGCTGCCCATTACACCACTAATTTTGGTGTCATCTGCAAACTTACTAACCATACCTCCTATATTCACATCCAGATCATTTATATAAATAACAAAGGTAGTGTACCCAGCACTGATCCTTGCAGCCCACCCATGGTCAAAGGGCTCCAGTCCAAAAAGCAACCCTCCATCACCACCCTCTGGTCCTACCTGTGAGTCAGTTTTGTATCTGATTGGCCAGTTCTCCCTGTATTCCATGTGATCTAACCTTGCTAACTAGCCTACCATGCAGAACCTTGTTGAATGCCTTACTGAAAATCCAAACAGACAATGTCAACTGCTCTGCCTTCATCAATCTTCTTTGTCACTTCTTCAAAAAATTTAACCAAGTTAGTAAAATACGATTTCCCATGCACAAACCCATGTTGACTATCCCTAATCAGTCCTTGTCTTTCCAAATACATGTAAATCCTGTCCCTTAGAATCCCCTCCAACAACTTACCCACCACTGATGTCAGGCTCACCAGTCTGTCGTTCCCTGGGTTTTCCTCACCAACTTTCTTAACTAATGGCAACACATTAGCCAACTTCCAGTCTTCTGGCACTCCACCCATGGCTATGGATGATACAAATATCTCAGCAAGGGGCCAGCATTCACTTCCATAGCTTCCCACAAAGTTTCATGGTACACCTGATCTAGTCCCAGATATTTATACAGCTTAATGCTTTTTAATACGTCCGGCACCTCCTCACGTATAGTAATGAGAAACAAAGAGATGTGAGCACTTAAAATTGAGTATTCTCCAATTTGAACACAGAGATGGCAGGAGCACCACTTGTCATGTATGACTGCCCTTGCACAATCTTCTTGGATCAAGCCTCTTTCAATATTCAGAGTGAACCTCCATATAGAGGTTATAGAGTCAGACAGCATAGAAACAGATCCTTTAGTCCAACTTGCACATGCCAACCAACGTTCCCAAACTAAACTAGTCCCATTTGCCTGTCCTTGGCCCAGACCCCTTTCCTATTCATGTACGTATCTAATGTCTTTTAAATGTTGTAACTGTACCTGCATCTATTACTCCCTCTGGCAATTCATTCCACATATAGAACATATATAGAACGTTACAGCACAGTACAGGCCCTTCGGCCCTCGATGTTGTGTCGACCTGTCATACCGATCTCAAACCCATCTAACCTACACAATTCCATGTATTTCCATATGCTTGTCCGATGACGACTTAAATGTACCTAAAGTTGGCGAATCTACTACCGTTGCAGGCAAAGCATTCCGTTCCCTTACTACTCTCTGAGTAAAGAAACTACCTCTGACATCTGTCCTACATCTTTCACCCCTCAAATTAAAGCTATGCCCCCTCGTGCTTGCCGTCACCATCCTTGGAAAAAGGCTCTCCCTATCCACCCTATCTAACCCTCTGATTATTTTATATGTTTCAATTAAGTCACCTGTCAACCTTCTTCTCTCTAATGAAAACAGCCTCAAGTCCCTCAGCCTTTCCTCGTAAGACCTTCCCTCCATACCAGGCAACATCCTAGTAAATCTCCTCTGCACCCTTTCCAAAACTTCCACATCCTTCTTATAATGCGGTGACCAGAACTGTACACAATACTCCAAAAGTGCAGCCGCACCAGAGTTTTGTACAGCTTCACCATAACCTCTTGGTTCCGGAACTCGATCCCTCTATTAATAAAAGCTAAAACACTGTATGCCATCTTAACAGCCCTGTCAACCTGGGTGGCAACTTTCAAGGATCTGTGTACATGGACACCGAGATCTCTCTGCTCATCTACACTGCTAAGAATCTTACCATTAGCCCTTTACTTTGCCTTCCGGTTACTCCTACCAAAGTGCATCACCTCACACTTGTCTGCATTAAACTCCATTTGCCACCTCTCAGCCCAGCTCTGCAGCTTATCTATGTCTCTCTGCAACCTACAGCATCCTTCGTCACTATCCACAACTCCACTGACCTTAGTGTCGTCTGCAAATTTACTAACCCACCCTTCTACGCCCTCATCCAGGTCATTTATAAAAATGACAAACAGCAGTGGACCCAACACTGACCCTTGCAGTACACCACTAGTAACTGGTCTCCAGGATGAACATTTCCCATCAACCACCACCCTCTGTCTTCTTTCAGCAAGCCAATTTCTGATCCAAACTGCTATATCTCCCACAATTCCATTCCTCTGCATTTTGTACAATAGCCTATTGTGGGGAACCTTATCGAACACCTTGCTGAAATGCATATACATCACATCAACCGGATTACTCTCATCTACCTGTTTGGTCACCTTCTCAAAGAACTCAATAAGGTTTGTGAGGCACGACCTTCCCTTCACAAAACACTATGAACCATCCTCAGTGAGAAGATGGTGCCCCTCAGGCCCCTTTTAAATTTTTCTCCTCTCACCTTACATAATTTACCTGTGACTGGAAATTTTTTTGATCATGTGTAAAGTATATTACAAGATGTGAGTGTAATCCAGACGATAGTGGACAAGCTGACTGCACAAAAGTTTTGTATGTTTTGCCTATCTAAATTTCTTTGTCACAACCCCTTTGGCTGCAAAATCTATCTTATAATGTCCATGTTTTACTTACACCCCTATATAATTTTAAGTAGTGCAATTGAACTATGGCAAACTGTATTATTTTTACAAGCAATTGGAGAGCAAAGTGAATTTAGCTGGAAACTGTCTCAAAAGGAATTGTACAAAAGTGTAATGAATAGAGCAAGTGCACTGCCACAGTTGTCCATAACCGAAAGTTATCATCCTTTACTCTGCAGATTTTTTTGATTCAGATGGAGACATAAATTTGGGATTTGGAGGGCTACAAGGCCGAGGAGTTAAGAAACAAGATCCCCCTATTGAAAAGGATCTATATTTGTCTTTAGAAGATCTATATCACGGATGCATGAAGAAGATCAAAATCTCACGCAGGGTATAGTGATATTATTTCAAGAAATTACAATGAATAATACAATTGCATTTTTATCTTATGGAACAGCTTGGGATTGGACATGAAGGGAATTGGATTCACTGAGTGTAACTACACTGCTCCATCTATTGTCAGACCGACAACTATAGTTAACTCAGAGTTTATCCAAAGTTTAACCTCAGATCATCTGGCACATATAACGTAGAGCATTATTTCTTTTATCTTCTGTGGGATGTGGGACTTGCTGGCATTGTTGCCCATTTCTGATTGCTCATGAGCAGAGTGGCTTGCCAGGATATTTCAGAAGGCTGCTAGCAATCAACAGCAGAGCTATGAGTCTGGAGTCACATGTGGGCCAGACTGGCTAAGGACAGCAGATTTTCTTCTCTCAAGTAAACCAGAATTTTTTTTAAAAATCAACATATTTTTTGGAGAGGCAGAGTAATTACGTATCGTGGTGAAATAGATTTTCATGGTACCATTACTGGGACTGGATTTATTAGTTGTATTTAAATTCTCGACAGACACTGGTGAGATTTGAGCCCTTGCTCTCAGGATGTGAGTCAAGGCCTCTGGATACTAGGCTGGTGACATGACAATTACACCACTGCCTCCCTCTAGTTATTGTAATAGGTGGTAAATTTCTGACTGAATTTTTTACAATGTTATTTTGTTAAAATTCCTTCATTACTTTTCAAACAGGTTATGAATGAAGATGGTCACACTTCAAGCATTAAAGATAAAATCCTGACTATTCAGGTTAAACAAGGCTGGAAACCAGGAACTAAAATCAGATTCCCAAATGAAGGAGACCAGGTAGGATTTGTGTTATCTCTCCTCTAAATTTACTTGTGGACCCTAGCTGTTGTCTTGTTAAATTTGTGCTGCACTCCACACAAAGCCAATATGTCCTTCTGAAGGTATGGTGCACAGAACTGCTCGCAGCACTCCTTCCGTGTTCTAACCAGGGTTTTGTGCAGTTGAGAATGAATTCTACCTGCTTGCATTTTAGTCCCCTAGATTTTCCAGAATTCCAGTAGCCTTTTTGATTACTTTGTGTATCTCACAGAATCACAGAACTATTACAGTGCAGAAGGAGGCAATTCGGCTTACCTTGCCTGCACCGACTCTTATTGTCTAGTCTGACACAACCATCTAGTGTTAATCTCCTGCCTTTTCCAGTATCCTTGCACACTATTACTACCCAAAAAGTCATTTAATGCCCTCATTAATGCCTTAATTGAATTTCACCAGCCTGTTCATGACATTTTAATGATCCATCAACCTGGCCCCCCAAATTTTTTTGGACCTCATTGTTTGTAGTCCTTCACCAATTGGAAAGTACCTGTCCAGTGTTCTCTTAGTTGCTGTTTATGAACAGATGGTGAGGAAGCTGACATGTGCTGAAGGACAACATGTGTCACTATCATTGCCACTGTTATTTTCCCTGATTCTGCCTTTGAACATTTTCACTGATTTTCAGGTGAGTAGACCTCAAATGATGAATTACATAATGAATGACTTTAATATTTAAGCCATTAATATGACCACCAAGGACATATGCCTCTCTAATATTGATGCCTTCCTCCGCAAGATGGAACAAAACTTTGAATTTATATTTTCCTTGAGAACCATAATCTTTTGTCAAGTCATTGGCACCTGTTGTGACAGCCCAAATGCGGTATTCCTGGATGTGTCTAAAATCACATGCAGATTATTTATTGCCTAGGAGGTTTCTGGTTGGAAGTGGACTGCTACACTTCAGCCATGGTGATGAATCTCCTTGGCAAGCCTTCTGAAACCTGATATAACTGCTTGTGAAAAGTGGAGATAGGGAAGGATCTCTTATTGTGATGAACTATCTCCTGGCTTGTTCCTGACACCTGTGCCTAGTGCTGTAAATATTACACTGTATTTTAGTAATCTATTGGAATAAATTTTGAGAAGTAAATGCATTTTCAACAATGGGTTCTATTAAGAAAAATGTAGCATGAACATTTCAAAATGTTCAAAACTAGAGGGCATAACCTTAAGGAGGGAAGAGAAAGATTTAAAAGGGACCTGAGGGTCATCTTTTCATACAGAGAGTGTTTCATATGTGGAATGAACTGCCAGAGGAAATGGTGGATGCAGGTGCAGTTACAACATTTAAAAGGCATTTGGACAAGTACTTGAATAGGAGATGCTTACAGGAATATGGGTCAAATGCAGGCAAATGGGGCTAGTTAACTTCAGGATACTTGGCATGGGTGAGTTGGACTGAAGGATCTGTTTCTGTGCTGTTCGACTCTATGACTCTATGAACGCTTGTGGGCACTGCCCTTCAGAGATATGATTTATAGGCATTGGGTCCCATCCAAATTTTTCTGGTAACAGAAGACTTCATCTGATCACCCACATTTGATTTCTCAGATACCTCTATACAATCAAGATCGTAGCTATGAGTCAAAATTTACACTTCAGAGTAGCTCAGTAGCTTAACAATCTGATCACTATTATCTTTAAATCAGGAAGACTGCTTCTGCCCACCTCCACAACACAGTTCACTTCAGCCTTCATTAAACTCTTGTTCACAAAACTAGTTCCTCTGGAATCACCTATTCAACATTTCCTTTACCTTCCAAACTTGTGATCTGTACCATCTAGAACAAAGACAGCAGATACATGGGAACAACACCACCTATAAGTGCCTCTTCAAACTACATGCTGTAGTGACTTTTAGAGATTAGATTAAATATTAGATTCCCTACAGTGTGGAAACAGGCCCTTCAGCCCAACAAGTCCACACCGCACCCAGACCCATTCCCCTATAACCCACACACCCCTGAACACTACGGGAAATTTAGCATGGCCGATCCACATAGCCTGCACATATTTGGACTGTGGGAGAAAACCGGAGCATCGGAGGAAACCCATGCAGACACAGGTAGAATGTGCAAATTCCACACAGACAGTTGCCCGCGGCTGGAACCGAACCTGGGTCCCTGGCACTGTGGCACTGCCGTGCTGTCCACTGTGCTGCCCATAGACCTTTCATACATTCATGTTGGCATTCTGATTAGCTCAATTTTCCAAACGGCCAGTAGGCCCCAAATAAGATTTTGGTGTAGAAACAAAGCACTGGAGAAACTCAGCAAGTCTGGCAGCATAGGTACTGACAGAAACAGTATTAATATGGAGTCTGACTCCTCCTTATAGCTGAAAAGGGCTGGAAAACTGCATTTTTTTAAACTGCTAAGGACAGAGGAATAAGTGGGATAAGTTGTAAGAATGTTCCGAGCCCGTTGCTGGCTAGGTTGCATTTATTGCCCATCCCTAATTACCCAGAGGGCAATTAAGAGTCAACCACATTGCTGTGGGTCTGGAGTCACATGTAGGCCACAGCAGATAAAGATGGCAATTTCCTTTCCTGAAGGACATCAGTGAGTACAGGATTACAAGATGCTAATGGTGGTGATATCTTGCCAGTTGTTCACTGTCACTGGTTCAAAATCCTGGCACCCTCTCCCTAACAGCATGGCAGATATAACTAAAGCGCTTGGACTGTAGTGATTCAAGAAGGAGGCTCACCAGTACCTTCTCAAGGGCATTCAGAAATGGGCAATAAATGCTGACTCAGCCATCAACGCCTACAATAAATGAATAAACATGCAATGATTACAACTATTCAACCTATTTTTCACTAAGTCCCATTCCCCCATTATCCCTCCCTGTGATTTGCACATGCTGCTTCAATACATTGAATATTTTCCTTATTTTTAATTGGTTCCATTGTATTGTCCCATTCTATATCTACAGTCATTTCTGCTATTCTTTAACGTTAAACAACCCTCAGTACCCTGACTGCCTTATTATCAGTCTCATTCATTTTGTCCAATATCTTCAGACAATATGCATTTATTCTCTAGAAATTCTCCCTAAATTTTTTTTAACCTTTCTATTTCACTCCACCTTTAAAAACCTCTTCATAACCCATATTTTCAACCAAGTTCAGAGTTACATTTATAGCACATCCATCATGGGTCAACAATAGCTTCTTCAGGAGATGGTAAGAACTGCCGATGCCGGAGAATCTGAGATAACACGGTGTGAAGCTGGATGAACACAGCAGGCCAAGCAGCATCAGCGGAGCAGGAAAGTTTGAAGTTTTGGGTCAAGATCCTTCTTCTGAAGGGTCTTGACTCTATAGTTTCTTTACTTTTATATTTGTTATTCTCCACCTCTGTCCCCACCCCATAAATCATCTTGGAATTTTTAATACAATAGATGCCTAGAATGGAATTCATCACTGCTTTTCATATAGAAAGCCATTTCCAAAATTATTGTTTTTGTCTAATGCTTGCCGTTTCTAAAGCATCTTAAAAACAAAAAAGAGGCTAAATAAAAGATGTCCCGTACATTGCAAAATAATTAAAACCAGGACACACAATTCTGGCAACTCAATGCTGCCCTCTGTGATTTTAAACTATGCACTCAGCATCGTTTACAGGATTTGTAAACAAGGTTAGATTTAATCTATCTAAATTTATAATTTTTTTATAGATGTTTCCAATTAAAGTGCTTGTTTATACTGTAAATGGCTACTCACCATGCTTTGTTTAAATTAATCTTTTTATCTCAGTTTATTGATTTATAATTGGATGCAATGAGATAACAATCCAGTGACTGCACATGGAGTGATTTTTCAGCCTTGAGGGGAATGCATCAATTTCTAAAACAGCTCAGTCAAGTGGTTGCTAACTGTGAAGCCAGCCATATCTGCCTTGACTACTAAGCTTCAGATTCTACTTGATATTCATCCCTAGTACGCACTTGCCTAGCCTGTCATGTGTTTGACTTCTGTGCTATCTGACATGCATATTCATGTGATATGTGCTGCCTGTAATGAACTGCTGCATCTCATGGTTTTTATGCCTTGTGCTGAGTCATGTCAAGTTACAATTTTTGATGAGTTTGACGTAGAGTCATGGAGATGTACAGCACGGAAACAGGCCTTTCGGTCCAACTCGTTCATGCTGACCAGATATCCTAGATAAACCTAATCTCATTTGACAGCATTTGGCCCATATCTCGCTAAACCATTCCTCATCATATACCCATCCAAACACCTTTTAAATGTTGTAGCTGTACCAGCCTTCACCACATTCTCTGGCAGCTCATTCCATACATGCAGCACCCTCTGCATGACAAAGTTATCCCTTAGGTCCCTTTTAAATCTTTTCCCTCTCACTTTAAACCATGCCCACTAATTTTGGATTTCCCCATCCCGGGCAAAAGACCCTGTTTATTTACCTTATCCATGCCCCTCATGATTTTATAAACCTCTATAAGGCCACCCCTTAGCCTCCATAGCTCCAGGGCAAATAACCCCAGCCTATTTAGCCTCTCCCTATAGTTTAAAACCTCCAACCCTGGCAACATTCTTGTGAATCTTTCCGGAACCTTTTCAAGTTTCACAATGTCTTTCCCATAGCAAGGAGACCAGAACAGTATTGGTTGTTTTTATCCGGCTCTCATTTTCTTTCCTGTCCTCTTCAGTCCTCTCCTCTATTAGAGAAACTCCACTTTTTTAAACTCTGTCCTCTAGTTCTAGATCTCCCCACAAGACAAACATCCTCTCAGTATCCATCCTGTCAAGATATTATGCATTTCAGTAAGACCACTTTTCATTCCTCTGAGCTACAATGGTTTTGGCCCAATCAGCTCACTTTTTCCGTAAGTCAAGCTCTTCATCCTGGCAATCAGTTGGTGAACGTTCTCTGAATTGCTTCTAATGCATGATACCCTTTCTTAAGTAAGGATACCAAAGCTGTACACAATACATTTGATGTGGTCTAACCCAGACAACTGTAGTTTAATCTATACAACTGTAGGAACATTTCCCTTTTATATACTAGATCCCCCTTGTAATAAATGCCAACATTTCATTTGTTTTAATCACATGATACAACTGTACACTTACCTTTATTGATTCAAGCATAAGGACACTCAGATCCCTCTATTCACAGAGGCCAGCAGTTTCTCTCAGTTTCCCTTGAGGAGGGTTTCAAGGCTAGATGAGAATTTCAGTGGTAAATGAAAAGGGCCCGATTTGCATGCTTTAACATCTCATTATTCGTTAATCTCACCTCAATTATATGAAGACTGCTATTCTCCTAAATATTGGTGAAAAATTAGATTGTGCCAATTCCTAACGTGAATGTCACAGTGACTTTGGTCCACCTCCCCCTCTCTCCCTATTTATTCCAGAACCCTCTCCCCATCCCCCTCGCTGATGAAGGGTCTCGGCCTGAAACGTCAGCCTTTGTGCTCCTGAGATGCTGCTTGGCCTGCTGTGTTCATCCAGCTTCACACTTTGTTATCTTGGATTCTCCAGCATCTGCAGTTCCCATTATCTCTGACACAGTGACTAACTGGCAACTGCAGCTTGGTAGTGTCTTTTCCGGTCCTTCCTGTTGATCATCATTCCCTGATGTCTCAGGGCATGCTCCCTGGACAGCAACCACCTCAACCCTTTTATCCATCAAAGTTGACATTGGCAAAACATCAGCATCACCACCTCTTCATAGCACATCTTGGATTAACCACACTTAACTTCTGCACTTTGGAACTCCCTGAAACGTTATGCTCCCGTGATGCCACACTGCATGCAGGGACACACACCATCTCATGCATTGATACAGGGTATTCAGCTTGCTTTTGTAGCACTTACTTTGCATGAATTGAGATTTGATTTGATTCAGTTTGATTTGATTTGATTTATTTGTTGTCACATGTACCGAAGCACGGTGAAAAGCTTTGTTTACGAGCAGTACAGGCAGATCATAGTAAGCGAGGACATACAGATCATAGGGTGAAAATAAAACTTAGAAACATACAGGTTACATTGCACAGGGCATGCACTAGGCAAGATCAACATCAGCAAGATCAACATTATTTGAAGTTAGAAAATCCATTCATCAATCTAATAATGGCCAGGAAGATGCTGTTCCTGAACCTACTAGTGCATGTGTTCAAGCTTCTCTATCTTCTGCCTGACGGAAGTGGTTGTAGGTGAGCATTACCAGCATGCAATGGGTCTTTGATGATGTCGGCAGCCTTTTTGTGGCAGTGAGCCTTTGTAAATGGAGTTCTTGGATGGAAGGTTGGCTTCCATGATGATCTGGGCTGTGCACACAACTTTCTGTAGTTTTGTATGGTCGCGGGCTGAGCAATTGCCGTTACCGGCCGTTGTGTAACCAGACAGTATGCTTTCAATGATGTATCTATAAAAGTTGATGAGAGTCCTTATGGGCATGCCAAATTTCCTGAGCTGCCTGAGGAAAAAGATGCGTTGTTGTGGCTTCTTGACTGTCATATCTGTATGAGAAGTCCAGGGACAGGTTGTCAGTTATCGTCGCTCCTCAGAACTTGACGCTGTCCATCCGCTTAACTCAGCTCCTTTCATGTAGATGGGGACATGTTCTCCTCCTTTCTTTCTGAAGTCAATGATCAGTTTTTTAAGTCCTGCCGATGTTGAGAGAGAGGTTCCTCTCACTGCACCACGTCACCAAGCCTTCTATCTCCTTTATGTATTCTGACTTGCTGTTGTCAGATATCCGTCCTACCACAGTGGCATCATCAGTGAACTTGTAGATGGCATATGTTTGGAATTTGGCAACACAGTTGTGGGTGTACAGGGAGTACAATAGGGGGCTGAGGATGCATCCTTGGGGGATTCCAGTGTTGAGTGTTGTCTATCTTCACTGGTTGCAGTCTGTGCATCAGAAAACTAAGGATCTGGTTGCAGAGGGTGGAACCAAGACTAAGGTCTCAGAGATTTGAGATCAGTCTGGAGGGAATAATGGCGGAGCTGTAGTCGATGAGCAGAAGTCTGATGTAGGTGTCCTTGTTGTCCAGGTGCATGCCTGTGTCTGGCCTTACATTTCAGTACAAAAAGCCAGGCAGTCATTCGTGTTTGCCAGCACAGAGCAGCCAAGGGGTTAGGCAGATTATAGTGTTCTACTGTGGTACATAATGTCACATCTACAACAGGTGCCGCAACCCCATGCTGCAAACACACTGCATGCCCATCAACAAAATATCTGAAAGTCTAAGAGTACAGTCCTTGGTCAAGCTAAGGGGTACTATGGTCAGTCAGGGCATGGCACCATGCTCAGTTAAGGGCATTGTTCAATCCCAGTCCAGGGGTTTGGCTATTGTCATTTAGGTGCTTGAAGTGGTCATAGCCCTCTCCTGTGAGCTTGAAAATTCTCTCCTGATAGTGGGCGAGAAGATGAATGCCAGCCACCTGTCCCCACCTGTCAGGCCAAAATCAGCCTGATTATGTGCCGTTTTTCTCTGTGATGAGACTAGTAGATTCAGTAAGGTAAGAGTGGCTGGCACAATTAGTGGTGATTCAGGAGCAGGAAAGTGGTGAGATATGTCGTGTGAATGAGTAGGAAGCATAGAGAACAAATAGACTTACTTGTTTGAGTGGAATTGGATGGTTGAGCATCATTGAGGGAAGATAGAGATCATAAGGTCAGAGACAGTTACAGGGCAGAAAGAGGCCCTTCAATCCATCGTGTCTATGTTAGTCAAAAACAACCACTTAACTATTCTGCAGGAACAGCAACTCATATTCTGCTTGGAAACCCTGCAGCCCAATGGTATCAATGTGGATTTCACAGGCTTCAAAAGCTCCCCTCCCCCAAATGCATCCCAAAATCAGCCCAGCTCGTCCCTGCTTCCCTAACCTGTTCTTCCTCTCACCTATCCCCTCCTCCCACCTCAAGCCGCACCCCCATTTCCTTCCCACTAACCTCATCCCGCCCCCTTGACCTGTCCATCCTCCCTGGACTGACCTATCACCTCCCAACCTCCCCACCTACACTCAGCTCTACAGGCTCCATCCCCGCCTCTTTAACTTGTCTGTCTCCTCGCCACCTATCTTCTCTATCCATCTTCAATCCACCTCCCCGTCTCTCCCTATTTATTTCAGAACCGTCTCCCCCTCCCCCATTTCTGATGAAGGGTCTTGGCCCGAAATGTCAACTTTTCTGCTCCTAAGATGCTGCTTGGCCTGCTGTGTTCACCTAGCTCTAGACTTTGTTGTCTCACTTAACTATTCGAACCCCATTTTCCACACTTGGCTCATAGACTTGTATGCCTTGCCATTGCAGGTGCACATCTAAATGCTTCTTAAATATTATGAAAGTTCCTGTCTCTGCATGTAATAATGAGAGTGTGATAGACCATGAACCTTTGTGGGAGGTGGGTGCAGTTGCAGAGTTACAGTAAGTGTGAGGTTGCAGAGATATTCTTGCAGAATATATAAGTTTGTTACCTTTCTTGAGTCAATGTTGCGTGTTCCTCAAGACTGTGGATACTGACCCAAGTGGCATCTTTGGCCAGGCTGGCAGCACCTAGTGCCATGATTTCATTTGGTAGCACTGAAGAAAGACACTGGTATCTTCTGCTGTACAATGCTGTAAACTGGGAGAGTGGAGTGTGTAGCGGGACCTGGGTATTCTTGTGTACCAGACACTGAAGGTAAACATGCAGGTGCAGCAGGCGGTAAAGAAGGCAAATGGTATGTTGGCCTTCATTGCAAGAGTTTTTGAGTACAGGAGCTGTTGTTGTTGTACAGAGACCACACCTGGAATATTGCATGTAGATTTGGTCTCCTTTTCTGAGGAAGGATGCTGTTGCTCTCAAGGGACTGCAGCGAAGGTTTACCAGGCTGATTCCGGGGATGGCAGGTCTAACATATGAGGAGAGATTGATTAGGTTGCGATTGTTTTTGCTAGAGTTCAGACAAACGAGGGGGCATCTCATAGAGACTTACAAAATTCTAACAGGACCGGACAGGGTAGATGCGGTAAAGATGTTCCCGAAGGTTGGTGTGTCCAGAACCAGGGGCCACAGTTTGAGGATTCAGGGTAGATGATTTAAGACGGAGATGAGGAGACATTTCTTCACCCAAACAGCGATAAGCCTGTGGAATTCATTACCACAGGAAATAGTTGATGCCAAACATTAAATGTATTCAAGAGGCAACTAGATATAGCACTTGGGGTGAATGGGATCCAAGGTTATGGGGAGAAAGCAGGATTAGGCCATTGAGTTGGACAATCAGCCATGATTGTGAAGAATGGCAGAGCAGGCTCGAAGGGCCGAATGACCTTCTCTTGCTCCTATCTCCTATGTTTCAATGTTTCTCCACCAAGATGTTTAGATCCCTGTCCACAAACTAGGGTGCCATCTATCCTTTGTGAACCATTCATCTCCTTTTGGTTTGTGATAGGACAATACACTGTGAAGGTTAGTTCCTTGCTTGCCACATTTATAATGGCGCACAGTTGGAATTTGAAATGGCACTCATAGCATGCATGTCAGAATGCCCTGGCAGTTCCATCTCTATTGACCATAAGATTGCGCAAGAGCAGCAGCATGTGGTGGGTTGCACAAGTAATAAAGTGAACAGCAGAGAATTGTGTGAGAAAAGTCACCAGTGCTCCTGGAAGGAAGCCCTCCATGAAATTCCCTGAAATTAACACTTAGCCAAAACATGGGAAAATTCTGCTGATTATCCTCTCTTTATGTCTAATTTTTGTGTCATTGGCAGATTTAGCTGCCAGACATTGGATTCTTCATCCATTCGTCTCTGTTCCTCAGTGTTATTTAGTCAAATTCCTGGAATTCCCCCCTTAATGGTATTGAGGGTCTACTCATAGCACAAGACTGTAGCAGTTCAAGAAGTCAGCTCACCACTGCCTTCTCAAGGGCAACTAGAGACAGGCAATAAATCTTGGCCAGCAGTCATGCCCGCACTTCACAAGTGAGTAAAAGAAAAATTCGTTGATATTAATTATAAATAGTTGAGGCCCCAACACCTGTGCTATCCCACTAGTAAAAGCTTGCTAACTTGAAAAAGAATCACTCAAACCTCCATCAATGTTAATATTATATTCCCATTTATTGAGCTCCTATTTTGTTTAGTAACCTATAGGTATTCCTTTATCCGCCTACTTGCTACTTCCTAAAAGAACTCTAATAAATTAGTGAAACATGATTTTGCTTCCACGAAATATTGTTGACTTTGCTTGATTGTATTATATGATTCTTCTCCTCTCTTCCTTACCCCTCCCATTGTCATGATAACCCTAAATGTTTATGTCAAAAGCTACTTTCAGGTTGCAACAGGTAGTATCAGTGACTTTCCATATTTTCAGTGCATCATGGAAGACAAGCTACAATAATTTTCCAATGGAGACAGCAAAGTAGACTGAGACCATCAGGCATTACCTACGTCCTAGAATTGCCCAGCGTTTAAGATGCCAGAGGTGACATCACCATTGCCTTGTGTATTACACATTACAAGCCTAGCATCTTTATCAATCAAAGAGTTCCAGTCCCTTAACATCAATCTGTTTTGTCATGTCAAGGAACACATCATGCAGAGCTGTGCCTAACAGGAGACGTAATTCAGTCATCGTGAAACTGTGCTTGTTCCCATCTTTACTTCACTCAGGCTGTCATGTTATTGAGAGATTATGGAGTATGGAGGCTATTTTGTCCAGACACAGTTTATGACCCATTTCAGAAATGAAAGAAGACCTGTCAAGCAGGCTAAAGTGAAAGCCAGACCCCTGTTAATATCCATTGACCATACCTTTTTATTTTTCTTTAGTTTTGATTGTGGACTAAAATGGAAAGGACTGTGGAAGGAGTTACTGCCCATTTAGCAACAAGGCACTGGAGTTTATCATGAGTTGTGTTTACACACTGAGGTGTGTGTGCATAGTGGGATATCTCCAGCAACACATTGCTGATGAGTTTGTGCAATAGTGATTAGTTGTGGGTGCTAAAAGTCATCAGCTTGACATCAAATCTCTGAATGGTTCCTGAACAGATTAACAACTTGGGTATTTACAACTGAGGGGCTGAAGTATTTGGGCCCAGAAGAGTCATAAGAAAACTAAACTCACTTCCCACTTTACAGAAAAAGCTGTCAGAGCCGTGGTGAAAAAGGTGATGGAAAGAAGCTCAGTCCTCTTCCAGGATGATTGCAGCAAGAGGCCACCCCATCAGACCCAGACAACTTGGCATAAATAGTAGCATGGGTCTGTGCTGTCTCCATTGTGAAAATGAATGGCCAGCAATTCTGCAAGAAGTTCTCCCGCACTCTGCAAGGATAAGTGGGACCATATTCTCCCTGCTATCTCACACTCACAGAGCCAACAATAACTTTGTAAGCACCTCACCTAGGATGATGGACTGCAGCGTCATATGCATCATATCCAGGTTCTGAGGAAGGATCAATTGACCTGAAATGTTAACTCTGACTTCTGTCCACAAATGCCGAGCTTTTCCAGCAATTTATATTCTTGTTTCTGATTCACGGCATTGGTAGTTCTTTTTTTCAGTTTTTTTACTTAATCATTCACTTGCACCCTCCAGTAACCCGGCGATTTTTTTTCCTTGTTGTATGATCTATTTACATTAGACACATCGGCACAATCTAATGATAATTTCACTGGCATGTTTCGTAGCTGTAACATTACCATTGATGTGTTTGCTTTATCCCCAGAGTCCATTACTCTGGAGGTTTCTGTGTCCTTGCTGGCCCTACATCATGGCTAATGTCTCCAAACTTACTTAAACAACTCATCGTAGGTCATGCTTACACTGCTGTTTAAACTTGTTCAAGCAGTAGGGGAGTCTGTAAATAGGCCAGCACTAGAAGGTGTGAACAAAGTGAGATTCAGTTTGACAGCAACAATCTGATTGGCTTCTAAATAGCTGAACAGCTTGTAGGTTTGAACAATACTGGATCACCAGGAGGGGAGATGGTGTGCCTTTCTCTCCAGTAAAATATTAAAAGCCTGAAAAAAACAGTTATTTTTCTACACCAGTTGCTGTAAGCTGTGGCTTTTAATCAACTGCTAAGAAATTTTGTAAATAATGGAGCAGTTGCCTATGCTTCCTGTGAATAAGTGAGAAAAGAACCTGGAGAAGAGAGAGATCAAAGAACATAAAGTTGTGGCAAGCAGGAAGACTACCTTAACAAACCGTCAGGAATCCTGAGAGGTTCTGGCATTAATGAATACTTTCATGTCAGACAAGATAGCACAAGCAGAGTGCCATAGTTTATGGGGTGTACTGGGGAGAATTGAATGAGAAGACACGCTAGAGCTCACATTTTCCATGAAACTCCCTGATATTGGTAATTTCTGGTAAAATTCAGCATATTAACTTTGTTTCTCTGTCCAGACACTGCCAGACCTGCTGATTATTTCCTCTATTTTCTGTTTCTAAACACCTTTATCAGGTTTGATTCTCATTAGTGGTGTCACATTTTCCCTCTGCCTCACCCAATACCATTTCTAAAAACAATAATGGTGTTGCTTTTGTCTTTGAATCATTTTGACAAACTTGAAGCATGAATATTATGTGTACCTAGAATAACACTGACAGGCACAAAGTGTGTGAGTCCCACTTGTGTGCTCCCATTTTCTGGCACAATTATATTTTGTGGCTGGTGAACCCTTATGCATGTGATCATTATTTCCTTCTATGCATAGTAAAACTAAGGTCACCATAGCTCCAGAGGACCACAGGGTTGTTCTCTAATTAGGCAGAGACGACTGTTGGTGAGTTTAACCTGAGGGTCACCATGCCTCAGGCAAGGAGAGAGGTTGAGAAGGTACGACCTTCATGATAACCTCAGCTGGGTTACCACACAGAGCATAATACAACATAAAATGTACTGATAATAATTGCAGTGAACCTTGTCATTAAAGAGTGTTGATCAAAACTTCTTGCAATATTTTCAGGATTATCTGAAGAATGGATATGACTATGAAATCTTGACATATTATGAGTTTTTAACCATATTTTATATTGATTAAATTAGATTTATTACTTTTGATTTACGCAGGGTCCAAATAACATTCCAGCAGACATTATATTTACTGTGAAAGAGAAACAGCATCAGTGGTTCTGTCGACAGGAAAATGATCTAATTTTCTGTGCTCCAATTTCCTTGGCAAAGGTAGGTATGATGTTCAGGCAGATTACAATGCCATTCCAGAGTCTGTGGTAGGACTGGGGAATGGAATGTATTTTTCTGTTGCAAATTTAACTTTACAGATGCTTCAATAAGTACTTCTCAGTCTCAGTAAATATATGTTAACAACATTATTCTGGAAATCACCTTTAATGAATGTAAGCTTCTTGGATATTCTGTAGGATAGATTTGTGTTGAGCCCCAAGACATGGCTGAAACTTTAAATAGTACGTTTTCATCAGGCGTCACTACTGAAAATAATGCTGAATTACTAATGCTACTATATATTGAAGGGAGATAGATATTTAGGAGAGAATGTAAAAAATGTCTAAAATATAATAAGTTTAAAAAGACACTGTCGGAACTAGGAAACTATAGGCCCATTAGTTTAATTTTAGTTATAGGTGAGGCTTTATCAGCTTAATCAAATGTTTTGAAGAGTTGACAAAGTTGCTTGCTGACAGAATTCTAGTAGGTTTTGTGATTTTGATTGTAAAAAATGCTTTTAGTTAATTGTACAGTAGTACAACAGTTATCTTATTCAATTAGTAATTCAAAGCCCTGAGTTAATATCCAAAGGACATGAGCACAAATATCACTATGACAGCATAAGAATTAAACTTCAGTTTTAAAAATCTAGAAATAAGATGTTTTGACTAGCAGTTAAAAAATATCTTGAATCTACCACATTATAAAAACCTGACTAGTTCACCAATGTCTGCCCTGGATGTGAGTCATACCTCATATTAATGTTTTTGTTAACATTAACATGCTAATTAACATGCTTAACTACCACAGAAATAGCTCGGAAAACCAGATGTATCAAACCCAGAAGAAGACTAACATCATTTTATAAGGACAACTCAATTCACCTTCTTCAACAATTATTTGGTTTCTCATAGACAGAAGACAGTTTTAATGGTAGGACAACTTCATGGGTGACAGTAACTGGTACAGTCCTACAGGAACCCATTTTAAGCCTAAAGCTTTTCACCATATTTATGATTGATTTCAATGAAGGAACTGGGAAGCAGTCCATAAGATTGATGGTGATGTGTGTAAATTATAATGTTTTGATCAAAAATTATGTAAATAATGCCATTTCAGATGGATCACAAGCTATTTTTCATTTCACTTATCGGGTGTGAGCACTGCTGGCTAGGCCAATGTCAATTGCCCATCTGTAATTGCTGTTGAGGCAGTGGTAGTGAACCATCTGCATCTGGGGCTTGTTAGGCCATTTCAGAGTGCAGTTAAAAGTCAACTCAATTTTTTTTATTAATTCATGAGATGTGGGCATTACTGGCTTAGCCAGTATTTATAACCCATCACTCATTGCCCACAGGGTTGTTAGAATGTCACCATATTGCTGTGGATCTTTAGTTACATGTAGGCCAGACCAGGTAAAGATGGCAGATTTCCTTCCTTAGAGGGCGTTAGTGAACTAGATAGGCTTTTATAACATTTGATAGCGGTTGCATGTTCACCATTAGGATAGCTTTTTATTCGAGATGTTACTAAATTCAAATTTCACCATGAGATTCAAATTCAAATGTCCGTAAAACTTTAGCCTGAAATTCTGGATCGCCTATCCTATAACACAACTTCTGTGTCACTACATCCACAAAAGTGGTGTGGGTCTGGAGTCACACGGAGGCCAGATAAGGTAAGGACTGCAGATTTCCTCCTCCAAAGGATATTCAGCGAACCAATGTATTTTGTTTTACAGAAATCCAGTAGTCTAATGACCATTGTTAATAAAGATAGCATTTTATTCCAGGCTTACTAATTAAATAAATTTTAAAATCCTCCAGGTTCACTGGTGGATTTGAACACTTTCCTCTGGCTTATCAGTTCAGTAACATCATCACAATGCTATCATCTCCCTTGTGCAGCAGTTCTTTGCTCAAGCTGTCACAGCCATTCCTGGGAAGAATCCTTAAATAAAGGCATTTATAAAATTTAAGTTTATATTAATATGCTAATATCCTCCTTTTCTACAAAATTGTTGAGGTTTAATGCCAGAAATAAACAAGTCAACTCATTATTCATTTGTGCATCCAAAATGAAGCCCACTGTCCTGCTTTATCTCCATAGCTTTGTAGCATCCTCTGCTTCAAATATTTATTTAATATTCATTTAAAAGATGTAAAAGTAATGATGTGTGTAAATTCTTATTTTGTTGAAACATGTTCAGTTGTAAGAAACCTTTAAGTAAGGATATTTTCCAAATATCTCTCTTCACTCTTCTAGATACAATTTAAAATCAATATCCATTCATGCTAATTCTACAATCTGCGATACATTCTTTCCCTAGACTTCTCCTCACCTATACCGGCATATTTAAATTGATAATGCCTTGTCACTGGCAGAGGTAATAATAGTTTCATATTTAACCTAGGAAAACATTCATAATTTTAAAAGCCTCTAACTAATCATCTCTTAGGTTTCCTTGCAGTACTGAAAGTATCCTCAACTACATTCAGAATACTTCAAATTTGAATAAAGACAGAATTTTTCCAAAATTTGTAATTCCTATTTTTTTCGCTAGTTACCTTTGACTTCACTTTCTTTCGTATGTAGCTACATTAACCATTTATAGTACAATCAAAAATATATGTCATTAAATAATGTAAATAGTTGGCAATGCAATAGAATAGGGAGATGTAAAAAATGATACTGGCAAGAAGTATTGAGCTGAAATTCATAATCAGTTCTGGAACAATGTTATACCGCGAGGCTCCTGAGAAAACAACCTTGGGGATAAAGTTTACTCAATGGATTACAAATTTTAACTTTGCTTTAAATGATTTAGTTTTGTACACAGAGTAGCCAAAATTATTTATTGCATTCTATTCTTGAACAATTTCAATGGCTCTCTATCTCCACCTCACTAATTATTTGGCAGTTGCTCTTTGAAAATGACATGAAGCATGATCACAAGCAAATGTAACATAAGTTTGGAGTTTATAGCAATTGGCATCCTCCCATTTACAAGATGTGATGGACCCTTACTGGTGGTGGCTGAGAAGGCCAATCCTTTAGAGGAAGGCTCCACTACATTGTATATGACACTGATGTTGCAGGGTTGTTGAATTTAGCGTTGATACTTATTGTCAACATGCAGTAGCCCCTAGTCATCATGATAGTGTGCAACAGCCCTCAGGTGGTATTGCTATTTCCCTCTTTCATCAGCTAATAACTCCCTGTTATAGTCAATCTTTAGGGCCTTCACACTTTTAAGCGTCCTTGAAGTAGAGCCTGGGTGGCTACCTCACCTTACTGAAGTTTCTTGGGTGTGCAATCATCTTCCATCCTGCAGATATGTCTCATCCACTGAAACCACAACTGCTAATCAGTATAAAAATACTTGGGAGTGCTCCAGGAGTCAAAACACTATTCTTTCTCCAGATCTCGTCCTGAGATTTCCTCGAGGACTACTTTCTGAGTTTTCAGTGGCTTTTTTTTGATTTTTGGAGACTATGTTTTCATTGTCACAAAGTCAATTATTAGATGATTCCATCACATAGTAACAAGACCTTGTGTAATTCTGTTGACAAACGAAGCATTCTGAAAAATAGAAGCAGAATGAGAATAATTCATCAATCTCCTCAGTCATAATCAACTCTTCATTAAAGCTCAAACACACTTGCAACTATCGTCCCCCAACACTCCTCTTGCTGCCTTTTTCTCTTTCCCACCCCTCTTGCAGCCCATTTGTCGCTGCCCCACTTCATTGCCTCCTTCTCCTTTTCCCTACACTGTCTTGCAGCCTCCCTCCCCTCTCCCACATTATACTTTTGGCCACCTTTTACGCCCAGCCATTTCTTGCAGCCTCTTTCCCTGCCCCATCCTTCATTGCAGCCTCCTTCTCCCCACATACACCTCTTGCAGCAACCTTCTCCCACCTTATACCCTTCTGCAGCTGCGTCTTGCCCCAACCCACATCCTCCCCTATCAGGAATTCCTATCCTGAATCCAATAGATAGAAGTCCAGGATCCAGGAAAATGCCCTTTTGACATTGTCAGAAAACTGTGCCATCAAAAGTCTTCCTATACCATCCAAAAGCAGCTAATATCCCCTCTTTTAGCCCAATTAACTCTCAGCCCAACATTCCTCAATCTCAGTTCCAGGACTTGCAGTCATGTCAACACCAAGCTTCATTAACTCCAGCTCAATCAGGGCTCTCTTGGTACAATTGTGGTGAATTGTACATTTGTATTCATTCTGGTGCATGTAGTTTTCACATTCCGGCTTCTAAATGAAAAGAGTCTTACTTTGTTTGCCGCATAGCCAAATTTTAGTTTTAGAAAGTATACATTGCCTAGCATCAGCACCCCTCTCAACATTTTCAGCCAGTATCCAAAATTAAGTATGTTTGGGTCGTAGCTGCTTGCAGGAGTTGCTGGAAGGTGCTAATTTATGATTATATGTGAATATAAATTCATGTTAAAGTTAGTTCTCATTCCTGCAGTTTTAATGGCAAAAAAAGTATAAATTTATAATAAAAAAGAAAAAGTGTGCTTGTGTCAAATGTCACATAGAAAATACAATTGAGAACTAGGCTGATGATGTAACTTAGGTCAAGAACTCAGCATGTGAGAACTGTAATCATGGGAAGAAATTAGATGTCCCACCGCTTCATGCCAGAGACCATATGTGCATCAATGTTGTCTTTCATGATTTACGGTAATATATTTTGTGCCCTTTCCATGATCATTTTTACCGCTTAAAGTAATAGATTATTAAATATTGAACGCATTGGTTCATTTTAACAAGACAAGAGGGGCATGTTCCTGGAGTACGGAACTATAAGGGAAGCAATTGTGACTATTTTATAGCAACCCTGGTGGATGCATTATATATGGGGAAGATCAGGCTCTGCCTGTCAAGTGTAACTGACAGAAACATTCCCCCAAAGATTTGTTTAGGGCACTTGGAGTCTGCCACCAAACAATGAAAATGTACTCCAACATGACTTATTCCCAGGATGTGAGGACAAAAACAAGTCTCCAGAGATTTAAAATGTCAAGAAGTATTACAGCAGTTGAAGAATACATTTTCTCAGTTTTTAGAGATTTTATGCAATCCACATATATGTTTTAATATTTAATTGTTATTTGAATTTTAGGCACTAACAGGTCACACCATTGAAATTGAGACACTTGATAACAGATTTCTCAGCATTCCAATCAATGATATTGTCCAGTAAGTGTTTGTTAGCTATTTTCATGTTATTTTGTTGTAAACAGAAATCCAACACTTTGCTGACTCCACAGCGAAATACTTATTTTCAGGTATGAAAATAGATTGTGTATCTTGGGAAAAATAACAGTTGGACATGATCTTGCATTCCCCCACATCTATAAACTCCTGGGATTGCTGTATCAGCAACGAGGACCAATAATTCTAGTCTTCTACTTCCCATCCCCTCCCCATTTTTCGCAGGAGAACTGAAAAAGTTGTCATGCCTTTTTGGCTCTGTTTTATCAGGTCACTTTCAGAGTTCTAAATCACAAATTAATTACTTAAAACATTGTAGTCACCCATGTGCTTTGTAAAGCAACTTTGGGTGAATTTTATGTTTTTTTGGCTACTGCCAGTTAGTTACATTGAGTTATTTGAAGGGCTTTTTACTGTGATGCCTAGTGAGATTTCTCACCACATCTTACCAACCATTCTTCATTAATGACTTACCCTGCCTTATTATGTCCCTCTCATCCAATTCTAGACCTTCGTTACAGTGTGCCATTTCAGAGCAACTCATCAGGCAGCAAATATCTGCTGTAAACCCAGCATCCCTGGTGCCCAGGCCATATTTTAAAGGCCAGGCACCTGGCAAGCACTGGCATTCTGAAGCTGACCTAATTGCTGATGCACATAGAGTGTGAAGATGTCGGAATAGGAAAGGCGTGCTATGGCTCTCCAATAGGAACGAGGAGGCCCTGGGGACAGTGTGTGCAGAGGAGGGATGTCCTCTTCCCAGAAGACTGGCAGACCCTGGCAGCCTGATCCGAGCTTGCCACCTGAATCAGTGCAGTCTCAGGGTGTGGAAGAATGGCCAGCAATGCTACAAGAAGGTCAAAGACCTTTTCTGCCATTCCAGGATAAGTGCTACACACTTCTCTTTGCTCCTTCACAGTCTATCTCTGCTACTGCACTGACCTCCGACCAAGCCGCATGCTCTACCACTTTCACCTTTGCTTGCAACACCTAACTTGTTCTCATTTTCCCCCAACTTTTCACATCTCCAATTCTATATGAACTCTGCGCTACCTACTTCCTTGGAACACCTTATCATTTTTCAACGATTGGCACCAGTGCTAACAGCTGTGACACCCACTTTTATCTCATTCAATTCCTCCCTTTAAGACCATAAGACATAGGAGTGGAAGTAAGGCCATTCGGCCCATCGAGTCCACTCTGCCATTCCCTGCACTCTCCCCGTAACCCTTGATTCCTTGTGAGATCAAGAATTTATCAATCTCTGCCTTGAAGACATGTAACGTCCCGCTCTCCACTGCACTCCGTGACAATGAATTCCACAGGCCCCCACTCTCTGGCTGAAGAAATGTCTCCTCATTTCCGTTTTAAATTTTTTCTTCCCCTATAGCAGTAGACAGCCCACACTGGGGCATAAAGGGTGGAGAGGTGCACAACATCTGACTTCTCAACCCGTATGAGAAGAGAATCCCGGCCCTCAAAGGAGATGACTCTCACTGCTTTTTGGGGTAATGTTGAGACAAGTCCCAAGTAAGTACCACTCTTCATTCCAGTGAAACTCTCATGTTAACCCTGCTGTCAGTGTCATTCATTGCGCACCACCAGGCGCAATGACTTCTCTCTGTTTTGTCTTGCAAGTACCAGGGATGTTTGCAATCTTGGTGGAGAAATAGCCTGCTGCAACAGAAGTCACTTGCTCAGCATCTGAGAGCCAGAATACTGTGGCCTCAGAGGAAGTGTTGAGAAGACTGCCTCCTACATCTCTCCACCAGCTCTAATACTGACACCTCTGGGGGAACATCAGGCATAGAAAATTTGGGAGCACAAGCTGGTGAGCACTTGACTGAGCAGGCCCACAGCTGGCCAAGGAAGAAACACCCCAAGCTGCTAATGTTTAGAGAGCTGCCAGACACCATGCACTGCTCAACCCCAGGCAGGAGAGAGCCCTGTTGTATCAGCAATTGGGGACTTCATCCACAAGCACAGAGCATGTCAGCACATGTCCACCTTCTTGAATCCCAGCTGTGACTATCCACTTGCCTCCCTTTCTGCTCTAAACAGCAATTCAGCCGGAGAAGCTGACAGCCTGTAAGCTATGGTTGAAGATTCTACTTGCTAAAAAGCAATGCAAGCACCAGATGCTGACAGCTGTAAATTAGGACTGAATTGCTTATATACTGAAAAGCAATGCAAGCCATAACGGTGTCACAGCCTCAAAATCAGTGCAGTGATTGAGCACTATGGAAGCAAACTAAGAGGCATCCTCTTTGAATGCATAAGATACATATGTGTCCATGCACACAAAATAATTTAGCAAAACCATGCAAGTCATAAATGTCTATGAGCTCTGAAGTCAAGTCCTGAAGGACTGAGATGAAGTGAGAGTTGTTCTGAAAACAGTCACGATGTTATGGTGAGGCCAGTGGTTTGTTAATGATCTGTTGCGTGGAGGAAGAGCAGAAGAGTATAGTGACCATGAAGCATACTAGGAAGTTGTAATGACAATGCAGTTGGATGAAGTTGCAGAGAAGCTGTAATGCCAGGTAACCACCCTGGCATTCATGCCTGGAATAAGCACATTCCTTCCTACCCAGGTAAAAACTACATAAACCAGGCTCACCTTTTAAAAATAAAGGATTGCCCACTTAAAACAGATATATGACATTTTTCCTCATAAAGGGTCACGAGTCTTTGGAATGCTCTTCCTCCAAAAACAGCGCAAGTAGAATCTTTGAATATTTTTAAGGCAGAGGTTGATGGATTCTAATTAGCAAGCGTGTGAAAGGATATTGGTGATAAACAGGAATGTGAAGTAATCAGGGCCAAGTGGCCTACTGCTCCTTAGTTCATATGTTTGAATCTGTTCTTCTCAAAGATGTTGGCTGTGAGATAAATATTTGAGACAACACCAAGGGCAGAAAAAATACAATTGCAAAAAATAGTTTGAGTTTCTGATTTTCAAAGAATGAGCAACAGAAATTCTACATCTAATACCTGAGCTGCTTCTTTTTCTGATCTACAAATACAAAATGTTAAAATTGAGTTAAAATTAAAATCAATATTTTAAAAATTGTTAATACATTGAAGTTTGTAAAACTAGACAGTAGTGTTGAGCCCACAATCAGATCAGCAATGAGCTTATTGAATGATGGTGCTGGTTCAAGGGGCCAAAAGGACTCCTCCTGTTCATAATTCCTATGATCATTGCATTGGTATGTTACTACACTACTGTTTGTGGATCCTTGATGTGCACTAATGTGGGTGAACAGATAGATTCCAGTTACTACAATCAAGTCTACTTCATTACCTGTAAAAGTGCTTTAGAACTTCCTGAGGTTGTGTTTAACTTACTGCATAAGTGCCTGTTGATTCTTCTTTCTCTTTTTATAAGCTAGGAAAAATGCCCTGATTCTTTATAATTCCTACTATTTTGTTTTTCCTAGTCCTAAATATACCAAAGTAGTCCCAGGAGAAGGAATGCCTTTATCCAAGGATCCATTACAAAAGGGAAATCTTGTGATCCAGTTTAACATTCACTTTCCAGAAAAGCTCACACCAGCAAAGAAGAAGTTGATTAATCAAGCATTGCAAGTATGAAGTCAATAATGGCAAAAAGGAAGTCAGTCAGTTATTAAAGGGTCAGGACCATACAACTATCTCTCTATACTCATGTATTGTGCGTTATTGTATCTGTGACATACTTAGATGGTGTGTTTATGAATGGGAATTATTGAAGGAAACTTTATTTGTTTTGTTATTGTGTGTAAAATTTCCTGTAAGGGTTGCTGAATTCTGGTGAGCACTAACTGTAAAAGTTGCACAATTATAGTGTGCCGATTCATGGTCTCCTGTCAAAGAACAACTTGTATAACAGTAAAAATATTTATTTGGAACTGAACATAAGAATTGTGAATTTAAAATGTTCATCTTTCTTTTCAAATCCTTAACTTTTCTTTCATAAGTGATGCCCTCAAATCCCACAACCTTCCAAGATATCTGTTCTCCTCTAATTCTGGCCTCTTGTAAATTCCTGATTTTAAGTTCTCAGGATCATTTTTAAAAATTCACTGGCATGATGTAGATGTTGCTGGCTGCACTATCATTTTATTTCCCATCCCGAGATGCCCTTGAGTGGGTGGTGGTGAGTTGCCTTCTTGAACCGCTGCAGTCCCTGTGCTGTAGGTAGACCCACAATACCAGTAGAAAGGGAGTTCAAAGATGGCAAACCAATGACATTGAAGGAACAGTGATATATTTCCAAATCAGGATGGTGAGTAGCTTTGAAGGGTACTTGCAGGTGGTGGTGTTCCTGTGTGTCTACTGCCCTCATCTTCCTGGATGGTAAGGCTTGAAGGTTTGGCAGGTGCTGTCTAGGAGCTTTGGCAAATTTCTGCAGTGTATCTTGTAAAGAGTGCACACTATTACTACTGAGCATTGGTGGTGGAGGGAGTGGATGTTCCTCTGACCTGCTTTTTTGGTCACTGCATTCATATGGCAAGATCAGTTCAGTTTTTAGTCAATGGTAACCCCAGGATGTTGATGTTGGGGGATTCAGTGAAGACAACACCATTGAGAGTCGTCGGGGGGTTGGGTAGGCAGATTCTCTCTTATAGGAGATGGTCATTGCTTGGTATTTGTGCAGTGCACATGTTACTCGCCACTTTTCAGCCCAAGCCTGGAAATTGCCCAGGTCTTACTGAATTTGGACTGCCTCACTATCTGAAGAGTTTCAAATGGTGCTGAACACAGCAACCATTGGCAAACATCCCTATGTGTGACTTTATGATGGAGGGATGGCCATTGCTGAAGCTACTAAACATGGCTTAGCCTAGGACACCATCCTGAGGAACTTCTGGAGAAATTTCCTGGAGCTGAGATGACTGACCTCCAACAATCAGAACATTCTTCCTATGTGCCAGGTATGACTCCAACCAACAGAGAGTTTTGCCACTGACCTGTTGACTCCACTTTTGCTGGGGCTCTTTGACGCCACACTCGGTCAAATTGTGATCATACTTTCAATTGTTTAGGCCACAATATTTATATTTTCAACTCACTTGCCTCCGTTAGGACATACTCTCCATAAAAACTACCTCTTTGACCAAGAGTTTGTTCATCTAACTTAAATCTCCTCTCATAGTTCAGTATTATACTTTGATTTGTAATGCTTTGTGAAGCCCCTTGCACCTTTGTATTATATGAAAAGTGCAATATAAATACAATTTTTTCTGAATGCTGTAAATCTAAATAAAGTGGCAAGTACTGAAAATGTACTTCTGGTCATCTAAAAGGAAAAGTTTTCAAATCACTACTGTAATTTCTGTTGCAATTTGGGGGAATTCTGGAAATAAGCCTTTTTAAAATAGTAATGCCCCAAGATTTTCCCAGTCACCTGCCTGAGAACCCCTGTAAATTTCCGGTATTCATCTATTTTTACTTTTGATTTGACTAACTCCATATCTTGAGAATAATTTTTTAAAAGCCTTTAATGGATAAATTGGTCTGAATTTTCATGACATGAGTGCAGCCCGAGGTATTTTGACAATATTTATACAGATGGAGTTATTCTTCCAACTGTACAGTTTCTGCATCTATTGCATACTGTTACTAAAATACTAATTTATTAGGAAGCACATATAAGCTGGACAAACTTCCTTTTCTCATTAAATTCCTTTACATTTCAGTTAGAAATCTGAAAAGGTCACAATGGAATTAGTCATGTCCTAACATTCATTCACAGGTTGACTTAAGCAGTCTTTTGGGAATAAAGTTTTATTATTGCTGGCTGTGTTACAAAAAGAGATAAAAAGCAATAAGACTGTAACAGTATTGTCATTGTGTTAAATGGGATAAATTCAGAACAGATATAGCTACTCATCCAGGTGGTCAGCAAAAAAGCCGTAATCACTGTGATCTTTAACCTCATGGCCTGACATATTCTGAACGCTACCATTACCACCAAGGAAGGGAAATTAAGTGAACAGTTGAAAGAGGGTATGCTAGGAGTAACACAAGGCATATGTAAAAATAAGGTAGTAGGAACTGCAGATGCTGGAGGATCTGAGATAACAAGGTATAGAGCTGGATGAACGCATCAGGCCAAGTAGCATCAGAGAAGCAGGAAAGTTGACATTTTGGGCCTAGACCCTTCTTCAGAAAATCTTCTTTCTGAAGAAGGGTCTAAACCCAAAACATCAGTTTTCCTTCTCCTCTGATGCTGCTTGGACAGCTGTGTTCATCCAGCTCTACACCTTGTTATCTCTGTAAAAATGAGGTGTTGGTGAATATACAGCGCTTGCCTATTTTGAGGCTAAACAGCTTGTAATAAACAGAGCCAACTGATCCCACAGTCAATGAAACATATCTAAGCTCTGCAGTGCTAGCACATCCAGCTATGACAGGCTGCAGACAAGTAAACAACTCATTGGAGGAGGAGGCTGCACAAATATCCCTGTACTAAATAATGGATGAGACACCATATCAGTGTATTCGCAACAATCTTGAGCCAGAAGTGCCATGTGAATTATCCATTTCAGCCTCCTGAGGTCCCCAGCATCACATATGCAAGATTTCAGCCAATTCAGTTCACTCCACATGATAGCAAGAAAAGACTGATAGCACTGAATACTGTAAACCCCTGACAACATTTTTGCATTAGTACTGAAGATTTGTGTCCATTAGCTTAACCAAGCTGTTCTAATCCAACTACAACACCTGTATCTACTCAATAATGTTGATAATTGTTCAGGTATATTGTGTCCTTGAAAAAAGGACAAATTCAACCTGGCCAATTACTGCCAAATCTGTCTACTCTCTAGCATCAGAGAAATTGTGGAAAAGGTCATCTACAGTGTTACCAGGCAGCCATGTTCAGTAATAACTTTGGCTGGATGAGTGCGCTGCAACACTCATGTTCAATACCAACCACAAAACAGTCTATTTGACTGAGACCCCAGTCATCACTCAAAAAATTCACTGTTGCCACCCAAACCACACAATGGCAGCAGTGTATACCATTTATATAACATACTGCAGCAGCCCAGCACGTCGCCTTTGTCAATACCTTCCAAACCAGTGACTTTTACCATCTGAAACAACAAGATGTAAGACAGAATCACCATCGACATATGCCCCTACGAGTCACAGACCATTCTGACTTAGAACTATATCACAATTCATTCACTATCATGAGTTTAAAATCCTGAAACTGCCTTCTTGACAGCAATATGGATCACAGAAGTTTAAGATGGACAGTTCACTACCACCTTCTCAAGGAGCTGGGGAAAAGCGATAAATGCTGGTCCAGCCAACAATGGCCACATGCCTTAAACTGATAAAAGAGCAGCTGCAGGATCATCTGTTTCAGTGATTTTATAGGTAATGCATTTTTTCTTAAGTAAAGATGTTCTCACTGGCAAGTTTTTTGTTAGTTGGTTTGGAAACGGCACTTTTTTTATCTTCAAAGTGATGGAAGATATCAATAGGTAAATATGTATATCCACCATTGACACCAAACACAGACTCTCAGACAACATTATTCAATTTGTACCATAAACGATGACAATGTAGAGGAATAAGACCATAAGCTATCGGAGCAGAAATTAGTCCATTTGGCCCATTGAGTCTGCTCTGCCATTCAATCATGGCTGATAAGTTCCTCAACCCCATTTTCCTGCTTTCTCCCTGTAACCCTTGATAATCAAGAACCTATCTAGCTCAGCCTTAAATATACTCAATGACCTGGCTTCCACAGCCTTCTGTGACAGTGAATTCCATAGATTCACCACTCTCTGGTTGAAGAATGAATGAATGTGTGAATGCTGCATTTTAAAAATATATAATGGGAAATGGTATTTACTATTTAATTCTGCTTTGGGACTTATATTACAGTTAACCAACTCGAATTTGCATGGGTTGCAGATTATCTTGTAAATACCTTGCACTCAGTGTCCATGTAAAACAGATGCTGAATGTTTGATTTGATCTATTTTTAGAAAAATATCTGTTTTATTCCCAAACTGTTGAAGAAAACTTGAGTAAGAGTTGCATCAAGTAGTCAAATCTTAATCCATTCATTGCATGCCTGCACCCCAAAGACAGGCCTTGACTAATTTATTGACTTTATTTAAACATGGCTCCATACTCTCTCCATCAGAAGGGAGGATCTACTTCTCCTTCTATAGTGATTGTGTCAGCTCATCTGCTATTCCATACCTTTGGGATCTCTAAACACAACTTTCCTAGTAGGCATCAAACCTCTGCTCTCTAAACTTCAAACTTATACAACCTGTTGTTGCCCGTGTTTACTGCCTGCAAAGAATTTGAACCATCAGTGCTATTGACATTGGCCCCATTACTCTGCTGTAACCAATTTAAAATTGTCATTAGATTCTTTCAGGTATCACTTTCCATATGTCTGAAACCTCCTTCAACTTTCCAATGTGCATCTCTGTCCTCAAAGCTTTCTATTTATATCTGGCTTCTTGCATATCCTACCCTTTCTCCCGTCTGCCCTTGAAGGCTTTTAAATCTTTTAAACTTCATACTCTAGAATTCCTGCTTCAAATCTTTTTTCTAAGTCAATCCTCTTTAACCAGGCTACTGGTCACTCCACCTAAGATTTTAGCCTTCATTTGCTCAGCAACAATTTTTGCCTGAATGTCTCTCTGGAACACCTAAAGTTATACAGCTGTACAGCATGGGATCAGACCTTTCAGTCCAACTTGCCTATGCCGAACAGAGATCCTAAACTAATCTCGTCCCATTTGCCAGCTTTTGGCCCATATCCCTGTAAACCCTTCCTATTCATATACCCATCCAGATGCCTCTTAAATGTTGCAATTGTACCAGCCTGCACCACTTCCTCTGGCAGCTCACTCAATACACACATCACTGTGAAAATGTTGCCCCTTAGATCTTTTTTTAAAATCTTTCCCTCTCACCTTAAACCTATCCCCTCTAGTTTTGGACTCCCCCACCCCAGGGAAAAGACCTTGTCTATTTACCCTATCCATGCCCCTCATGATTTTATGAACCTCTATAAGGTCACTCCATGAGCCTCTGAAGCTGCATTCTAAGGTCTTTGTCCAGCAATGCTCCAAGACCTTACCATTTAGCGTAGTGTATAAAATCGTGTCCTGATTTGCCATTCCAAAATGCAGCACCTCACATTTATCTAAATTAAACTCCATCTGTCACTCCTCAGCCCATTGCCCATCTGACAAAGATCCTGTTGTACTCTTGGAGGTAACCTTCTTCACTGTCCACTACATCTCCAATTTTGGTGTCATCTGCAAACTTACTAACCATATCTTCAATATTCACATCCAAATTATTTACATAAAATGACGAAAAGCAGTGGACCCAGCACTGGTCCTGGTGGCACACGGCTGGTCACAGGCCTCCAGTCTGAAAAGCCACCCGCCACCACAACCCTGTATCCTACCTGTGAGCCAGTTTTGTATCCAAATGGCTAGCTCTCCTCGTATTCACGATATCTTTATTTTAGAAAGGTACTCCATAAATGCATACTACTGCTCATACTGGAGTGATATATGCAGTGGAATCTCCTCACGTGGTGTGAGGATCATTGTTTATCGTATATATAAATGGCTTGGACCATGTTTGGTTGACCAATTACAAACTTTGAACTATATAAAACTAGTGCCTTTAGAATCTTGAAAGATGACCCAGAGGGTGCTAGGGATCTGGAACACAATGCCTCAAAATGTGGTTGAGTCCGAAACCCTCATAACATTTAAGAATATTTAGATATGCACTTGTAATGCCAAAGCAGACAAGACCATGGGCCAAATGCTGGAAAATGGCATTAGAACAGCTGGTTTTTGACCAGTATACAATTAATGGACCAAAGTCATTGAGGTCTACAGCATTTCCAGTACTTTGAAACATTGACTCCCCTCATCACTGATGCACAAATTGCAACAGTGAAGAATCTATGATACCCCGCAGTAACACATTAAGACTCCTCTGACAGCACCTTCAAAATCCATAACTTCAACTAACTAGGACAAGGTTTGTTGATGCTTAGGAACACCACCCAGTCCCCATCCAAGTTCTGCTCCAAAACAACTATCACTATCACTCCTTGTCATTGTGTCAATTCCTCAGATTCCCTCCCTAAATGTCAATTGGCTGCCCCTACAATAACATAGATCACAGCAGTTTCAGAAAGCAGTTCACCACTTTCAAAAGGACACTTAGGGATGGGCAATAAACATTGGTCTAGCAGTGAATCCCACATCCAATGAATGAGTAATAAAATTACTGGACAAGGCTGTTGTAAAGTAGTATTGAGCTGGAAGGCTCCTTGTTAACTGCTATGACCACAATTGACAAGAGTCTCTGTGCTAGAATTTCAATATTTCTATGATGATTGATCATAGCCAATGGATCAGCTCTAAGCTCTGCAGTATTGCCACATTGGGTTCTTAATTCTGTTGGACAATTAAACAACTCAAAGGAGATGGCACCAGAAATATCAACATCCTCAAATGGTGGTAAAGCCTAGTAATCAGTTCAAAAGATTTAGATTGTTGCAAATGCTTCAATCTTGAGTGGATTCTCCATCTTAGCCTCCTGCAGAGGTCCATATCAAATGAAATGAATTAAATTGGTTATCAAGAAATGGCTGGAGACACTAGATACTGCAAAGTCTACAGGCTATAGTACTGCTGCAATGGTAGTGAAGACCTGTGCTCCAGAACATGCTATGCCTAGTCAAGTTGTTTCAGTATAGCTACAACACTTGCATCTATCCAACAATGCGAAAAATTACCTGGTTATGTCCTGTTCACAAAAATCAGGACAAATACAACTCGGCCAATTACCACCCATCAGTAAAGTAATGGAAGGCGTCATGAACTGCCTTTGTTTGGTAATCTGCTCATTGATGCTCAGTTTGGGT
This sequence comes from Stegostoma tigrinum, assembly GCF_030684315.1. Classification (NCBI taxonomy): domain Eukaryota; kingdom Metazoa; phylum Chordata; class Chondrichthyes; order Orectolobiformes; family Stegostomatidae; genus Stegostoma; species Stegostoma tigrinum. The sequence continues at coordinate 92,097,195 of NC_081359.1, forward strand.
TCTGCTCAGGCCACTCAGCTCCTGATGTCATTACAGCCTCAGTTCAAACACGGCCAGAAGAGCTGAATTCTGGAAGAGTGCTGAGAGACTGTTCATGACATCAATCGTAGCACTTCACAGAATGTGACATCAAAACAGCCCTAATAAAACTTGAATCAATGGGAATCAGGGAGAAAACTCTGCTGGTGGAATCACAACGGGCACAAAAGAAAAATGATTGTGATTTCTGGAGGTCAGACATCTCAGCTTCAGAACATCTTTGCAGGAGTTCCTCAACAGTGACGTAGGCCTAACCATCTTCAATTGTTTCAATTCCTTCATCATAAAGTTAGAAGTGGGGATGCTTTGCTAATAATTACACAACATTCAGTGCCATTCTTTGACTCCCCAGGTACTGAAGCAGTCTATTTATAAAAGCAGCAAGGCCAGGATAATATCCAGTTTTGTACTGAAAATGTGGCAAGTAACATTCACACCACATAATTGCCAGCTAATGACCATTGCCAATAAAACAGCATAGATCCATTACCCAGTGGCATTGCTATCTCTGAAACCACACAATCAACATTCTTAGAGTTACCATTAAACAGGAACTGAACTGGACTAGCCACATAAATACATAGCTACAAGAGCAAATCAGGGGCTAGGAATCTTACAAGTAACTCCTTTTCTGACTCCCCAAAGCCTGTCCACCACCTAAATGGGACAAGTCACTTGCGAAATGGAACACTCCCTAAAAGCTTGACTGAGTGCAGCTCCATTAACACTCAAGAAACTTGACAGCAACCAGGATGAAACAGCCTGTCTGATTGGCGCCACATTCTCAAGTATTCATTCTCTTCACCATAGACAGAATATCAAGCAGCTATGTTTCCTGTAATTTTTTTCCTCCCTCTACCAATGTGGACTTCCAAAATCCATGAGGCATTGTCTTCTGGAATGAGAGCTAATGTGTCACCACGCCAATCAACATGCATGGAACCTCCTAGCAGCTTAGAGGGAGCTTTGATCATCACTATGTACTATCTAAAAGAAGCACTTCAGAAATCCACTGAAGATCCGCAGACAGCACCTTCCACACCTAAAAGCACTACCATCTAGAAAGAAAAAAAAAGAGTAGCAGATACATAGGAACACCATCACCTAGGAGTCACTCTCTAAGCAACTCATGAATCCTGACTTAGACATATATTGCCATTCATCCAGCATCACAGTCTAATTCCCATAACTCCATCCCTAACAGCATTATGGTTCTACTCATACCACACTCAACTGCAATGTTTCAAGAAGGCAGCTAACCACCACTCTCAAGGGCAACTAGGAAAGGGCAATTAATGTTGTCCCAGGCAGCATCACACACATTCCATGAATGAATAAAAAAATTAAAACACAGACTTAAAAAACAATTCGCAATTGCAAAACTTAAAATCTTAAAATGTAAAATAGACTGTATAAACTTCTCTTTCCAAATAAGAACAAAATTTCAATAGATATGACATATCAATGACAATCAAAGTTTTTTTTAAAGAATGTTTTATTTGAAATAGAACAGCAACAGTACAATTAAGAGGGTAATAAAATCAAACATCACTCCAAATCAAAATTGAGATTCTACCTGCATGGTACTTTACTTCCACATAGTCATATGTTCCAATGACCAAGAGATTTCCAGGCACAAAGACATAAAATTAAGGGCAGTTGTTTCCAGCTGAGAGTTCTATCAAATTTGTTGGCGATGTTGGAGCGGCAGGGAAGGTAGAAAAATTGTTGTGAAATCAATTACTTTACACAGGTCCATGGTAAATAAAATCTGTTATGGCCCTTTTGGGCAATAGGATACATTGTTTCAAAAGATAGATAAGAAAATCAGTAAAGAAATTAAATATCATATAGCACAATGAAACATTGCAATTTAAAGCCTGAAACCGTTCCCAAGGTCTTTGAAAATCTACTTGGAGTAAATATGCAAAATTCTAAAGAAAGAGGTAGGAGGAACTAAGAGTTATTCATGGGATACAAGTTGTGCAAACTCAGCAGCTAAAACTAAGCATTATTTTTTGTTTACAGAGGAGATTCTTAAGAAAGCGTGGCTACCATCAAAGCTCGTTTCAGCTGTTCATATGTAATAAACATCACTATGTTCCAGGACCCCAGACGTAGAAATGATGGCATAAACCTGGAATGAAATAATAATTAGATTTAGGTGATAGTACAAACATGCATGGGTATACATTCAAACCATATTTGCTACACTTACTGCATGCAGCAAATTGAGTATTAAAAAAAACTGTATTTCATGCAAACATCCCCTTAAGATTTTAAGATGATTATTCTGGATGCCATTAACAGGAATCCACATTAAAGACAGATCTTAAACTCAAGAAAAATTGCAGAGGTAGGAAGAAGCTTAATTTTAAACGAGTATATAATTTAAAAAAGTGATGGAATTAATCAATAACATCAAGGCAATCCCCAACCTTTATCAAAATCCTCTCCACTCTTCGTCTTTCAACCTCTAATGAAGAGAATTGTTGATTTTGATGTATTCTCTAGCTTCCTTATTTTTGCTTTTAATTACTGAGATGCAGTCCTCATTTTGCTAATAGGCACTGCCCTGAATTACAGTATCAATTAAAAGGACTAAAGTAGCAAAATCCACTAATTATTGCAACCTCAAGCCAGCATTTTTCTTTTCAAAATTACAGACAATAAATGATCCCTTACCCTTTATAGAAGGCTGTAAGACCCTCCTTTGTAAACATGGTTACTGCACAGTTGAATGCACTTCTGTATTGGCCAGGGGCAGAGTTCATATATCTTGTCTTCACTACATCAACAGGCGAAGCAATAATAGTTGTGCAGAATCCAGCACCAACAGCAGAAGAGAAATGGCAGGGAAGGTTATCTGTAGGGAATATATTAAAACATTGGTTTGAAAAATATTTTTGGCTTCTATTCAGTTCAATAATAAATTTTAGGTCAAGTGATTTCAATGGGAACATTCCTTCCATTGTTTTAGGGCCTGTTAAATAAAACAGAAATGTTTCTGAGAAACTGAAGGGAATTGTACATTGGATTTAAATTACAAAGACAGGCCCCATAAAATCCCATCAATTTGGCTGTCAGCATTTCCTATTAAACAGATTATTTATTGATAACAATTCCTCATGCAGCCCACAGGGAATCAAACAAAGCACTCTAAATGCAATGGCATCACTGACCATCTCCTACTTCAAAAACAAGTCTCTATCTCCACCTTTAGGTAGTTAATTCCTATTAGGTGTAGCTTTTTCTTTACAAAAAGGCTATATTCCTCTGGTTACTGTAGCTAAACAGGCCTTTGAGGAGAGAAGCACATTTCACTCATAAGGCTGTAAGAAATGTGAACAGGAGTAGGCCATTCAACCCCTTGTGGTTGCTCCACCATTCAATAGGATCATGGCTGTTCCAATATTCCTCGTACTCAATTTTCTGTGTTTTCGCATAACTCTCCATTGCCCTACTGATCAAGAAACAAGTTATGTATACATGTATCTGTACATCTATCTCAGCCTTATGTGCCCATTCTGTAGAGAAGAAGCACAAGACCGAGTTTTGCTTGATGGATAGAGAACAGGAGCCAAACTCTTTCCAAGTCCTTAGTGTGTTGTGACAGCATGCAACAGAAATCTCAGAATAAGGGGTCGCCTATTTAAGGCAAAGGTGAAGAGGAATTCTTCTCTCAGAGGGCTGTGAATCTGTGGAATTCGTTACACCAGAGGGCTCTCAAGGCTGGGTCATTAGGTACATTCAAGGCTGGGATAAACTAAACAGATTTTTAAACAGCAAGTGAATCAAGGGCTGTGGGTAAAGAGACAAGAAAGCATAGTGGAGGATTCTCAGATTGGGCATGATTGTATTGAATGGTAGACTTAACCCGATGGAATCAATGGCCTACTTATGCTCTAACATCTGACAGTTTTATGGTCCATTCTTGGGATTCTCTGTCTTCTGCTGTAGTCACAAATTTAAAATGCTTGCTTTTCATTATTAATCCCTCAGTCTCACCCTCTAGGGGACCAATATTTATTTTAGCTACTCTTGTCCTTTCTATATGCTTGTAGAACTCAATGTCTGTTTTCATATCTTTTGCTACTCTACCCATATTCTAACCTCTCTCTTTATTTTTAGAAGTCATTCCCTTGTTTGTTTCTAAACTTTCCACAATCTTCAGGCCTACTACTAAATCCAGACAGCATGCTCTTAATTTTTTTTTCACTTGATACCATCCTGAACTTCCTTAGTTAGTGCATTGACAATTTCTGGGGGAAATCAGTAACAAACAAAAAAAATCCTTGCATAAATTTTGTTTTAATAACAGGACCAGTTATGGTAACAATTAGTTTATGCTTAAAGTACCCATTAGTAAGTCATCAATGGATCATCTGATTTGTGCACACATTTCAAACTACAAGCTATATCGAAGATTTAGGAACTGCTTACACCACACAGCAGAAATACATTTGGAGCAGTACTGGGTCCTTTACAAGCTAAAAATCACATTAGATTTCAAAGGTAAGTTACAACTTTAAACACAGTATGGTCAAAACTACCATTCAGTTTAATTTTTGCTGGATTGATAAACTTAATGGATTATTTCTTACACAAGCTTAACTGCATTCAATTCAAATTTAAATTCCTCAATTAAAACACAGTTTAGAATAGATAACATTCCAATATGTAAGCAATAGGGAATCTCTTCCAACACTTACCACTCAACAGACCATTTTTCAACAACAGATCCTTGATCAGATCGTAGGTAACAAGCTCTGTACAGTTCACGATGGCATTACGAGCAATATTTGGAAAAGTCCCTGCAGAAACAGTTAAATGTTGATTTTAAATGGTATTCATAAATTGTTTATAGATTCAGAATTTCCATTATATGTTCAGGTCCCAACATCTTCAACATAATAGAAATGGTGCTGATTGTACTTCTGATAACTATGAACCATCAGCAGCAATACAATCATATTCTACTTAAACCTACCACCTTGTGGGCCAGAACATCCTCTAGTCTGTCATTATCAAACTGAGAGATCAACCCTGATTCAAATGGAGAATGCAGAAGGACATGTCAAGAGTGACACTAGGCACACTTAAAAATGAGGTGTCAAGCAAGTGAAGCTATAAAACAGGTCTACCTGCATGTCAAATGCAACAGACAGGGCTAAGCAAGCCCACAACCAATGGATCAGATCCATACTCTGCACTCTTTACACAAACAGTTGTAAATAGTGGTCAATAATTGAACAGCTAACAGAAGAGGCGGCTCCACAAATATCCCCATCCTCAAATGGAGAGAGAACACAACACATCAGTGCACAAGATGAGGTTGAAGTATTTATATCCAATTTTAGTCAGAAGTACCAAGTGGATGATCCATGCCTTCTACCAGGAAGTCCCCTGGATCACAGACGCCAGTCTTCAGCCAATTCAATTCACACCACTCAATTCTGGCACTGGATTCTGTGAAGACTATGGGCCCTGGAAATATTTTAGCTATTCTGCTCCAGAACTGGCCTCACCCCTCACCAAACTGTTCTAGTACAGCTACAACAGTGGCACCCACCCAGCAAGGTGGGAAATTGTTCATAAATGGCAAGCCAAGGTTAACCAGGTCAATTATCACTGGGAGAATTTGACTGAGCATGGAAACATACATAACAGAGGAAGATGGTTGTTGTTTCAAATCAAATACCACAGTCCCAAGCCATCTCTGCAGGAGTTCCTCAGGCTAGTTTCCTCAGACAAATCATTTTCAGCTCCTTTATCAATGACCTACCCCCAACCCACTTCACTGTATCAGAAATGGGGATGTTTGCAGGTGATGACAATGTTCAGCACCTTTCCTGAGACCACAGACACTGAAACAGTTCATGTCAAGCTGCAACAAGACTTAGACAATCTGGACCTGATAGGTGGCAAGTAACATTCACACCATGCAAATTCCAGGCAATGGCCATCTCCAATAAGACAGAACATAACTATTATCCCTTGATGTTCAATGTCACTGCCATCACTGAATCCCCATGATCAACATCCTGGAAGTTACCTTTGGCCAGAAACTGAACTGGACAGGAAATATATTCAAACTCTGGTTATGAGAGCAGGTTAAGGGTTGGAAGCTTGCAATGAGTGCTCACCACATGTCTCCCCAAATCCTTTCCATCATCTACCAGCCAGGTGTATGATAGAATACTGTCCACTTACCTGGTAACCCATCAACTACCTTCAATATTCACTCCCTCCACCATGACACTATACGAGAAGCAGCAGTGCGTACCATCAACTTGCTGTATTGCAGAAATTCAATCAGGGTCCTTTGCCAATACTTTCCAAACCGGTCACCTCTACCACATTGGAAGGACAAGCATAGCTGATGCAGAGGAATATCAATGCCTTCCGTTTCCTCCTCAAGTCCCACAACATCGAGACTTGGAAATATATTGCTGTTCCTTCAATGAAATTGTGACACAAGCCTGAAACTCGCTTCCTAACTGCAGTGTGGGTCTAAGGGCTGCACAGGTCAGCATCACCTTCGCCACAGCAATAAATGCTAGTGCAGCCAGTAATGCCCCAATCTCACAAACAAATAAACAAGAGCAAAAATAACAGATCCACAACTTTAAGTGCAAGCTCCAGTGCTCAATGTTGAAGAGTCTGCAAGTTGTACTGAGCAACAGTCCTCAAAAGGATCTGGAGTTCTGTTAGGGGCGCCAAATATCAAAATCTCAGCTTAACTCTCAGCGTACAGTTATAATGTTTCATCCCACATCCCCAAAGGCCCCACTCGTATTGAATTCAGCAGCTTTATTTGGTAGATAGTAATTTTTCTAATGAACCTGTTCAGAGATGTTATGACACACCTCTGGAGCAGGGGGGACTTGAGCTTGGGTCTCCTGGCTCAGAGAGATAGGCATATTACAACAGCCCCTCAGCGCTATGTGCTACAACAGTTCGAAAGACTCAAGAAACCTGACAGGAGAGGCCATTCTTCTCCTCAGTGAAGTGAGGAAAGTGAAGAAAAGACACCAAATTTCTGTGAAAAATGCTGCCAATAACAACTTGATAATCCAGTTCAGCAAAATATGCAATGAGATCTCAGCTTGGGAAATAGGAGTACGGATTTGTCATTTCCACTGCATAAAAAAGTTAAAGTCCCACAGAACCATGGGGCTGCCGTGTCATTAGACAGAAGTGACTGGTTTAACCAGACAGCCACCACACCTTGGGCAAGTGGCAAGGGTGTGAAGGCAGGACCTCCACGACAACCTCAGGTGGTGCAGAATAGAGCAGAGTTTTTACAACAGCTTGCAGGTGCGCTCCTGCTGCAGGTATACTTCCATAGAAGATGCAATGGAAAGAGAGTGGGTAGGTGCTGACACTTACCTACCCTCCAAAGGCAAGGAGCCACTTGCAAGTGCCTACTGAAGCTGCTCTGGACTTACTCAGATGGTGTCGCGCTAAGGATAATGCCCAGTTTGATACACCCCAGTGGCAGGCTGGGTGGGGGGTGCGGTGCAGTCGGAGGCAGGTTTTCCCTGCACAAACAACATGGATATAGCCACATTTTAAGCAATAACTTTTTAAAGCAATGAAGAGTGATGGGATGACAATGATGTAGCAGTAAATGTCTGTGGACTAGTCATCCAGAGACCCGGGCAAATGCTCAGGAACATGGGTACAAATCTCACCAGGGCAGCTGATGGCATTTAAATTCAATGAATTAGCAATTCCAAGCTAGTGTCAGACAATGGTGACTGTTAATTGCAAAACTATGGTCTTTAAAAACCCTGCCAGTTGACCAGTGCCCATCAGGGAAGGGAACACGCTGTCCTGACCCAGTCTAGCCTATATAGGACTCCAGACCCATAGCAATGTTGGAAATTCTTAACTGTCCCCAGAACTGACCTAATGATCTACTCAGGAATGGGCAACAAACACTGGCCTTGAAGAAAGAAGAAAAATAAAAGTTCGCAGATGGGGCTCCTGGAGGTGGCCTGTTAATTGTCAGCCTCTTCCAAAGTCTGCCTTTCCCTGATGTCAGATATTCCAGATTCATTCCCAATGGTAGACCTGGGAATCAGGAATGAATATGCAGTTCCTACTTTGTGAACATTTTCATTATTCTTTCACGGGATTGTGGGCACTGCTGTCAAGGCCCTCTCTAAATGCCACTGAAATGAGTGGCTTGCTAATCCATTTCAGAGGGCAGCTACGAGTCCACCACTTTTATTTTTGCCTGGAGTCACGCAGGCCTGTTAAAAATAAAGTGGGCAGATTTCCTTCTCCAAAAAAAAAGAACATTAGCAAACCTGATGTTTCTATGTTTACAACAAGCAATGATAGTTTAGTGGTCACCATTGTGAGACAAGCTTTTTAGTTCCAAATTCTATTAGCTACATTTAAAACTTCACCAGCTGTCATGATGGGATTTGAACCAGCATTGTCACAGCATTAGTTGGCACCTTTACATTATAATATAGTGACATTACAGCCACACCACCATCTCATCATAGAATAAAAATCCGTACAGTGTGGAAACAGGCCATTCAACCAACAAGTCCACACCAATAACAAAAACAGAAGTTGCTGGTAAAGCTCAGCAGGCCTGGCAGCATCTGAAGAATAAAATAGATCAGAGTTAATGTTTCGGGTCCAGTGACCCTTCCTCAGTCCACAACGACCCTCAGAGCTTCCCACTCAGACCCATTCCTCACTTAATCTACACTATGGGTAATTTAGCATGGCCAATCTGCCTAGCCTGCACATCTTTGGACTGTGGGAGGAAACCCGAGTGCCTGGAGGAAACCCACGCAGACACGGTGAGAATGTGCAAACTCCACGCGATCAGCCGCCTGAAGCTGCAATCGAACCTGGGTCTCCTGGCGCTGTGAGGCAGCAGCGCTAACCACTGAGCCACCGCGCTGCCCCAATTTTAAACAAATACTCCTCGAAGACAACTGAAAGAAAAAGTTAAAGTATTGGAGATTAAAATATGCTGAACCAAAATAAAATTAGAACTGCAAGATACATACCTTTCCATAATCCGCGAACACCTTCTTCCTTGGCAATTGTTTTATAGGCTTCGATGGTGCCATTATATCTTCTGTTTGGACTAGACAGATTTGCTTGTGCTTGAAATCTCACTTTCACCACATCTGTTGGTTGGGCAAAGGCCACAGCCATGGCTCCTGTCGTACAACCAGCAAGTAGGCGGCTTCCAACACCAACATCTAAAATAATTCAACCAGTTATGACAAACATATAGCCTACATGATCAATTTATTTTAACCGGCTAAAATCAAAAAGTGAATGTTTGGTTTAGAAATTTTCTTTTTACTCATTTTCAATATTAGGGAGGAGGACAAACACATGTGTAGTGTTTGAATGTAGACCAAATGCCGATACCAAAACTCTGCTTCATCTTCAGGTTTCCTTGTAATTCACATAGACTCAACCAGCGGTTGTTTCATCACTATTTCCACTTATGGAGAAAAGCTGCTTCATGTCGATGTCAGCGGGCAGTTGCCGCTGTTGGCTCTTGCTGAATCACGAGAACACAAGAGACAGGAGATGGTTCCTGCGGAGGTTGTCCCACCACCATTCAGTATGGTCTCAGCTGATCTTAGGTTTCGACCTTGCTTTCCTGCACACTTACTCACAGACCAAAAATTGGCCAAAGTTGCCTTTAAAAATATTCAGCAATGGAGGATTCCCAACAGTTTTTAAATAGGCAATTTCAAAAGACACATAACCAAGTCTTCCCCATCACAATCCTAAATGATCATCCACCTCTTCTGAGAGTGTGTCCCCATGTTCTAGAGTGAAGGTAAACACACTGTATCCATTTATTGATCCCCTTCAGTCTTACATATTTCAAATGGATTGTCTCCCATTCTTCCAGATTCCAGGAAGACAGGCCCAATTTGCTGTACCTCTCAATATATGACAACCTCTCATTCCAGGGATCAATCAAATAAAAGTCTCCAATACACCTCCAAAGTATAGCTTCTTTAAATATGGAGACCCCAAATGGCACAGAGGTACCCAGATGTGGTTTTACCAAAGCCAAACACAAGTGCAGCAAGATATCTTCAGTCTGGACTCCTCTTGCACTCAAGGCCAACATGCTATTTGTCCATCTAATCAGTTATTGTACCTGCTAACCAACTAAGTCTCTCTGAACGTGAGCATTTACAAAGATTTATTCTTAAAAATAAGTTCCCCGTTTGTATTTTATGACTGAAGTCAACAATCTCCTCACATCTGTGATAATGGGAACTGCAGATGCTGGAGAATCCAAGATAACAAAGTGTGAAGCTGGATGAACACAGCAGGCCAAGCAGCATCTCAGGAGCACAAAAGCTGTTCCTGAGATGCTGCTTGGCCTGCTGTGTTCATCCAATCTCCTCACATCTGCCCACATTATATTCCATTTATCTATGTGCAGCCCGGTGTCCTCTTCAAAGCTTTCATTTCCACTTAACTTTCCATTATCAGCAAGCTATTTGTGACCCAGCAGTTAATCAACTGGATTCACCAAGCTTAGATTTCCGTGCTTTTAAGGGAAAAAAAAAGTCTTAGAAGTGACCAGATGTAGAAAATCTGGCCATGATTTCACTGGGTGTTGCCAGCCATGCAAGGAAATTGACTCAAGAATGAGTGCGCAATAAGTACCAGAAATCAATACTTTTTAAAAAGTCAAAATAATCAGCCTGTGCGATCTAAAATTGGAATACTGTAGACTGCTCAGTACCTAGTCTTTCCCAGACTGGTATGACATTACAGTCACAAATACATTTTGATTTTTCTTCACCCCTAAATTAAATTAAGGCCCTCATCCTGAATACTCTGGTGTAATTAAGAAGTTAGTTAAATCTGGACTGAAAAGTATCCAGGAGACTGCTGTATCTGGAGAATCAGGCATCCTCCCATTGTTAAATAGAGTAAACAACTCAAGATACGAAATTTTGCAAGTTAATTGCAAGCCATACTTACGTTCAGATCCTTTGGTATAAAACTGTTTCACAGAATCATAAAGTCCGATGCGCACTGAAGCAAAACTCATCTGACGTTGAAGACCAGCTACCAGACCACTGTAGAGGCTTCTCGGTCCCTCAGTCTTGATCATTGTAGTTATTGTGCCAAAGACACCTCTATACCTTACGGGGGGCACTTCTGCAGCAGACTTCAATTCTCCTTGAATCTGTGCAGGACAAAAATCGGATGAGCAGGCGCTTTATGAGATTTGGGGTCAGCCCAACTCTCATGTAGACTAGTCTAACACTTAGGCATCCCAGATCCAGCACTTGGTCATCACAGGGTATTTCCAGCTTGGGACTTGTAAACTGTTATTTGTAAAAAAAATTGCATATATAGAAATATTGTGAGTAGAGGTTTGAGCAGAAAGTTTCAAAATTTCATCTCATCGTTAATAAGTGAGGCCAAAAGTGGGCAATGCAGCACAAGCATTAAACACTAAACAGAGAGAAGAATCAGCAGATACTGGAGTGACATTTCTAATTGTTAATCTATTGACAGATAAAAGCTGGAAGGTAGTGACATTGGTTTATTTGAGAGAGAACAGCATTCTGTGTCAAATCCCTACATTTGCACTGCTAATAATGAGTCTCTCATGATGGCACACGATCAGAGGCTTAGATGATGGCTTTAGCAGTGTTATTTCTGAAAAGTGGGCAAAATAATGGTTCTCTCCAAATCTGGACCAAGTAAACCCCCATGCATTCTTAGAGACACTGGAAACATGTAAGCATATCCAGCAAATATTGCCAAGAAACAGAGCTTTTGGTACATTTTTAAAAAAAATTAGTGAAATTCATTGAAAATGTTACTGCGAAGGCTGAAAGTGGAGACTACACAACAATGTACCAGATCAAGTCAGATGGTATGCCAGTGCCAATGCTGGTCCAAGCCACAGACTTTCTCTGCACATTGCAGAGAACTTACCTGTAATCTGACTTTAGCAGTGTCCAAAGGGAAGGTGAACACGTCAGCGATGCAAGCGGCTGTTCCAGCACCAATAAATTTCACCGCAGCTGTAGGAGGAACATCTGTGGGTTTGAATCCAACCATTTTCAGAAATGGTACGATTTAGCAGTGAGTGACGAGAAAAGTCAGGGAATGCAATATAGTGATCAAGAAGACAAATGCACTCTGCCCGTACCTGTGAATAAACAAAACAATTGTTCAGTCTCTATACCCGGTTTATCAATCTGTGATGATTACACAATGACAGGGAAAATTAATTCTCCATCTAGGATCAAAAGGAATTGCTATTATAATCTAGAGCAAATTTGGGAAGACACAACTTAACCTTAGTATTGGAAAGAACAATGACTAAAAAACCTGTGTGTTACAGCACTTTTGCAGCAATATAAATAGAAATTGTAGTGGCATTCATGGCAAGTCTTGTCAAACTTTGTTTTGAGATGCCAAAAAAAAGAAAGATTGGTTACATCTTATGGGCTTGTCACACACCTCATGATTCCTGGCACATGCCCATGAACAGACAAATGAAGGATACCAACCAAGATGAAAAAGTAGAGATAGATTTCAACTCAGTTAACATAGAACATTACAGCATAGTACAGGCCCTTCGGCCCTCGATGTTGTGCCGACCTGTCATACCGATCTCAAACCCATCTAACCTACACTATTCCATGTACGTCCATATGCTTATCCAATGACGAGTTAAATGTACCTAAAGTTGGCGAATCTACTACCGTTGCAGGCAAAGCATTCCATTCCCTTACTACTCTGAGTAAAGAAACTACCTCGGACATCTGTCCTATATCTTTCACCCCTCAGTTTAAAGCTATGCCCCCTCGTGCTCGCCGTCACCATCCTAGGAAAAAGGCTCTCCTTATCCACCCTATCTAACCCTCTGATTATTTTATATTTCAATTAAGTCACCTCTCAACCTTCTTCTCTCTAATGAAAACAGCCTCAAGTCCCTCAGCCTTTCCTCGAAAGACCTTCCCTCCATACCAGGCAACATCCTAGTAAATCTCCTCTGCACCCTTTCCAAAGCTTCCACATCCTTCTTATAATGCGGTGACCAGAACTGTACGCAATACTCCAAGTGCGGCCGCACCAGAGTTTTGTACAGCTTCACCATAACCTCTTGGTTCCGGAACTCGATCCCTCTATTAATAAAAGCTAAAACACTATGCCTTCTTAACAGCCCTGTCAACCTGGGTGTCAACTTTCAAGGATCTGTGTACATGGACACCGAGATATCTCTGCTCATCTACACTACCAAGAATCTTACCATTAGCCCTGTACTTTGCCTTCTGGTTACTCCTACCAAAGTGCATCACCTCACACTTGTCTGCATTAAACTCCATTTGCTACCTCTCAGCCCAGTTCTGCAGCTTATCTATGTCTCTCTGCAACCTACAGCATCCTTCATCACTATCCACAACTCCACCGACCTTAGTGTCGTCTGCAAATTTACTAACCCATCCTTCTACGCCTTCATCCAGGTCATTTATAAAAATGACAAACAGCAGTGGACCCAACACCGACCCTTGCGGTACACCACTAGTAACTGGTCTCCAGGATGAACATTTCCCATCAACTGCCACCCTCTGTCTTCTTTCAGCAAGCCAATTTCTGATCCAAACTGCTATATCTCCCACAATCCCATTCCTCCGCATTTTGTACAATAGCCTACTGTGGGGAACCTTATCGAACGCCTTGCTGAAATCCATATACACTACATCAACCAGTTTACTCTCATCTACCTGTTTGGTCACGTTCTCAAAGAATTTTTTTTTCTTCTCCTCGACAACAGAGTGAATACTGTTGAAAAATATTCATTTAGCACTTCCCCTATCTCATCTGACTCCACACACCACTTCCCACTACTATCCTTGATTGGGCCTAATCTTACTTTTGTCATTCTTTTATTCCTTACCTATAGAAAGCCTTAGGGTTTACCCTGATCCTATCCGCCAACAACTTCTCATGTCTCCTCCTGGCTCTTCTGAGCTCTCTTTAGGTCTTTCCTTGCTACCTCGTAGCCCTCAAGTGCCCTAACTGAGCCTTCACATCTCATCCTAACATAAGCCTTCTTCTTCCTCTTGAAGAGAGATTCCACCTCCTTCGTAAACCACGGCTCCCGCGCTCTACAGCTTCCTCCCTGCCTGACAGGTACATACTTATCTAGGAGACACAGGAGCTTTTCCTTGAATAAGCTCCACATTTCTAATGTGCCCATCCCCTGCAGTTTCCTTCCCCATCCTATGCTCCCTATATCTTAATTGCCTTTCCCCCAGCTATAACTCTTGCCCAGTGGTATACACCTATCCCTTTCCATCACTAAAGTAAACATAACAGAATTGTCATCGCTATCACCAAAGTGCTCACCTGCTTCCAAATCTAACACCTCGCCAGTTATCAAAGCTACATTTTCACTGCAGTTTCATATGAGCAAATCTGAGCCTGAAAGTACACATTCTGAATTCTGAATTGGCAACCATGTGTGTGTGTGCATGAGTGAGAGCGAGAGGGAGACAGACAGTGTGAGTGAACAGACAGACAGACAGCCTTCGATTTTTCCCCTCCCATCATTAGCCCATAAAATACTCCTGCCAAAGGGGTAACCTTAGTTAGTGGCTGCCCAAAGGCTGAAGCCAGTTAGACAGTAAATCAACTACAAACCATTACAGTACTTCAACACTGCTCCACAAAGGACGCAAGGCCATTACACTTAGCAAATCTGAACATCCCAGGAATCTTTCGCAAAGATTACTTTGAGGACAGAATTGCAGTTTTTGCAAGTTCTCTTTCATGATTAGGATTTTTTTTTGAAAAACAAATCACTTTTGCCTTTGACAAATTGATCTTCTCTGGTAACCATACACATTACTTAGCTCCAGTCAACCATTTTTGTTCAGTGGGACAAAATCCTGGAATTCCCTCCGCAAGGGCATTGTGGATCTACCAGTACATGGAATGCAGTGGTTCAAGGTGGCAGCTCACTACCTTCTAATGGGCAACAAGGGAAAGGCAATAAAAGTTGTTCTTTCCAGCAATGTACGGATCCCACGAGTGAATAAAGAAAATGATAACTTCCTTCTCCTTTTTTCAAATTTAGAGATTTTAAGGAAATACAACTTTCTATGAACTAGCAAATATTTTGCACAAAGCAACTTTGCAATAACAGACCATAAAGTTAATATCATTGGGTTCCATGAGTCTTTTGAATCCAAATTCCTGCTTGTTAAGTCAGTTAATTATGTTTTGGTTTGTGATTGCAACTAACATTCATTGGCACAGAATGATGGAGCATGTCCAGGCTCAAGTGCTCATATCAGAACAGATTGTTTAAAACAATATCTGTCCTCAGTCAGCCCAAGCTTGTCTAGGTCTTCCTCTGGGATGGCAGAGACTGCTTTACTGTGGGCTCTTGTGGCACAGTGATAGTATCCCTGAACTGGAAGGCCCCGGTTCGTGTCCCACCTGCTCTAGAGACGGGTCACATCACTTCTGAACAGATTTGATAAACAATGTCTAGAATAGCAAAGCACAGGATGCCATTTAACCCATTAATCTGTGTGCCAGCTGTTTCAAAAGCAATTCAGCTAGCTGCCCTCCCACTTCTCCCAAGTCCTTGCAACTTTTTGCCTATTTTGCATTTATCCAATTCCCTTCTGAAAAATTCAACCTTATCCATTTCCATCACATAAAACTTTAAAACACCCTTGCAAGAAACAATATAATCCCATTCGCCTTCTGAATCACTCGATGTACATGTATACCAACTTGCTCTGGGGAGAGCAACTCCAGCTTCTCTAGACTACCATGTAACTGTATTACTTCACTCCTGAATACATTCTGGTAAATCCCCTCCATGCCTTCCAACAGTGGAGAAGCATTTAGGAGAGTGGTTGTGTATGTATCATAAGGTTTATGACTATGGTAGAAACTGATATTATTCTTCCTTTAGGTTGACTAATCAACTAATAGAGTCAACTTCAATGAGGCAAGAACAGAGTTGAGCTGGAGGTTGATGTGAATAACAGTATCTAAACAACAAGTAAGCCCAAAGACAAAATGATTTGGGCACAGTCGAGGTCTCAGAAAGAGAAAGGGTAACAAAGGGCTTCGAAATTAGGTTAAAAATTAAACTGTGCTCACCACAGGTGCCAGGTTGTAAATACAATTCTGAAACCAAGATGAATAAAGAAGGTACAGAAGGTAATGAAAAAGCAAACACAAGAAGCAATCGAGAGATTACATAAAAGACTGGCAACTAATGAGGGAAACCTGAAAATCTTCTGTAAAGCACATCAATCATTGAAGAAGCAGTAGGGCTCGTTTGAGACCGAAAAGGAAATTCACACTTAGCACCAGGCACAGCTTTTAAGAAACAGCCTGTTTTTAACACCCAGGATCTGAGCTTTATTTCAACCTGTCCTGAGACTTTTGAAGATTTGTACACAATCCCAGGTGTGTGTTTTTGCATCCCCTTTAAAACTCTACCATTTAACTTGCATTGTCTATCCAAATTCACACCTATGTTACAAAGTTTCACATTTATCAGAATGTTTCCTGTATTGAAAGATTACAGTTACATGGAAGTTTGACATCACCTGCAGATTTTCAAAAACTTGGGAATGGAGTGTACTATTAAAATCATCAATGTACATCAAAAAAAATGGCAAAACTGGTCTGATTATTGAACTCTAGGTCAGGTTGGCAAATTCCTACTTCAGTCCAAAAAACTGGTAGCCATTTGCATGTCATGATGTTTTCACCTGTTCGACCAATTCAATGGATTCACAATTGGCTTGATGGTAGGAAGCACAGGGTAATAATGGAAGGATGCTTGTCTGACTGGAGGCCTGTGACTAGTGGTGTGCCTCAGAGGTCAGTGCTGGCCCATTGCTGTTTGTCATCTATATCAATGCTTTGGGTGAAAATGTACAAGGCATAATTAGTAAGTTTGCGGATCACACTAAAATAGGTGGTATCGTTGACAGTGAGGAAGGTTATCAGAAATTGCAGCAGGATCTTGATCAGACGCACTGTTCTCCAAGAGTGGAGTCACATGTTGACAGGTCAGTGAAGAAGGCTTTTGGCACACCGGCCTTCATCAGTCAGGGCACTGAGTATAGAAGTTGGGAACTTATGATGCAGTTGTACATGACGTTGGTGAGGCCGCACTTGGAATAATGTGTTCAGTTTTGGTCACCTTGCAATAGGAAGGATTTTAACTGGAAAGAGTGCCAAAGAAATTTACAAGGATGTTGCCAGGACTCATGGGACTGAGTTATTGGCAGAGGTTCAACAAGATAGGACCTTTTTCTTTACAGCGTACAAGACTGAGGTGGGGCAGAGGGGGGAAATCTTGTAGAAGTGTGTGTCTCTTTCCCAGGCTCAGGGAATCAAGGACTAGAGGGCATCAGTTTAAGGTAAGAGGGGAAAGAATACATGGCAACCTGAGGGGCAACTTGTTCTACACAGAGGGTGATACGCATATGGAATGAGCTGCGAGTGGAAGTGATTGAGGCGGGTACATTAACAACATTTAAAAGGCATTTGGACATAGGAAAGGTTTAGAAGGGCCAAGTGCAGGGGTATGAGTTTAGCGTGGATGGAGATTTTGTTCAGCGTGGACCAGTTTGGGCCAAAGGGCTTGTCTCCGTGCTGTAAGACTCTGACTTTCCAGTTAAAGATGGTGCAAAAAGATTAAAAACAAGGAAGGATTTTTTTTTAAAATTTGGAACTGCATCAGAACAACTGTGTAGTTATTGTCCTGGCAGAAGACCAAAAGATCATTTCTCAGGGCTCTGAGATCTTGTGAGAAAAATCTGTCTCCTTTGCACGAAAACAAGCATGATATCTTGACTAACACATAAAGGGTCATGAAACTTTATTTGCAATTGGTTTGTACAGGTAATGAATTTGACTAGATTTTAATGAATGCCTGGAATGCCAGTAAATCCAGTCTGGCAACACTGAAATCAAAAACAAAAAACAAATTGCTAGAAAAGCTCAGCAGGTCTGGAAAAATCTGTGGAAAGGAATCAGAGTTAATGTTTCAGGTCCAGTGATCCTTGTTCAGAACTAACTGTAACTAGGCAAATGTTGATGGGGTGGTTGGAGGAGAGTAAGGGATAGGTGGAGATGGTGTCAGCAGGAAGAGGGGGAAGAGAAAGAGAGAGAGAGTGCGCGAGAGAGGGAGCGAGAGAGAGCACGCACGAGAGAGAACAAGCACAAGTGCAGTTGGACAGATAAAAGAACGAATGGGTCAAAGTCAGAGACAATGGGAACTGCAGATGCTGGAGAATCCAAGATAATAAAGTGTGAAGCTGGATGAACACAGTAGGCCAAGCAGCATCTCAGGAGCACAAAACCTGACGTTTCGGGTGAGGGTCTAGGCCCGAAACGTCAGCTTTTGTGCTCCTGAGATGCTGCTTGGCCTGCTGTGTTCATCCAGATTCACACTTTGTTATCTTGGATTCTCCAGCATCTGCAGTTCCCATTATCTCTGATCACAATTTCAGGCCTAGGTCCTTATAATGGGTCAAAGTTAGCCTGGGAGAATCAACAGCTGCTAATGGGAACTATTTGTGGCTAATAATGGTTTGCTTGTGGTAGCACCCCATGTGATGACAAGGCGTGGTGTTGGAGGGTTGGGGTAACAACATGGGAGAAAGTGTTCAGGCCCTAAAGTTATTGATCATGATATCAAATCCTGAAGGCTGCAAGGTCCCCACTTCAACACACCACTGTGTTCCCTGGTTAATGTCCCAGTCTCAGGTTTGCTGCAGTGGTCAAGCGAAGCTCAGTGCAAGCTGGAAGAACAGCATTTCATCTTCTGCTTGGGAATCCTGATTACCGCAGGCTGACATTTACCAATTATTTTGTCGGCCCAATGGTATCTCACTTTCTCTCTGGGCTCAGTTTTCATCTGCAGTATACTCCTCCACCCTCCCCTCCAACTCAAATTCTGCTTTCTCACCACAGATGCTACCAACACTGAAATCAGGCCAATCCCATCATCAGGAAGGAGAAGGTGAAGGATAGAAAAAAATAAGTCCAATTAAAAGTATCGTGACGGGTACTGCCAAGCTGAAACCATGGACTGTAGTACGTTGACAGGCCGACGAGGGGAGAGGCCATTCTAGACTTGGTGCTCGGAAACGAGCCGGGGCAGGTATCAGATCTTGTGGTGGGAGAGCATTTTGGTGATAGTGACCATAACACTCTCTCATTCTACATAGCTATGGAGAAGGAGAGGATTAGGCAGAATGGGAGGATATTTAATTGGGGAAGAGGAAACTATGATGCGATTAGACACGAGTTAGGAAGCATGGACTGGGAGCAGTTGTTCCATGGTAAGGGAACTATAGACATGTGGAGATGGTTTAAGGAACAGTTGTTGGGAGTGATGAGTAAATATGTCCCTCTGAGACAGGCAAGACGGGGTAAGATAAAGGAACCTTGGATGACGAGAGCGGTGGAGCTTCTAGTGAAAAGGAAGAAGGTAGCTTACATAAGGTGGAGGAAGCTAGGGTCAAGTTCAGCTAGAGAGGATTACATGCAGGCAAGGAAGGAGCTCAAAAATGGTCTGAGGAGAGCCAGGAGGGGGCACGAGAAAGGCTTGGCAGAAGGAATCCGGGAAAACACAAAGGCATTTTACACTTACGTGAGGAATAAGAGAATGGTCAAAGAAAGAGTAGGGCCGATCAGGGATAGCATAGGGAACTTGTGTGTGGAGCCTGAGGAGGTAGGGGAAGCCCTAAATGAGTTTTTTGCTTCTGTCTTTACGAAAGAAACGACCTGTGTAGTGAATGAAACCTTTGAAGAGCAGGTGTGCATGCTGGAATGGATAGAGATAGAGGAAGCTGATGTACTGAAAATTTTGTCAAACATTAAGATTGACAAGTCGCCAGGCCCGGATCAGATTTGTCCTCGGCTGCTTTGGGAAGCGAGAAATGCAATTGCTTCGCCACTTGCGAAGATCTTTGCATCCTCGCTCTCCACTGGAGTCGTACCTGAGGACTGGAGAGAGGCAAATGTAATTCCTCTCTTCAAGAAAGGAAATAGGGAAATCCCCGGCAATTATAGACCGGTAAGTCTCACGTCTGTCGTCTGCAAGGTGTTAGAAAGGATTCTGAGGGATAAGATTTATGACCATCTGGAAGAGCATGGCTTGATCAAATACAGTCAACACGGCTTTGTGAGGGGTAGGTCATGCCTTACAAACCTTATCGAGTTTTTTGAGGATGTGACTAGTAAGGTTGATGAGGGTCAAGCTGTGGATGTGGTGTATATGGACTTCAGTAAGGCATTTGATAAGGTTCCCCATGGAAGGCTCATTCAGAAGGTCAGGAGGAATGGGATACAGGGGAACTTAGCTGCTTGGATACAGAATTGGCTGGCCAACAGAAGACAGCGAGTGGTAGTAGAAGGAAAATATTCTGCCTGGAAGTCAGTGGTGAGTGGGGTTCCACAGGGCTCTGTCCTTGGGCCTCTACTGTTTGTAATTTTTATTAATGACTTGGACGAGGGAATTGAAGGATGGGTCAGCAAGTTTGCAGACGACACAAAGGTCGGAGGTGTCGTTGACAGTGTAGAGGGCTGTTGTAGGCTGCAGCGGGACATTGACAGGATGCAGAGATGGGCTGAGAGGTGGCAGATGGAGTTCAACCTGGATAAATGCGAGGTGATGCATTTTGGAAGGTCGAATTTGAAAGCTGAGTACAGGATTAAGGATAGGATTCTTGGCAGCGTGGAGGTACAGAGGGATCTTGGTGTGCAGATACATAGATCCCTTAAAATGGCCACCCAAGTGGACAGGGTTGTTAAGAAAGCATATGGTGTTTTGGCTTTCATTAACAGGGGGATTGAGTTTAAGAGTCGTGAGATCTTGTTGCAGCTCTATAAAACTTTGGTTAGACCGCACTTGGAATACTGCGTCCAGTTCTGGGCGCCCTATTATAGGAAAGATGTGGATGCTTTGGAGAGGGTTCAGAGGAGGTTTACCAGGATGCTGCCTGGACTGGAGGGCTTATCTTATGAAGAGAGGTTGACTGAGCTCGGTCTCTTTTCATTGGAGAAAAGGAGGAGGAGAGGGGACCTAATTGAGGTATACAAGATAATGAGAGGCATAGATAGAGTCGATAGCCAGAGACTATTTCCCAGGGCAGAAATGGCTAGCACGAGGGGTCATAGTTTTAAGCTGGTTGGTGGAAAGTATAGAGGGGATGTCAGAGGCAGGTTCTTTACGCAGAGAGTTGTGAGAGCATGGAATGCGTTGCCAGCAGCAGTTGTGGAAGCAAGGTCATTGGGGTCATTTAAGAGACTGCTGGACATGCATATGGTCACAGAAATTTGAGGGTGCATCCATGAGGATCAATGGTCGGCACAACATTGTGGGCTGAAGGGCCTGTTCTGTGCTGTACTGTTCTATGTTCTATGTTCTATGTATGCAGGAATTTTAAACATTAATGTTTTACATTCTGTGAAATTAGTAGTTAGTTGCAGGACTTCCACAACATAGTTTTCTAAACTAACCAAATTTAAATATACCATCTGCTGACTGCAGTCAGTTTCCTTTTCTGTCATATTGCATAAAGCTAGAGGCACTTCCCTAGTGATTTGCATCTCCACTCTGCTCATTTTCAGCTCGGCTACAGGCAGTTGACTGTAATTCAGCTGATGTAATGCATCAGTTGAGTTGATGTAATGGCTTTCATGCTGGGAACTTGGGTTATTGGTCAAATTCATGCACAAAACGGAACAGAATCCCATATTTACACAGGATATCATGGGATTTCCTCATTCCAAAAATCTAACTTGAGAAAATTTATCAAGACATTTTTATGAGACTGCCCCTTTAAGCAGGAATTTAGGTTGCAGGCAAAAAGAGATGGAGAGAGAGAGAGCGCGAGAGAGCGAAAGAGAGAGAGGAAGAGAGAATGAACAAAAACAAAGTTCTTCCTCGGTTCTGAGAACTGAGAAGTTCTGAAGAAAGGTCACCAGACCCGAAACATTAACTGTTTTCTCCTTCAGAGATGCGGCCAGACCTGCTGAGCTTTTCCAGCAACTTTGTTTTTGTTCCTGATTTACAGCATCTGCAGTTCTTTTGGTTTTTAAAAAGAGAATGAACAATGGTTTGACAGACAAAAGAACAGGTCAAGGTCAGCCTGGGACAATCAATAGCTGCTAATAGGAACTATTTGTGGCTGATAATGGGCTGTTTGTGGTAGCAGCCCATGTGATGACAAGGCGTGGTGTGGAGGGGTTACGGTAAGGACGTGTGAGAATGTGCTCAGGCCCTAAAATTATTGAAGGTTGCAAGAAGTGCAGATGCTGGAAGGATTCCGACCCAAAACGTCAACTTTCCCGTTCCTCTGATGCTGCCTGAGCTGCTGTGCTTGTCCAGCTGCACACAGTTCTCTAAAATTGTTGAACTCAATATTGAATCCTGAAGATTGTAAGGACCCCACTTGAGCACACCACTGTGTTCCCTGGTCAACGTCCTTGTCTCAGGCTTGCTGCAGAGCTCCAGTGAAGCTCAGTGCAAAGTTTTTCAGGGTGGTGGGAGTTCTGTTCTCTTTATATGGGACAGAGAGGAGGCAGCGAGTCTTTGAATCAATGTAGGAGGGCTAATTCTCACAATATTTTAGCATTAGCGGGAAGGCAGGATAGCATCTGCAATTTTACACACGATCCACTCAATAAGCACCTTTAGACAGATTCCAAATTAGAAAATAAAAAGACTGGTAACTTGGCCTAAATAGCAGAATCATGGAATGAACTCCTTCCAGGCAGTAAACATTTGACATGTCACTGCTTTCTGCAAGAGCAACTGAGTTTACGACCTCACCATTCCCCAGAAGCAATTTTTCTTTCATCCAACATGGACCTCATTTCCCCTTTGAAAACCACAAATGCACCTGCCTCCATCATACCGTACTGAGCCATCCATAAAAATACAGGTACAACAACAGCATTACAGAGGCCAGGGGTACAGCAGGAAGTAATTCATCATTTAACTCCCCGTTATCTATCCTTCATCTATAAAGGCACAAGTCAGGAGTGTGTTGGAAAATGCTGCATTTGCCTAGAAGGAAGCAGCTCCAAAACAAAAAACACTCTAGAAGATTGACACCCCTCAAAACACAAAAATCTCCAAAGTGGACCCAGCACCTTCAACACTTCGAGAAAGGGTCATTTGACCCAAAATATTAACTGATTTCTCTCCACAGATGCTGCCAGACCTGCTGAGCTTGTCCAGCAATTTCTGTTTTTGATCCTTCAACACTTAGCCTCTTCACTACGAATACACAACGACAGCAGTGTGTACCATCTTCAAAATCCACTGCAACAACTCACATCAAGATTCCTCCAATAGGACGGTCCAATCCCATGACTTCTACCACCAGAAGGGCAGCAGATACATGGGAACATGACCACCTGCATGCTCCATTCCAAGCCTCTCTCCAGCCTAACTTTGAAAGGGTACTGTGATACCTTCATGGTTGCTAGGTCAAGATCCTAGACCTCCACTCCTCATGACAGTGTGGATGTACCTACACCCAAAGGACAGCAGAACTTCAAATAAAAAGTGGCAGATCACCACTGCCTTTTCCAGGACAATTATGGATAGGCCATAAATACTGGCCTAACTTTCAATAGCCACGTCCTGTGAATGGATATAAAATTCTCTTGGGCTTTTGAAACTTTAATATTACAGGTAGACTTTGAGACATCGATTCAAAAATTAAAGGTTTAAAAGAAGTTGAAAAGACAACTGAGCTATTCCTTGAAAGCAGTTTTCCTATATTGCACAGGAACTGTGCTATTTTCACTACACTGGCCTTGCACTGCTGGTGGTGTTCACTAATGCCAGTTCATTAAATAGGTCTACGTGTCTTAAAAAAATTCCCAGTTAGTAGCCTGACTACGTGCTTCAAATTGACTTTGGATTCACAAGCTCTACAGCTGAATCTTGCTGTTATTTTAAACAAATCTGTTTGGATGTGTTATGACACACCTCTGGGTTAGGTCAAGCTTGAACCCCGAACATCTAGAAACTCAAAACAGGACTAGTCCACTTGGCTGTTTGGGTCTGCTCCATCATTCAAAAAACAAAGAAAAAAGCAAGAGAACAATACACCACAGGAAAAGGCCTTTAGGTCCTCCAAGCCTGCACCAACAGATTTTAATCCTTCTACATTAAAACTGTCTTCACTTGCAGGATCCTTATCCCTCTATTCCCTTCCTATTCATGTATTCATCCAGGGCTTCTTGCAAGCTGCTGTTGTGTTTGCACCCGCCATCTCCTCTGGCAGCACACTCCAGGCACTCACCACCCTTTGTGTGAAAAACATGCCGTGCACATCGCTTTTAAAACATCCCCCCAACAAGCTCACCCTTCTCTAGGTAAATAAATTTCTCCTCATGGTCTATCTAGTATTCTTAGACAATGATCTCTGGTTCTGGACTCCCTGATCATTGGAAGCATCCTTCTTGTGTTTACCTGGTTTAGTCTGGTTAGACTTTTGTAGGTTTCTATAGAGATTCTCCCACGATCTTCTGAACGCTCGTGAAAATAATCACAACCAATTCAGTTTCCCTTCATAAGTCAGACCTGCCATCCCAGGTACAGGTCTGGTAAATCTTTGGTGCACTCCCTCCACAGCCAGAACATCCTTCCTCAGATAAGGAGACCAAAAATGGCCTGTCTCAGAAGTAGGGGGCCATAAAAACACTTCATTAACAAACCTTTCCCTGGGACTCGTTAAGCTGTGTCTCAAGAGAGGGATGTGTTTTGGAGCAAAGATGTTTACATACAAAGTCAGGTGAGTTCTTTTGAGCCAATAATAGATGGCCTGTCAAGAAGAAAAACAAGGTATTGTTCCTACAAGGATATGACAAATAACACTGTGGTAGGATGCAATATACTGAAGTGCAATATTTCTACTCAGCACATCAACTGGGTTTGCCATTGTCAATTATAGTAACTGCTTTTGTAAGCTCCAGTGTTTGATTTGGATCAGGACAGCGAAGAATCCAGGGCAAAATAATTATTTTTTGTTGATTCCTTCTTGAAGTGATCTTTTCATAATTTCAGGGGCAAAATAACCAGAAAGCAGCTGGTGAGCTGGTTGGAGAATTGGAGGGCACTTTTTTCTTAAAAAAGAAACCTTATCCAGGTCAAACTGCAGCATTTGTTGGACATATTTATGACTCAGGCTGAAAAAAAGTGGAATGTGGCATAGGTTGGCTGGAGCACCAGTTTCAACCACTTCTGCAGGTAAATGGTCTTCCAGCTCTCAATGAAAGAACATGTGAGAAACTGGACTCAGGGTGAATGAAAGGAAGTGACTTATGTCTGTGGATCCATATCCCCAAGTCAGCCAGTATTTTTTTCAGAAGATAGAAAATTTCTCTCTTAAAAAAAGATATTGATCAATAGAGAGATAGTGGTAATTGCTGATGCTGGAGAATCTGAGATAAGATGTAGAGCTGGATGAACACAGCAGGCCAAGCAGCATCAGAGGAGCAGGAAAGCTGATGTTTCGGGTCTGGACCCTTCTTCAGATTGGCCCTTTAGAACAGATCACTGGAATTTTAGCAGAGCTGGAAATTTGGGTAAATAGAAATAAAAACAGAATCTCCAGACACAACAAAAGTTAGTGAGTCTAGTGACCAGCTACGTCCTTAACAGGGAAGCATGAAATTATTAAATCATTATAGAACAAAAAGAACAATTATCTTGCTCTCTGAATCTGAGAGAAATGAGATCTGGTTTGCAAAGCTTATGTCACACTTGGTAGCACAGTGTAGGAGGCCAAGAGTATGGAAACCAGATTGCAGTTATACGGGACAGGGGAAAAGATGAGGGTTTCCAAAGTTGCAAGCTACAGGGGGCAATGACTCATATGCACAGATAGCAGAGAAATGGCATTATGGCCACAGAATGATTATAGTAGGTTACTGTCGGCCAATCAGATGCAGAAACTGCTGTATCAGAGATAATGGGAACTGCAGATGCTGGAGAATCCAAGATAATAAAGTGTGAAGCTGGATGAACACAGCAGGCCTAGCAGCATCTCAGGAGCACAAAAGCTGACGTTTCGGGCCTAGACCCCTTTTGTGCTCCAGAGATGCTGCTTGGCCTGCTGTGTTCATCCAGCTTCACACTTTACTATCGCAGAAACTGCTGTGATGGAGGAGCTGAAAGCAAGTACAAGCGATGACCTTGACATCCCATTTCCTTTCCATTCTCCCCTGATGACTCAAAAGGTGTCACAGAGTGGTGGTGAAAGGTTGCTTTTCAGACAGGATGTGCAATGCTTTCAAGGATTTGGATCTCAACACTTCATTTGCACAAAGTTCTAACAGAGTCGTAGAGACGTACAGCACAGAAACAGGCCCTTTGGTCCAACTCGTCCATGCCGACCAGATATCCTAAATTAATCTAGTCTCATTTGCCAGCATTTGGCCCATAACCTTTACCCTATCCATGCCTCTCTGCTTTTATAAAACTCTTAGAAAGTCACCCCTCAGCCTCCGATGCTCCAGGTAAAAGAACTTTAGCCTATTCAACCTCTCTCCCGATAGCTCAGACCCTCCAACGCTAACAACATCTTGTAAACTTGAAATGGTTCAGAAAAAAAGTTTCGTAGTAACTTTGCTATAGCAGGGAGAATAGAATTGAACACAGTATCACAAACATGGCCTCACCACTGTCCTGTACAACTGCAACATGACCCCCAACTCCCATATTTTATGCACTGGTCAATAAAAGCAAGCGTACCAAATGCCTTCTTTACTATCCTGTCTACCTGTGATTCCCATTTCAAGGAACTATGGACCTGCACTCCAAGGTCTAGGTTTCCCAACATTCCCCAGTTCCTTATCAGGTAAATAAGTCCTCCCCTGATCTTGCCCACCAAAACATAATACCTCACATTTATCTAAATTAAACTCCATCTGTCAACCTTTCGACCCATCTGATCAAGGTTTTGTTGTACGGAGGTAACCTTCTTCGCTGTCCACTACACTATTAATTTTGGTATCATTGGCAAATTTATTAACCAGACCTGCTATTCAAATGATTTGGATGTGAATATAAATGACAAGAAACAATGACTCCAACACCAATCTCTGCGGCACATTGCTGGTCACAGGCCTCCAGTCCTCATGTTCTGAGCAAGAGTTACCGGACCCAAAAACATTAACACTGCCCTTTCCCTCACAGATGCTGCCAGACCTGCTGAGCTTTTCCAGCAACTTGTTTTTGTTCCTGTCACCACCACTGTCTGACACCATCAAGTCAGCGGGGAGAATGGAACTGAAAATGGATTTGTTGTTCCCTGAGCAAGGCTTTTTTTGTTTCTAAACATTTCAATTGGGCCAGGAGTCTGCAGATCATGGATTCTAAATTGTGTAAGAACTATGAATAAGCCTCACACTCAACACCATCTACTCTCAAAATACTCTCAAATGACCAGCATCGTAGCTATTTTCCTATTCTTCTGTTCTATTTTTAAAAAAATACACCTTCCTTACCTACCCCATTTTACTAAGATATTACGTTTTTTTTGGTTCCCAGCACTGAAGAGGATGCAATCTGTAATGCTGACGTGTGACTTTTGTTTCTACAGATATTGAGTGACCCTACTGAAAATATTGCCAACGCCTTCTGTTTTTGTTTCCGGTTTCCAAAAGCTTTATACTCCTTAGATTTAGCCTAGATAGTTTATCAATCAAATGGGTAATCTGGCACCAGTAGAGAACCATTCAGCCCCTCAAGCCTGCCTTGTCTTTCAAACAACATCCGATTCCTACAGGGATGAATAATAGAAGGGCTGGAACACAATTGGTTGATTCTGTTGCTAGGGCTGGACTGAAATGCAAGTAACATCTGCTTCGCCCTGTAAAACCAATACAGCAAAACAAATAACTGCCTCTACTTTGTCAGAGAACATTTATAGCAGTAGATAAAAGGAACAAAAACAACCTGAGGCCATGATAAAATCTCTTGCAAAATAAGACATTCAATACTTTGTTTATGCGCTAAACTAAAATCCACACAGCAAAAAAAAATCCATGGGCATTTCAAGGTAGCAATCCCTATTAATCAAACAGCCCAGCTTGAAACAAGAACCAGGGTGAGGTTATGGAAAAATATTCTGTAAATTGCAAGGCTGTCACACTCACACACACACTTATTATTAGGTGGAATTAAGATCAAGTGATCATTCTCCCATTTGCTTCAGTGATAGAACATTACAATGGCTAGCATCCTGCAATATCACCCAGGAAATTCTACATTAACATACTGAAAACCAAGTAAAAATTGTAATTTTGCATTTGAGTTTCTATGGCTACTAGACAGCACTATTTGCACAATATCTTAAACTTGAAAGTATTGCCTGATCCTTCTCAGAAGTCATTTGAAAATACAGCAAAAAGTAATTAGAAAGGGTGACTAATAACTTGGTCAAAGAGATGCCTTTTAAAATAAAAACAGGCAGACTGATAGAGGGGTTAGAAGCTCATTTGGTTTCCTGTAAGAAACCAAGCCTGTGAATATTCTGATTCAGCCTCAGACTACTCCCAGAAAGAAGGATGTGTTTGGTGGCTAGGTAGGAGATTGTGTGATGGAGCCAAGTGATAAAACATAAAGAAATCAAAAGTAGGAGTCCATTCAGCACCCCAAGCCTGCCTTGTATTTCAATAAGATCATGGCTAATTTACATCAAGCCTCAACTTTCATACCAGCTCCTCTGTAAATTTGGAAATAATAGGGGAGAGAAGGAGAGCGAGAGCGAGCAGTTACAGCATCTGAAAACATGAGTCAGAAAGGAACTGAATGGCCAGTAATTTAGTGGTGGGCGGTGGCGGGGTGGGGGGGGGGGAGGGGGGAATGGATCGAGGGAACAGGTAATAGGTCTCATGGACAAGAGGAGCTTAGAATGGGCATGTTGGGATTTAAGAAAAAGGCCACAGTGGAGCTCTTTCAACAGTCAGTCAAAACAAAAAGAAACTATACAGGAAGCCCATCAAACCTTCGGATTATGTTACAACAAAATTCACTGGTTTCTTTTATGATGATTCAAGTCAGGCTACAATGCAAGCCAGGGTGAAAACCTGAAAGTCAGATCTACAAAAACTAGCAGTAGTCAGATTAAGTTACCACTGCAAATTCAGCATAAGAGCCCACTAGGGCTAGAACTGACAGAAATTTCAATATTCTCAAATTCAAAATAGTATCAACTGTCTCTAAGATTTCCTAAACTGCTCTTGTTTCTGTGCAATCCATATCATCAGAATAAACACAAAGGGAACATTACAAAGTGGCAGATCATTATTGCTGGAGGTCTAACTGATGGGAAATGTTTGAAAAGGACAATATTCTGAATGAAAACAGAGGGAAAAAAAGGTGGCATTACAGATATAAAAGTTATTAAAGAAAACAGTGAAAGCTAATGTATTTGCCAGGATGCAGACAACACTGATAAGACCATGCATATCGTCTATTTCCTAATTAATTGTATTTACAACTGAGAAAGCTAGCTAGGTCATTTCAGATGGCATTAGCAGTTGATCACAGGGCAGATTAACAGTATCAAGTTTAATTTCCTGAAGAAGTAATTAACTGTTTACAACAATACCAGTTTTCAACAATGCAAGTCATTATGTAGACATTTTCTTTTCCCTAATATCTCCTATTTGAGCCTATAAATTACCAGATTTAGTTACTCTAAGATCAGTGATTTCCCTCAGCTACCTTGTTTACACTTCCACCCATCCAGTTTCCTGAAAGGCAGCTTATTCTATTCCCTCAGTTTCTCCATCTGATCAGCTGATGTCACCTTCCACATTAATGCAGCTGCTGAAAAACAACTTTATTTACAGTCTTTGACATAACAAGATACCCCAAGGCATTTTGTGGAAGCGTTAGAGAAACAATATCTGACATCAAGCCATATAAGGAAATATGTTCAAAAGCTTGGTCAAAGGTAGGCTTTAACAAGCATTTTAAAACAAAAGTAAAAAGTAAGGTAATAGTGAATTCTCAGGGGATTGGCATATGACTTCAGCAATTTTAGAAAGATGTCAGGCTGGAGGAGACCACAGAGACAGGAGGGGAGTTAACATGGAGGGATTTCAAAATCTAGATGAGAATTTTAAAACTTGAGGCATTACTTAACCAAGAGTTATCAACACAATTACAGAAGGAGGCGATGACTTGTGGTTTTATCACTAAAAGCTATTAATCCAGAGACCCAGGTTCTAATCCTGCCAAGGCAAATAGAATTGATTTTTAAATTCTGGAATTAATAGTCTAATGATGACCATGTCAATTGTCAGAAGCAGCTTGGTCAAAGGCAGGTCCTGCCAGTCCTCCAGATGCTGCCTGGCTTGCTGTGTTCTTCCTGCCTCCTGTTTGTCTACCTTGGATTCCACCATCTGCAGTTTTTTTTTGTCTCTAACCAAATTCTACTATTGCAAAGTCTCTTCAAAAGGATGCCCACTTGAACAAGTTCTCTGCCAGTCTTGAAGAAGGGTTATACTTGAAACATTGATTGCTACTTTCCTGCCTGGCTTGCTACGTTCTGTTTGCCTCCTGTTTGTCTAACTTGGATTCCAGCAACTGCAGGGTTTTTTTGGTGTCTGTCTGGAAAAGCCTATCTGTTAACAAACGTCTTTCAGGATAGGTAATCTGCTTTCCTTACCTGGTCTGGCTTATGTTACACCAGACCCACAGCAATGTGGTTGACTCTGAACTTTCCTCTGGACAATTAGGGTTAAGCAATACTTGCTAGCCTAGACAGTTCATTTGCAAGGGTGAAATGGAACAATGTTAGTGTGACTGAAGGCAGTAGTAATGTCTCAGCCTGTTGATCTATTCAGCTCCGGTTTCACCAAGTGCTGCAGACTCAAACCTTGGAGGTGATAATGGGAACTGCAGATGCTGGAGAATCCAAGATAATAAAGTGTGAGGCTGGATGAACACAGCAGGCCCAGCAGCATCTCAGGAGCACAAAAGCTGACGTTTCGGGCCTAGACCCTTCATCAGAGAGGGGGATGGGGTGAGAGTTCTGGAATAAATAGGGGGAGAGGGGGAGGCGGACCGAAGATGGAGAGAAAAGAAGATAGGTGGAGAGGAGAGTACAGGTGGGGAGGTAGGGAGGGGATAGGTCAGTCCAGGGAAGACGGACAGGTCAAGGAGGTGGGATGAGGTCAGTAGGTAGGAGATGGAGGTGCGGCTTGGAGTGGGAGGAAGGGATGGGTGAGAGGAAGAACAGGTTAGGGAAGCGGAGACAGGTTGGACTGGTTTTGGAATGCAGTGGGGGGAGGGGACGAACTGGGCTGGTTTTGGGAAGGGAGATTTTGAAGCTGGTGAAGTCTACATTGATACCATTGGGCTGCAGGGTTCCCAAGCGGAATATGAGTTGCTGTTCCTGCAACCTTCGGGTGGCATCATTGTGGCACTGCAGGAGACCCATGATGGACATGTCATCTAAAGAATGGGAGGGGGAGTGGAAATGGTTTGCGACTAGGAGGTGCAGTTGTTTATTGCGAACCGAGCGGAGGTGTTCTGCAAAGCGGTCCCCAAGCCTCCGCTTGATTTCCCCAATGTAGAGGTAGCCACACTGGGTACAATGGATGCAGTAGACCACATTGGCAGATGTGCAGGTGAACCTCTGCTTAATATGGAAAGTCATCTTGGGGCCTGGGATAGGGGTGAGGGAAGAGGTGTGGGGGCAAGTGTAGCATTTCCTGCGGTTGCAGGGGAAGGTGCCGGGTGTGGTGGGGTTGGAGGGCAGTATGGAGCAAACAAGGGATTCACGGAGCGAGTGGTCTCTCCTGTGTTACGGGAAATCCGGGAGACGCGGTCAAGAGCCGTTCTCGACCACTGTGCGGGAAATGCGGGAGACGCGGTCAAGGGCATTCTTGCGGGAAATAGAATACACCTAGAGTACACCTCCTCCCACCCACCCTCTTGCAAAAATTCCATCCCCTATTCCCAATTCCTCCGCCTCCGCCGCATCTGCTCCCACGATGAGGCATTCCACTCCCACACATCCCAGATGTCCAAGTTCTTCAAGGACCGCAACATTCTCCCCCACAGTCGTCGAGAACGTCCTTGACCACGTCTCCCGCATTTCCCGCAACACATCCCTCACACCCCACCCCCGCCACAACCGCCCAAAGAGGATCCCCCTCGTTCTCACACATCACCCCACCAACCTCCGGATACAACGCATCATCCTCCGACACTTCTGCCATCTACAATCCGACGCCACCACCCAAGATATTTTTTCCATCCCCACCCTTGTCTGCTTTCCGGAGAGACCACTTCACACTTAGAGTATAGAATGCAGGAGAGAGTCCAGGCTGATAATTTCACAAAGAGGATGACCCCTACTATGATTGCCCCCATGCTACTCTCATTTTCTAAATTCTTTCCTCACTAAATTGCTCCAAGACTCATCAGGCTCCCCATGTCCTCACTTGCTCCACTCAAAGGCTCTTTCTCAGCTATTTCTGCCATATTTACCTGGGTGCCATCATCCAATGTCTTCAATTCTGCAACCTCTCCCCAGCTTGTCTGATGGGACTGTGCCCTCTGGTTCACTCTTTGATCACATTCAGCACACAGTACCCATTTTGCACCACACACACACACACAGACACACACACACACACACACACATACACACACACAATATTCCCTCACCACACTAAATGCTGCCTTCTCTACATTGAGAGAAACTACATCAATGTGACCACCTAGCCGAACAGAATGGTGCCATGTTTTCAATCGTTTGTCATTTTAATTCTAAAGTCTGAACTTCAACCTCAGATTGGAGTTTGAGGAACAGCCCCTCCTGTTTTGATGAGGTACTTTGTAAATTGACTTTTGAACAGAGTTCAACAGTTTAAAAATTCTAAAAATAACACCCTATTTTTAAAGGAAGAGCTTCAGACACAATGTCAGTATTGGTTTTGTCGTTTTTTTTTCTCCCTCACCCCATTACTACCTCTTCTAGCCTTGCACCAACCATTCTCTGCCATTTAATCATTCCTACATCTCAAACTACTGTAGCCTCTCTTTCCTTCCCTCTCTGTTTTAGCTAAAATAAAGCACTAGTTAATCTCTAACCTTTGCCAGTTTTGAAATAAAGAACTGCCAATGCTGGAATCAGAGATAACAGTGTGGAACTGGACAGGAGAACTCCTGAAACAACTGGAGTTTCTTTCCCACTCTACAGGTACAGCTTGGTCAGTTGCATACTTCAGAACTTATGACCGTAAAAGCAGAACTTAGCCAGTGATTTACAGCAGAATATCAAACTAACACAATTTAATGGGGTTGATACAA
This sequence comes from Stegostoma tigrinum, assembly GCF_030684315.1. Lineage (NCBI taxonomy): Eukaryota > Metazoa > Chordata > Chondrichthyes > Orectolobiformes > Stegostomatidae > Stegostoma > Stegostoma tigrinum. The sequence continues at coordinate 92,130,628 of NC_081359.1, forward strand.
CAAGTTTAAAAAACAAGTCTTTTGGGCCTGTTCAGGAAGCAAAGAATATTTGAAACTTGAAATGTGAAATGGGAGACAAACTACAGCCTAAAATTCTGGAAGATCATGGAAGACATAGCTGAATGTAATGATGGTAGCTGCGTGGGATAGAGCAAACAATAGCAGCTTCCATTTTACAGCCACACACTATTCCCTTAGCTCATGTCTCAATGTTGCAACTTCAACAGATTGTGTCAAAACATTTGAGTCCTCCTTCACATTTCATTCCCCATTCCTGAGGTCATATCAATTAAATTCAGCGTGAGTTATGGGGAAGGGAAGGGAAGGGACTAAAATGAGTCAAAGCAGGAACTTAAAAAAAACTTTAAGATAGACTATCAACCAGGGACGCAGCTCATGATTTACGGAAATGTAACCTCAGACCGAATGTTAAAAGTGATAACTGCCATTATACACACTCCGGAACCCCTTTAAAGACGGGAAATGGTGTGAAGGTACCTGTTGTCAGATCCAGTGGGCCAGAACAGCTAACAAAGGGATGTCCAGGATTCTCTAAACGTATCCCGCTCGTTGAAACTCTTTTTATCTATACTTTGGCTCTGCTTTTGTTCCATAGAAAGTTCAGAAGTTAAACGCTGAATGATCATAATATAAACAAGGTTCTGAAACAAGAGGATAAAACACAGTCAGCTGCTGTTACTCAGTGCATAATAGGACTCGCGTCTTAGCCATCATACAGTACCTCACCTCACACGTTATATGTTATTAATAAGCAAAATGCATGAAGCTATTTTAAAATTCACCTCGTGCTTCGTATGTTTAGAATGTTTGAAAGAAAATACAATTTTGATTTCGATTTAACCAGCGACTTTTAAAAAAATGCAAATATGACGCGTTATCAGCGAATTTTGCCAGCAAGTTTTTAAAAGCAGATTAAAAATACAATCGATTTGCCGGTTACCATGAAATGATATACATTACCTGATAACTAAATGAATCCTTTTCCTACGAGAGAATACAGTGATGTATGCGTTTGCTGCTACGGCGCTGGATGTAGCCGTAATGTGGCCCTCAGTTCGATATCTGTTCCCAGCGCTTCCTCTTATATGCACAGCGTCAGAGGCCACCTCACTGATGTGCAACAATAGGGGCGGGACTCGCTTTCCTGTATCTCTCCTGCATTAGCAACGTCGTGAGCAAGGGTCATCAACGAAGGACTTTTTGAAAAAAAAATCCCTCCCCTCCCCCGGGGCCAATAGTTGTATGTTGAAGTTGCCCCCTTGTTGCCGTATGCAAATATCTCTTTATCCCGGTTATTACCAAATAAACACAAGTCTGTTGTGCTGGGAAGCAACATGTTTGACTGTAAGCATCACATCGGAATCAAGGGGCAAGATCAGTGCCCTCTCATGCAGCATCCTATTGGAGGGGCAGTTTGGATGGAGGGGCTGCAGAGGTGGGGTAGTGGGTTACAGGTATAAAAGGGGGAAGACAGGGTCTGAGCAAGGAGGAGAGGGTGTACAGAGGGGAGAGGGTGAAGTGAGGTCAGGGTTTGAGTTTGGCGGGCGGTGTTGTAGATAGAAATGTGTAGCATAAAAAGGACCAGGTTGACTTGGGCAGGGTAGGTGTTTTAAGGCAGGAGTAGCGTATGTTTTCGGAGGAAAGTGTAGAGCGGAACTGGTTACAGAAGAGGGGATACAGCTCTTCTCCTGCCTTCCCCCCAACATTGCTGGGGGTTACAGGACAAGACTGGAAAGAGCACAGAGTGGAAAGGGGGGGTCAAGATACGTTGGATGAGCAGAGCAGAGCTTGAGGGTGGTATATAGTGGAAGCCTTTGTAAGATACCACTGAAGTTATCAGTTCAGGAGTTGAGAAATGAGGAACATTAGAGAGGACTGGTGCTATTAAATCACTGTCCCGTTAATCCAGAGTCCCAGGTTCAAATCATGCCATGGCAGAGACTGGAATTTGAATTCAATTTTTAAAAATCTGGAAGTAAGAATTCATTGACAATTATCAGGGTAAACCCCATCTGGTTGACTCATGTCCCTTAGGGAAGGAAACTGCCATTTTTACCTGGTCTGACCTACATATGACTCCAGACCCATAGCAATGTGGTTGACATTTTACTGCCTTCTGGGCAATTAGGGATGGGCAATAAGTGCTGCCTAGCCAGTGATGCTCAGATCTCATGAATTAATTTTTAAAAAGCGAACAGGTGGTGAACTGCAACAAGTGACCCACAAAATATTAAACTGCTGGCCTTGCATTTGCTCAGAAAGGGAGACAGCTCAAATAAATTTGTATGGTGCCTTTCACAGCTGAAGGTGCTTTCATAGTTGACTAAATTTGTTGACAATACTTTCACTAATGACAGAGGAAACAAAGCATGCTCACATTGGAATATACTGGAAACATCAATGAGAAAATAACCCGTTAATCTACTGGTTAATAATCACAGCAGGGTTAAAAAGCCAAAAAAAAATCTTGGACCTAACTAGAGTTTTCCAAAGTCTAATCCGAATAGTTACTTGTTTGTATAGAACTTGGGTATTGCTGTGAAAAGCACACATTTTCTTGAAGCTCTTCGTCTTGCACTTGTCACTTCGATTTGTAAGATATACTACTGTAACCAACATTTAAGCTCTAGGAGAGGTACATTCTGATTGGTAGAGATGTTGACAGGGAGAATGCATCAGTCAATGATGACTGCCAGTTAACTGTCAAACATTTTTCAGATTTTAAAACTGGAAGGTTGACACTGATTGATTAGGGCATTGCCCTGAGAAATGAATAAAAAAGTGCATTGGCAATGGGTCAGAATGAGCATGTTGTCTGAGGAAAGATTGCCCTTGAGAAATGAAACAGAGAATGTTTCTCTCTCATTTTATGTTGAGTTGAAACAAGCAAAAAAATGTGTGTACTTTTTTTTCTCTCTGCAAAGAACAGGGCCCTGTCTATTAATATAGAACCATAGAATCCCTACAGTGTGGATGCAGGCCCTTTGGCCCAACAAGTCCACGCCAATCCTCAGAGCATTCCATCTAATCTACACATCCATGAACACTACTGGGTGATTTAGTATGGCCAATCCACCCAGCCTGCAAATCTTTGGACCATGGCAGGAAGCCAGAGCACATGGAGGGAACCCATGCAGACACGGGGAGAATGTGTAAACTCCACACAGACAGTCACCCAAGGGTGGAATCGAACCCAAGTCCCTGGCGCTGTCAGACAGCAATGTTAACCACTGTGCCACCCGTAAATGTAGCTTCCAGTATGCTTGTGCTTGTAGAATTCCTGATGTTCAACATTAGATGTGATTGCATGATTGGACCACATTTGCTAAGCAATCCTGTGCAATAAGTTAGGCTAATAACCAATATAGAATAATCAGCTAGGCTTGCAGTGTGGCACACTTGCATGTGCCATAAGTTATATATATTACCTGTCACCCTAGAGATTATGGGAACTGCAGATGCTGGAGAATCCAAGATAACAAAGTGTGGGGCTGGATGAACACAACAGGCGAAGCAGCGTCTCAGGAGCACAAAGTCTGACGTTTCGGGCCTAGACCCTTCATCAGAAAAAGATGAGGGTGGGAGGATCCCCTCCCACCCCCTTGACCTGTCCGTCCTCCCCGGACTACCATATTCCCTCCCTACCTCCCCACTCATACTCTCCTCTCCACCTATCTTCTCCTCCATCCATCTTCGGTCCGCCTCCCCCTCTCTCCCTATTTAGTTCAGAACCCTCTCCCCATCTCCCTTTTCTGATGAAAGGTCTAGGCCCGAAACATCAGCTTTTGTGCTTCTAAGATGCTGCTTGGCTGCTGTGTTCATCCAGCTCCACACTTTGTTACCTGTCACCCTATATTGGCGACTGGCCCCAACTTTAAAGCCTGTCTTACAAACCCCAAACCAAAATTCCCTCATTCCAAACCCTGGAGATTCAGTCAGAAATTAGCATCTTTTAAAAGTTTCCAATGTAATATGAACCAACAGAATAATTAGCACACAATCAGCTTACCTGAGAATTTCAAACAGACTTATTTAGTAGCTCAACTACAACTTGCTCTCACAGGTAACTACGTACAGTCCTCCAACTTGCTTTTACTGAATTGCACATGGCAGTTGATATTGGGATTTTGTACATGTCCTTTGCTCATTAGTATATCCAGCTCTTGATGCAATAATACAAATACTCATTCTGAAAAATCCTCACCGTGCTCAGTGCAAAAGGCTGAAAACTTAGCAACTGTCATCAGCTAGAAAGGCTGATTGATGATATATTGCAGCATCTTCCTGCATCAGATTCTCAGAGCTGTCAGTCTTCAGTTGTTTGATTCACTCCATGTGGCATCAAAAAAAAATGATTGAAGGTACTGAATACTGCAAAGGTTATAGGCCCTGAGAATATTCCAGCAATAGCATGGACACTCACATGCCATGACTGAATTAGAAACAACTTTACCGTGAGTTCCACATTGTAAGCCTGCTTCTACGTTTGATCTAGTGGTGTCAGCAGCACAGACTAATTTGCAAATTCTCTCTTAACAGTGTTGATTAAATCAGCATGAACTGCTGAAATAGTCCTGACAAATGAGAATATTTAAATGTAAAAATCCAAAGATAGAAATTTTAAGATTTTGACTACAGGGATTGTGATGATTTGCTTTGGCAGTTTGTTCCATTGTGGCATTGTCCTTGAGAAAAATATCTTTTAAATACGTTAGGTGGAATTTTTCACTTTGAAGTTAAGGAATAGTGGCAGGTGTTGGATGTGGTCATGTCTACCATGGGCCATATTTTCACATGTTCACACACTTCTCATTATCTCTGCAAGCAAGATATTGGGAATAACGCAAGGAGTTTCTGTCACTGCTAAATCTTCTGAGTTTGAATGCTCTGGTGTCATATTTGATGGGCAGCTGGGCCCCAGATGCAGCAAACAAGACAGTATCCCTTGGCAAATTCTCCAAAGAAAGTCAAACTAACCTCAACCTGCCCCTGCAGGCACTGGACAATCACATAACTGAGAAGGTCAGTAATCCTTCTAGCTGACTGCATGAGATCAGCCACCAGACCTGTCCAACCTGGATAGAAACTACAGCCACTGTGTGGCTGCTGTAAAGAGGGAAGGTGAGCAGTGATGGGAAGTAGTCAATGACTTCCTGCACTTCCACATGGGCATGGAACCAACCTCTCTCACACTCACAGGGTCACCACCTCTGACACAGCATGTGAATCTCACCAATGTTGATGGACTGCAATCCTCTGGATTGCAAGAATCATGCCCGTTCAAGGGCTCTCACCTACCTCATCTTATACCACCACTTACCCTCTGCATTCCCTACTCACCAACTCACATGACCACAAACTGCTCCTGCGTCCACTCTATCTCATTGCAAGAAAAAATTGTCTAAAACCAGGCTGCAGAGCCAAGACTAGAATGGGTGGAATGACAGCCATAGAGTCTTCACCTGCCTCTAACATGTCCGGAGAAGCAGCTGCCAGTTGCCTGCAAGTCTCAGTTTGTGTTGGTATGACGCTGTCTCCTTGGACAAGGAGACACCTGGAGTGAGACGGAGGGTCCTCATTTAGGAGGAGTACCCATGGCCAACATGGAGTGCAAGTCTGAATGCAGACTCAGCAGCCATTGATTGTTCTTCTGGACCTGGATTTCCAAGGCCACTGCCACCATTTCCATGGAAAGTGCCATTCACTTGCATTTCAGTGCCACCATAAATAGTTAGAATGGTGCAGACCTGTCCATCTTACATCGCAGCCTGCAGAGAGCCTTGGTATACCTATCTTGGTATACCTATCTTGGTATACCTATCTTGGTATGCCTATCTGTGCAGGTTAACTATGTCACTTCTGCCTGAGGTTAGGTTCTGTACAAGACTGAGCAGGTACCTAATCTCTGGCAGTCTGCCGAGCATTAGAGAACTCAGGCCTTTCTAGCATCTGCTGGAATCTTTTTGTATCTACATGACCTGGCTAAGGTCCAGATCTGTAAAGAAATGGAACATATTCAAACAATAGAAGGATATGATCTGTTGCAAGTGTCAAATATTTCTTATCTGCTCATAGTTCGATCCTCCACACTGACCCTGTGGGACAGATGATAGAAATGTGAAACACTTCCACATATTTCACAAGCAAAAGATTTCTCAAATTCCTGCCCTTCCCAAGGGAATGCTGTCAGACTTAAGTAGGCGAGATAGCCAATGACTAACTCACATACTCCCTTTTACTCAACATGCAGGAAAGAGGTGAGCAATTTGCAGTATGAGCACTGTCAGATAGGTCATTGGGGTATAGCAAGTGACTAGTGCAGTCTCATTGCAATGCGCAGCAAGTAAAGGGATGGTGATAGACATTCCCTCAAAAGAACATTCTCATGATGAGCTAAGATGGTGTAGAGCTGGATGAACACAGCAGACCAGGCAGGAACAGAGGAGCAGGAAATCTGACATTTTGGGTCTGGACCCTTCTTCAGAAAATTTTTTGAAAAAGGTCCACACCCAAAACATCAGCATTCCTGCTCCTTGGATGCTGCCTGGCCTGCTGTGTTCATCCAGCTCTACACCATGTAAACTCAGACTCCAGCATCGGCAGTTCCTAATATCTTCTCAAGATGAGCAACAACTTTGTATTCCTGATAAGGAATTGGCCTCCCTGAAATTATTCGTTTGGCTCAGATTCATGGACCATATGAGGGCTAACATGTTGCAGAACTATCCAATGAATTACTTACTCATTGCAAATGTTTCTGGAGAGGAATTTAGAGCACAAATTTTACTTTACATTGCAATGAAGAGATCAGATGTATACTGAAAGAAGGAACACTTTTTTTAAAATCAGTTATATAGCGTCCAGTAGCACCAACTGAGATCTTTGAGGCAAAGCCAAGGAATAAATGCCATGCAAATGGAAGTGGAATGTTTGTACCCAGCTCAGTAGTCCTGGAAGAGTCATATTAGGTTGTCACCATCCTCTTGGCTTCTAATTTCCATTGTCCTTTAATTCTCTTATTGAAGCCCACAGCTTCCCATGGGTTATGTTAGAACACACTGATCTTCATTTTCTTTCTCAGAGGATTCCTGTCTCTCCTGTCAAAGGGAAGTCATAACAGATATCAAGGGTTCTTCCACTACTTTTGGTACAACCAGACTTGGGCTCTTGATCAGTATCTTTTGATTTGATCCTTATAAAATCAACTCCTTGTTCAAGCTTTAACCTAATGGGCTCTCAGCATTAACTCTGCTTCTCCCTCTCTCCACAGACACTGCCTGACCTGCTGAATTAATCCAGCACTTTGTTTTTATTTCAGGCTTGCAGCACCTGCAGTGTTATATTTTTATTTTAGCCGGCGTTTTATATATATATATATTTGAAATTCTTTACATACGTGGCTCAAAGGTAAGGCGTTGTCCGAAAATCATTTGCCTCAACTGAGAGTAAGGTCAGTGCACAGGGAGTTATCAGAAATTGGAACAAATTACTGCAGATGCTGGGATCTGTACTGAAAACAGCAAATGCCAGAGATCACAGTGCGAAACGACTGGGAAGAAAATGTGTTAGAGGAATAATGTTGATGTGGATACAGCAGGTTCGTGAGAATATTCTCATGGCTGGAAGTGAGAAGAATGTAGGCTAGCGTTATCATGTCAGGGGCTAAACACAATGGCTAGAGTGCACTTCTAGCCATCTTGTAAGAAACAGGTGACTGTACTGCAAAACACATGTAGATTATTGCCACTCCAGGTAGCCAACTAGTGGTAATGTAGATGTTAGACAGCAGCCTATTCAACACTATACATATTATCAATGACTTGGAGGTGGGGACCAAATGTAATGTTTCCACAAATTTTCAGATGACACAAAGCTAAGTGGGAATGTGTGTTGTGAAGAAAATGGAAAGAGGCTTCTAGAGGATTTGAACAGGCTTGTTGACCGGGCAAGAATATGGAAAAATGTGAGGTTACTCACTTAAGAGAAATTGATGTTTTTTTAAAATATTTATTCATGGGATGTGGGTGTTGCTGTCTAGGCCAGCATTTATTACGCTTCCCTAACTGGCCAGTGGGCAGTTCAGAGTCAGCCACGTTGCTGTGAATCTGGAGTCACATTGAGGCCAGAACAGGTTTGGAAGGCAGAATTCCTTCTCAAAAGGGACATTAGTGAACCAGATGGGTTTTTGACAATCGCCGGTGGTTATATGGCTACCATTGGACAGCATTTTGTTCCAGATTTCTGATTTGTGGATTCAAATTTCACCACCTGCCATGATAAGTTACAAACCTGCATCCTCAGAACATTAGCCTGAGTCTATGGATTACCAGCTCAATGATACTAACACTACACCATTGCTTCCCTGGATGTGCCCAGTATTTCTTAGATGGTAAAAGTTTGGAAACCATAGATGTACAAAGGGACCTGGATGTCTTTGTCAAGAAGTCACTGAAGTCTAACATGCAGGTGCAGCACACTACTGGGAAGGCTAATGGAAAATTAGCATAATGACAAGAGGATTTGAATACAGGAGTAGTGAAGTCTAGTTTCAATCGTGTAGGTTAGTTTGCATTAGAAGTCTTGCGCACTTGACCCATGGAATTGTATGCTTTGATATCACAAGTGCACACCTAAATATTTCTTAGACGTCATGAGAGTTTCTGCCGCTACTACCCTTTCAAGCAGCAACCAAGAAATTTGGTCTCCTTGTTGCAGGAAATATTGCCATGGGGGAATGTAACGAAAGTTCACCAGATTTTGTTTCCTGTCCCATGAAGAGAGTTAGGACGGTATTCTCTAGAGTTTTGAGGCATGACAGGTGAGGTAAGGAGGCTTCAAGGTGATGCAGACAGGTCGAGTGAGGGAGTAAAAACGTGGCAGATGCAGTACAAAGTGGCCAAACGTGAAGTTATCCATTTCAGTATGAAAAACAGAGAAACAAGTGTATGATTTAAATGGTGATATAATGGGAAACATGGATGTACAAAGGGATCTGGTGTCCTTGAACCAGCATGCACCCAGGAAGGCAAATGGTATATTAGCCCTCATTGCAAGAGGTTTCTTACCGCACTTCTATAGGGCCATAATGAAACCACACCTGGAGTATTGCAATCAGTTTTGTTCTCCCTACCAAACAGAAGATATAGTTGCCATGGAGGGAACACAGTCAAGGTTCACTAGGCTGATGGCAGGGGAATGGCAGGCTGTTTTATGAGAATATGTTCATTCAAATGGGCCTGTATTCACTAGAGTTTAAAAGAATAAGGGGATCTGATTAAACCAAATCTAACAGGACTGTAATCATATTGAGTGGCAGGGCAGGTTTGATGGACTGAACAGCCTACTTCTGTTCCCGTGTTCCCAAGGACTGTGTGGTTAAGGAAACAGTCTTTGCTGTTTGAGATTTATTCAGTTTACAGATGGAGACAACTGGAACCAACTCGGAATCTTGTTTCACCCAAGTGATTGCTGAGAGCAGTAAATAATTTAGACATGTCGTGCTGAGATTTTAATAGAAAAACTGCAGAATTTTATTTATGTAGCCTTTGTCCTGGTGTTATGGCCCCAGCTGATGGTACCACCAGGTAACTCCTGCGTGGAGTTTGCACATTCTCCTTGTGTCTACGTGGGTTTCATCCAGGAGTTCTAGTTTCTTCCCACAGTCCAAAGATGTGCAGGTTAGGTGGACTGGCCATGCTAAAAATTGTCCATAGTATTGAGGGATATGTAGATTAGGTGGGTTATAGGGGGATGGGTCTGGGTGGGATGCTTTGAGGATTGGAGTGGGCTTGTTGGGCCAAAGGGTTCGTTTCTACACCATAGAGATTCTATGAATCTATGAAGTCAGATATCAGAATGAAATCTAGCTTGATGGATTTTTTTTTGCATCCAGTTATTACGGTAGCTAAACACTAAAATGCACTAACACGCAACAGCAGATTTTCTTTAACAGAAGAAACGTTTATCATACAAAAGAATGAAAATAAAACTTCAAAGCTATTATAAAATAATTATCATCGATATTTAAACACCCAAAAAACAAAGTTTCAGCCACTTTCTCTGATACAGATACTCAATTGCATCCCTATCTGAACCCTAAGATTCTACTTCATGGACTCCTTATGATTTCTTTGCTGTGAATTGTGGAGACATTTCAATGAATCCTTTCCAAGTTTGCTGACACAAACTTTTTGCAGTCTCAGCCTTCTCAGTTTTAATAGTCTCCAGACTTTTCACTAAGCTCTCCAGGTTTAGAAATGTCATAAACTAAACTCTTCTGCTGGGGTAACCAGTTCCCTCAACTCCCTTGAACTCTGAGGAGAGAAACTAAACTTGCTTCTAAACTCAACACCACTGTTTTTGAAACTTAATTTTAAAAAAAATCTTGCTGAATCCTTGATTATTCTGAACTGAAAACAAAACGACTTATGAAATTAAATGCTTATCATACCTGTCCTGAACCCAACAGCATAAACATCTTTCCATATGGCCTGCAGTTACCTGCTTTCTGAGAAATGCTGGTCTTGGGTCACTCTCGCTGAGTGTCAAACTTTGGATTCTTTTTGGAAAGCAAGAAAGAGATGGAGAGCGGGAGCAATGGATGGAAAGATTGATAGAGAGAGAGGGGCATGCACACGGGAGAGAGTGTGTGAGTATATAGGGATATGTACACATATTCTACATTTACTGATTTCCTACCTCCCTCATTGCAGTCTGGAGTACTCCCTATATAATTCATATCTTTTCATTTGATAATTTGCTTGGAATTTTTTCTGTAAGTTGAAGCATAGGCTGGAAGCATCATCTCTGAGCCTTGGTTTTTAAAATTTCTCTCCTCCTTAATTAATTCAAGTGCCCTCCTCACCTCTAATCAGTTCAAAAGCACTAAACTCAGTTGACTGTTTCAGAATGTCCCTAAGTATAAACAAGAAAAAATTATCCTGATCATTAGCTGTTTACGGGCAATTTGGCCATTCACTTAACTTATCTATATTCCTTTGTAGGCTAGTTGTTTCTCTTCTTAACTTGCTTTCCTACCTATCTTGGTGTCATGAACAAATTTAGCTACCATACCTTTGGTCCCTTCATCCACATAATTTATATAAATCGTAGGGCTGAGGCCCAGCATTTGACATCCTGCTAACCTGAAAAAGGCCCATTTTATTTCTAATCTGTTTTCTGTCAGCCTTCTATCTATGCCAATATATAGGTGTAGTGTAGGTGACTCCCCACACCTTAAGCTTTTATTTTCTACAATAACTTTTGATGCAGTATATCTGATCAAATGCCTTCTGGAAATCTGAGTACAACACATCCGCTGGTTCCTCTTTATCTAAAATGCATGTTACTTCAAAGAACTCTGATAAACTCCAATAAGCTTGCAGCCTCAACAACTGAAGGTGCTGCTGATGGTGAAGCAATAACTTGTATTATACATTGATTGCAAATTAATAAACTCTACTTGACAGTATAGGACCAAATTACTACACATGCTGGAATCTGTACTGAAAACAAAAATTGCTGGAAATCATAGAAGGTTGGGCAGCTTCTATGGAGAGCGAGCAAGCTAACATTGAATTTACATGACTCTTGGAGGAATGACCTCAGTCTCTGAGGCTAGAAAACTCTGAAGGTGTTGGGAATTTTAAAGAACTGTAGTTTATTTGAGTGGTAATTGACTACAACAAGGAGAGAAACTGAAGATCTTCACACAGGACAATCAAGTTCACTCCACAGAATACCCTTGCAACACTATTTTATACTTTCTTACATTGTAATTATGTAGTTCTACAAACTGTTACCATGCAGTTGATTATAAGACAATTAACGAAGTGGTAATTACATCAAGTCTGTAAGGCCCGCAATTAAATTACATCAAATTCAGAATTCAATTAACTAGACACATCGATTACATCAAATTGTTGTGTATTACCGAGTTTTGAGAAGATTTGTAGCTCAGGTTGAGGTTCTGGATGTGAGTCTGCTCGCTGAGCTGGAAGTTTAGTTTATAGACGTTTCATCACCATTCTAGGTAACATCATCAGTGAGCCTCTGACGAAGCTGCAGTGTTGTGTATTACATATCTACTAGTCGGATTCAAACACACGGTGCTTGTTCACTTATGTAGTCACTTGCTTATCTTGTAACCTTTGCCCCTGAATGTTCCTACGGTCTGCTGAGGTTCTGCCCTGCTTACTTATTTCAGCTAGCAATCAACATGGCTTCCGTGGTCTGGGTGGCACATCTTTAGTAATGCTGGGTCGTTAAAATATCCTATTCTATGGTTTTTGTCAGACAGTATATCACAAATCTCTGTTTTTGTACTAAAGGTCCTCTTTATCAATCCACCCACAAGTGCTCTATATTACCACTATTGCGCTCTCATTCACTCACAACTTTTACTAACTACTCGCTAACGTATTATGTTTACTATCACCATATTTCATTCATTCATAAAACTGTGTTCTTGTAATACATTTCACTATTAAAGGTAGACTAAATTAAAATGTCCCTTCCACCCCATTACTGCCTTTTCACAGTTTTAACCCTACCCAGACCCATGCAGCTAGCAGTGTCTGGACCTGTGTCTACACCAGAGGCTATCCTTGAGTATGTGTTAATTTTGAAATCTATTCAGAACATCACCATCCCAGCCACTATGTCACACGAAGCTATGAAAGATTATAATATTAATCAGCCCTCAGCAACAATCTCCCAGGACTTGCAATAGTTTGTAGGATAGCAAATAAGTTTTCTCATCAGCATGTATCTGATAGATACATATTGAATAGGGCCTCGATCCCCTTGAAGAGAGTTACTATCAAAAGAGCACTTCTGTGAAATTGAATGAATGAGGAAACGGCAATAATGAAATCTCAAGACCAAGCAGTGGTAATCAGTTTATACCTTCTGCCATTTGCCTTTATTAAGTACATACATAATTTCTAACTTGAATTAGCCCTGATGTTTATTAAAATACAAGAAAATTCTAGAAAGAATAAAAAGAGACTTACACTCCTCACCCTCACTACATTCTTCATCAGATTTGATCATGTTCATCAGAAGAATAGTCATCTGGACTTGAAACGTTAGCTTGCTCTCTCTCCCCCCAGATGCTGCCTGAGCCGTTGAGATTTCCAGCATTTTTTTTGGTTTTCAGTTTTACTTTATATTCTATTTTGTCTTGTTTATTTAAAATTATTGCAATCTTTCTGCTCTCAGTTTGGTTATTGTAGATTGATTTTCCTACCTTTGCTTCCCATCCTACCCCCTAACCATGCACACTTCATGGGAGGAATGTGGACTTCCTTGGCCATTCCCATCTACTACTGCAGTCCATGGGACGTTGGGACATCTACGGTGTTATTGGGAAGCAAATTTCAGTATTTTTAATGCGATGACAATGAAGGAACAGTGATTTTGGTCCCAGCCAAGAAGAGGTCTGCCTGAGAGGAGAATTTGAGGGTGTTGTTCCCAAACATTAACAGCCTTTATTCGGGATTGCATGTTTAGAAAGTGCTGTTGAAGGATGCTTTCGTGAGTTGCTGCAGTATATCATCTAGATGATACATACTGCCATCTTCACACATTGGTGGTGAAGGGAGTTAATGATGGAGGTGATGGATAGGGTACAAACTAAGCAGACTGATATATCCTGGGATGGTGTCAAGTTTCTTGAATGTTGTTGGAGTTACACTCATCCAGGCAAGCAGAGTACTCCACCACACTCTCGAATTATAGTTGTAGACGATGGACAGGGTTTGAGGAGACTGGAGTCAAGTTACTTGCTGCAGATTTCCTTGCCTGCAACTGCTCTTTTAACCACTGTGTTTATAAGGTTGAGCAATCCAGTTTATGACCCCAGCATACTGATCATGGGACATTTTATTAATAGCAATGGTAGATGAGTAGATTCTGTTTTGATGGAGCTAGTTATTGCTCAACACTGGTATAATCAATGTTGATATAAATTAACTCAAAGACCAGAGGTCACCTTTAGTAAAATTATTTTAAATTCTGAGAGATATAGCAAAGTTAGCACATGTCTGGCTCCATTTGCCCTTGATCCAAGAGAGCCCAGTAAACCACAAATGGGGCAATTAAGAGTTCATTGTGCTCCATCTGTAGTCACATTGACCAGACCAGTTGGTTTTCAAGTGAAAATTAGTGGCAATGTTATGGCACTACCAGTACTGGCTATCTTTTAAATCCAGATTTTGTCCCAGAGAATTAGTCTGTGGATTACTAATCTGTCACTTTACCATTACACCACCAACTCATTTTAAAAAAAGTTCAACATACCATTTGCTGACAAGCACAGTCAACATTTAGCAAGCAACCGAGTCAGATGATTTCAGCGTATATTTGCATTTGCTAAATCAAGTGAATTTATTTTGCAACAGGAAATCTGGAGGATGTTTCTTGACATTTTAACTAAATTTTGTGAAGAGGAATCAGAGTTAATGCTTTTGGTCCAGAGACCCTTCCTCAGGATAGACAGCAGCTAGGAAAAGTTTGATGCTTGTGTAGAAGATAGGTTGGGGGAAGTGGGAAGGAGTAAACAATGGGCAGTGATAGAGCCAAATTGACAAAAACAGTTAGGCATACAAAGTACAGGGTAAAGGTCAGTATAGGAGAATGTCAGCTACTAAGCACTAGCAGCTGTTTAATGGATTGTTTTTTGGTAGCAGCCCATGTGATGCCAAGGCCTGGTGTTGTTGGGGGTGGGGGGTGGGGGGTGGGGAAGGGGTGGCATAGGAGAAGTACCTCAAGCCCCTATGTTATTAAACTCAATAATGAATCAAGAAGGCTTGCAGAGTTCCCAAGTGGAAAATGAGATAATGTTCTTCAAGCTTGCGCTGAGCTTCACCAGAGCACTGCAGCAAGCCAGAGATGGAGACATTAGCCAGGGAATACAGTGGTGCGTTGAAATGGCAGGCAATTGGAAATTCAGGGTTTTTTTTTGCAGACTGAACATACGTGTTTTTCAAAGCTGTCACCCAGGCTGCACTTCGTTCCTCCAAAGTAGAAGAAATCATATTATGAGCAGCAAATACAGCAGACTAGATTGAGTAAAGTGCAGGCAAGTTACTGCTTCACCTGGAAGGTGTGTTTAGGATCTTGGATGGTGAGGACAGAGGGTGAGGGTGAGGATGAGGGTGTACAATCAAGGAAACTGTGGCAGTCAGTTGATTTGTAAAGGATATTGGTGGCCAGCCTATCACTGGAAATGGAAACAGAAACAGATGATGATGTCATGGAAGGAAAGGGAGGAGTCAGATAGATGAAGGTTGGAGTGGGATAGAAATTGGAAGCGAAATAGATGAACTTTTCCAATTCCGGACCAGACAGGGAAGAAGCACTGATTAGGATGTCATCAATATACTGGAGAAAGAGTTGTGGGTGGGAGCTGGAGCAGGGCTGGAACAAGGAATGTTCTATGTACACCATGAAAAAAAAGATAGGGAGAAGTTGTTCAAAGTGAGGACAAGTTTGGCCAGGCAGAGGAGGGTGGTGGTGGTGGTGGTAGTAGAGGAGGATCAAGATGATTGAAAAGCTCCCATCTCCTGCCCAAGGAGAAAGCAGAGAGCCCCAAGACCATTCTGATGGAGGATGGATACATAACAGGATTGCACTCCATGGTACAGAGGGAGTGGCTGGAACCTATTGATCCATAGGATTATTCGAATTTTCAATTGTTTCCCCTGCTTCTCTCTTTTGGTTCTATCTCCACCTACTGTTTACTCCACTCACCTCATCCCATCTCCTGCATAAATATTATAAAATATGAGGAATCCAGGAGATCAAGGAATTTACTATTTCATCCGCTGTTATAAATATTGATCACCTACCAAGGCAGGGCAAGAAAAGGAATATCACTCACACATGGGATCTCACTGTCAAGAGGTTATCCTTTTTAACATTTCTTTATTAGATTTCTTGTCATTCATGTTTAGCTTAACCTAATTGTTGGCTTATTTACTCAATTTCTGTTAGTATCAATACTAAGTGGAATACTAAAATGAAAAATTGTGTTTAGAACACGATCATTTGGTTTATTATGTAATTTTTAAACACGTGCCAGCAAAATATAATTAACTCCCTTAACTTCAACATATCAGAATCAAACAAGCTTTATTTTAGCTACACCGCATTTGGAATGCCGAGATAAATTGCTTCTGTTCACAAGGGTCATCATTTATCTTTTCACTGGTACATTTCCTCACTATCTGCTCACCTCAAAGCAGTTAATTCTCTTCATTTTTATCTTTCCCCAGTGGTATGGGCAGCATGAGGTATGATCACCATCTTCAATCACTTTTGGTTTATCACTTGGTGCTCACTTCTCCAAAAGAAGGACATACATTTATCAGAACTTCTTCCTCATTGTTACCCAGCTCTTTTGAAATAATCCCTGCTGATCTTGGTGAGTCACATACCAATGATTTTTGATTTTGATTTTATTGTCATGTGTACCGAAATACAATGAAAAGCTTTGTTTACGAGCAGTACAGGCAGGTCACAGCAAGCAAAGGCTGCATAGATCAAAAGGACTTAGAGGGACACAGGTTACATTGTTGATGCCTCGAAGGAGAAAGGTTTCTTTCAACGCCCCTCAAGTTTATACACATTAAATCAGCATGTCACCTCTTTCCAAATCACCCATAGGTGAAACACTTCAGCCCAGGCAACATCCTGCAGAATCTCCTCCACATCCTCTAGAACAATCATATCCTTCAAAAGTTAGGTAACCAGAACTGCACAGCGCACTCTAACTGTGGACTAACTCATGTCTCATACAGCTCTTTAACTTGTTTCATTTCTAAAAACAAAACATTCACAGGATGTGGACATTGCTGTCTATACCAGCATTTCCCAGTGGGCATTTAAGAGTTAACCACATTGCTGTAGGGCTGGAGTCACATGTTGGCCAGAGCAAATAAGGACAGCAGATGTACTTCCGTAAAAAAAAGGACATGTGAAACAGATAAGATTTTGTAATAATTGACAATATTTATGCTTTCATCATTAGTTTAGCTTTTTAATTATCCATTTCAAATTTCACCATCTGGGATTCATGTCCCCAAAACATTAGTCTAGGGCCCATGGATTACTAGTCCACTGACAATACCGCTCGTGCCTGCCACTACCACTTAGTGCCTGACTAATAAAAAAGGTAATCATCTCATAGGATCTATGGACATACACACCAAGGTCCCTCTGATCCTCTGAACTTGCTAGGATTTTACCATTATTGTGCAACCCTTTAACCTGTTAGTCTTCCAAAATGCATCACTTCACTTTACAGATTGACTTCCATTTGCCACTATTCTGCCCATCTGACCAGCCATCTATCACCCTACAGTCCAAAGCTTTCCTGTTCATAATTTACCACACCGATATTATTATGTCCATTGCAATGTACTGATCATGCCTCCTAAATTCCTGCCAAGGTCATCAATGTGCACGACAAATAACAAGGGACCCAGCACTGAACCCTGTGGTGCGCTTCTGGGTGCGAAGGCACACAAATCTTCAACAATCACCCTCAGCTTCCAGTCACCAAGCCAACTTTGGATACAACTGTCAAATTGCCCTGGATCCCATGAGTTCTTACCTTCTTGATCAACGTCCCATAAAAGAGTCCTTGCCAAAGCTAACATATATGGCAATGCATCCAATGCACTACACTCTTCCACAGACCTGGAAAACTCAAACCAACCTGTCAGATACTATTTACCCCTCATAAAGTGTAAATTAACTCTTTCCACACACTGCCCTGCCCACCCCCAAAATGTTCCTTACCACTGTATCAGACTCACTAGCCTGTAGCTGCCTGGTTTATCACTACCATTCTTCTTGAAACATAGTTAATGTGGTACTGTCTTCCACTCCTCTGGCATGTCTGTTGCATTCAGAAAGGATGTGAGAGTCAATGCCAGGGTCCCTACTCTTCTTTTATTCATCCCCCACAGCAGCATGGGAGACATCACATCCAGGCTGGGGATTACTCCAATATTACGCCCATTCAAACTGTCAAACCTCCTACCCTATTGGTAATTTGTTCAGGTACATAATGGGCCTTTTCTGATTTCTATTCTAACACAAGAGAAAAACCATCACAAATATTGATATCCAAAATTCATTTAAAACCTCACCTACATCTCTGGCTCCATCCACAGTTTGCTTCTTAGATCCTTGTTAGTTTTCTTGGTTATCCTCTTGCCTCTGATACGTAGGAATAACATCAGTGGATGTTCCTTTATTATACCTGCCAGTATTTTTCCAAGTCCTGTCTTTGCTTTCTCAATGTTTTTGAAAATTAACATCCTGCACTTTCTATAGGTTTCCAAAGCTTCTAGTGTTCTAATCCCTTAGTATCAGCCATAACTTTCCATTTTCCTATCCAAATTCTTCAAAATTCCTTAATATCTAGCATTCACTGGAATTTTTGGTCCTACACATCACTTTTAGAGAAACCTGGTGGCCACACACTTTCACTCTTTCCTTTTTTGAAAGTTTCCTGCTGCTCTGGTATAGATTTTGTGCAAGTAGCTTTGACAGAAAGCCCCAAGCAGTAATAGTCGGCCAAGAAATGTATACTAAAATATTTGGCAAGAATATTATCTTTTACATTCAAGAACAATAGTGCACATAAAAGTGATTTAAAAATGGCTTTCAAGTGATATTGTAAGTTGTAGGATAAATTTCAGGAAGAATATTAGGCTGTAAAGATAGGATGATATAAACATTGAGCTTAAAAGTAGCACAAGTCTACATAGAGAATAGTAGGAACTGCCAATGCTGGAGTCTGAGATAACAAGGTGTAGAGCTGGATGAACACAGAAATTCTGAAGAAGGGTCCAGACCCGAAACATCAGCTTTCCCACTCCTCTGATGCTGCCTGACCTACTGTGTTCATTCAGCTCCACACCTTGTTTTTCATGTCTATATACCTGTGTTTCAGACACAAGGCTAGTGTGCACTGCCTTATACGAAACATTAGCATGATAAAAACCGAACCTAACCATAAGTGAAAACTGCTTATGAATCATGGATTTAGCAAATGATGTAGTTTCATTTTGTTATAAAACTGGAGGCAGATGTGGCACAAAGTGCACTTCACAATAAAGGCTGAACACCAGCCCTTAGTATTTTCCACATGCACATATTACATGGTCCTTAACTGTAGAAATGAAATCTTTCACAGAAAGTCAGAGCAAATAGCTTACACAAAGTGGACTTCTTTAAAAGAAAATGGTATCACTGAGGATACGCTGTATTTCCTCATCAACATGAAGTGAAACAGAAGTCGTTTCAGATCAATGCCCTTTAAATCAGTTTCTCTCTCCCTGGAAGTTGCCTAAATTGTGAATACTCAATCATCAGCAGTATTTTGCTTTTGAAATAAATGTACCTCTTATTAGTTTCATTTCTTTCTAAACCAAGCAAAGGGAAGAGTGAAAGATATGAGCTAAATGACATTCTGTACATCCATTACGAATACCAATTTCCCCTATTGTGAAAGTCTCAGGTATACCAACAGATACTTGGGTGCTCCCTCTCTGAATGCTGCCAAAACCACACAAGAGAAACAGGCTGACAGAACGATTACTCCCAGCAGCTTTCAGCTTGGGCCAGAAGATGGCTACCATGTCCAGATCCAAGAACAGGCCCACAAAGTGATAGCTTAACTTTCTGTTCCCTGAACTCACTCTGACCACACCAAACCTACAACGCAGCAACTGGCCAGAGATATGAACTGAATCCAAAACAATTGAGAAGCAAGCTCCAAACAGCCAAAGGCTTGCAACCGCTCAACACAAACACACACTAACTCATTCTGGTATTTTGCAATGAATAATAATGATGAAGATATTCATTAGAGCAATGTGGATTCCAGATTGTTGGCATCACTTATGTTCAACAGATCATTAGGCAGGTAATTAGGCATAGTGTATCGAGGATCATGATGAGCATCTCCCTCCATCAGAGATATAATTTTCTTAAAGTAACTTGTTCTGTGATGTTATTGTGCACCTGTGAAGCAGGTTGGACTCAAACCGGACCTTCCTGGCACAAAGACAGGGACACTACACTTCGCAAGTCCGTTATAAACCAGTCAACACCAGACATGGAATGAACATGAAAGGTAGTCTCCTTAAACTGGGACAGTTGATACAGGAATGCAATTTGAGGTACTGGCTTCATTCTACACTATACTTCAACCAGCTACAATAACCTCCTGCATTGCATGGCAAACAAGTTACATCTCCTTATGGTGGATCATCTCCAGCACAGAAATGTCCTTTATTTTTGAAAAAGGCAGACCCGTTTGCAGGCAAGTCTCCGTTCCAGCGCATCCGGATTGGTCCTGGGGATTTTGTACTTTGTTCCCATTCCATTGCACAAAGCTGGTCCCGGCGCTCTATAACCCTTGGATCGTAACGTTATGAGGCACTTGACAAAAATAAGCTCTTTTATGCAAAAGAGTGATTAAAATGAGGAGATTGTTGGAAGTAGAATTTGTTTTACGTCTATGCTATTCCACCTGATCTCAATGCCAAGAACTGACCGTTTAATTTACAGAAATAAAGCAATAGGAGGCAAATTGAAAATATATACATTTTTCAAAACCCAAATCACAATAAATTTGAAAACATGCCTTAATATTTGCACATGTATTCAGCTTGGGGGTTCACCCCTCCCGTGAGGACTTTACCTTGAAAACTAATCTTACAAAAGGAAAACATTATAACATCGAGAACATCCCACTAAAATTTAGAGTGGGTCACTTAGCTATTCGTTTACGTTGTGCGTGTGCAAACAGGATGGGGTTGGTGTGTACGAATTAATTGATTTATAATTTGACAGATGCCTGGAGACAAATATGCTAAACAATATAAATATTTGCCTCCTCCTCACAGGTATCTTAATTTAAAAGCCTGAGGAACTATTCTGCCGGAACTGAAACCCATCAGGACACAAAACTACATTCCACCTTCAAACCTTCCCAGCAGGTCGCAACTTAGATATGTTCAAGAACAAATTTGGGGCTGCGCGGTGGCTCAGCGGTTAGCACTGCTGCCTCACAGCGCCAGGGACCCAGGTTCGATTCCACCTGCGGCTCTGCGTGGAGTTTGCACATTCTCCCCGTGTCTGCTTGGGTTTCTCCTGGTTGTTCCAGTTTCCTCCCACCGTCCATAGATATGCAGGTTAGTTGGATTGGCCATGTTAAATTGCGGATGGGGGGGGGGGGGGGGGGGTGGCCTGAGGATCGGTGTGGACTTGTCGCCTCGACGGGCCTGTTTTCAACACTAAGGAGGCTATAAGGAACGAGAAGCAAGCAGCAAGTCCAGTCTGGAATGGAGAACAGCCAAGATGATCTCCTCAGATTGGACCTGGTTCTGGTCCTATTTGGGGAAGTGCGACTAAACAAGTCTTCACTCGTGAGCAATTGATTGCAGCTATAGCCTCAACACTCGCTTTAAACTGAAGCAGCCTCTCACTCAATCAACGGGAATGCCCCTCCCCGTCAAGCTATATAAATAGGCATCGAAGCCGCCTGTTTGCAAGTTTGTGGGTAAACTGAAAGAATACTTAATCGGTTTGGAATGATCTCTTCTAAGCGTGAGGGCCACTGTCTCATTTGTTAGTAGTCTCGGTCTGTCAGGTAAGAAAACTCCTTTTGGGGAGTAACTATCTTTGCAATACTCCATTGGTTTTAAACTTTGTAAAACATAAACAACTCCAAAACCTGCTCATTGGTACCTAATTATTTCATTTATAGATGTCATGGGTATCATGAAACTGAGGGTGACTAAGGCTGGCCAGTTGTGAATTATCTAGGGGTATCTTAGTACAATACCTTTCCTCCTCCTTGCCCACTTTTTAAAAAAAAATTGTGGCTTCCTGTCTGTAGATATCTTTACTCAACCTGCTCAGGTATGACTCCTCTGAGGTAAACTAGACTTGATCCCAGTCCCCTGGCTCATAAGTAGGGAAACTACAACTACTATGCTGCAAGCCCCTTAAAATGCACATCTTTACCCTGTTAGCAACAGATGAAATTTGTTGCTGGGCTAAGGATTATTGTGGTCCTTGGCCTTGGAAATTGATGTCAGCCAAAGGTGATATGCATGTACTACTTGGAAGTCAGATAATAAAGTGTGGAACTGGATGAACACAGCAGGCCAAGCAGCATCTCAGGAGCACAAAAGCTGATGTTTTGGGCCTAGACGCTTCATCAGAGAGCACTGATCACTTATCACTGATACTATTTGGAAGTAAGGTTTTAAAAGAAAAAAATAGTGAGGTGTTCACTGCAATTTTTGTTTTCTGTCAAGTAACCATTCCTGTTCGCTCTCTGAAAGTGCCAGAGAATAATTTAGGATTGAGAATACTTACTTATTTACAGGACCCCCTGAAAGCTCAGAACCTGGTTTATAACCAACAAATAAAATGTCTGGATGTTGGAAACCTGAAACAAAGAGAAGGAGGAAAGAAAAAACACAAGTTGCTGGAGCAATGCCACTGGTCTAGCAGCATCTGTGGAGTGAAAGCAGAGTTAATGTTTCAGTCTGCTGATCCTTATTTCAGAATCTTCTCCACAAATGTTGCCAGACCTATTGACTTTATCCAGCAGTTTTGGTTTTTGTGCATTAGTTAACAATCTTAGTGCCTTGCCAATAAACTATCTTGAATCACTATAGTTGTGTTGAATATATGTCCCCACAGTGATATTAAGGAGTTCTAGGTGTTGGGACATAAAAAGGCAGACAGCTGATCCAAGTCAGCCTTTCTACCTGTATGTGCATCACAGGGAAATTTAAAACCTCCAAAGAGCCTCAATTAGGCCAAATGATTCCTAACCAGACTTTTTGAATAACCAAGTTAAAAACTGAAAGAACTACAGATGCTGTAAAGCAACAAAAGTTGGAAAAGCTCAGCAAAGTCTGGGAGCAGTTGAAGAGGAAAAATTGGGACTAAGGACACTTCCTCTGAACTCATGGTAGCTGCACAAGTCAGTTAATATGTAGCAAGTGAGGGTGGGGTTGGAGTAAACAATAGGATAGAGCCTAAAGGGAGGAGAACAATTGGATAGACAAAGGAATTGATAACTATCTGGTGGGGAGAGTGAATGGTTGTTAATGGGGAACAAAAACAAAGTTGCTGGAAAAGCTCAGCAGGTCTGGCAACACCTGTGAAGGCAAACAACTAATGTTTCAGGTCCAGTGACCCTTCCTCAGAGGACCTGAAACATTTAACTGTTTGTTTTCTCCTTCATAGATGCTGCCAGACCTGCTGAGCTTTCCAGCAACTTTTGCTTTCATTCCAGATTTATAGCATCTGCAGTTCTTTGGTTTTTGTTAATGGGGACGGTTAGTGACTAACAGGTAGTGTGTAATGGCAGACTGCGATAACAAGGGTGTGTGGGGTAGGATATGGGAGAGTTTAGGTCCTAAAATTATTGAATTCCATATTGAGTCTGGAGGTCTGTAGGGCCCTTAAGTAGAAAATGGGGTGTTGTTCTTCCAGTTGGTCTGGGCCTTTACTGGAACACCCCAGCAAGCCACAGACAGATGTTTGCCAGGGAACAGGGTGGTGCATTGAGGTGGCAGGCAACAGATAGCTCAGGGTCTTTTCTGTAATCAGAACGTAAATGTTCTGTGAAGCGGTCACCTGGTCTATGCTTTTTTTCCCCCACTGTAGAAGAGACCACGCTGTGAGCAGTGAATGCTGCAGAGTAGATTCTGGGAAGTGCAGGTGAGGTATTGCTTCAGCCAGAAGGAATGTTTGGGCCCTTGGATAGTGGGCAGGTGTTGCACCTTCCCTTACAGGGGAAGGTGGCATTGGGCTGTGGGTGTGTTGGGTGTGAAGGAAGTGTGGACCAGGTTGTCCCAGAAGGAATGGTCCCTGTGGAAGGTGGACAAGGGAGGGGAATAGGTGTAGTGATGGCATTTCACTGGAGGTGGTGGAAATGGTGTCTGTTGATCTTCTGGATGTGGATGCTAGTGGGATGGTGGGTAAGGACAAGAGGAACCCTATCACTGAGGGAGGGAAGAGAAGGGTTGAAGGTGGAAGTGCAGGAGATGGGCCGGACCTGGTTGAGGGCCCTGTTGGCATCTGAGCTGGGAAATCGTTGGTTGAGGAAGACCTTTTGGAGGCATTTGGACGTTGAGGCTCCCTTGCCAATGTTGGCCTCATCTGAACGGGTATGATGGAGATGGAAGAGCTGAGAATGGGGTGGAGTCTTTACAGAAGCAGGGTATAAGGATGTACAGCCCAGCTCAACACCATTTGGGACAGAGCAGTGGCTTAACTAATTTATGCTTTCAACTCAAAACCTTTGCTTTTAGCTCCATTCAAGCAAGAGCTAGACCAACAGACATTGTTAGGGGTTAAAAGAAAATAACAAAACTGCTCCAATTGAGCTTTTCAGGATGTGGTGTTCCATGGGCGTAGATGTTTTCCTGGTTGTTTTTTTCCCTAAAGATGTCAAGATGGCCTTGATAGTTGAGGTCAGATTAAAGCAGTTATACTGAACTTAGTTTTCTAGACTGAGCTTCCAAGACATGTTCATAGGTGGTTAGGCAAGGAGCTATCACATCTGAGCTGAAGCACCAACAGTCAGAAAACACAGTCCAAACCCAGTTTGAACTCTAGTCCTTCCCTGGTGGACTGATTATCTCCATGAGGTCCCAGTTACTATATTAACATCTGTCGAGCATGAGACCTTCCAGACTTGCTGGAACCAATTCTCAATTACTGTTTTAGTAATAGCCAGCATCTGCTTTGTCTCTAAAAATAATGCTCTTCCCTGCTGATGAAGCATCTTTTTGACCAGGAACCAACCTGCCATTAATTTCTAGGCCTGGTTTTGCAAATAAATGGTCTGTTTTGCTTTTAACACAAGCAATCACCCTCAGGCCAAAAGTCGTCTTTAGTTTGAGTTTCTACTTCACAGCTCCAAACTAAAATTGATAAACGAATAGAATAAATTGATAAACGAATAGAATAAAAGTAACAAAAGAGGAGTATGGGTCCTAACACACAATGAGCCATCAGTGAAAAAGGAATTATTTTTCCAAGTTTGGCCTATTGCCTCTGCCCTTCTAGAACCTGCAAAATGATCTTGGGTGGTGCTGTGGGCTAGAACTAGTTGAGGCTAAAGTATATTTTGTACTTGCACTTTCTCCACCGTGGGCTTTGTAAAATTTTAAGCCACTGCTCTGTCCCAAATGCTGTTGAACTATTTGTGTTGTTGAAGTTGCAATTTCCAGGCAAGTATTCCCATCACTCTCCTGACTTTAACTTTTTTGTGGACATGTTTTGGAGAGTCAGGATTGAATCACTGTCATTTAATTGATTCCCAGTTCATGATCAGTCTTGAATTTACAGTAACATGGTCTTGGAGGACTGGCAAGCAGGCAAATTAATGCATTCCTTCAAAAAGAGGAGGAGACAGAAAAAGCTAATAACTGTTGTCAGGAAATATTAGTCCATTATAACAGATCTCCTAATGGAGCATTTAGAATAATAACATCTTTCAAGCAGAGCCAGCATTGCTTCATGAAAAGAAATCACACTTGACAGATTTATTAGAATTCTGAGAAGCTATCAAGCAGCTTTGATAAAGTAGAACCAGTAGATGCAATATACTAGCATTTATAGGCAGACTTGATGAGCCTACTTCAAGTCTTAGGACTTAGTGAATGCTGCTCCAATTAATGTTTCTAGTCAATGGTGAATGCCAGATATGTTGCAATCATCTAAATTGAACTCCGTATTTGTTTTTGTATGCCTTTGTCCTGGAGATTGTAATTTCAGGCAGAATCAGAAAATGCACGTTTTGTGCATAATGATATGAATTGTGGTAAATTGGAGGTTCAATGTCTACCGTTTCCTGTCTGTTTTACTAAGAAAATGTCACTTTTTTTAGTGAAAGTGATTTCAGTGACTAATGTTTCTTACTACTGGAGAAAAAGCTGCAAATTTCCCTTAAATGTGCTGGCTTTTGCCTATCCGTGCGGAAAGGAAAACTGCAGGGGATTCAATACTGTTAACATTGCTTTCTTTGTAGGCTTGTTTGGTGAACAGTGGATGTGCAAGAGTGAAAATCTTCCAGGCATCTGTATGAAGGCTGCCCTTGAACATGGTTGGATTAAAACCAACAGATGTGCCTCCAACAAATGGTGTAAAAGTTGTTGGTGCTGGAGCAGCAGCGTGTGTAGCTGATCTGGTTACATTCCCTCTTGATACCACCAAAGTCAGATTGCAGGTAAAATTAATATGTTTGACTGCCTATAAACTCTTGTAAGACTTTGCTTTCTTTTTTCTATTCTTGATTATCACCTTTATTGTCACACAATCTTGCAGTAACACAGATTTCAGCTGTGGGTTCTCCTGCAATGGAGGAAAGCATTAATGTGAACTTAAAATTCTTATTGAATCAATTACTGGCAAAAATATAGTAAAGGCAAAATACTGTGGATGCTATAAAGCTGAAGCAAACACTGAAAATGCTGGAGAAATTCTGCAGGACTGGCAGCATCTGTGGAGAAGGAAATAGTCAATTTTTTCAGAACTCCAAATGACCCTGATGTCCTTTTCCCCACCCACCATGTTTGGAATTCAGTCTGGGACTGCATAGACATCTAACAAAGATGAGATGATTGGGATCCCTTAAAGGAGAATTGCGGGGGGGGGGGGTGGTGGTGGAAAATGCCTACTAGATCCTATATGGAGACAGAACCACTCCTTCACTCTTTTTCCAGCTTTGCTTCCTTCTAGTTCATGTATAACTTTGAATAGTCAGGTCCCAGACTCCCCTTGCAACAAATCAGTAATTGAAACAATTACTACAATGTGGTGAGGCACCCTGTTCTTTTATTTTCCCCCCTCATGGGGAACAGAATAAAGGCTAGATGGCCATAGACAGGATACAGGGGAATTGTATCCAAAGGACAATTGTTTAGAATAGATAGTTGGACAACACCTGTCAATTTCTAGTAAATGAAGGATGAAATGACTGCACAGAAAGCTACCAGCAAAGTTTGAATATTGGCTAAGTGATTTAAAATAATGGACAAGGAGGTAATATCTGTGGACTGGCAAAATGAGGTGAGACAAATGGCTTGGATGTGGATATAGGAAGAATCATTAGTAAGTTTGCAGATGACTAAACACTTGTGGTATGCTGGACAGTGAAGATTACCTGTGGGTAACAGAACCTTAATCAGATGGACTAATAGGTTGAGTGGCAGATGAAGTTTAATTTGGATAAATGTGAGGTGCTACATATTGGAAAAGCAAATCAGGGCAGGACTTGTGCACTAAATGGTAAGGTCATGGGCAGTGTTGCCAAACAGAATTCTCTGGGTGCACGTTCATAGTTCCTTTTAAAAGTATTTAGTCAACAGGGTAGTGAAGAAAGCATTTTTGTATGCTTGCCTTTTATTGGTCAGTGCACTGTGTTTGGGAGTTGGGAGGTCATCTTACAGCTGTACAGAGCATTGTTTAGGTGACTTGTGAAATACTACATGCCGTTCTGGCCTTCCTGCTATAAGAAAGATGTTGTGAAACTTGAAATGGTTAAGTAAAGATTGACAAGGATGTTGCTAGGATTGGAGGGTTTGAACCGTATGGAAGGACTGAATAGGCAGGGTCTGCTTTTCCCTGGAGCCTCAGTCTGAGGGGTTGACCTTAGCTTCTAAGGTCATGAGGGGCATGGATAGGGTAAATAGACAAGGTCTTTTTTAAACCCCACCCCAGGGTAGTGAAGTCCTGAACTAGAGGCCGTAGGTTTAAGGTGTGAGGGGAAAGATTTAAAAGGAACCTGAGGGGGAAACATTTCTCGTGTAGAGGGTAGTGCATGTTTGGAACAAGCTGCCAGAGGAAGTGGTGGAGGCTATACACTGAACATTTTTACAAGGCACCTGGATAGGTATATTTGGCTCACGGGACTAGATTAATTCAGGATATCTGGTCGGCATGGATGAGTTGGACCGAATAACCTGTTTTTAGGCTTTAGAACGCTTTTTTTCTGTAATAGAAAGCCATTGTGAATGCCTGCTGAGTCTGGGGATGGTACTGCACCTGAAATAATTCAGTACTAGTGGCAGATCGTCTAATCAGTAACAGCCCAAATGGAGACAAAAGGTAAGTAGGCTGTAGCTTGGCTATGTTGAACACTTCATTAGAGGTAGGAGCCACTTTATGACTTGGAAGGTTTGGTAGCTGCCAACAAATTGTAAGCTGAAATTAGTTGGATATATTGGAAAGCATTTTGGTGTCTAATCTACAGATGCTGATAAGGAACTGCCAATCTTCCATCAAAGATGGATAAGCATGGGGAAAGGTCTTCCTTCACATGGAACAGAGACTTGAAGATCCAGTTAAAGTCACTCCCTGCAGCAAGAAAATCTAGAAAATGCCTTAGCTTTGTTGCCCAATTGTTTGGGAGAATGCAAAGGTTTTGTCTTATTGTATGCAGGGAGGATTTTTATTTTCAAACTGCCTAGAGGCAATTGATGTCCTAGACATTGTGAAAAGTCAAACAAATATTGTCAACTTAATGCGTTGAGCATATGGTATCTCTCTCTTTAACATTTTGTCTGGCTGAAGTTTGGGTCTGCTTTCAGTTGAGTAAAGCTAACAATGTTTTCCTGGTATGGAAAAGGCAACTATTAGGTATCTCTGATGCAAGTCAATGATTTTTCCACTTGGACATTGTGGAAGTTAAACAGTTGCTTCTAGACAATATAGATGGGGATTTAAGACTGGAATCTAGCTCCTGGGGCCCCAGTGCATAAAGACTGACATTAAACAGAACTGGTACTGGATAGCCTTCAATCAACAGTCTTGTTTGGAATGTGTCACTTCATGGCAAGAATCAGACTGCCACTTGTATCCCAACTTAAACTGCTGCATTGCCAGAGAAAGATGACCTTTTTATCTAAAGTTTAAGAAACTGAGCAACTAAGCTCAATTGGACAATTGAACTGCCAAGTAACCTGACCAGAGGCCAGGCACGAAATACTAGGATGAAACCACATTAAAATTGAAGATATTTAAAAGGGCAAATAAGATCTGTAGAAGTTTGAAAATTGAGAAATGTGTCCTCTAGTTCCCTGCATTTTTAAGGACCTGAAAGAAATGGAAAAACTGTCTCTATTTTCAGTAGCACTTCTCAGACCAACTTTTTTAAACTCTCTCTTTTCCTTATAAAAAGAAACATGGGATCATAGGACTGGAGCATGGGTAGGCCATTGAGTCTCCCACCATGACCCCCATGTAGTCTGGTCTTTACTCTGTCTGCACATAACCTTGACTCACTGTATCAAAATTCTGTCTAAGGTGGCCTTGTTTGTAATGACAATACATTTTTTTAATCATCTAGGGAAGGAAATTCAATGTAGTAATCTTTTGAGGGAAAAGTTCTCACCCTGTCTCAAAGAAGTATTGGTCTTGGACTAAAAGTAGGGAAGATATTTTCTCCCACACTTGGAGAATCTTCCTGTGTCTTCCCCAACTATCCACTCCTCCCTCCCTACTGACCAATCCCTACACTCTCTCCTTTACTAGCTTCATCCCTGCCTCCTTGACCTGTCCATCCTTTCTCCCACCTACCTGCTCCACTATCTACCTGCTATCACTGCCCCCTTCTCCTCCCCAATTTCTGAAGAAGGGTCTGACCCCAACATGTCAGCTTTCCTGCTCCTCTGCTGCCTGGCCTGCTGTGTTCCTCCAGCTCCACACTGTCATCTCAGACTCCAGCATGAGCAGTTCTTACTATCCCCTGATGTGTGAAGCTGGATGAACACAGCAGGCCAAGCAGCATCTCAAGAGCACAAAAGCTGATGTTGTGGGCCTTGACCCTTCTTCAGAGACATTTCTCTGAAGAAGGGTCTAGGCCTGAAATGTCAGCTTTTGTGTTCCTGAGATGCTGCTGGGCCTGCTGTGTTCATCCAGCTTCACGCTTTGTTGTCTTGGATTCTCCAGCATCTGCAGTTCCTGTTATCTCTTACTATCCCTTCCTAGGTATCCATTCTGTCTTTCCTCCTGGAGAAGTGCAAACATGCAGTTGGGAGATGGTGATATGAAGTACTTTGAGGAAGTGGGATGTTACTTCTCCTTTGTTTTGGGGATTTTTACATAAGCGTGGAAAGATGAGGGCCAAGTCCCTTTTTGAAAACTGTACTACTGCAGAGCCTGTTCGCATCAAATGAAGCAAAACAGAACTTGGAGATTTTGACTTTTTAGACACTTTAGTAACACTCCACACTTCACGGTGATCTATGGAATTTCTACACTTTGATAGCAAGATTTGGTTGCTTTGAAGTTTTGAAACTTGAATACATGAAACCTTCAGCACTACAGGCCACTCTGGCCTTTAAGGTCATGGTAGATCTGGTTGCCTTAACTCTACTGTCCTGTCTGGCCCTTTTTTAAAAAATTTGGTGTCTGATTTTTACACTGACTCTCTAGAACCGAAGTGTCATTCTGGACCTGAAATGTTGGTTTTTTCCTCCTAGATTGTTGTTGCCAGTTCTGTTTTTGTTTCTCAAATGTTCTGTTTTTAGTTTAGATTTCCAGCATCTGCAGTATTTTTCCCTTGGTTTGATTTACATTGTTCAGATCTTGATCAGAAGAATGCACTGGCAATCAAGCCCTACCATCTTACAAGTTGTCGTGAATGTAAAAACTATGAATTTAATCACCAGCATGATGACAAATGTAATCTAGGCAAAACTATTCACTTGTTTTCAAAAAGACATCTTTCCAGGTTTCATCAATTAATTCAAATATAGGCATTCTCAAATAGGACTGACAAGACAAACACTTCCAGGAAAATTGAGTGGAAAATCTCTAAGCAAAACAAACAGTTTGATAAAGGGGTGAATTAACAGTTTTGATTTTTTGGCAATGCTGTCTCACTGTCAACTGCAGCAATCCTTCAATTTTGGTAGCTGGTCCTATGATTCTGCTCATAATTTTAAGTTCCCTCTGAGCTTCATCTAAACGCTGGTTTTCTGCTGGACAGAGGTGGCAGGGGGGGCTAGTGAGATACCTGTCTTACAGACTTTCTAACAAATTGGAACTTGAAACCAAAGGTCTTGCTGGGCAGCGTTCTTTTTCAATCCGAGGACATCTGTTACCAGCTTGTCTCAGTGTCTAGTACAATTTCCTCAAAGGTCATATGGTCTTATGTAACCAGTAAGTGAATACCACATAGTTCCACTCCAAGTTATTAAATTAGTTCATTCTCTGCAGCACAACAGTCCAAACTGCCACTTTCCAGTCTAGCTTTCAAATAAACTATGCAGTCTTTACATGCTCCAAAAACTATGCCATTTGAGACTTGTTTTTTTGTTTTTTGTCTGTGTTTTAAAACCCAACTAGGTTGGTCTGCCTGAAATACTGATTTAATCCAGTGTGACAGCAGTGGGTCCCCTGGAGTAGTGCTGGAAACTTGTTCAAACTATGCTGGTTTAGGGACAGGGAGTGTAAAAGTGGAGGGCCACTTGTTTGTTTTCAACTCAGTATAACCAAAGATTGACTTTTGGTTTAGAAAATTGAAACTAGAAGTTTTCAGGCAGTTCAGAGCAAACGTAGATTATAGTAGGAACTGTAGACGCTGGAGAACTTGAGAAACAAGGTGTAGAGCTGGATGAACTCAGCAGGCCAAGCAGCATCAGAGGACCAAGAAAGCTGACCTTTCAGGCTTTCTGAAGTGTCTAGGCCTGAAACATCAGCTTTTCTGCTGCTTCGCCTGATGTGTTCATCCAGCTCTATACCTTGGCACCAGAATCTTTCTCCTTTTTCTAAGAAAGGAGTGCAGAACATTTCAAGGAAAGAACTGTTATCTCCACTCAGGTTTTTTAAACTTACTTCCAGGGAGAATGTCTTGCTACGAAGTCCAAACAGTTTTGCAAAGACTTCACCGTTACAAGAAAGAATGGGGAGTTAGTTATGCCAAATTCAGTTTGGATATTAAGGGGTAATTTCTCTGGATTTTGAATTTCTGCAAAGTGATGGTATTGGGGAATAGATTGAAATGTTGTTTTGCTGGATGTTTAAAGATTTGTTTCTCTTTATCCTACATTGTAGATGAAATTGTTGTTGCTGTTTGTGTAAGACTTTTATTAGAACAACAAATTTTTTTGTACTCTCATCACAAGACCATATTTGCACAATTTTGTACTATACCTGCAATCTGATATTCTGTTCTCGGCAGCAAGGTACAGATTGCCTTTTTGTTGTTTTCTCTGCTTCCCCTCGTCATGCAAGTTCTGAACTACTGTGGGGTCCCTGCATTCAAAGTCTTAATGAGAACTCACTAAGACACAGGTTTTTGCCCCATGGAGTATTTGCTTGGCTGTCCATCCCTGACAGAGCAGGGAGGATTTTGTTACTGAGAAGGTGTAGAGATGGATGAACATAGCAGGTCAAGCAGCAGCAGAGGAACAGGAAGGCTGATGCTTGGGGTCTAGACCCCTTCCTCTGAAATGAGGGAGGGGAAGGGGGTTCTGAAGTGGACAGAGAAGAGGAGGTGGATTGAAGATGGATACAAGAGACACAGGTCAAGGAGGCAGGGTTGGAGCCAGTAAAGGTGATTGTGGGTGGGGAGTTAAGGTCGTCCAGGAGGATGGACAGGTCAAGAGGGTGGGATGAGGTTAGTCAGTTGATGTGGGTGGGGCTTGAGCTAGGAGGAAGGACAGATTAGGGAGGCAGGGACAAGCTGGGCTGGTTGAGGGATGTGGTAGGGGGAGGGGAGATTTTGAAGATTGAAGTCCACACTGATACCATTGGGCTGTAGGATTCCCAAGTGGAATGAGTTGATGTTCCTGCAACCTTCGGGTGGCATTGTTATGGCACTGTGCGGAGGCCCAAGATGGACGTGTTGTCTGAGGAATGGCAGGGGGAGCTGAAATGTTCTTGACTGGGAGGTGCAATTGGTTTAGTGTGAACCAAACGTAGGTGTTCTGCAAAATGACCCCTTTGGGTACCCCCCCCCCCCCCCAACTAACCTGTCCTTCCACTGACCTATCTCCCCATGTACACTCACCTTTACTGGCTCCATCCCCGCCTCTTTGACCTGTCTGTCTCCCCTCCACCACCTATATTCTCCTCTATCCATCTTCTATTCACCTCCCCCTCCCTCCCTATTTATTTCAGATCCCCCCCCCTTCCCCTCCCCTGTTTCTGAGGAAGGGTCTAGGTCCAAAACATCAGCCTTCCTGCTCCTCTGCCTGGCCTGCTGTGTTCATCCAGCTCTACACCTTGTTATCCCATTTCTTTATGCCCTACTTTGTGAAATTCAGTGAAAATGTTAAGATCTGCAACTCACTACCTTGTCAATGTTTGTTTCTATTCCTTCTACACTCCCATCAATATGACCATCTGAACTAACATTGACACTTTTTTTTTCCACCCAAGTGAGGTTTTTGAGCCAGGGGAATCCCCCAGCCTTCCAATACACATGCAGGTGTTTATAATGGGCTTTACTTTGAGCTGAAACAGAAGTTTTAAGACCTAATCACAATCCCAGTTTATAATGTGTGTATATATAACTCGCTGCAGTATCCCTAAACTAAGCACTTCTATTGAGCTTCAAAATTATATCTGCAGTGTTTTGTTTTTTGTTTCAAAGTATAATGTAAGTGATATGTTTTATCCACTGCTATCAGGACAGCATGGTAAAACCACAATCTGCATTGATTGAAGTCAGAAGTCCCACAATACCCTGGCTATAGTCCAACAGATTTATTTAAAATCATTTAAGCTTAGAATACTGTATCAGTGATAATGGGAACTGCAGATGCTAAAGAATCCAAGATAACAAAGTGTGAGGCTGGATGAACACTGCCGGCCCAGCAGCCTGAGATGCCGCTTGGCCTGCTGTGTTCATCCAGCCTCAATTTATTAAGCTTTGAATACTGCTCCTTTTTGTTAGGTGAAGTCACTTTTTGTTTGACTTAGTGGCCTGGCTGTTGGAACTCATGGGTTAACAAAAACTTCAATTTCCATTTGAAAAAGTGTTAATTACCTATTTAACACCATGTATGTTGCCTGAATGAGTACTATTGGACCTCCAAATAATTTCATGTGTGGCTCCCTTGTCTGCTCCACACTCCCCACTAGCCCAACCACCCTGGCACTTTTTCCCTGGAACTGCAGGAAGTGCTACACCTACGCCCCCTCCTCCTGCCTCATCCCCCATCCCTGGCACCAAGAAAACCTTCCACATCAAACAGATGTTCACCTGCACATCCACTAATGTGGTACACTGTATCCACTGTTCCTGCTGTGGCCCCACCTACATTGGGGGAACCAAGTGGAGGCTTGGGGACTGCTTTGTGAAACACCTACGCTTGGGTCGTGACAAACGACTGCACCTCCCAGTTGCAAAACGCTTCAACTCCCACTCCTTGGATGACATGTCCATCCTGGGCCTCTAGTGCCACAATGATGCCACCTGAAAGTTGCAGGAACAGCACCTCATTTTGCTTGGGAACCCTCTGTGCAATGGTATCAATGTGGACTTCATAATCTTCCCACCCCTGACCTCATCCCAAAACCAGCTAAGCTTGTCCCCCACCTTCATGACCTGCCTATCTATCAGCTCCTCCCACCCTCACCTCCTACCTACTAGCCTCCTTGACTTGTCCATCTTCCCTTGACTGACCAATCCCCACCTACACTCATCTTTTACTGGCTCCATCCCTGCCTCCTTGACCTGTCTGTCTCCTCTCTACCTATCATCAGGCCCTTTTTAATCCATCTTCCATCCACCTCCCCGCCTCTCTATTTCAGAATCCCCTTCCCCTCCCCCATTTCTGAAGAAGGGTCCAGACCTGAGATGTCAGCTTTCCTGCTCCTCTGATAGCGCTTGGCCTACTGTTCACCCAGCTCTAAACATTGGCTGTTGTGTATTGGGATACCAATGCAGCTATAAGTTGTCCATCTCACCTAACCAGAGGACCTATTTTCAACAGTTAGAATTGTGACAACATCAACCTTGGGCTGGGTAGAGATAGAGACCTTCAAACACCTGCAGGAATATTCTGGTCCACTCATTCATCTAGAGCATAAAACAGTTCTAGCTTAGTTCAATATGCACCAAGGTCCCACAATACTACAAACCATGGGGTTTCCCCCACTCCAGTGACCAAATGGACACTGGTATGTTTTCACTTGCTGTTCTTGCAGAGAAACAGTAGGATCTTGTGAAACCACAATTATTTGACAATACGGAAATTCAGCCAAATGCACAGTGCCCCATGGTTTGTAGTATTGTGGGACCTTGGCGCATATTGAACTAAGCTAGAACTGTTTTATGCTCCAGATGAATGAGTGGACCAGAAACAAACTTCCTGGGCATGCGTTCATTAAAATGTAGCCTTTTACTTTCTTTATAAATGACTAATGCAAACTAATAAATATGCATGAAGACATTTTAATGGAAAGAATAGCAACTTGATTGTGACTGAGATTATAGAAATCTTAACTGAATTAAGGTTAATTAAAACTCCAATCCTGTTCATATCTTAGATTCAAGGGGAATCCAAGTCTAACAACAATGTGACCTCTCCAAAGTATAGAGGTGTCTTTGGTACCATGGTGACAATTGTGAAAACTGAAGGAGCAAGAAGCCTCTATAATGGCTTGGTGGCTGGTCTTCAACGTCAGATGAGCTTTGCATCGGTGCGTATTGGGCTTTATGATTCTGTCAAACACTTCTACACCAATGGATCTGATGGTGAGTGTCTTCAGGTGTGGTGTGGGTGATGGATGGAACCCCTTGCTGGATGGAACATCTTTCATCTTGAACAGGTTGGCACAGCGCCAGTTGACCATAATAAGCATCTGTGGTTCAGGAGCCTGTGGCATTCTCCATCACACTTGAAGTAGTTTGCTATCCAGTGAAGTTGGTTTGCCAATTCCAGGGCTGGTTGAATTGGTAACTTGGTGCCAAGGACAATTGAATATAATTAAGAGAAGCTTGTTGAGCCTTTCCTCAGGGATGAGGATGTGGCTAGCTATGCCAGTATTTGCCTTGGAGAAGGTGATGGCTGGTACCTTCAGCTACTGCAGCTCCTAGTGTAGGCACACCTGTACTGTTGGTGTTTTACTAGTGAATAGTGACTGTGTGGTATCAAATCAGGCTGGCATGTGGCTTGGATGTGAACATGTGGTGGTGGTGTTCCCATGCAGATGTTGCCCTCCTTCATCTAAATGATAGAAGATGAGAGTTTGCAAAGTCCTGTCAATAGAGCTTTGAGTTACTACAGTGCATCTTCCAGGTGTTGCCACAGTATGGGTAACAAGGTACCTGTCTCAGTCTCAACATTGTGTCGAAGATTGTGCTGAGGGTGCAGTCTTTGTAAACCTTACTGTTTTAGTGCTCACTTGTTAGGAGGTCACAGTTCTTCACAATTTTAGATGTAACTGTCACATCTTTTGTGATGTGCATTAGCATCATTGTAGAGAGATGTATCTAACCTCCCCAGCTGATGCTACTAACCACTTCAAGTGTCTTCCCACCAATGCTAACAGCTGGTGTGGTAACGTTCTGAGCCGTGACACTGTCTTCCTGCTGCCAATGGTCAAACCAATACTGCAGTTTGCTGCTGAAGGTGTTTAAGTTTGGAATGTTGGTTTGGAGAAATGGAGGATTTTCCATACTTTTTGGCTTGCCTGAGATTCAAGACATGTTGAATAGCTTTCCCTCCGGTACTTGAGTTGACAGTCTCCTGTAGTTGATCTGAAAGTGTGTGGCAACAGCAGCAGCCAAGAAGGATGTGCCAAAAGATATTAAGGCCAGAACACAACCCAGTTTGACCTGTACTTATTGCTGACATTGTCCCCCATGCCCATTTCTTTGATCACACTGAACGTCTCTAATGGGCATACAATTATCTCCAGCAACTTAAACAGGCTTGTCTTTTCCTTGCATAGTTTAATTGCTCTGGGGTGCAAAAGTTCCAAGTTGACATTACAATAACTGCAAAATTAATGGTGACCTTGGGCCACCCAAACATCAGGCTCCCCTTCTCAGCCTCCCTGTTGACTCAATCTCATCTCCTCAGTGAGGAGACACCGCTGAGGATTTGGCATTGGAGAGACTGCAGTAACAAGGAGAGACCTTCACATTTGGCTTTCCATTTTGCACTTCTAATCAGGTGTGGGCTGAATGAGGAAATGATAGCATGTGGAGAAAACAGGCTAACTCTCTTCTTCCACACCCATGGCACTTCACTTCCTTTTTATGTACCTTTTTTTGTTAATAGAAGTTGCCAACCATGACAGCAGGAGCAGACTTCAGGAGGACAGACTACTGAAGTAAATAGATTTCATGGTGTGTGAGGTGACCTATACTTATAAGGAAAAGTAACCAACTATGTAAATGGTAATAAAGTGTGAAGCTGGATGAACACAGCAGGCCAAGCAGCATCTCAGGAGCACAAAAGCTGACGTTTTGGGCCTAGACCCCTCTTCAGAGACGGGGCTGGGGTGAGGGTTCTGGAATAAATAGGGAGAGGGGGAGGTGGACCGAAGATGGCGAGAAAAGAGAAGTGGGGAGGGGATTGGTCAGTCCAGGGAAGACTGACAGGTCAAAGAGGTGGGATGAGGTCAGTAGGTAGGAAATGGAGGTGCGGCTTGGGGTGGGAGGAAGGGATGAGTGAGAGGAAGAACAAGTTAGGGAGGCAGAGACAGGCTGGGCTGGTTGTGATGCATTGGCGGGGGGGGGGGGGGGAGGGGACAAACTGGGCTGGTTTTGGGATGCGGTGGGGGAAGGGGATTTTGAAGCTGGTGAAGTCCACATTGATACCATTGCAGTGGAGTAAGGGGAGATTTTGAATGTGGTGGGGGTAGGGGCTCCAGGCCAACTATATAAATGGTACAATTTTACAAAACTTTTAAGATCCAAGTGAATCTGTAGACTTAAGTGCCAAGGAAGATAGAGTACAGGACCTCTTCTCTTTCTTTCATAAGAGGCCCTGAATACAAAAACAAGGAAGTTTTTCTATGGCAGGAAATGATAGATAAATCCCTGATTTTAGACCTCACCTGCAGTATTGTCTAATTTGAGACACCATAATTTTAAGGATGTCAAAAGGGCAGATTTACCAGAAAGGAGGAATTGAAGGACAACAGCTGAGACTAACATTGATGCTGGACTTGACCTGCTCCTTTTCTTAAAAGCAAATAAATTTTTAAATAGCTTGATAAATCTCCTCCATTTTTGAATCGGTCCATGGGAGGAAGCTGTTTCATTCAGAATCGAAGCAACTGGTAAACAAGGGCTTTTGTAACACTAACTAGTTGGTGTAAAATATTGTCCTAAGGGGGTTTTTAAAAAGAAACTCCTTAGGACAATATAGACTAGTTACAATGTGGAATGTAGCCTTTCAAATGGGGAAAGCAAGGCAGTAAATTTTGAAAAGGAATTTGATGTTTCCCGGGTTATGGGAAAAGCGGTGGAGCTATTTGGATGAGGTTGTGCCTGAGTTGGTTCTGAGCTGATAGCCACCCTCCTGTGTAACATGATGCTATTATTCCATCATTACAAGCTGTAATGTAATACTTGTCCTCCATGCAATCCCATTGTTTAAATATAGTCACCCCACTGTTCCCATTATTGAATGAACCTGTCTAATCAAACCTTGACTGTTGGCAGTCTCTGTACTAAAGTGCTTTCCAGAGCACACCCAACTCTTGCACTAATCACTTTGCCTTTTTACCCCAGCTATTACCATCAGTAGTCGTTTGCTCGCTGGCTGCACAACAGGAGCCATGGCAGTCACCATGGCACAGCCAACAGATGTGGTGAAAGTAAGGTTTCAAGCACAATTAAACATAACTGGTGTGAGTAAGAGGTACAGTGGGACCATAGACGCCTACAGAAAAATCGCGAAGGAGGAAGGACTTCCAGGATTGTGGAAAGGTCTGAAGATCTCATCAATTGTTATCACTCAGACTGATAATGCAGACCAATGTGAGGGATTGTTTGTGGTAATGAGCACTTGAAAGGCTGAAGTGGGAATATTCAGTGTCTATTACTAATCCATGATCAAAATGATAAAATGTGAGGCTGGATGAACACAGCAGGCCCAGCGACATCTCAGGAGCACAAAAGCTGACGTTTCGGGCCTAGACCCTTCACAGAGGCTCTTGGATTCTCCAGCTTCTGCAGTTCCCATTAACACTCATCCATGCTCAATGACTGATTTTTTTTTTTTGTTTTTTTGGCTTTACTACAACTTCCAGAAGGGGTAAGGAAGGGCAGTCAAATTTGAAATGGCCTAGCTGAGAAAGTTTGCACCCACCATATGGATATTAAGGCAAAAACTTTCTAAATTGCAGTCCTAGTGCACTGCTCTCAAAGAATGAACAGTGCAGCAAAAGAACAGGCCATTTGGCCTGCCCAAATCTGTACTGACACATGACCATTTTCTGAAGTAAAACCCCCTTGTCTCTCCATAGTCCCATGTTTTTCTATTCTCTGCCAAGATGCCTCTTCAATGTTGCTATTATATCCACCACATCTGGCAGTGCATTCCAGGCATTTGTTACCCTTTTTGGTTTTTTTGAAAAAGCACTTGCCTCTCATCCTCAAATTCTCCCCCCCTCCATTTACCTTCAACCTGCTAATTGAAACTTCTACCTGGGTTTGGGGGGTGGGTATGCAGGGTGAGGAAAGTCTTTTTGACTATCCATGCCTTTCATTAATTTTTAAAGTTTCTATCAGGTCACTCCTCAACCTCTTGGTCAAATGAAAACAAACTTGTCCAATCTCTGATATAATGGGAACTGCAGATGCTGGAGAATTCCAAGATAATAAAATGTGAGGCTGGATGAACACAGCAGGCCAAGCAGCATCTCGGGAGCACAAAGCCTCTGATGGGTCTAGGCCCGAAACGTCAGCTTTTGTGCTCCTGAGATGCTGCTTGGCCTGCTGTGTCCATCCAGCCTCACATTTTATTATCTTGTCCAATCTCTCCCTTAGCTAATATCCTCCCAACAAGGCAACATCCTGGTGAACTGTTTGTTTTTTAGTACTCTCTTCCAAAGCCTTCACATCCTTCTGACTGTATGGTGATCAGAACTGTATACAATATTCAAAATGTGGCCTAAACTAAAGTTCTATACAGTTACAAGATGACTTGCCAATTTTGATATTCCAGCCTGACTGTCATATCTGTAAATGTTCTGCCACTTGCTGTATCTGGATTAAATTCCATCTGATATTTCTTTGCCTAAGTCTCCAGCCTATCTATACCCTATTGTGTCCTCTGACAATCCCTCCTCACTACCCGCAACTCCTCCAAATCTTTGTTGTCAAAGCTTGCTATATCAAACAGGGATCCTAACACTATATTCCCTGTGGAATCCCACTGGTCACTGATGTAGTTTTCAAAAGGCCCTCGCCCTGTCACTTCCTCAACTCAATAGGTTTGAGACTCAGCCTTCACTGCACAAAGCCTGCCCAAATGCTAACAAATCTGAGTAAATCCTATCCTTGAGAATCTCCTAACTTCCCCAACTACTGACCTAAAGCTTACCAGCCTGTAATTCCCCAGATTATCCCTACAGCCTTCCTTTAAAGGAACAAACATTGGCTATTCTGCAGACCTCTGTTAACAAAGACTGTACAAATACTTTGTACCATGTCCTCACCTGCCTCCTCCAACATTTCTGGATAGATCCCATCAGGTTCTGGGGACTTTGATATTCTAGGACATGTTGCTATAAAAACAACAAATCCCTCCAGGCTTGCCATTATATCCTTCTCCTTTGAATGTCAATGCAGTATTTAAGGACCTCACCTAGTTCCTCTACCTCATTGCATAAATTCCTGTCTTTGTGAGTGGACCCACCTTTTGCCTAGCTATCCTCCTGCTCCTAGAACATAGAGCAATACAGCCCAGGACAGGCTCTTCGGCCCACAATATTGTGCTGACCTATTATCCTACTAAGATCAAACTATCATGCATACTGTAAGTTTTACTTTCCACCATGTGCCTATCTGAGTCACTTAAGTCTCAAGTATCTGACACCACTACCACTGTTGGAAGTGCATTCCATGCACCCACCACTCTAAAGAACCTACCTCTGACATCCCCCCCCCCCCCCCCCCCCCCCCCCCATACCTTCCTCCAATTACCTTAAAATTATGCCCCCTCATAATAGTCATTTTCACCCTGGGGAAAAGGTCTCTGACTATCCACTCTCTATGCCTCTCATAATCTTGTAAACCTCTATCAAGTAAACTCTCATCTTTGCTCCAATGAAAAATGCCCTAGCTTCCTCAACCTTTCCTTTTATGCATGTGTAAAATGCCTTGGGATATTCCCTAACACTGCCTGCCAAGGACGTTACATGACCCTTTGTAACCCTCCGCACACCTCAGACTGTTGAAAATCTGAAATAAATACAAATGTTGGAAATACTTAAGTGGAGCTGCTCAACCTTCTGAAATTGATTCTGGACTGCTTTTATGCCCTCGCCCACAAAAACGCATCACCACGTTTTGACCTTTTTTAAATTTGTGTAGGTCCATTGCTTTTATATGCAGTTAAATAGCAGCCAATACAATTCATAACAAGCTGAATAACTTCAATGTGCATAATTTGCTACAAAATTGAAGAGATTAATTCGGGTGTCCTGAATTTTTGTTTTGCAGGTACTGTGCCAAATATTATTCGCAATTCTGTTGTGAACTGCTCTGAGCTAGTGACATATGATTTGATCAAGGAAGGGCTGATCAAGTATAACTTTATGACTGGTAAGCATTGCACAATAAGTATAAAGGCCAAAACATTTCACAGCTCAAACTAATAATTCTGGTTTTGTTTGCAGATAACCTGCCATGCCACTTTTGTTCTGCTTTTGGTGCTGGATTCTGCACAACCATTGTAGCCTCACCTGTTGATGTAGTAAAAACAAGATACATGAACTCTGCTCCTGGCCAATACAGCAGTGCCTTAAGTTGCTCCTTTATCATGCTGACAAAAGAGGGATTCACAGCTTTCTATAAAGGGTAACTCTTTATTTAGGTAATACAGGCAACAGGCAGACTTTGAATATGAAATCAAGGATGTTTTCATACCATTTTTAGTTCTAACTGGCCGACAGTATAACTCTAAACAAATTCAGTTACTCTTCTGTACCGTCTCCTGTTATAATCGGGATACTTAAAGATATTCATGATTGTTTTAAGCATTTTGGTTTGAATTTCTGTATTTCTATCTCTATTTCACACCCACCCTCCCCACTAATACTGCTATTCCTTCCCACCATTCCTACAATATTTACCTTCAGATGTCTGAATTTGATTTCCCCATCCAACCTGCCCCCTTGCTAGTAAACTCTTGGCTACCCCACAAATGGCTTTCTTTCCCCAGAGGTGAGAGATTGTGGGGCTGTCCTACTTCCACTCCAGTGCTGTTGATAACTCATGTTTTTGAACTAGCGAGATAGTGTGGAGCTAGATGAACACAGCAGGCCAAGCAGCATCTCAGGAGCACAAAAGCTGACACTTGGGCCTAGACCCTGAAGGGTCTAGGCCCGAAACGTCAGCTTTTGTGCTCCTGAGATGCTGCTTGGCCTGCTGTGTTCATCTAGCTCCACACTTTATTTCAGATTCTTCACCTGCAGTTCCCATTATGTCTGATACAACTTTTGAACCAGCATTATTTTCCACCAAGACCTGCCTTGTAACCCTGTTCTTGCCTTCCCACCTCCTGGTTCAATTTTTCACTTTGAGTAGTTTGTGTTCTTCTCAGCATCCTGTCAACCTGTTGGCAGGCTACCTGTCCTTGAACAACTGTCATTGATGCTATTCCCTCAGCTCAATCAGGCTAATTTTTTTAACACCATTCACTGGTGAATTAGGATATCATTGTCTGGAAGAGCATTTATTATTGCTCATCTGAATTGTCGACCACATTGCTGTGTGTCTGGAGGCTAGATGAGGTAAGGGTAAGCTTCCTTCCCTAAAAGACACGTGAATCAAATGGGTTTTTCTGACAATCAGCAATGGATTCATGATCATTAAACTCTTAATTCCAGATATTTATTTGGTGAATTCAAATTCCATCACCTGCAATGGCAGGATTTGAACCCAGATCCTTGGAGCATTTAACAGAAGTTGTGGAATAGCTCAACATCTGTAGAAAAATCAGCTGACATTTTGGGTCCAGTGACCCTTTCTCAGAACCCAAACATGAAACAGTAACTCTGATCTTTCTTCACTGCTGCCAGACTTGCTGAGCTTTTATCCTGCAAGTTCAGTTTTGTTGCGTTTTTTTTACAGTGCATGCAGTTTTTTTCCAGAGCATTACCTGGGCCTCTGGATTAACAGTCCATCAGTAATGCCACCAGGTTGCCTCCCCACAACTGATCTGATGCTTAATTTAAAATTTGGCTCCTTAACTCTCGACATTACTTGTCAAATTGCTTATTTCAATGTCAGTGAGCTTGTTTGAGACTTTTTAAACTTTACTTCTGAGGAGGCAGATTTTGGAAGATTTTCTTTCTCAATTAATTATAGCAAAATTATTTTTTTGCAACAGGTTTATGCCCTCCTTCCTGCGTCTGGGGTCATGGAACGTGGTAATGTTTGTTACATATGAACAGTTGAAACGTGCAATGATGTTGGTGAAGCAGTCCTGGGAATAATCATCTTGTTCCACATTTTATATTGTTACAGCACAGTTTTTAATATTTACCATGTTTATATAAATCCAAAGGGCCAGGATTTCTTGATCCTTTTTTCCTGTTTTAAAGAATGATTGATTCAGACTGTGGGCATGTCGCTGGTCGATTGCAAGGCAAGATCTTGCTGCTTTATTTCTTAACTTGAGGTAACTTGAATATATTTTTGAAGGTGAATAAAGATAATTATTTGTCTTTTCTATTCTGGAGTGTAGAAACTAATGACCCCAATACCTCTACTTCTAATATAATCAGGTTTTTTCCCCCCTCCAAGTCTGAAGTGTTGTAGAGACATATATTTTAAATTCTTTTCATGGGTTGCCAGACAGGCCAAATGCTGACTGCAGTTTGGAGGGTGAGATGGGGGGGTGGGGTGTCAGTATGGAGTACTGTTCTGTATCTGAGTCATTCACTTCTGTAGTCAAAAATGGATAAAGCATGATTTGAGGATCATGTCATCAAGCAATGACTTTGTTCTAAGTTGAACACAATTGCTTTTAATTC
Organism: Stegostoma tigrinum; assembly: GCF_030684315.1. NCBI lineage: Eukaryota > Metazoa > Chordata > Chondrichthyes > Orectolobiformes > Stegostomatidae > Stegostoma > Stegostoma tigrinum. The sequence goes on from NC_081359.1 coordinate 92,174,878, forward strand.
CAGAAAATGTTAGATATTGCAGATCCTTAGCTTCTGGAAAAGCTCAACAGATCTGGCAGCTGTTATAGAGCTAGAGAAGGTTAATATTTTGAGATCGGTATGATTTGATGTTAATGAAACCTTAATTTCCCAGTCATGTTGGGCTTAACATGACCTCTTGTCTGTCTGCACATATACTGCCAGACCTGCTGAGTCTCTACAGTACTTTGCTATTTCTGTGGTCTCTCTCTGGTGTGACATGTCTAGAAAACAACTCAAATTCTGATCTTTGCTTCATGTGAAAGTGAAACATATGCATTGTTAACATTACTGCAACATATGGCTTTTTTGATCTGGTTATTTAAAACCACTTCACTTCTGTAATCTGGTATGCTGATCTTTGATACAGTAAGAAATCCAGACAAGTTTGGATTCTAATTTCAGGTGCCTTTATTCTGTTTTTGTTTTAATTAAAATATAATCCTTACCCCCTTTGCATAACAACTTGTTGAAAGCATTTGTATTTACATGTCATCTTACAGGCAATAAAGTATCTTAAGTTCTGTCAATGTTGTACAGTAGCATTGAGACTGCAACTAATATATACACAGCATGGCCTTGCAAACAAAGGGTTAAATCTAGCTGCATCTATTCTGGAAGGTGTCAGAGCACGGTTATAATTTAGCAGCACCAATTGTATGCTGGTGGCATAGTAGTGGTAATGTCACTAATCTGTTGAAACCAATTGCTCTGCCTCATGATGTAGTTGGGGTGATTTTTAATAATAGCAAAAAGAGGGAAAAGTTTCTGGCAACTTTTTTAGTTTTTTTGAACTTCTGGGAATAAAACCTCTTTTTAGGCTCAAAATGCTAGAGCTTCATTCTGTATTTCTTGCTGATGTTTGTCAGAGACATGGATACCATGAGCATGCAGCCAGGTGCTGAAGCAAGTGGTGCAGACATACAGCCTGGATCAAGCCCTGAGCTGGGTACTTGTCTCCTCATGCAAAGTATCCATGCAGCAATATTTCACCATTGGCAAATCCCTTAAACATGCTGGTCTGTGCTTCCTCAGTGCTCTGCAAATGAGAGGGATGTCATGATGTTCACAAGGGGGTGGGGAAAACTGGATGCCAATGTCTGTAGAAGTATATATGGCTGGTGCCCATGCATAGTACCCTGAGATATCATCTTAGTGCTGAGCAACACGAAAGCTCTTCACTGCCAACAGAGAACTGAAATATCTAGTTTTTTGGCATGTTAGGTCAGACAGGAAGCTGATCAATGAGGTGACTTGAGGCATTAATGATGCAGTTAAGATTATAACCTCTCCCTTAATTGCCTAGTGAGGAAAATTTGCATTGTTACTTGGCAGATGTATAACAGTGAATTTCTCTCAACATTGAGGTGTTGCCAGATGACTTGCACAATTCTGCTATGAATCTCCCATCTTTCGTGCCTCTTTTCTAAAACAGTCTGCCCTCTTTTTGGTTTGTGCACTTTTTTCTTTTTACAATGCTTGAAGATTTTCAATACCTGTCCAATCAGCTAGTTACAGTAACATCTGTCAATGAAAATTTTTGTGTTGAGGTTTTAAAGTAGCAGGAAATTTTTGTAATTTTTAGCTTGACTGTTCACAAACTAGTAGCCTTCACATTCCCTTCTATTGTACAAGGTTAAATCTCTTGCCTGTTTAGTCTTGATAAAGTGTAAAATAACCAGCTGTGCAGAATTACCTCAATATTAGGCATTGCAAGTTTTTTGACTTTTTTTATTGACTTCCTCCCAGTCTTCATGGGCCTAGCTCCACTAGCCAAACCCAGGGATCTCCAACTGAACAGTCATCAGCAGACTGTCCTCCATGTAGGATGACCGGCAGCTCTCCAGAGCTTGCTACACAAGCTGGTAGCTGGCAAAGTTGCCCTAGCCCCTCTGAAATGTTATCCACCTGGCCATGTTAGCTGGGAGGCAGAGGCTTTTGGGTGGGGGGTGGGGTTGGGGAATGGATTTGAAAGATGGATTTATGAAGATTGACTGAGACCCTCCACATGAATTGAATTCCTGGACCACTGTGCCACAGTGGATAAATCAACTGCTGGAAACGATTTGAGGACAATAGAGGAAACAAAGCCTCAAAGATACTACAGCCTCCATTAAAAGATGACAGACTGACATTTCAAAATGTAAGAACTTCAACAGAGCTTAAACAGTACTAGAGGTTTATCCAATTGTGTATAATTCTTCCTCTTGTGGAGGGGTGGAAATGGATGATCCACTTATCCATCCAGATTTGCCATTTTCAAAATTAATTGATTGTGTTAGACTAAAGCACATAATTAATTACAAGCAGGTGCATTCACACTTGAATCACAAGTTAGCACAGGTCTAGGATACCAAATAAAAATCAACCAAGATTTCATTACTGATATAAATCCAAAAAACTGAATTAAAACTTGTAACTAGTAGAATTGTAACTAGTGTAATTTTGTATTTGTTTCAAGAATTAATCTGAGTGGTTTCTCATATGTGGGAATACATGGTTAATTGTCAGAGAGAACCTCATTTATTTGGAAGACATTCTTTCAACTTCAAGGAAATAATAATTGACAGAAGTAAGTTTTGGAACCCTCCATTTCTCACTCAACAGGAGGCAGGATTTGGGAATCAAGGACTGAGAGATTCACTTTTCAGGGATGTAATTTTTGTGACTTCAGAAGTTTACTGTAGTACTTTTCTATGTACTTTAAATAGAACTAGCCTTAACCTCCGCTCCCTCCGCTCCAACCCCAACCTCACCATCAAACCCGCAGACAAGGGTGGCGCAGTGGTAGTATGGCGCACTGACCTCTACATCGCCGAGGCCAGACGCCAACTCTCCGACACCACCTCCTACCGCCTCCTCGATCATGACCCCACACCCGAGCACCAAACCATCATCTCCAACACCATTCACGACCTCATCACCTCAGGGGACCTCCCACCCACAGCCTCCAACCTCATTGTTCCCCAACCCCGCACGGCCCGTTTCTATCTCCTTCCCAAAATCCACAAACCTGCCTGCCCTGGTCGACCCATCGTCTCAGCCTGCTCCTGCCCCACCGAACTCATCTCCACCTATCTAGACTCCATTTTCTCCCCTTTGGTCCAGGAACTCCCCACCTACGTCCGTGACACCACCCACGCCCTCCACCTCCTCCAGGACTTCCAATTCCCTGGCCCCCAACACCTCATATTCACCATGGACGTCCAGTCCCTGTACACCTGCATTCCGCATAGAGATGGCCTCAAGGCCCTCCACTTCTTCCTGTCCCGCAGGCCCCCTCCACCGACACTCTCATCCGCCTAGCTGAACTCGTCCTCACACTCAACAACTTCTCCTTTGACTCCTCCCACTTCCTACAGACTAAGGGGGTGGCCATGGGCCCCAGCTATGCCTGCCTCTTTGTAGGTTACGTGGAACAGTCCCTCTTCCGCACCTACACAGGCCCCAAACCCCACCTCTTCCTCCGGTACATTGATGACTGTATCGGCGCCGCCTCTTGCTCCCCAGAGGAGCTCGAACAGTTCATCCACTTCACCAACACCTTCCACCCCAACCTTCAGTTCACCTGGGCCATCTCCAGCACATCCGTCACCTTCCTGGACCTCTCAGGCAACCAGCTTGTAACTGATGTCCATTTCAAGCCCACCGACTCCCACGGCTACCTAGAATACACCTCCTCCCACCCACCCTCCTGCAAAAATTCCATCCCCTATTCCCAATTCCTCCGCCTCCGCCGCATCTGCTCCCACGATGAGGCATTCCACTCCCGCACATCCCAGATGTCCAAGTTCTTTAAGGAACGCAACTTTCCCCCCACGGTGATCGAGAACGCCCTTGACCGCGTTTCCCGCGACACATCCCTCACACCCCACAACCGCCCCAAGAGGATCCCCCTCGTTCTCACACACCACCTTACCAACCTCCGGATACAACGCATTATCCTCCGACACTTTCGCCATTTACAATCCGACCCCACCACCCAAGACATTTTTCCATCCCCTCCCCTGTCTGCTTTCTGGAGAGACCACTCTCTCCGTGACTCCCTTGTTCACTCCACACTGCCCTCCAACCCCACCACACCCGGCACCTTCCCCTGCAACCGCAGGAAATGCTACACTTGTCCCCACACCTCCTCCCTCACCCCCATCCCAGGCCCCAAGATGACATTCCACATTGGCAGATGTGCAGGTGAACCTCTGCTTAATGTGGTATACTGCATCCACTGTACCCGGTGCGGCTTCCTCTACATTGGGGAAACCAAGCGGAGGCTTGGGGACGGCTTTGCAGAACACCTCCGCTCAGTTCGCAACAAACAACTGCACCTCCCAGTCGCAAACCATTTCCACTCCCCCTCCCATTCTCTAGATGACATGTCCATCATGGGCCTCCTGCACTGCCACAATGATGCCACCCGAAGGTTGCAGGAACAGCAACTCATATTCCGCCTGGGAACCCTGCAGCCATATGGTATCAATGTGGACTTCACCAGTTTCAAAATCTCCCCTTCCCCTACTGCATCCCTAAACCAGCCCAGTTCATCCCCTCCCCCCACTGCACCACACAACCAGCCCAGCTCTTCCCCCCCCCCCCCCCCACCCACTGCATCCCAAAACCAGTCCAACCTGTCTCTGCCTCCCTAACCGGTTTTTCCTCTCACCCATCCCTTCCTCCCACCCCAAGCCGCACCCCCAGCTACCTACTAACCTCATCCCACCTCCTTGACCTGTCCCCTCCCTACCTCCCCACCTACACTCTCTAAGTCTTTTTTGTACATTTGGATCTAGCTTAGCTCCTTCTTTCCTGTACTCTTAAATGTGAGGTGCTTTGCCTTCAATTCCCCTACCATATTCAGTTAAAGGTAATGTGTTATACCATCTGTAGCAAGTGGGAATTCCTAATTCCTAGCTGCTTTTAACAGTCTGGATGACTAAATCTGTGTGAAGTGCCTCCAGTTTGACAGCTTGTGCATTGGCTGGAGGTACAGGGGTGCTTCCATGAAGTTGAGGGCTACCTGGATCACTCATTTTCAGAGGTACTCATCCTGCAGTTTAAGAAGCTTCAGGCAGATAGGGAATGGGTGACCAACAGGCAGAGAGAAGGGGCCAGGTGAGCAGAGAAGAAAGCCCCAGAGGCCATCCCGCTTGGTATCCATTTTTCTGTGTTGGAAAACAATGACAGTGAAGGTTCCTCCGGGAAGAGCAAAATTCACTTCACGATGGGTGGATCAGCTGCACTAGGGGGTTTTGGCAAAAGTCCAAGGGAATACTGATACATTACTCAAATTAATCAGGATAGTCATAGTGCAAAGGCATTAGAGAGTGCAGATTTCTTGAAATGTATTCAGGGTTTTTTTTTTATATCAACACGTAGAAGATCCAACCAAGGATGGTGCTGTGCTGGAACTAATTTTGGGGAACAAAGCCAGTGACAGTATTGGGAACATTTAGTGATAGCGACCACAGCACCATTTTAAATGTCATGGGAAATGAAAAAGATGGTCTGCAACAAAGGGTTTTGGTTTGGGGCAAGGCATATTGAATTAAAATAAGGTAGGATCTGGGCAGAATAGACTGGGAACAGTTACTTGTGGGAAAATCTACAGTGGAATAGTACGAAACATTTAAAAAGGAAATGAGGAGCGTACAGACCCAACATATTCTCTTTAGGACAAAATGTAGGAGCAACAAAACTAGAGAACCCTGGATGTCTAGGAATATTCAGGATTAGAAGGAAAAGAGAGGCTTTTAGTAATGAATACAGGCCCCAGTGGAAGTTTAGAAAGTTCGGGGGGGCAACTTAAGAAAGCACCTAGGAGAGCAAAGAGATGGTATAGTAAAACACTGGCAAGTAAAATTCAGAAGAATCCAAAAAATATTTTGTAAGTAAATGAAGGAGGAAAGTATAACCAGGGAAAGAGTTGGGCACATCAGGGACCAAGAGAACAATGTGTGTGTGTGGAGTCACAAGACTCAAGAGCAGCGTGAAAGGAGTACTTTTGCATCTGTCTTCACTTGGGGCAGGGGGGATGCAGGGATTGAATTTACAGAAAAGGACTGTGAGGATCTTGAGCAAAAGAAACAAGGAGATATTGGATGTTTTGGTGGGTGTAAAAATGGTCAAATCCTCAGGTCCAAATGAGTTGTACCAAGGCTACTGCGAGAGGTGAGGGAGGTAATCAAAGGGGCCCCGTCCCAAATTTTTAATTCCTTTGTGGCCACAGAGGATGACCCAGAGGACTGGAGGGCAGCTAATGTGGCTCCACTTTTCAAAAAGGATGGGAGGGATAAATCAGGGAATTACAGACCATTCTCACATCAGTCATAGGGAAATTATGGAGAAAATTCTGAAAGAGAGAATTAATCTTCACTTGGAGAAGTAAGAATTGAATAGGGATATTTAGCATAGGTTTTTGAGAGAAAAGTCATAATTTGATTGAATTTTTTGAAGAGGTGACCAGGTCTGTCAATGAAAGTAGTGCAGTTGTTATATTTCATATGGATTTCAGTAAAGCCTTTGACAAGTCCCACATGGAATGCTGATAAAGAAGGTAAAAGCACATGGGATCCAGAGTAACTTGCCAAGATGGATTCAAAATTGGCTTGGTGACAGGAGACAGAGGGTGGTGGTAGAAGGTTGTTTGTGTGATTGGAGTTCAGTGTACAATGACATACCACAGGCTCAGTTCTGGGTCCCTTGATATAAACAAGATGAAGAGTTTCACGGGTGAGGTGTGGATTGACAATAACTATGTTTGCATATGATGAAAAAGTTGGCCTTGTAGTTGACAATGCGCAATGTCGTAGGTTACAGGAAGATATAAAATGGATGGTCTGATAGGCACATGGTAGTTAATCCTGAAATGTGTGAGGTAATGCACTTTGGAAGTAATAAGGCAAAGGAGTACTTAATGAATGCCAAGACTGTAGGAATCTCAGAGGAAGGGGGTCTTCAGGTACTTGTCCATAGATACCTAATGGCAACATGACAGAATAATAGATTGGTTAAGGAGGCAAATCGAACACTTGCTTTTATCAGTCACAGTATAGATTATAAGAGCAAGAGGTAATGTTGGAGCTGTACAGAACTTTGGTTAGACCACAGCTGAAGTACTATGTACAGTTCTGGTCACTGCACTATTGGAAGGATGTGATTATACTGTAGGAGGTACAAAGGAGATTCACCATTGGTGGAGAATTTCAGCTGCAAAGGGAGGCTGGATAAACTCAGATTATTTTCGTGAAAGCTTAGGTGGTGGGACTTGATTGAGGTGTATAAGATTATGAGCGGCGTGGAAACAGTGGCTAGAAAGCAGCTGTTCCCCTCAGCTGAAGGATGGTGGGAATCTGGAATGCATAGCTTTAAAGGATAAGAGCAGTGGGAAACCTCACCAACTTTAAAAGATAAATGGATGAACACTGGGAATGGCCCAAAGTCTTGGATATAATGACAAGTGTTGGAAAGTGGTTTTAGTGTAGATACGTCAGTGTAGACTTGATGGGCCAATGGCTCTAAATCTCAAACAAGAACAGATGCTGGAAATCTGGAGATCAGAAATTCAACGGGAGGAACTGTAGACACAAATCAAAATTCTACTTGTTACAATGATCAGGAGCGGTAAACATTCATGAATTAATTTATGTATAAAATGTATAAAGATTGGGTACACTTGCAGAACAAAGGGTGGAGCCTGCAACATCTAGTGAGATTAATTAATCATGTATTTTAGAAACTGATAAATTGACATCTTGTATAAACTATACAAAGATAGCCAGTGTTTACATGTATAAAGATATCCACTATGAACAATAATGTAAAAATTTATCTAGTGCTAATTACAATATTAAGCATACCTGTTATTTTAGAGTATCTTTCGTGATATAAAGTCCAATAAAATTTGGAAGAATGGAAAATTATCACATTGAAACTCACAAAGTCCTTGTACGTCTAACAGAGTAGATTGATGGAAATGTTTCCCTGAGCACAGGATCTAGAATCAAGGGGCACTGTCTCAGGATAAGAGGCAAGCCATTCAGATCTGAGATCAGGAGGAATTTCTTCACTCAGAGGGTGGTGAATCTTGGAATCATCTAGCCCCAAGGGGCTACATGGCTTAATCATTATGTTTAAAACAGAGGTCAATGATTTCCTAGATTTTGAAAACATCAGAGAATAGTGTAGGAAAACAGCACTGACAGTAGAAGATTAACAATGATGTAACTGAGTGATGGAGCAGGTTCCTATTCCTAACAAAAGTCAATCAGATCAACAGAATGTTTCAAATGGTTTCAGTAAATCAGACAACTGTGTGTCAAAGAAAACAAAAAATACCACATTGAAAAATAATTTATTACATTGCAATATTTCTGAAAAACCAAAGACGTAATTCTGACCGATACAAAAGAATGTTAAAATTTAACAGGCTTACTATACGATATTTAATTTCATACAAATACAAATAGATTAAAACAATACCCAACTAAATGAAGCTCTCTCACTCATTTACAAAGAAGTATGCACACAACTGCCCTATGAATTTGACATTCTGCACCTTTAAACAGCACATAATCAGACCTTATTTAAAGAACATAAAGCAGAGTGCAATGTACCCAAATTTGCTGACACTAATAGTCAGGGAGGTATTTTATGATGAGGATATCAGAAATCTGTAGGGGATGTAGTTAGGCAGAGCAAGAGGGTAAATCTCAGCAGATGGAGTTTAATGTAGGGAAGTGTGAGGTAATGCACTTTGTCAGGAAAAATAAAAAAGAAAGACTGATATAAATTGAGACAGATTCCAAAAATGTGCAGCACAGTGTGTTATTGTATATGAAACACAAAACATGGGCATACAGGTACAGCAAGTAATTAAGCAGGCAAATGGAATTTTGGCCTTGTGTGATGGGGTTGGAGCTTAAAAATAGGGAAGTCTCATTCCAATTGTACAGGGTGTTGGCGTGACTGCACTTGGGAGTACTCATACAGCTGTGGTCCCTGTATTTGAAAAAGAATATTTTGTAACGGAAGGCAGTTCAGCAGACTGAGTTCTGAATGCAGGGATTTACTTATGGTTAAACAGGTTATCCATTAAAGCTTAGAAGAATGAGGGGTGATTTTAGGAGGCTTGACAGGGAAGATATTAAGAAGATGAGGTTGTTGACTTGCTTGCCTAGGTGATTGGTTGTAGTTCAGATGTTTTGTCACCATGCCAGGCAACATCATCAGTATAGCCACCGATGAAGCGATGTAGTTCTTCTCTGCTTAGTATTTCCCTGATCCGGTCTGTTGGTGCTTTGTGTTACTTCCAGTCCTTTTTTGTAAGAGTTTGTATATATCCTAGAAGCCTAGTTCTCCACCCGTAATGCTATCAATAAACATGTGGAATTAGATCCCATATACAAATCCTTGCAAAAAAGAACTGGAAATGACACAAAGCACCTCAACAGACCAGATCATATAAATTCTAAGTGGAGTAGAACAACATTGCTTCATTGGAGGCCACACTGATGATGTTACCTAGCATGGTGACGAAACGTCTGAACTTATTGCCAACCAGCTCGGCGAGCAAATCAACAACCTCACCCACAATCCAAGCTACAAATCTTCGCAAGAACCTTAATATATACTCCACTAATGAGTTAACCTCGAACTAAGGAACATAGTTACAGAATAAGGGGCCTCATTTAAAACTGGGATGCCAAGTAATTTCTTCTCCCAGAAAGTAGAGAATATCAAGAATTCTCTATCCCAGAGAATTGTGCAGTCTCCCTCACAAAGTACTTAAAGAGAAAGATATATTTTTGAAATATCAGGGAGTTGGAGCCTATGAAGCATTAAAGAGGGGTTGAGGTCTGGGCAGAACCATCATTACCTTTTTGAATGGTAGGGCAGCCTTAAGAAACTGAATGGCCTCTTCCTGCTCCTATTTTACTATACTACAATATTACTATTAGTAATAACTTATTAGTAGTGGTCCAATTCGCTTCTCATTGGCACTACAAAACAATATTACCAAGTGTATACCTGAAAGGTACTGAGTAATCTTTCTCTTTCCTATTAAGTAAAGATCAAACAAATACATTGCAGATTGATATTGTAGACTGATGTTAAAACTGAAGCACAGGAAAGGAGTCAATATTTGCTTTTGTGAATACACCCCAGGGGACTGTGGCTCTCCCTTAATATATGGCCCAATATAACAGTGTTAAAAAAAACTATTTCTCAAACAGACAACCAAACTGGATTAGAGGTTTGAAGAAAGTAACACGTGTTTAAGACCTGGTTCATTTGTTCCTGCACAATAGTCTTTTTGCAAAGTAAACAGCAGTTTGGAGAATGCACCTAGAATTGCAACAATTATATTGTGAAGAGGAATAAAACAATTACCCATTGCTGATCTCTACCAATTCATCCTGAAACAAGCGGTCTGTTCAATAGTTTCCCCCCCCCCAAAATGTACAACAGACCAATACCATAAGTTCATTTATTTTAATGTAATGATACCCCTGTCCATCTGATACTTTTCTATATTCCAAGTGTTCAGGTTCACACATTCAGCGTACCTGGTCCAGTTACTTAGGTATTTCTGTGAATTCATGAGTGAGATTCTTCCCCAGTGCAAGCACCAGAATTTTGTACAGCTAAGGTAAAAATCTCATTGTAAAGATTTAGAAGACAGGAAGAGATTGCTTATGCAATTTGAGCTAATCAAATAGATCATATGTACCAGAAATAAATGATTGAAAATTCTTACAAGTGGGCAATGAAAATACTGCATTGAAATAAGTGCTGTAGCTTTACTATTTCCGTGTTTTACAAAGTAGGGAGTGTAAAAAAAGGTACTGTCTTGCTGATCTGTGCCGTATGCTTAACACTGCCCCAACATCATCTGTTCTAGGCTGCTTAGCACATCACTTATGATGATGTGGGAGAAGGAAGATAAATTTCCATTGATAATGAGGAAGATGGAAATTCAAAGCTTGTACTTCCGTCTGAAGTAGAATTTCCATGCACTATAATTAATAAGAAAGCAGAGCTTGTGGACCAAATAGGCTGAACTGATATGCAATAAAACATGATAACCATGTTTGTGCTTCCCTTCCAGAGGCAAATTGGTATCAATGGTAATAAACTTTATTGCATTTATTGTTGAGGTCTCATTAGTGAAAAACAAGTAGCTGTAAATGCGGCATTGAAAATCAGGGGCAATTTACGTGGACATCTTCAATTCTGGACGTGAATTATGTTACCTCTAAAATTGTATTATCTGAAATACTTTTTTCAGCTTTCTTCTGTAAAGTGCCCTGCAAAAATCTTGGCAATTCTTTCCGTTTCTTCTTTAGGTAGTTCTGATGGCATTAATCTTGGTTTCTGACGATTGCTGCGCCGAGAACTGGTTCTGTTCAGGCTTGAAACTTTATTCTGAAAAGAGGAATTTTGGAAACATTGTAGAAGGCACATATTCAAAAACAAACATATGTGGCTTTCCTCTCTTTGTAATTCTTGCATTCTACGACTCAATGAATATTGCCCAGAATGCTCTATGTTTTATTTGCCTGTTCTGCCACCTTTAATTACTGATGAACACGTACACTAAGGTCCCTGTGCTCCTGCAAACTCTTTAGAATTGTTTTATTTATTTTTATGGTCTCACCATGTTCTTCGTATCAAAATGTATGAACAAAACTTCTCCACATCAAATTAATCTCCAATCTATCCACCCACTCTATCAAGTTGCCTCATAGAATCATGGAACCCTGCAGTGTAGAAGCAGTGCTTTTGGCCCACTGAGTCCCACCAACCCTCCGAAGAACATCCGACCCCAATTCCGTATATTTCCCATGGCTAATTCAACTAACCTCTATATCCTTGGACACTATGGGCAATTTAACATGACCAATCTACCTAACCTGCACTTCTTTGGAATGTGAGAGGAAACCAGAGCACCCGGTGGAAATGCACACACAGAGAGAATGTGTAAACTCCACACAGACAGTCACCCAAGGCTGGAATCGAACCAGAGGCCCGGGCACTGTGAGATAACAGTGCTAACCTCTGAGCCACTGTACCACCTATCTCATGTCGATTAGAATTTCTACACCACACTTCTCAGTTTGTAATGCTTCCAGGTTTGTATCCCTTACAAATTTTGAAATTTGTGCATCACACACTAAAGTGTAGATAATTTATTTATATCAGGAAAAGTAAATCTTAACACAGACCCAAGGGGAACTCCAGTGTTAACCTTTCTCAGCCTGAAAATCATGTGTTAACTGTTACTCTGTTTCCCATAACTCAGCCAATTTTGAATCCATGCTCCTACTGTGCCTTTTAGCCCATGAGATCTTACTTTGCTCACAAGCCTCTTATACCACACTTTATAGAATGCCTTTTGGAAGTCCCTTCACACCTCAACCAACTTCTTTGTCACTTCTTCACAAAACTCCAGCAAGTTAGATAAATACGATCTTCACTTAAAAAATCCATGCTGGCTCTCCCTAGCTATCATGTATTTGTCACGATTTATTGTTTCTAGAAGTTTCCAACCCACTGAAATTTAAGCTGACCAGTTTGTATTTGCTTAGTTAATCCTTACACCATTTTTGAACAAGGATATAATGTTTGCAACTCTCCCGTCTTAAGAAAAACTGGAAAAAAAAATTTCCAGGATCTCTGGGGGTTGGGGTGGGGCAATGGTCTAGTGGTATTACTGCCGGACTGTTAATCCAGAAACTCAGGTAACGTTCTAGGAACCGGGTTTGAATCCAGCCACAGCAGCTGGTGGAATTTGAGATCTGGAATTAAGAGTCTAATGATGACAGTGAATTCATTGTCAGTTGTCAGAAAAACCGATCTGGTTCACTAATGCTCTTTAGGGGAGGAAACTGTCATCCTTACCTTTTCTGGCCTACATGTGACTCCAAACCCACAGCAATGTGGTTTACTCGTAACTGCCCTCTGGGTAATAAATGCTGGCCTAGCCCGCAATGCCGTCATCCCATGAATGAATTTTTAGAAGAAATTTCTCACTTCCATCAGTATCTTTAGATTTATTGCATCTGGTCCTAGTGTCCTGTCAATTTTAAGTACAGATAGCCAATCCAATTCCTTCTCCTTATTTTAAACTCTAACAGTGACTGAATGTTTCATCTCCCCCTTCTTCGCCAACACATACACAAACAAACAATATGGCCTGGGTAGCATTATCTTGCTTGGTAATGACAGATCAAAATGAACTGAGTATTTCTGAATTTAGTACCTCAGTTATAGCTCTTGCTTCATTGTGCAAATCGCATTTCTGATCCTAAGACAGCTAGTAGTTTGAGGGTGCAACTGTAAGCAACTTATACATTTTTAAATTAATGGACAAAGGTAGCAGGAAGTGAGGTTGAAAGAGGTATTTGGGAAGTCGACAGGGATGCCTTGTCAGTAAGCAAGGCCACAGGAGTAATGAGCCCATGCAGATGGTGAGGTTAAAGGGTTAGCTGCTAATTGGACAGGAGGGCTTACATAAACACAATTTACCATTTATAAAACCATGCTAACTTTCCAAATATCCTGTCGCTGCTTCCTAAATGACGGATCCAAATTATTTTCCAATGACTAACTTTAAACTAACAGGTCTATAGTTTTCTACTTTCTGCCTCCCTCCCTTATTGAATAAAAGAGTTGCATTAGCATTTGTTCAATCCACTTGGAAGGTTCCCACATCCAGGGAATTTTGAAATATTATAACCGTGCATCCATTATCTCTGCTGCCACTTTCTTTAAGACCCTGGGGTGTAGGCCATCAGGACCCGAGAACTTGGAAAACAAAGTGTGAAGCTAGATGAACACAACAGGCCAAGCAGCATCTCAGGAGCACATAAGCTGATGTTTCGGACCTCGACCCTTCATCAGAGAGGGGGATGGGGAGAGGGTTCTGTAATAAATAGGGAGAGAGGGGGAAGCGGACAGAAGACGGAGAGAAAAGAAGATAGGTGGAGAGGTGAGTATAGGTGGGGAGGTAGGGAGGGGATAGGTCAGTCCAGGGAAGACAGACAGGTCAAGGAGGCAGGATGAGGTAGTAGGTAGGAAATGGAGGTGCGGCTTGAGGTGGGAGGAAGGGATGGGTGAGAGGAAGAACAGGTTAGGGAAGCGGAGACAGGCTGGGCTAGTTTTGGGATGCACTGGGGGTAGGGGATGAGCTGGGCTGGTTTTGGGATGCAGTGGGGGAAGGGGAGAACCAGATACTTTCTTCCTTTTTATGTACTTATGGAAAGTTTTGCTACGTTTCATATTTTGCACTAGTTTTCTGTCATAATCTCAAAGCCAGAGCAGCTAGGGTCAGGCAATAAATTCTGGCCCAGCCAGTGAATGGCTTTGCTCTTTTTTCACTTTTTCTAAAAGTGACCCTATGTTGATCTTTAAAAGTTTATGAATCCTCCAGCCTGCCACTGACTTTTGCAATATAGTTGCCTTAGTTTTGTTTTTATACCATCTTTAACCTCCCCGCTTAGCCACTGATTTATTTCCAACTTCTTAGGATCTTTCTTTCTCTCTGGAATGTATTTTAATAAGGAAGAATTGAATATCTCCTAAATGTCTATCATCGTTCATCATTGGGGACTCAATAGTTAGAAGGTAGGATAGAAGGTTTGTCGGGAACGAAGGAGACTCACTGTTGGTGTGTTGCCTCCCAGGTGCCAGGGTCTGTGATGTCTCGGATCGTGTCTTTGGGGTCCTGAAGGGAGAGGGTGACGAGCCCCAAGTCGTGGTCCACGTAGATACCAACAACATAGGTAGAAAGAGGGATAGGATGTCCGGCAGGATTTCAGGGAGCTAGGGTGGAAGCTGAGAGGTAGAACAAACAGAGTGGTTATCTCTGGTTTGTTACCCATGCCACGTGATAGCGAGGCGAAGAACAGGGAGAGATTTCAGCTGAACACGTGGCTGCAGGGATGGTGCAAGAGGGAGGGCTTCAGGTACATGGACAATTGGGGCTCATTCTGGGAAAGGTGGAACTTCTACAAACAGGACGGTCTCCACTTGAACCAGAGGGGTACTAATATCCTAGGTGGGAAATTTGCTAGTGCTATTTGGGTGGATTTAAACTAGCTCAGCAGGGGGATGGGAAACTGAGGTGTAGTTGCAGTATACAAGAGGAAGACAGTAGGGAAGACATGGGCAGGATGTCACAGGAGTGTACTGGCAGACAGCAAGCTGGTTTGAAGTGTCTCTACTTCAACGCCAGGAGTATCCAGAATAAGATAGGTGAGCTTGCAGCATGGATAGGGACCTGGGACTTCGATGTTGTGGCCATTTCGGTGACATGGATAGAGCAGGGTCAGGAATGGATGTTGCAGGTTCCAAGGTTTAGATCTTTTATAAAGATCAGGGAGGTGGTAAAAGAGGGGAGGTGTGGCTTTGTTAGTCAAGGACAGTATAACAGTGGCTGAAAGAACTTTTGACGAGGACTCGTCCACTGAGGTGGTATGGGCGGAGGTCAGAAACAGGAGAGAGGTCATACTACTGGGAGTTTTTTTTTATAGGCCTCTGCAAAGTTCCAGGGATGTGGAGGAGAGGATTGGCAAAACGATTCTGGGCAGGAGTGAAAGGAACAAGGTGGTCATTAAGGGAGATTTTAACTTCCCTAACATTGACTGGAATTGCTATAACTCCAGTACGTCGGATAGATCAGTTTTTGTCCAATATGTGCAGGACAGTTTCCTGACACAGTACGTCGAAGGGCTGACAAGAGGGGAGGCCACACTGGAGGGTACTTGGTAACAAACCAGGCCAGGTGTTTTATTTAGTGGTAGGTGAGCACTTTGGAGAAGGTGACCATAATTTAGTTACGTTTAGTTTAGCGATGGAAAGGGACAGGAACGTGCCACAGAGCAAGAGTTATAGATGGGGGAAGGGCAATTATAATGCAAGACTTAGGAAGCTTAAAATGGGGTAGCAAAATGCAGAGGATGGGGGCAATTGAAATGTGGAGCTGGTTTAAGGAACAGATAATGCGCCTCCTTGAAAGGTATGTCCCTGTCAGGTAGGGAGGAAGTGATAAGGTAAGAAAACTGTGGTTTACTAAGAAAATTGTATCTCTTGTTAAGCGGAAGAGGGAGGCTTATGTGATGATGAGACGAGATGGCTCAGATGAGGCGATGGAGAATTACAGATTAGCTAGGAAGGATTTAAAGAGAGAGTTAAGAAGAGCAAGGAGGGGACATGAGCAGACATTAGCAGGTAGAATAAAGGAGAATCCTAAAGCTTTCTATAGGTATGTGAGGAATAAGAGGTTGGCTAGGGTAGGAATAGAGCCAAAGACAGAAGTGCGAAGTTGTGTGTGGACCCTGTGGAGATCGGAGAGGTGCTAAACGAATATTTCTCATCTGTTTTCACTCAGGAAAGGGAGAATATTGTAGAGGAGAAGACGGAGTTACGGGCTACTAGAATTGAAAGGATTGAGGTTAGTAAGGAGGAGGTGTTATCAATTCTAGAAGGCGTGAAGGTAGATAAATCCCCTGGGCCGGATGGGACTTTTCCGAGGATTCTCTGGGAAGCTAGGGAGGAGGTGGCGGAGCCTTTGGCCTTGATCTTTGAGTCGTCATTGTCTACAGGTTTAGTACCAAAGGACTGGAGGATTGCAAATGTTGTGCCCTTGTTCAAGAAGGGCAGTAGAGATGACCCAGGTAATTACAGACCTGTGAGACTTACGTCTGTTGTAAGAAAAGTTCTGGCAAGGATTATAAGAGATAGGATTTATAATCATCTAGCAAGCAACAACTTGATTGGAGATAGTCAACATGGATTTGTCAAGGGCAGGTCGTGTCTCACAAACCTCATTGAGTTTTCTGAGAAGGTGACCAAACATGTGGATGAAGGTAGGGCAGTTGACATGGTGTACATGGACTTCAGTAAAGCTTTTGATTAGATTCCACATGGTAGGCTATTGGAGAAAATGCAGAGGCATGGGATTGAGGGAGATTTAGCAGTTTGGATTAGAAACTGGCTTTCTGTAAGAAGGCAACGAGTGGTCGTTGATGGAAAATATTCAGCCTGGAGTCCAGTTACTAGTGGTGTGGCTCAAGGATCTGTTTTGGGGCCACTGCTGTTTGTCATTTTTATAAATGACTTGGACGCAGGCATAGGTGGATGGGTTAGTAAGTTTGCAGATGACACTGAAGTCGGTGGAGTGGTGGACAGTGTGGAAGAATGTTGCAGGGAGACTTGGATAAACTGCAGAATTGGGCTGAAAGGTGGGAAATGGAGTTCAATGTGGATAAATGTGAGGTGATTCACTTTGGGAAGAATAATAGGAAGGCAGAATACTGGGTCAATGGGACGATTCTTGGTAGTGTGGATGTGCAGAGGGATCATGGTGTCCACGTACATAGATCCCTGAAAGTTGCCACCCAGGTTGA
The DNA here is from genome assembly GCF_030684315.1 of Stegostoma tigrinum. NCBI lineage: Eukaryota > Metazoa > Chordata > Chondrichthyes > Orectolobiformes > Stegostomatidae > Stegostoma > Stegostoma tigrinum. The sequence goes on from NC_081359.1 coordinate 92,192,301, forward strand.
TAGTGCTGTTAAGAAGGCTTACGGTGTGTTAGGTTTTATTGGGAGAGGGATTGAGTTCTGGAGCCGTGATGTTATGCTGCAACTGTACAAAATGCTAGTGCGGCCTCACTTGGAATATTGCGCGCAGTTCTGGTCGTCCCATTACAGGAAGGATGTGGAAGCATTGGAAAAGGTGCAGAGGAGACTTACCAGGATGTTGCCTGGTCTGGAGTGAAGGCCTTATGAAGAAAGGCTGAGGGGCTTGGGTCTGTTCTCATTGGAGAGAAGAAGGCTAAGAGGGGATTTAATAGAGGCATACAAGATGATCAAAGGATTAGCAAGGGTGGGCAGTGAGAGTCTTTTTCCGAGGATAATGACGTCAGCTTGTACGAGGGGGCATAGCTACAAATTGAGGGGCGATAGAGCGCATCATTCCCTGCCATTTCTGTCACCTACAATCTGACCCCACCACCAAAGACATATTTCCCTCCCCACCCTTCCTGGGGACTGCTCATTCTGCAGCCCCCTCATTCTTCCACACAGCCCACCAACCCCACCACACCCAGCAACTTTCCTAGCAACCGCAGGATGTGCTATACTTGCCCATACCTCCCTTCTCACCTCCATCCAAGGCCCAAGAGAAATCTTCTATATCTGACAAGGGTTCCCCTGTACATCCTCCAACTTGGTCTACTGCATCCATTGCTCCTGATGTGACTCCTCTACAACAGTGAGACCAAGCACAGATTTGGGTGACCAATTCATGGAGCATCTACACTTTGTACACTATAATCAACAACACCTTCAGACTGTCAACCATTTTACCTCCCCCTCCCACTCCCTTGGTGACATGTCCATCCTGGGCCTCCTCCAGTGCCACAATAATGCCACATGTAAACTGGAGGAACAACACCTCATATTCCGCCTCAGGAGCCTACAGCCCGATAGCCTGAACACAGAATTTACCAGTTTCAAAATCTTCCCACCCCTGCCTTCATCACAAGTCCAACCCTCCCTCCCTTCCTTGCCTCTTTGACCTGGCACAACTTGTCCAACTTCCTTCCCACCTATCCACCCCACCCTTCCTACTGACCAATCCCCACTACCCCTACCTGCATCCATCTATCACCATCCCATCTATCTTCCCCCCCAGCCTCACTCCTCCTACCTCTATTTATTTCCAAGCTCCCTTCCCTCTCCCCAGTCCTGATGAAGCGTCCTGACCTGAAACGTTGACTCTCCTGCTCCTCTGAAGCTGCCTGATCTGCTGTCTTCCTCCAGCTCCACACTGTATTGCACATGAGAAGGTAGCGGTGAGCTACCTTCTTGAACTGCTGCAGTCTATGTAGTGCATGTACCCACAATGTTGAAAGGGACAGTTCCAGATTTTGACCCAGGAATGGTGAAGGAACATTGATTTAGCTCCAAATCAGGATATGTTGCTTAGAGGGAATCTTGCATATGATAGTATTTCCCTGCATCTGCTTCCCTTGTCCTTCTAAGTGGTAGAGGTTTGGAAGATGCTGTCAAAAGGGTCCTTGGTGAATTCTTCCAGTGCACCATGCAGATGGTACACATTGCTGCCAATGTGTGTCAGTGATACAACAGTGAACCATGAAGGTGTTAAACAGAGTGCAAATAAAGTACTCTACTTTGTTTCGGATGGTGTCGAACTTTTTGAGTATTGTTGGAACTGCACTCATCAAACTGAGTGGGCAGAATTCCATCACACTACTGATAAATGCCTTGCAAATGGTAGACACGTTTTGGGGATACAGGCAGTGAGTTACTCATCACAGAATTCCCAGTCTCTGGCGTGTTCAGGAGCCACAGTATTTATTGCTTGCCCACTTCAGTTTCTGATGAACGGTAACCAAAAGGATATTGATACCAATTGTCCACAACAGGTCATAGACAAAAAGAACACTGTCCACGAGAGAGTGTACACTTCAGCCAAAAATGTGGAATGGTGCTATACTTGTTCTTCTGCCGACTGTGCCTGCAGTGCGGCAGTAATAAATGTGGCAAATTGAAAAGTTAGCCTTGACCAGGCACCAGGGGTTAGAGGATAATTGAAAAACATGAGAATAAGCTTCCAATCATTATTAATTTTTATTAAACAATAACAAAATCTCACGGTGTATCCACTGGAGTGTATTAAGTGGCACAGAGGTAACTTTGGGCTTGCTCAATGTGATTGAAGCCTTGGATGGCAACAGGAGAAAAGGAAAACATTGGTGTATTGATACATTTGGCAGAATTTGAGGAGTTGAGGTGGGTGAAAGACAGATTAAGAAATGAACAGTTGCTGGGTTGGGTTTAGGAGGAAGAGTTTGGGTGAACAGAATGGATCACTTTCCAAGAAAAGAAAAAGCACCAGCCAAAACATGGATGTGAAACAATATTAATTCTGAGGTATAACAAACAATAGACAAGTAGCAATGAAGAAACCAAATGGGGAGGAAAATGAAATAATAGCTCAAAATATTATTTTCACAATTCAATTCAACATTTGGTAAATTGCATAATAAATTGAATTAAAAATTCTCATGGTCATTATCCTTTGCATGAGACTGCAGAGTACACGGTTGTTATAAGGTAATCAGGAAGGCTAATGGAATATTGGTCCTTATTAAAAGCAGGATGAAGTAGAAAGGTGGAGAAGTCTTATTGCAATTGTACAAGGTGCTGGTGAGACCACATCTGGAGTACCGTGAGCAGTTTTGGCCCTCTTATTGCAGGGGAGAAATCATTTCATTGCAGGCAATTCAGGGAAAGTGCACTAAGATCATTGCCGACATGGAGGAACTGTCTAATGAGCAAAGGCTAAATAGTTTGGGACTCAACTTCTTGGCGTTTAGAAGCATGATCTCATTGAAACATATAGGATTCTTAAAAGGCTTGGTAGCATAAATGCTGAAAGAATTTTTTCATTTCATGGGAGAGTCTCAGACCAGAGTGTACAGTCTCAGTATAAAGGGACACAAATTTAAGACTGGAATAAGGAGGCATTTCTTCTTTCAGAGGGTTGAGAGCATTTGGAACTCCTTGCCACAAACAGCTGCAGATAGAGTCCTTGTGTATATTTAAGGCCCTGAGATAGATTCTTGATCAGTAGGGGAATCAAGGGTTATGGGGAAAGGACAGTAAGTGGACATGAGGAATGCTGGAGTAGACTCAAGGAGCCAAATGACCTACTACTGTTCCTACTTCTAATGGTCTAATCTTTTAAAAGGAAACTTAGCAAGGTTCTGGGACCCAGGACGATTAAAGTTAATGGTTAGTTAAGATTGTAATGTATCATAGGAAAATATGGATTTTTGTACCTTGCACTTTGTTTAAGAATTTGAAGAGGAGTTTCTGATTTTGTTTCTGAAATAGCCACAAATGCTTCTCAGTTTAAGAAGCAGAATTTTCGTAACAGGTGTGAAATGACATTTGAGGTTTCACTGTCAAGGAAATGAAGTGGATTTAATAAGCGAACAAGGGCCTGTTCTGCGCTGTATTGTTCTATGTTCTATACTTCGACTAGGGGCTAAAGAACTTCAACAGCTTCAGATCAGAAGTGATGATTAGATGGCTATCCTTTATCTACATCTGTAACCTGCTCAATCACATCAATTCAGCCACTTGATTCATTTTGTGTGACACTGAGTAATGTCTGAATGAACTGAATGCAAAGGCTCCAGGTGCTGCTGCCAGCCCATTTGCTATGTTTGAAAACCTGTTCTTCCTGTGTACCCCCTGCCAAACTGCTCCTGTACAGTTAGGTACTTTATCAAACCATTCAGAGATGCTAATTACACTTCTGGGGCAGGTGGGACTTGAAGCTGGGCCTCCTGGCTCAGAGGCAGAAACACTGGCATCAACTGATAGTAACTGCTCACAAAAGCAAGGCAAATTCAATCTGGCCAATTACCATCCTATTAGAATATTCCCGATAATCAAAAAGATACAGGATATCAACATTGCTATCAAGCAGCAGAGATTCACAAATTCTCACCAATGCTCAATTTGTGCTCTAAAACATCACTTGTCTTCAGACCTTATTCCAACTTTGGTTCAAATATGGACACAAGTGCTGAATTCCAGAGACAAGATCAGCCTAGCAGTATCTGACTAAATGTGACACCAAGATTTCAAATAAAACTGAAGACAATGCAGATTGTACAGCAACAGCAATCACACCTAGGATAAAGGTGTGTTGTTTGAGCTCAAATACAATAAGTTCAGAAAATGGTTACAAGAATTTGATGGGGTGGTATTCTAGTTCCAATTATCTTCAATAGCTTCATTAATATCCTCCCTTACCATTGCTATTAAGAACAGAAGTGGAGCAGTTCAATGAAGACACAAGTGTTCTATAGATAGTGAACCACTTGATGTCCACATGCAACAAAACCCTGACAACTGCTGTTTACATTAGGTTTTGGGCTGTTAAGTAGTATGTGAAATGCACAAAACACAAGCGTAAGGCACTTAGTCTTAAATTAAAAATCATTCCCCTACTGCAATGGGTTCATCCTTGTTGGGTCACCCACCATCAACATCACTGCTGACCAGAAAATCAACTGAGAAGCAACACAAATACTGTGTTTACTACAGCAGGGCAGAATCTGTCCATTCTACAGCAAATTCTTCCTAAACCCTCTGCATGTAAGATGAAATACCCCCACTTTAACAGTTGCAAATATGACAATATTCAAAAACCTTGACATCATACAAAACCAAAAATGCCTGATGTTCACACCAACCATCAGTTTAGACTTCCATTCCCTTCAGTAATTGTGTACAGTGGCTGTAGTACCTACAACAAGCTGCACTGCAACAAACCACCAAATCCCACAGAATTTTCCAAACTTACAACCCTCTTCAAAGGAAAAGAGCATCAAGTGTTTTGGAATACCATCGCCTCCCAAATTCTTCTCCAAGTCATGACACCTTCCTGACTTAAATTTAAAAAAAAAACTATATGGAAATAGAACACAGTCATAATTGAAAAAAATCTCTAGGATAAAACTGTCTTGTTTGTTGAAGGTAAATACTGATAAGTACAAATTCATGGAACAAAGTAATCTTAACATATATTGCAGTGCAAGATAATAAAATGTGAGGCTGGATGAACACAGCTGGCACAGCAGCATCTCTGGAGACAAAAGCTGACGTTTCGGGCCTAGACCCTTCATCAGAGAGGGGGATGGGGTGAGAGTTCTGGAATAAATAGGGAGAGAGGGGGAGGCAGACCGAAGATGGAGAGAAAAGAAGATAGGTGGAGAGGAGAGTATAGGTGGGGAGGTAGGGAGGGGATAGGTCAGTCCAGGGAAGACGGACAGGTCAAGGAGGTGGGATGAGGTTAGTAGGTAGGAGATGGAGGTGCGGCTTGGGGTGGGAGGAAGGGATGGGTGAGAGGAAGAACAGGTTAGGGAGGCAGAGACAGGCTGGACTGGTTTTGGAATGCAGTGGGTGGAGGGGAAGAGCTGGGCTGGTTGTGTGGTGCAGTGGGGGGAGGGGACCAATTGGGCTGGTTTTGGGATGCGGCGGGGGAAGGGGAGATTTTGAAGCTGGTGAAGTCCACATTGATACCATTGGGCTGCAAGGTTCCCAAGCGGAATATGAGTTGCTGTTCCTGCAACCTTCGGGTGGCATCATTGTGGCACTGCAGGAGGCCCATGATGGACATGTCATCTAAAGAATGGGAGGGGGAGTGGAAATGGTTTGCAACTGGGAGGTGCAGTTGTTTGTTGCGTACCGAGCGGAGGTGTTCTGCAAAGCGGTCCCCAAGCCTCTGCTTGGTTTCCCCAATGTAGAGGAAGCCACACCGGGTACAATGGATGCAGTAGACCACATTGGCAGAGGTGCAGGTGAACCTCTGCTTAATATGGAAAGTCATCTTGGGGCCTGGGACCTACGTCTGTGACACCACCCACGCCCTCCACCTCCTCCAGGACTTCTAATTCCCTGGCCCCCAACACCTCATTTTCACCATGGACGTCCAGTCCCTATACACCTGTATTCCGCACGCAGATGGCCTCAAGGCCCTCCGCTTCTTCCTGTCCCGCAGGCCCGACCAGCCCCCCTCGCCGAACTCGTCCTCACCGTCAACAACTTCTCTTTCGATTCCTCCCACTTCCTACAAAGGGGGTGGCTATGGGCACCCGCATGGGCCCCAGCTATGCCTGCCTCTTTGTAGGTTACGTGGAACAGACCCTCTTCCGCACCTACACAGGCCCCAAACCCCACCTCTTCTTCCGTTACATGGATGACTGTATCGGCGCCGCCTCTTGCTCCCCAGAGGAGCTCGAACAGTTCATCCACTTCACCAACACCTTCCACTCCAACCTTCAGTTCACCTGGGCCATCTCCAGCACATCCCTCACCTTCCTGGACCTCTGTCTCCATCTCAGGCAACCAGCTTGTAACTGATGTCCATTTCAAGCCCACCGACTCCCACAGCTACCTAGAATACACCACCTCCCACCCACCCTCCTGCAAAAATTCCATCCCCTATTCGCAATTCCTCCGCCTCCGCCGCATCTGCTCCCAGGATGAGGTACTCCACTCCCGCACATCCCAGATGTCCAAGTTCTTCAAGGACCGCAACTTTCCCCCCACAGTGGTCAGGAATGCCCTTGACTGCGTCTCCTGCACTTCCCGCAACACATCCCTCACACCCTGCCCCCACCACAACCGCCCAAAGAGGATCCCCCTCGTTCTCACACACCACCCCACCAACCTCCGGATACAACGCATTATCCTCCGACACTTCCGCCATCTACAATCCGACCCCACCACCCAAGACATTTTTCCATCCCCACCTTTGTCTGCCTTCCGGAGAGACCACTCTCTCCATGACTCCCTTGTTCGCTCCACACTGCCCTCCAACCCCACCACACCCGGAACCTTCCCCTGCAACCGCAGGAAATGCTACACTTGCCCCCACACCTCCTCCCTCACCCACATCCCAGGCCCCAAGAACTCTTTCCATATTAAGCAGAGGTTCACCTGCACATCTGCCAATGTGGTATACTGCATCCATTGTACCCGGTGTGGCTTCCTCTAAGTAGGGGAAACCAAGCAGAGGCTTGGGGACCGCTTTGCAGAACACCTCCGCTCGGTTCGCAATAAACAACTGCACCTCCCAGTTGCAAACCATTTCCACTCCCCCTCCCATTCTTTAGATGACATGTCCATCATGGGCCTCCTGCAGTGCCACAATGATGCCACCCGAAGGTTGCAAGAACAGCAACTCATATTCCGCTTGGGAACCCTGCAGCCCAATGATATCAACGTGGACTTCACCAGCTTCAAAATCTCCCCTTCCCCCACCGCATCCCAAAACCAGCCCAATTCGTCCCCTCCCCCCACTGCACCACACAACCAGCCCAGCTCTTCCCCTCCACCCACTGCATTCCAAAACCAGTCCAACCTGTCTCTGCTTCCCTGACCTGTTCTTCCTCTCACCCATCCCTTCCTCCCACCCCAAGCCGCACCTCCATCTCCTACCTACTAACCTCATCCCACCTCCTTGACCTGTCCGTCTTCCCCGGACTGACCTATCCCCTCCCTACTTCCCAACCTGTACTCTCCTCTCCACCTTCGGTCCGCCTCCTCCTCTCTTCCTATTTATTCCAGAACCCTCACCCCATCCCCCTCTCTGATGAAGGGTCTAGGCCCAAAACGTCAGCTTTTGTGCTCCTGAGATGCTGCTCGGGCTGCTGCGTTCATCCAGCCTCACATTTTATTATCTTGGATTCTCCAGCATCTGTAGTTCCCATTATCACTGATATATTGCAGTGCACTTTTATTTCAGTATAATTAAATAATAACTTGATACTTTGAACATTTTATTATTGAGTGTGAATAATTAACTGTCCTGAAAACAAAACTGAATGGTGTAAGCATAACAGAAATAATTTTGAACTGTAGATCCTTCTCATGTTTGTCATTAAAGACCTGTTGCTGAATGTGGTGCACCTATAGCTGTGGAATTTAAAATTACCTTAAGTTCTGCTTTAATTAAACTTTACATGATTCATGAACACTACTTACTGTATTTCAATTACATTTTACACACTCGTGAATTACTAGCTTGCAGCACAGAAATGAGTGAGAGTCAGTAACAAATTGGCCTCAATTCCCTCCCCCATTCTTCCTCACTAACTACCTGATCAGCTGACTTGCAAAAAAAATGTTGGCTTCAACCAGCAGAACAGCTGATGACATCTCAGCCTTCAAAACAAGCATATCCAGCTCCAACTGGTTCTAATTATCAATATGTGACCTTTATGCCTGTTAAGGCTATGAAATGAAACCAGATAAATGAGATCTCTTTAACCCCAGATTGTGAACGAACTAAAAATTTTCTGTGACAGGTTATTTCAGACACTTAAGAAATGAGGAACCACAACAGGTTCACAGGGGAAAATCCAAATTCTTTTCACAGAGGGAATTATTGTACTAAATGGGCAAGAAATCTTTTTCTGACATTTACATTTATTCATTTGATATCGTGATAATGTTCAAAAAATTCATGAATTCATCTGTTTACTGAGTGCTAGATGTATACTTCTGTTCTAGAGATTTCATGAGAAGCCTGAATGAAGTAAACGGTGCTAATGGAACATTGTGTCTCTGAATACTGTAATAAGAAACCAGTTATGTAATTGAAGTACATCATAATATTCCAGCAAGGAGATGGTCATGAAGCAGAAAAGGCCAGGTTATTTTCAGCACTTAATTTAGTTTACCATTGGCACAAACATAAGCCTCAGTACAAAGTAGCAATAATTTATCAACACAAGCTAGATCTAATACCCAACAAAGATGAAATACCAGTCATATTCCGGAACAGTGAAGGGCTCCTTCTTGTTGACACTAATTACTCTCCATCTCACAGTGCTTTCTATTTAAGTTTCATGCCCACCTGCTACCTATATCAAAAGTGCATTATTTCACACGTCAGGTTAATCTAGGATTCTCTTATCCTCTTCTAAATTTCTAAGTGATGCTTTTGAGGTTGTTTCCTCAAACTAATTAGTATTATTTGATCTGACAATATATAAAAAAAATTACAAAAAGCAGAGCAAACAAAGAAGTTCAATACGACTCCTTAGACAACACGTTCCAAACCCATGAACACTACCACTTAGAAGGACAGGGACAGCAAATCCAGGGAACACCAAGAGTTGCAAGATCCTCTGCAAGCCACTCATCATCCTAACCTGGAAATATGTCATTCTTCCTGTCAAGTATATCATTGCTCCTGTGTCACTGGTTTAAAATCCTGGAAAGGCCCTCACCAATAGCACTGTGGGTGTACCTACACAAAACGGACTGGATAGTTCAGGAATGCAGCTTACCACTACTTTTGAGGACAGCTAGAATGGGCAATAATTGCTGACCCAGCCAGGGATGTCCACATCCCATGAATGAATAAAAAAAAGAATTTTTTTTTACCTACCTTACTCAATTGCGTTACATTGCTGTATCCCCCATTATCAGAATGCTAGCAGCTACCACTGAACTGGCCCAGCCAGTAGGGAGGCAACGACCTATCACTAGACTATTTATCCAGAAACTCAGCTGATGTGCTGGGCACTCAGGTTTGAATCCCACCAAAGCAGATGTTGGAATATGACTTCAATTAAAAATCTACCGATGACCATTAAACCATTGTTGATTGTCAGAAAAACCCATCTGGCTCACTAATGTCCTGCAGGGAAGGAAATCTGTCATCCTCACCTGGTATAGGCTGCAAGCGATTCCAGACCCAAAGCAATGTGGTTGACTCTCAACTGCCCTCTAAAATGGCATAGCAAGCTACTCGGTTGTAACAAATGCCACTAAGTCTCAACACAGAAATGAAACTGGATTTAACTAGGCATGAAAAATTATAACCACAGAAACAGCCCTGTCAAACCTGCAAAGTCCTCCTTACTCACATCTGGGGTTAAATCCAGTGTCAAAATTAGGAGAGCTCCATCAAGCAACATAGTCATACCCATGGAATCATACCTTACAGACTATGTCCCAAAAAGAATCACCATATCTGGACATAACCTGTTCCATCAGCAGGACAGACCTAACACAGGTGGCGATACAATGGTATACAGTCAGGAGGGAGTTGCCCTGGGAGACTTCAGCATTGACTTTGGACCCCATGTTAAACATGGGCAAGGAAACATCCTGCTGATTAGCACATATTGTCTTCCTTCGGCTGATGAATCAGTACACCTACATGTTGGACAACATTGAGAGGAAGCACTGAGGGCGGCAAAGGCACAAAACATACTCTGGGGGTGGGAGATTTCAACGGCCATCACCAAGAGTGGCTCGGCAGCAGCACTACTGACTGAGCTGGTAGGGTCCAAAAGGATATAGCTGCAGGACTGGGTCTGCAAACAAGTGATGAGGGAACCAGCAACGGAAAGAAACATACTCGGGCTTCATTGTCACCAACCTACCTGCTGCAGATACAAAACCAGCCCAGCTCGTCCCCTCCCCTCACTGCATCCCAAAACCAGCCCAGCCTGTCCCCGCTTCCCTAACCTGTTCTTCCTCTCACCTATTCCTTCTTCCCACCTCAAGCTGCACCTGCATTACCTACCTACTAACCTCATACCGCCTCCTTGACCTGTCCGTCTTCCCTGGACTGACCTATCCCCTCCCTACATCCCCACCTATACTCTCCTCTCCACCTATCTTCTTTTCTCTCCATCTTTGGTCCGCCTCCCCCTCTCTCCCTATTTATTCCAGAACCCTCTCCCCATCCCCCTCTCTGATGAAGGGTCTAGACCCAAAACGTCAGCTTTTGTGCTCCTGAGATGCTGCTGGGCCAGCTGTGTTCATCCAGCTTCACACATTGTTATCTAATACCACTTCCTCCTTGATCTCAAATTGTCCTAGCATGCTCCATACTAATCTTACTATCCTCCATATCCTTCTCCTGCATGAATACTGACACAAAGTACAAAGAACAAAGAAACCTACAGGACAGGAACAGGCCCTTCGGCCCTCCAAGCCTGCGCTGATCAAGATCCTCTGTCTAACCTGTCATCTATTTTCTAACGGTCTGTGTCCATTTGCTCCCTGCCCATCCATGTACCTGTCCAAATATATCTTAAAAGACGCGAACGTGTCTGCGTCTACCACCTCCGCTGGCAAGGCGTTCCAGGCACCCACCACCCTCTGGTAAAAGAACTTTCCAAGCATATCTCCCTTAAACTTTCCTCCTCTCACTTTGAACTCATGACCGCTAGTAACTGAGTCCCCCTCTCTGGGAAAAAGCTTTTTGCTATCCACCCTGAATATACCCCTCATGATTTTGTAGACCTCAATCAGGTCCCCACTCAATCTCCGTCTTGCTAATGAAAATATTCCTCATCTACTCAACCTCTCTTCATAGCTAGCGCCCTCCATACCAGGCAACATCCTGGTGAACCTCCTCTGCACCCTCTCCAAAGCATCCACATCCTTTTGGTAATGTGGCGACCAGAATTGCACAGTTGTTAGTCAAGATATCAAACTTTTATAACTTAATTTTCATTTTCACCTTTTAGATAAAGCACACTTGAAGCTCTTCTTCAAAGTACTCATTTAGGATCTCGCCCTCATCCTCTGCCTCCAGGGACATGTTCCCTCTTTTATCCTTCAGTGGTCCTGTCTTCTCCCTAGTTATCCTCTACTTTCGATCATCAGTAAAGTTATGGACATGTAATCAACAGTGCTATCAAGTAGCGTCTGCGTAGCAACAAACCGCTCAGTGATACCCACTCTGTGTTCCACCAGAGCCATTCAGTTCCTGATCTCATTTTAGCCTTCGTCCAAACATGGACAAAGGATCTAATTTCCAGAGATGAGTTAAGCTTGAATGCCCTTTACATCAAGTCTGCATTCAGCTGAGTGTTGTTTCAAGAAGCCCTTGAGCAAAACTGGAATCAATGGGTCTCAGGACACAAACTCTCTACTGTTTGGAGTCATACCTTGCACACAGGAAGATGCTTGTGGTTTCTGGAGGTGAATCATCTCGAGTTTGACCAATCTATTGGAGTTCTTTGAGGAGAAACCTACTGCAGATAAAGGGCAATTGGTGGTTGATAAGGTAGATGTTTCCTTTCTAAAACTAGAGGTCACTGTTTATTAGTCGGGGGGTCATTCATTTAAAACAGATGAGAATTTTTTAATCTCTTTCAGAGGGTCGTGAGTGTTTGGAATGCTCTTCATCTAAAAGTGGTGGAAGTAGAGCCCTTGAACATTTTTAAGGCAGAGGTTGATAGTCTCCTAATAAACAAGGGATGAAAGATTATCATGGGTTGAGCACGAATGTGGATTTGAGGATACAATCAGATTAGCCGTGATCTTGTTGAATGACAGAATAGCTGGATGGGCTGAATGGTCCAATCCTGCTTATGATTCATATGCTTACATATAGTACAGTAAATTATCTAGTACCTATTTAACCAGGAGTGTGCCGATTGATCAAATATTCCAGATAATCAAGATATGATAGACTAGTTAGAAAGATTAGATCACATGGAATACAGGGAGAACTGGCTATTTGGATACAGGATTAGCTCGAAGGTAGAAGACAGAGGGTGGCGGTGGAGGGTTGCTTTCCAGACTAGAGCCCTTCCAATGAGCCAAGGAATGGCAGTGGCAGTTTAATTTAGATACATGTGAGGTGCTGCATTTTGGAAAAGCATATCAGGGCATGACTTATACACTTAATAAGGTCCTAGAGTGTGGCTGAACAAGAAGACATTGGAGTGCAGGTTCACAGTTATTGAAAATGGAGTCACAGGTGGATAGGATTGTGAAAAAGGCATTTGGTATGCTTGCCTTTATTGGTCAGCATGTGGAGGTGCCGGTATTGGACTGGGATGGATGCGGTCAGAAATCACATGACACCAGGTTATAGTCCAACAGGTTTATTTGAAAACACAAGCTTTCAGAGCCTCAGTCCTTCTTTAGGTGTTAGACAGAGAGGTAGTATCAGATACAGAATTTATCAGTAAAATATCAAAGGTTCACACCATTGAGGAGGGTGTACTAAAAAGCCTAAAATGCTGTTAAAACTTTAATCAGTGATGAAGTTTTAATTGATTAATATGTATATGTAAATCCCCAAATTCCTTTCATGCCATGAGAGAAGTAAAGGTTTTATCAGTGTAAAGAAGAGGTGACATTTTAGGTCAGACAATGTGTGTTAGGTGTGAGAGATAATGGGAACTGCAGATGCTGGAGAATCCAAGACAACAAAATGTGAGGCCGGATGAACACAGCAGGCCAAGCAGCATCTCAGGAGCACAAAAGCTGACGTTTCGGGCCTAGACCCTTCATCAGAGGGGAACGCAAGAACGCAGAGTCGCCGAGCAGGGGCTGATAGCCAAGTTTGGTCCCCATGAGGACAGCCTCAACTGGCATCTTGAGTTCATGTTGCACTACAGGTAAGCCCACCATGCTATACATGCATGTGTAGACACACACACACACACACACACACACACACACACACACACACACACACACACACACATATCTATGCAGTGAAATTGTATTTGCAGATACATTTTATTATGTTCAAAAAGTACACAATTTATAGATCGTTAAGTGGCATTTTATAAATTCCTACTTTAGAAATAAAATGAGTCTGAGTCCAAACTATAATACGAACAGATTCTAAACAAGACCTCACACCTAAAATGTCATCTCTTCTTTACACTGATAAACGTTTAGTTATCTAAGGACCGTGACTTGAAAGGAATTTGGGTTTTACATATACATATTAATCAATTAAAACCTTCTAACTGATAAGAAAAGATTTAACAGCAACTTAGGTTTGTTTAGTACATCCTCATCAATGGTGTGAATTTTAGCTTTTTTACTTAAAAATTCCATGCTTAATACCACCTTTCTCACTGACACCTATAGAAGGATTGTGGCTCCGAAGGCTTGTGTTTCCGAATAAATCTGCTGGACTATAACCCCGTATTGTGTGATTTCTAATTAGTCAGTGCATTGAGTATTGGAGTTGGGAGGTCATGTTGTGGCTGTATGAGACATTGGTTAGGCCATTTTTAGGATATTGTGCAGAATTCTGGTTTCCCTGCTAATAGGAAAGATATTGTGAAACTTGAAAGGGTTCAGAAAAGATGTATGAGGATGTTGCCAGGGTTTGAGCTATAGGGAGAAGCTGAATAGACTGGGGCTATTCCTCTGGAGCATTGGATGTTGAGGGCTGACCTCATAGAGGTAAATGAAATCATCAGGGGCATGATAGGGTAAATAGGCAAGGTCTTTTCCCCAGGATGGGGTAGTCAAAAACTAGGGGGCATAGATTCAAGGTGAGAGGGGAAAGATTTAAGAGGGACCTCAGGGGCAAGTTTTTCCACAGAGGGTGGTGTGTGTGTATAGAATGAGCTGCCAGAGGAAGTGGACGAGGCTGGTACAATTACAAAATTTAAAACGCATCTGGGTGGGTATATGATCAGGAAGGGTTGAGAGGGATACGGGCAAAATGCTGGGAAATGGGACCAGATTTATTTGGGATAACTGGTCTGCATGGACAGGTTGGACCGAAAGGTCTGTTTCCATGCTGTATACCTCTATGACTCAACCTAAGTTAAGTCACAAGTCAAAGAAAATTACAGCACAGGAACAGGCCCTTCGGCCCTCCAAGCCTGCGCCGATAGAGATCCTCTGTCTAACCTGTCATCTATTTTCTAAGGATCTGCGTCCATTTGCTCCCTGCCCATCCATGTACCTGTCATTCACATAAACAATATAAAATCACACACTAAGTAACAGAAAAGTTACACAGGACTGTTACATTTTATTTACACCAAAAATCACATTGCAACTTAACACCAGACAGCCTTCTCACTCATACCCTCTACTGACTACTTGGACATTGTGGTAGATCGTGGTATTTGAGGAGAAATTGATTCAAAACTGAATCAACTGTTGATGTTTTATTTGGCCACTTGATTGAACATCAAGTATTTTCCACGTTGAGGTAAATAAGTTAAACAGCTATAATAAGTGGACCGAATAATATAATGAATGTTGCAGTATTTCAGGTATACAATTTTTTACCAGTTTAGCAAGAGTACTGGTTCATAAGGTGCCGGTTAAAACAAAGTTTGCTGCACCAAATTTCTAAAATACTTGGTACTATGAAATTAATATATGTTATTAAATTAAGTGGATGCAAGTTTTGACCAGTGTAACAACAGGAAAAGAACAAATGAAACTTACTGGATCTGCTGCAGTGGTTTGGAATGATTGTGCAACATTGAGCACCCTCATTGAAGCTTCTAAATGACTTGGTGGGAGGAAAAAGTTTGGAATTACAACTGGATCAGGTCTGAATAAAGATGTTAAAGATTATTAATGTTCATTAGTTTTAGAAGAGCACATCAATATATAACTTCTTCAGTATAGTTTACAACACAATGAGAAACAGTTCTATTTCTTTCCCAATTTCAATCTTCCTGGTCAGACTGTGTATAGTTAAACTTGATCAAACACATTTATTCTCAATCAGTTTCATCAATTACATTAATGGCATACATTAAAACATAAATACAAAGTATTTAAGAAAATCAATAATGATGGATTAATGAGAAACATTAACAGTACTGGATGTTCCGAGCAAAACTGGGGATAGGGGAAATGAATGGTAAAGTCACTGTGCTACTAATCCACATGCCTGGTTTCAAATTTCACTACTGCAGATGGTGGAATTTAATTTTTAATTAATAAATCTGCAATATAATGCAAGTCTCAGTGGTAATGGCATAATACTACCACTGACTGTTGTTAAAAAAAAATCCCAACTGGTTCACTAAACATGACTTTGGGAAGAGAATCTGTTAGTCTGATCCTATTAGGCATACATGAGACTCCAGATGCACAGCAATGTGATTGAGTCTTAACTGTTGTCAGAATTGGCCTGGCACTCAGATCAACGACAATTGTGGAATGCAACAAATGCTAGCTTTGCTGTGATGCCCTGATCCCATGAAAGAATTTTTAAAAATCTTCTCAACCTCCACATTTGAATCCTGAAATAATAATTCCAACTTTGTGCCCACCACTGATTATTACTACAAGGTGTCTTGAACATTTACAAAAACTACCTTGGATATTTACAAAAACTAATAATCAGTCCTTGCCATATTAAATTATGAGGATGCACAGCTGGTCAACTAAACCACAAATGCTATCGTCTTCAACAACCAAAACAGAAACTGCTAGAATAGCTCAGAAGGTCAGGCAGCATCTGTGGAGAGAAATCAGTTAAGGTTTCTGGTCAAATGATCCTTCCTCAGGAATGATCACACAAAGAATCATAGCATTTAGTTAACTGCACAATGCTAAAATTTCAGATATACTTTTCTGATAAGCAACAAATGAAATGCAATTTATGGCAGCAGCCTTTCTTTGAGTGTATTTGGAATGAATGTGCACTCATGATTACTTACTTATTTTTAAAATTTGTTCATGGCTTGTTGGCATGACTGGCCAGACCATCATTTATTGCCTTGATAGGACATTTCAGAAAGCAGTTAAGAGTCATCCACACTGCCATGGGTTTGGAATCACATGTTGGCCGCACCTAGCAGAAGCAGATTTCCTTCCATAACGGACATTAGAGAACGAAATGCGCTCTTATGAAAATCTATAGTGAACATCATTAGGCTTGCTTTTAATTCCAGATTTTTATTAAATCCAGATTTCATCATCTGCCATACTGCTACTCGAACACATGTACTTGTACACTTAAGAGTCTCAGGTTTTGGAATAACACTAAACTGCCTTCCCATTGAAGCTCAAGTTATAATCAGTTATAGTTACTAAAGGATACAAACTGACTGAATGTGCATCATCCGTTGAATCTTTATTTGCACTCTCTTCGTGCATCCTTGGAACACCTTCCCCACCAGCTTTAGAGAACTGTGAATCTTCATGGTTCTGTCTTTCAAAGGACACTTGGTTTTCATTTTCAACCTCACCAATGCTATTGGCATGGTGATGTTCTTCAAGAATATTTTTTACTTTTAGGTCTCTTTCCTTCCTATCTGTGACCGAAAATGCTCTACAATGAAAACTGTCATGTTCTGTAAGATTTTCATTTTCTTGCACTCGCTCTTCTGCTTTGTCAGGGTTTGAGGAAACACAGTCCTGGTCATCAGAGGTCTGTATTTCCAGTAATTCTGTACATATGAATTGTTCACTTTGGAGAATTACATTTCTATCTGGCAAATCAAAACCTGTTCCTTCATTTATTGTTGGTGATTTTTCTGTATATGGTGAGGACTCACCAGCTTCCATATTGCTGGGAGGCTTACAACTCTCATTTTGCAATCTCTTAATAAGCAGCTCATCATGTACATGGATGGGATTTACTTGTACTTCTGCAGCCAGACTTCCATTTCTTATTGGTTTCTGGGTCTCTTTTTTACCTTCACACTCATGCTTATAATCTTCTTGTAAATCTGAGAAAACACTTGACCAAGGGCTCGTCCTGTCAGTCATAACAGTCACGTCATTCAAGGTTCTTGGTTGTATCACATCTTCCTCATATCCTTCTTCACTCCACCCTTCACTACCATAATCATTTTGGTGGGTTTCAGTTTCTACTGTAGGACTGTTCTGGGAGCTTCTATGATCTTGATCACTATACTCATCTATTTCATTTTTTCTCAATTCTGGACTTCTTTGAGCACAGAAATGAGTTGCTCTCTCTGGTGATTGTAGATATGGGAACACTTTATTCTTAGTTCTGTTGCTTTCATTTTCTAATTGTTGTGGTTCATTTTCAGCTATTTTCTCCCAATCTTCTTCTGTATCTTGAGAAGACTGCATTGGAATAGCAACATCAGCTTCATTTCTGTCTTGCAGACCTATCATATTGCAAAGCACAAACATGGACATGGAGATGAAAATAACACTACCAATATTTTTCATTCATCATTAAGCATTTTTTGTTTGGTTGGTAACATTCAATCAAGTGCCAACATATAGATTTAATATACGTAGAATCTAGTACACTCTACAAATGGTGCTGATCAGTAGATTTAGGTTGTATATTGAACAATCAATCAAGTAAACACACTAAAAATGAAGCCCATAACGAAGTAGCTATAAATCATGGCTACTCCAGATTTGAAAGAGGAAGGTGAGATTATAGGTGTTTCAATGCAAAGGCAAGATTGCTGGATGAAGTCATTATTAGATCAGTTTACTCCAAACATTGAAACAACAAACAATGAAAATGTTATTAGGGTTTCTGTCACTAAATTCTACAGACTGTTAAAAGCAATCATGACAAGTAAATGTTGAAACTTCAAATTAAATGTGACATTTCAGAAAAATTGCATCAAATTCTAAGATGTGGCAGCAAATGGCTCAGAAATGATTTCAACTGCCTTTTGTATATAGTACAAAGGCCATTTGAATTATGTATTTTTGTAAGTGATAATTAAAAGCTCCAACAATGAATAATAAAGACAAAAGGGACAAATATGATATAGGTTTTGAACTATCAGTTTATGTTTAAAGAAAGAATCAGATGGACAATCATCCAATAAGACTGAGTAACTATATTAAAAACAACCTTGATTAATGCCAGAATTTACATTCATTGTGTGGGTTTAGGATATATAAATCTGTACTAATTACCACCTAAAAAGAAGCCTCCTGACAAACATTCCAACAGAAATATAATGCTACAGAACTACTTACACCACAAGCCAAGCTATTCCAGTACATCTACCACATTAGCATATGGTAATGTGGAAAATTGTCTGAGTATGTCCCATGCACAAAAAGCAGAACAAATCCAACCTGGCCAATTATGACACTATCAGTCTACTCTCAATCATCTGCAAAGCACTGGATGGGATTGTCAACAGGGCTATCAACTAGATAAACTAGATACAAAATAATTGCTCACTGATGCTCAATTTCGGGTCTGTAGGCCTGATCTCATTATAGCTTTAATCCAAACTTGGACAAAATAGCTGAACTCCAAAGCAGTTTAGTTTAGTTTAACGTTGCCTTGATGTCATCAAGGAATCTAAGCAAAACTGGAGTCAATGGGAAGCATTAGGAATTCTTTCTGCTGGTTGGAGTCATACGTAACACATATGAAGATGGTTGAATCAGTCCAGATCTAGGGGTTCACTGCAGAGTTCCTCAAGGCAATAGTATTTAGGTTCAATGTCATTCCTTTCATAATGAGGTTAGAAGTGGGGATATTCACTGATGACTGCATAATGTTCAGCACCATTCAAAACTTGTCCATTTGTAGCAAGATCTGGCTTACTCCAGGTAGGACAGATAATGGACAGTTAACATCTGTGCCACACAAGTGCCATGCAATAAATATCTCCAACAAGACAGAATCTAACCGTCACTCCTCGTTATTCAATGATACTTAACATTGCTGAATCCCCCACTACGAATATCCTGGGGTTACCACTGACCAGAAACTGAACCGGCCCAGTAATATAAATACAGGGGTATTGGCTACAAGAGTAAATCAGGGTAGCTTTTGTGCTCCTGAGATGCTGCTTGGCCTGCTGTGTTCATCCAGCCTCACATTTTATTATCTCAAAAAACACCTATTACCTTGCCAAAGCATATCCACCACCCAAACGATACAAGTCAGGAACGTAATGGAATGCTCATCACTTGTTTGGATGAGTGCAGTTCAAACAACCTCAAGAACTGTGACATGAACTAGGTCAAAGCAGCTTGCTAAGAGGCACTTCATCCACCACATTCAACATTCACTAGTGATGGAATGTGTGTGATTTATTTATCAATATCAGATTTTTAACTTTTGATTTTAGCCAGTGACACATATATGCCTACTTATGTGAAGGGGGTTAGAAAATTAACGAGGTCAGTGTTTTCAGGAAACAAAGAGAGAGACTGCTGCAATTTCTGTTTTCCAGAATCCACAGTTCTGTGGTTTTCTCATTCAGTGTTTTCAGTATATGCTTCCCGGAGTATTCATGGAGGTATGTTTATGTTGTGGGAATTCATGACAGGAGAGGGGAAATGTTCAAAAACATTAGCTTGCTCTTGGGTTCAGAATAATCAAGGACTGATAATAACTTCGAAAAAGAAAAACCCAGAGATTGAAATGTTCTTCAGCAGTTTAGAGGAGACCTGCTTAGGGTCAGATGCAAGAATAGTTTCTCTTAGAAAATGAAATTGTTCAGAGCAGTTGAGGGAATAAAGCTACCTCAGTGAAAGTGTTTATTTGTGAAACTTCCAGACCAGGTAGGTGTGTTTGGCTAAAAAACTGCACTGGATATTCAAAGCTGCAAATATCGAAGATATCAATTGTGCAAGGATTCAAGGAAAAGTCTTCACACCTCATAGGACAGAACTGAGAAATAAAGCAGTTGATAGGGATTAGAAGGAAAATTTCTGATACTTTTGAGTAAATCTAAAATGAAGGTGTTGAGGAGCAAGTGATATTCGCTGTACATTTTGAAACCTTTCAAGCTATAAGTAGATAACTTGGTTTGTTTCTTTTTTGTGTGTACTAAAGTTTTGTTTTATTATTAAAACCAAATCTGTACTCTGGCATGCTTATGCTTCAGTGAAAGACCACTGTATTACACTTTTAATAATATGATCTATCGACCCTGATTTCATTCTGTGATTTGACTTGACCAATAGCAAGATCAGCTAGGATCATAACAGACTTCATTTTTACCACTGGTGCACTTGGCCACAGTGTGCATCATCTACAAGATGCACTGCAGTAACTTACCAAGGCTTCTACTATAGCAGCTTCCAAACATACCACTTAGATGTACATTTTTGCAGTAATGGAAGCTAGCATTAAACATGCAAATTTTGAAGATGTGACATATATTGAAAAGTAATTATATATATCAGCTCAGAAAACTGTAATCAATTTTTAAAAAATATTAACTTGTTTGTGCTCACCATTCATAAAATGAAGCGATTCCGCAACCAGTTTACGTGACTTTTCCAAGATTTCACCATCGGGTTGTGAAGGTCTATTGCAATCATTCATTTGATTCTCATTTGTTCTTCGCTGTGGGGTTGGGTTAATCATGCGGGAACATGGAGACGTAGACAGCTTCTCATTGAAGTATCGTTGAATATCATCCAGCTCACTGAGATTCCTCCTAAACCAAACAGAAATAAAATTTAAGCACATTAAATTTCTAAGTAAAAAAAAAATCAGTTTACTTCAGAAGATTATAATAGATGAAGTCAGAAAAAAAGACAAAACAAAGAACTGTGAACGATGGAGATCTGAAGCAAAAACAGAAACTGCTGGAAAAACTCAGCAGGTCATTTGTGGTGAGAAATTAAAACTCTGCATCAGAATGTAGACACTGAGTTTCTCCAACAACTTTTTCTTTTTGTTTGAGGAAAAAGTACAACTGAACAAAGAATAAAACTGCACAACAGTAAGTTGTTTTTCATTTTCTTCTTTTTAAGGACACAATAGGATTGTTATTAGAATGACATCCAATAGCCCATCTCCATGCTGTAACATTTTTCCATTCAAGGTAATTATTTTGCTGTGAATCATTCTTCTTCAAATTCATTCTACCATTTGATCTAATTTAACTTCTGTAGTAAGCAGTTCTGGCAACTGCATGAATGTTACTCAGTAACAACAAATAAATATAGACATATTTCCAAGTCAGAATGGTGTACTTGTTGCCCTAATTCTTCTACATATTAAAAATACTCTCATGGACGGGGAGCTGCTAGCTGGCCAGCTTTCATTGTTCATCAGTACTTGCCCTTGAAAGAGTAGAGATGAACTGTCATCTTGAATCGCTGCATGTGCAAGAAGTAGTCCCATAATGCTGTAAGAAGGAAATTTCATGATTTTGACCCAACATCCGTAAAGGAACAACAATCTATTTCCAAGTCAGGATGGTGAGTGGTTTGGATGGGAAATTGCAAGTGGCAGTATCCCATTTATCCACTGCCCTTGTCTTACAGATGGAAATAGTTTTAGGTTTGGAAGATGCTGTATAAGGATGGCTGTGAATTTTTGCAGTGTATCTTGTAGGCAGTACACACTGTTGCTACCTAGTGTCAGTTAGTGGAGGGAGCAGATGCTTGTGCATTTGGTACCAATCAACACCTTTGTCCTGGATGGTGTCAAGCTTTTTGAATGTTGTTGGAGCTGCACTAATCAAGGCAAGTGGGAAGTTACACATCACTCTCCTGACTTGTGCCTTATAGATGGTGAACAGGTTTAGGAGATTCAGGAGTGAGCTGCTTGCTGTAGTATTCGTAATCGTTTCTGCCCTTTTTCTTAAAAAATAAGTCCCTACAGTGTGGAAACAGGCCATTCAGCCCAACAAGTCCACATTGCCCCTCTGAAGAGCATCCCACCCAGACCCATTCCCTTACTCCTGCATTTCCCATGTTTAACCCACCTAACCGAAACATCCCTGGACACTATGGGAAATTTAGCATGGCCAATCCAACTAACCTGCACCGTGAGAGGAAATGTGAGCAACTGAAGGAAAACCACGCAGAAATGGGGAGAATGTACAAATCCCACACACACAGTTGCTTGAGGCTGGAATCAAACCTAGGTCCCTGGCACTGTGAAACAGCAGTGTTAATTACTAAACTACCGTGCCATCCTGCTCTTGTATGTATTGTGTTTACAAGGCAAGTTCAGCACAGCTTCTGGTCAATTGTAACCCTCAGGATGTTGACAGTGGGGAATTTAGTGATGTTAATGCCTTTGAATAGCAAGGGACAGTGATTAGATTGTCTCTTATTGGAAACAGTCATGCCTGACATTTGTACGGCGTGAATGCTCCTTGCCATTTGTCAGCCAAGCCAGGATATTGTCCATGTCTTGTTGTATTTGGACAGCTGCTCCAGTATCTGAACTTGTGAATAGTGCTGAACATTGTGCAATCATTGACAAATATCTCCACTTCTGATTTTATGATGGAGAAAAGATCACTGATAAAGTAGCAGAAAATGGTACCTTGAGGATCTCCCGCAGAGATGTCCTAGAGCTGAGATGATGGACCTCTAACAACTACAACCATCTTCCTATGTGTCAGACATGACACCAAGCGGCAGAGACTTTTCCCCCATTCCCACTGATTTCAGTTTTGCTATGGCTCCTTGACACCACACTTGGCCAAGTGCAGCTTTGATTTGAAGGGCTGTCATTCTCACCTCACCTCTGGTATCATATTTGAACCAAGACTGTAATGAAGTCAGAAGCTGAGTGGCCCCAGGAGAACCCAAACTGGGGCAGCTGTGAGCAAGTTTTTGCTGAGCAGGTGCAGCTTGATAGCATTGTTGATGATACCTTTCATTATTTTATTGATTATCAAGACAGGACTGATGCGATAATTAGCCAGGTTAGATTTGCCCTGCTTTGTGTGTACAGGATACAACCAAGCAATTTTCCACATTTCTGAGTAGATGACGGTCTTGTAGCCATACCAGAACAGCTTGGTTAGGGGTGAGGCAGGTTCTGGAGCACAAGTCTTCAGTACTATTGCTGGAAAATGTTTGCAGTATGCAGTGTCTCCAACCATTTCTTGATATCACTGGCGTGAACTCAGTTGGCTGAAGACTGGCAACAGTGATGCTAGGGATGACCAGAAGAGGCAGAGATCGTTCATCCACTGGATACTTCTGGCTGAAGGCTGTTGTGAATGCTTCAGCCTTCTCTTTTGCACTGATATGTTGGAGTCTTCCAACAATAAGGATGGGGATATTTGGGGGAGCCTCCTCCTCCAGTGAGTTTTTATTTATCCACCATCATTTATGACTAGATGTGAGGGATTACAGTGCTTAGATCTGATCCATTGCTTGTGGGATTGTTAACTCTGGCTATCACTTGCTGCTTATATGGTTTGACATGCAAGAAGTCCTGCTTGGAAGCTTGACTAGGTTGAGATCTAATTTTTAGGTATGCCTAGTGCTGCTCCTGACATGCCCTTTAACACTCTCCACTGAACCAAAGATGTCCCCCTGGCATGATAGCAATGGTTGAACAGAAGATATGCCAAGCCATGAGGTTGTGGATTGTGTTGAAGTATGGTTCTGCTGCTGTTGATGGCTCACAGCACCTCATGGATATCCAGTCCTGAGTTGACTGAACTATTCAAAGTCTGTCCCATTTAGCACAGTGATAGTGCTACACAACACGATGGAGGGTATCCTCAAAGTGAAGGCAGTACTTTGTGCCTACAAGGACTGTGCAGTGGTCACTTTTGCTGATACTATCGTGGGTTTACGCATCTGCAACAGGTAGATTGGTGAGAATGAGATAACAGGAACTGCAGATGATGGAGAATCTGAGATAATGAAGTGTAGAGCTGATGAACACAGCAGGCCAAGCAGCATGATAGGATCAGGAAGGCTGATGTTTCCGGCCCGAAACGTCAGCCTTCCTGATCGATGCTGCTGCTTGGCCTGCTGTGTTCATCCAGTTCTACACCTTGTTATCTTAGATTGGTGGGAATGATGTCCAAGTAGTTTTCTCCCCCTTGCTTGTTCCCTTGCCACCTGCCGCAGACCCAGTCCAACAGCTATGTCCTTTAGTACCTGACCAGTTTGATCAGTAGTGCTGCTACCGAATGACTCTTGGTGATGGGCATCCTTGCCACCCTCAGTGTTTCCTCTAAATGTTGTTCAACATGGAGATATATACTGCTTCGCCAGATGAGGAAGGTTGGTACATGGCATTCAGCAGGAGGTTTCCTTATCTATGTTTAAGATGAAGCCATGAGACGTCAAGGGGTCCACAATCAATGTTGAGGACTTCCAGGGCAACTTCCTCTTCATTGAATATCACTGTGCTGCTACCTACTGGTTCTGTCTTGCTGGAAGGACAGGAGGTATCCAGGGCTGTTGATGGTCATGCCTGGGATATATTCTATAAGGTATGATTCTGTGAAAATGACTTACCTCAGGCTGTTGCTTGACTAGTCTGTGAGACAGCTCTTCCAATTTTGGCATTAGCCTCAGCTGTTAGTAAGGAGGACTTTGCAGGGTTGACAGGGCTGTTTTCTCATTATCGTTTCCTGTGCCTAGGCTGATGCCAGGAGGTCCATCCAGTTTCATTTCTTTGTCTAGACTTCATAGCAATTAATACAACTGAGTGGTTTACTAAGCCACTTCAGGGGGCAGTTGAGAGTCAACCACATTGCCATAGGTCCAGAGTTACATGTTGGCCAGACAGGTGAGGATGGCTGAGATTCTTCCCTGAAGGATATTAGTGAACCAGATTGGTTTTTCCAATAATTGGCAGTGGTTTCACGGTGATCACTAAATTCTTAATTGCAGATATTTTATTGAATTCGAATTCCAACATCTGGCAGGTCCACAGAACAACAGTTGAGTTTCTGGCTCAATACTCTAGTGATATTGGCTGCTAAACTATCACCTCCCCATATAGGCAGTGGTTACAGTTTGGATGCTGTTGTTTAATGAGACTAGGTGGATTTCTGCAGTGCATCTTATAGATGATATACATCGCTGCTAATGACAGTTAGTGGTGGAAGCACCGAATGCTTATGGATGTAGTGCCAAACAAGTGGGCTGCTTTGTCCTGGATGGTGCAAGCTCCTTGTTCAGTGTTGTTTGGAGCTGCAGTTATCCAGGCAAGTGGGGAGTATTCCATCACTCTCCTGACTTGTGCCCTCTATATGGATAAATGGGCTTTGTGAAATCAGGAGATGAGTTACTCTTTGTAGAATATCTAGCCTCTGACCTGCTCTTTTGTAGCCACTGTATTTACATTGCCAGTCCGGTTCAGCTTCTGGTCAACAGTAACACCCAGGATGTTGGAGGTGAGGGAACTACTGCCAACATGAAAGAAAAAAGATGAATGAATTGAATTATTATGATCTGGAATGCACTGTCTCAAAGGATGATAGATGCAAAGTCAAAAATAAATTTCAAAAGGAAATTGACCAGAAGGGAGAACATTTGGACAATGCAGAGTACTGGAATTAATTGGGACAGCTTTTCAAGGAGCTGGCTCAGGCATGCCGGGCTGAAAGACCTCCCGTGCTCTATCATTCTATCTGACCTATGAAACAGAAACAACTGAACTTAATTTATTTTGTCACTGCTCAAGCTGTAAACAAAGTACAAATCTCTGAAAGGTGAAAACATGAAAATTTTCCAAACTCAAGTGTTACCTAACTATAATTTTTACTGAAGAAGTAAAAATGTAATTGTAAACTGCAAGTTATAAACAATGGATTTACCTTAAAGCACTAAAGAGTGAAGTCCGTGAAGTTTGTGACAGTGGTTCTGAATACCCAGCACTATGCATGCTATTTTCCATTTGTTGCAAGTACTGATGAAACCTACGTACATTTTTCATGTGTTCTTCATGGCGGGAAGTTTGGACATCCGTGTTGACGGATCTACTAAGATGTTGGAAACAGCATAAAAGTTATAATTAGCATTATCCCCTATCTGATTTTTGAAAGTTTAATATGAAAGACATCTCTGTCAATGGCTCAATCATGTTCATTGTTTTAGTCTTTAGCAAGGATGTTCGCTATTTAATCTCTTACACAGCAGGTCGATAATTTCTAGTCAGTCACAGCACAAAAGGTACCAACACTCTTTTTCCAAATTAACAGTTTTCATTTTCGTTATGCAATATTATAATTTCAGTGCAAACACATACCTGTCATTTGCTGACAAAGCATCTGATTTCAGAGATGTGATAAGCTGCTCTGAATATTTGGAAATGTGACTGGGGAAAGAGTTGTATGTGCCACTGGTCTTATATAATGATTCAAGGGTAGGAATCTGTAACATTAAAGTCACATTATTATATTTAATACACTAAAAATTAATACTTTAGTAAAACATAGAAAATAGGAGCAGGAAAAGGCCATTTGGCCCTTCCAGCCTGCTCAGCCATTCATTATGACTGTGGCTGATCATCCAACTCAAGCCTGTTCTTTCTTTTTCCCCACATCCTATGATCCTTTTAGCTCCAAGTGTTATACCCAACTCTCCCTGAAACCATATGATATTTTGACCTTGATAGCTTTCTGAAGTAGCGAATTCCACAAGCTCACCACTCTCTGAGTGAATAAATTTATCATCTCAATCCTAAGTTATTTCCCCTGTATCCTAAGACTGTGATCCCTGGTTCCGGACTCCCTCACCATAAGGAACATCCTTCCTGCAACTACCCTGTTCAATCCTGTTAGAATTTTATAAGTTTCTATGAGATCCCCTCTCATTCTTCTGAATTCTAGCGTATGTAATACTAAGTGATTTAACTTCTCATACATTAGTTCAGTCATCCTAAGAATCAGTCTGGTTATCCTTTATTGCTGTCCCTATACAGCAAGAACATCCTTCCTCAGTGAAGGAGACCAAAAGTGTACATAATACTCTAGGTGTGGTTTCACCTAGGCCCTGTATAATTGCGGCAAGACATCCCTGCCCCTGATCTGAAACACACTCACCATGAAGGCAAATATACAATTTGCCTTCATTACCACATAGCGCACCTGCATGTTTAACTTCAGCGACCAGTGTATAAGGATATCCAGGTCTTGTTGCACATTCTCCTCCTTTAACTTATAGCCATTCAGATAGTAATTTGCCTTCCCGTTTTTGCTATCAAAGTGGATGACTTCACATTTATTCATGTTAAACGGTATCTGTCATGCATTTAACCAATCACTCAGCTCGCCCAATCACACCTAAGCATCGCTGCATCCTCCTCCTAGTTCACTGTCCCATCCAGCTTTCTGTCATCTGAAAATTTGGAGATATTACATTAAATTTCCACATCTAAATTGTTAATATATTGTGTGAATAGCTGGATGGTAACACTAATTCCTTTGGTTCCATACTAGTCACTGCCATTCAGAAAAAGACCTGTTTATTCCTACTTAGATACCAAGGTGTAGAGCTGGATAAACACAGCAGGCCAAGCAGCATCATAGGAGCAGAAAAGCTGACGTTTCGGGAAGTCAAGACTGGATGTCTGCGCGACGCTGTGGGTCAGCAACAGCAGCAGAATTGTACTACAGCACAATCTGCAACCTCATAGCCCAGCATATCCCCCATTCGACCATTACCAACAAGCCAGGGGATCAACTTTGGTTCAATGGGGATTGTAGGTCATGCCAGGAGAAGCACGAGGCACAAATAAAAATGAGGTGTCAACTTGGTGAAGCTACCACACACGACTACGTGCATGCCAAGCACCATAAGGAGCAAGTGAAGACAGAGCTAAGTGATCCCATAATCAAAGGATGAGATCTAAGCTCTGCAGTACTGCCATGTCAGTCATGAATGGTGGTGGACAATTAATCAACTCACTGGAGGAGGGGGCTCCACAAATATCTCCATCCTCAACGATGGAAGAGACAACATATCAGTACAAAAGATAAGGCTGAAGCTGTTGCAGCAAAATTCTGCCACAGATGCAAGTGGTTGATCCATCTCGACCTCCTCAGAGTGGTCCCCAGCATCAGAGACTCACCAGCGTCCAGTTAATTCAATTCACTCCACTTGATATCAAGAAATGGTTCAGCACACTGGATACTCGGCCCCAACAACATTCCAGCAATAGTACTGAAGACTTGTGTTCCAAAGCTTGCCACTCTCCAAGCCAAGCTGTCCCAGTACAGTTACAACACTGGCATCTACCCAAAAATGTGGAAAATTGCCCAGGTATATCCTGAATAAAAAAGCAGGGCAAATGCAACCCAGCCAATTACCAGCCTACTCTCGATCTTCAGTAAAGTGATGGAAGGTGTCATCGACAGTGCTATCAAGCAGCACCTGCTCAGTGACGCAGTTTGGGTTTCAACAGTAAATGTTGACCTAACCAGCAACACCCACATCCCATGAATGAATTTTAAAAAAACAAATAATGACTTGCATTGATGGAAGGTACTTTAATTTAGTGTATTTAGTAAAATAGATTGAAATAGTATATACACAACCATCAACTAGGAATACCCTCAAGATTACTACTGTACCAGTTCATATAAAATTTTGACATTTGCAAGTACTACAAATTGACAAAGAAATGCGCTGGAATGTGTCATGAACACTGCTATCATGCAGCATTTGCACAGCAATAACCTGTTTACTCATACTTCATTTGGGTTCCACTCAGTTCCTGATTCATTAGTCTTGGGTTAAACATGGGCAAAAAGAGTTACGTTAAAGAGATGTGGTAAGAGTGACTACCCTTGACATCAAGGCAAATTTGACTGAAAACACCATCAAGCAGCCCTAGCAAAACTACAGTCAAAAAGAATCAGAGGGAAATCTGTGCTGGTTGTAGTCACACCTGGCATAACACAGGCACAGAAGTAGGCCTATCACCCTCAAGTATGCCCTGTCATTCAAGAGATCATGGCTGATCTGAGACCTAACTCTAAAATTATCTCAGGTTTAAAATTAAAATCTGATCTAGGATTAACTGCCATTGGTGGAAGAGAAATCCAAATCTCTATCATACTTTCTGTGTAGAAGTGCTTCCCAACATCTCTCCAAGACTGTCAGGCTTCAATTTTTAGACAATTCCTCCGAGTTCTGGAATCTCCAAGATTCTAAGGCTGTGGTTGTTGGAAGTCAATCATCTTAGCTCAAGGCCATCTATGCAGGAGTTCCTTAAGGTTGTGTCTGATGCTTAACCATGGTCAGTTGAGTTATCAATGGCCTGTTCTCCATTTGCTGACAATTGCACAATGTTCAGCATGATTCTCAACTCTTCAGATACTTAAGCAGCCGATCCCAAATGCAGGCATACCTGGACAAAATCCAGGTTTGGGCTGACAAATGGCAAGTAACATTCATGTCACACAGTGCATGGCAATGACATCTTCAATAAAACAGAACACACCCATTGCACCTTGGCATTCAATGGCATTATTTTCACTGAATTCCACAGTATCAACATTAACCAGAAACTGAACTAAGCGAGCCATTACTCAAGAACAGGTTAGAGGTGAGGAATTTTGCATTGAGTAACTCATCTCTTAACACTGCAAATCCTGCCCAACATCTACAATGCAAAAGTCAAAAGTGGGATGGAATGCTTCCCACTTGCCTGGATGAATACAGTTCTAACAACACTCAAGAAGCCTGACACCATCCAGGACAAAGTAGTTTGCTTGACTGGCATCACATACAAGCATGTGAAGTCGCTACACTATCGATGATCAGAAGCAGCAGTGTGTACCATCTACAAGATGCACTGCAGAAATTTACTAAGGCTTCTTAGATTGTCCCTTCCAAAACCATGACAACTTCTTTCTGCAAGGACAAGGGCAGTAAGTACAACATCACCAACAAGTTCCCCTCTAAGCAATTCAACCATCCCGATTTAGAACTATATCATTGTTGCTGGTTCAAAAACTGGAACTCCCTTCCCAACAGCATTGTGGGTCTACTTATATCAAATTGACTGCAATGGTTTGAGAAGGCAATTCACCACCACTTTCTCAAGATCAACTAGGGATGCACTACAAATTATGGCCCAGCCAGTGATGTCTATATCCCTTGAATTACGCAAAAAAATCTGAATATTAAGAGTTCATTCAAGTTAAGCAAAAAACCCAAAATAAAAGTGAAATACTGGTCTTAACAAAATGACATGAACGATATGTTGCACTGTTCCCAGTTATACCCATTACAGTTATACTACAAATATATGCATAATATTGAAACTAATAAGGTTTTAGCAGTCAAATGGCAAAATAATTCATAATTAGGAAAGCAAATCATCTCTAAAGAATGGAGAAAAAGGCCCTAACTAGATGGCTATATTTCAAAGAAGGACATTAGTGATAGGCATCATTCATTTTAGAGAGGAAAAACACAAATGTTAATTCATTTCCTTTGGGGAAAAATGTAGAAATGGGCCGTACAGAATGTAACCCTTTCTCCCACATCTGGTTGTAGAACCATTCAAACATCATTTTGCACTAGAGCAATTTTACAACAAACAGCCTACGAGTTAACTTTCACACACATCATGTACTGGTGATAATTCAGAATACAGAAATTGGCAAAGCAGGGTTTACACTTCCTTGGTGAATCACACAGGATTGCAGGAACAAGGTATTTAAATTAATTATTATTGAAAAATCGGTCGAAACGAGATGAATCAGATACTGAACAAAAATAGAACGCTCACAAAACCTGAATATCCTTTTGGGGCTACCTGCAACATATCTGACATAGAGATGGAATTCTGACCACATTCCAGAAGACATAGGTACAGGAGTAGACTGTTTGGCCCCTCCAGCCTCTTCCACCATTTAACAGGATGATGATTGATCTAAAAACTTTTCATGCTCACTTTCTGCCTTTTCCCCAAAACCCTTAACTCCTCGACCGACCAAGAATCTATCTCGGCCTTAAATACACACAAGGACACTGCCCTCACTGCAAGGAAATCAAAAGACTCAGAACTCCGAGAGAAGCATTTCCTTTTTATCTCAGTATTAACTTGTTCTCTGAGCCTAGACTCTCCAATGTGGGGAAACATTTTCTCAACTTTTACTTGTCAAACCTCTTATCCCATTCCCTGCCTATCTGTTTTAACCGCTGTAACAATGCCCAACTTTATCCTCGTCACATCTCATCTGCTATTGTTATCCCCCATGCAATTTTGCCATTATACATTCATTGTAATGTATTCCTGGCTAGTCTCTTATAGTGGTTTGGTTAGCTCAGTTGGCTGGACGGCTGCTTTGCATTGCAGGTTCAATTCCTGCAATAGCTGAGGTTTTCAGGAAGGTCCCTTCTTCTCAACCTTTTGCCTCACCGGAGGTGTGGTGAGTATCAACCACCAAAAGTCATCTCTCTCTAATGAGAGAGCAGATCTATGGTCCTTGGGAACTATGGCAACAACTACTGCTGCACGTTACTCTACATAAATGCAAGGTCATTTGCTCCTTGTGCCCTTACTCAGGCCTGGACTTGTTCACCCATCACCACAGTATCATAGAATCTCTACATTATGGAAACAGGCCATTTGGCCCAATAGGTCCACATCAACTCTCTGAGGGGCATCGCATTCAGACTCACCCTCCTGCCCTATCCCCAAATCCCTGCATTTCTCATGGCTAAACTACCTAACCTACACATCACTGGACATTATTGGCAATCTAGGATGGTCAATCGACCTAACCTGCACATCTATGGACCGTGGGAGGAAACTGGAACACCCAGAGGAAACGACACAGACATGGGGAAAATGCGCAAACTCCATATAGACAGTCACTTGAGCTGGAATTGAACCCAGGTCTCTAGCGTTGTGAGGCAGCAGTGTTAACCACTGAACCACCATACCGCCCCAGTGCTTGCTAATTAACATAGTCTTCGGACACACAATGATTCAATTTTAATACTCTCGTAATTGTTTGCCAGTTCCTCCATGCATCTGTCCTCCAGTATATCTATACTCAATCATATCTGCCCTCTTGAGCATCCCTGATTTTAATTGCTCCACCACTGGTGACTGTGCCTTTAGTTACACATAATCACAGAAGTGTTACAGCATTGAAGGAGGCCATTTAGTCCATCATGTCTGCACCAGCTCTTCAAATGAGCATTATTACCTGATACCAACTTCCTGTTTCCCCATAACAGCACATCACTTTTATCGAACTAGTCCACCAATGCCCTCTTAAGTTGCCTCAGGTCCAACCTCTGAAATTTTCTCCACTTCTCTATCTTTCTTGTCTGACAATCACTGAAACTTTTCTGTCAAAATGTTAGCCACTTTTAGTCTAATACCTCTTTATGTAGGTCAGTCTAAAATTTTGATTTATAATGTACCTGTGAAGTGCCTTGGTTGTTTTATTACATTAAAGGTGGCACATAAACACAAGTTGTTGGAGATGACTCTGAGGATATCTCCAAACAGTCTATGATATTTAAGAATCTCAACAATGACTCTTGAAAACTGAAATTTATTTTTAGCAGTTCAAATGAATATGTTTTTAAAAGAACTTCACTGGCAAAAGAAAAATCAGTTGATTCTGCATCTAGGCTTTCAAAAAGGTTTGACCAAGTACCACATAAAAGCCGGCTTAGCAAGTTTTCATTCTGCTAGACCGTTATCAGACTGAGTGATTACTGCCTTTGGATATTTATTAAGGGCAGCTGTCATGCTTGTTGCTAGCCAATAGAGAAAATCCACAGGAATCAATAGGTGTTATTTTCTTCACTACTTTGATTTGGATGTGCAGCAAACAGGAAAGCGTTCAAATGATATGTTGGCCTTCATAGCGTGAGGATTTGGTAACAGGGGTGTCTTGCTGCAATTCTGCAGGGGCTGAGTGACAGCATGTGGAAGACTTTCCACATCAAGCAGATGTTCATATCTGCCAATGTGGTATCCTACATCTGCTGAACACGTTGTGGACTCCTCTACATCGGGAAAACCAAGCGGAGGCTTGGGGACCGTTTTGCAGAATACCTACACTTGGTTCACAATAAACAACTGCACCTCCCAGTCATGAACCATTTCAACTCCCCTCCCATTCCTTAGACGACATGTCCATCCTGGGCCTTCTGCAGTGCCACAACGATGCCACCCGAAGGTTGCAGGAACTGCAACTCATATTCCGCTTGGGAACCCTGCAGCCCAATGGTATCAATATGGATTTCACAAGCTTCAAAATCTCCCCTCCCCCCACTACATCCCAAAACCAGCCCACCTCGTCTCCACCTACCTAACCTGTTCTTCCTCTCACCTATCCCCTCGTCCCACCTCAAGCCGCACCTCCATTTCCTACCCACTGCCCTCATCCCACCCCTTTGACTTGTCCGCCGGACTGACCTATCCCCTCCTTGCCTCCCCACCTACACTCACCTCTACGGGCTCCATCCCCGCCCCTTTAACTTGTCTGTCTCCTCTCCACCTATCTTCTCCTCTATCCATCTTTGATCTGCCTCCCCCTCTCTCCCTATTTATTTCAGAACCCTCTCCCCCTCCCCCTTTCCTGATGAAGAGTCTAGGCCCGAAATGTCAGCTTTTGTGCTCCAAGATGCTGCTTGGCCTGCTGTTTCATCCAGCGCCACACTTTGTTATCTGGAAAACTGTGTACAGTTTGGTCTCCTTATCTGAAGAAGGATGTTCATGCTATAATGGGCATGCAGTGAAAGATTACCATGATTCCTGGGATAGCAGGATTGATGTATAAGGAGAAGTTAAATTGTTTAGAATTATATTCACTGGAGTTCAAAGAATGAAGGGGGATCTCACAGAAGTCTATAAAACTCTAATAGGGTAGATGCAGGAAGGATATTCCTGATAGCAAGGCAGTCCAGAACCAGGGGTCACAGACTAACGATTTGGAGTAAACCTTTTCGGGCTGAGAGGTGGAGAAATTTTGTCCCCAGAGTGGTGAGTGAAATAACTCGGCAGAGACCAGCATCAGTCACTAAGTCACCCTTTGTTTACATCTGGAGATTCCTTGATACTGATCCAGTGCCATCATGAGCCAGCTCTCAGAGTGAACAGAATAATTGACAATCCTGTTATATCTGTCAGCCACGGCTCCTGACTGGACCAGATTAACAGTCCTCATCAGGGAACTCACATTCTATGAGGTCCACCTGGCTGACTTTGATACAATCACCACAGTGAGAAATTTGCTACCACAGAAAGCAGTCAAGGCTGGAATACTATATGATTTCAAAAAGCAGTTGAATATATCACCTGTGGCTAAAGCGATGAAAAGATATTGGAAAAAAAGCAAGAACAGACTATTGAGTTGGATGATCAGCCATCAGCATAATGAATGGCTGTGCAGGCTTGAAGGGCCAGTTGGCCTACTGCTGCTCCAATTTTCTGTTTGGTAGCTCAGGTGGCAGCATGCTTGCCTTGGAATTAGAAGGTTAGAGGTTTAAAGCCCCACTCCAGAGACTGACCTCTCAATGCAATACTGAAGGATCACTGCATTGTGGTTGGTGCATCTTTTAACGAGACAACACGTACCGGTTGACATAAGGGAATCTACAGCACTAATTCAAAGTGCTTGATATGCCACCTGTTGGACTGCTGTGTAGCCTTACAGTCATGCAACTTAGTTTTTAAATCTATACCTTTAGTATCAAAGCATTTATTTCTACCACCATATCATTTAAAAAAGTACTTACGGAACCTGCTTTTAGTTTGTGTGTTTGGGTCCATCTCTTCCCTCTCAGATGATGAATATTTTCCAAAGGGGTGATTGCTACTTTAAGTTGTCCTTGGCATTGACCACTAAAGTCAATGATATTGTACCAGCCACATATACATAAAAATCCAGACAATAAAGAAGATAGATCCACAGACGCAAACCCTATAACCCGATCAATATCTAGGACACAGAACAAAGCATTTAATAACATATGACAATGCATTGATATGATGAGAAGAGGCCTTATGACTTTATAATTCACATTTTATAGCACTGTCACTGACCACGGAAAGAACTCTTTGTTTCTAATAATTCAAGGTACATAACATACAAGTCATTTAATCTAAGACTCTTTTTCTCATGAACCATTTATAAAGATATAGCTAGATTGTTGCCACTTCTCAGACTACTGTTAACTAAAATTAACTTGCTTTCAACCTCATCTTTATTTTAAACATCTCACAAACTAATAGCCACCTTCAAGGAGTTAAGATTAACAAGGCTCTCACATTACATGAAATAAAAATGATCACAAATTAAGTTCAAGTTTTTTTTCCCCTCTTTCTCAATTAGGTCCTTGGAATTCTACAGTTCCATAAGCTATCAAAAATCTTTGCAAACCTTCAACCAGGACAGAACAATTTGCAGGCAAAATGGCCATGGAGGGGACACAACAGAACAGCCTGATTGTATTCTCACTCGATCCCACATGTAGTTTCCAGAAAAGGTCACTGTTCAGTGATTAGTTGTGACTCATTTGCTCCTGCCTGAGCTGAGACATGCTCATGGTCAAGTGTATCATTTCAGTGCACCACTCAGCTGAGATCAACTAAGTATGCTTCTGTGACTCAGGATGACTAGAAATGAACTGGGAAATCTCTCACTGTTGGGCTGTGCCGATTCCTAATTTAGCAACAGCTTTTCTTCAAGATACCTCCTTTTATTTGTTCATTAAATGGCTAATTTTTCACTTTCCCACATTCTTTCCAGTTTATTTCAGGTTATCATCTAAAATTTACTGTAGAATGTGTACATGTATGTGGTTAATTTAAGTTAATTGTGTGTAGCATTCTGCATCAACTCAGTTTTACAACATATATTACACTTCAGCACGTTCTGATTAAGTACATTAAAGACTGGAAATAAGTATTAACTTATTTATTAGCTCCTATTCTGCACCACACCCATCTGTTGAAATCTGTACATGGATAAATTTTGTAGATTAAGTTTTAAGGAAATGAAATCTTAAACAAATGAGCAGAATCAATTACAATTTATAGCATTTACCTGCTTTATGCCACACTTTAAAAACCAGAGTTTGCTGTGGGTCCAGTAACAATTCTTTGGCCAGCCTGCAGTTACACAAATAAAAGCCATTTTAAACACCAAAATTAGTTAACAATATTTAGTTGGAAGAAATTCTTGCATACGCAGTACTGAACATCAGACAAGCAGTGTGATAAATCAAAAGCAATGCTGGGATCAAGAAAGACGGTGGTAGGTAGAACTGGGTGCTTTAAGTGCATATATGGTATTTGATAGTTTTGGATGACTTTGCCAAGGGACAGAATGTAAATAAGAGATGAGGGGGTCAAGAATAAATCCTTGAGGCAACACTGGTGGAGTAGGATAAGAAGACATTGCAGGCAATTCTCTGCTAACAACTAGATATTTAGGAATGGAATTCTGAAAGCGTTACATCAGTGACTTCATTTCTCGGTAGCTTCAGTTGAACACTACCAAACTGAGTCAGCAAAATTTCAGTTCAGTTGAAACTACTTAAAGATGGATCATAAGTAAGAACAGATTCCAGAACTGAGTAAAGATTTGAAAGGCCACAAACATTCTCAAGGCATTTAAAAAGGCAGACCCTGAAATATCTTCTCCCTTGCCTGGCGAATTTAGATCATCATGGCATAGTCTCAAGAAAAGGAGCAAATTATTTAAGACCAAGATGAAGAGAAGTTTCTTCAAAGCATTGTGAAATATTGGAAATTTGCATCCCTGAGGATTGTAGTTGTTCCTTTGTTGAAACATACATAAAGGCAGCCGTAATTTTTCTCCAAGGAAGTCGAGTCATAAAAGGAGCAGGAAGGAAGCGGAGTTGAGTCTGAAGATCTATCATGATTGTATTGAATGGCAGGGTTGGCTCAATGTGTAGTCTTCTTGTTTTCCTATTTCTTATGTTATGTTCTTATGGAACCAGGCTTCATTTTCAAGTAATGAGCCTGGTGAAACAATACTAGTCAATTCATTCTGGATGGTTTTCACAACTGCTAGTCACCTTATTTCTGTTAAAACCTGATTAAGTTACATTATGAAATGCCATACAATACATACCTTGTTTGCTGTTGGTGGTCCCAAACAGGACTGTACGCATTTTCTATCACATGTGTTGTTATAGGAGTGGGACTGACTGGTGTAGCGTATGACACATAGCAACTAGGTTTGACACCAGTTTGCTCTGTCAAAGGACAGCCTTTTAAAAAAAAACACGCATCATGATACTAAATGTTACAGTGAAACAGATAAAATGAACCTGAACAACAAATTACAGTGTTATAGAATTAAATGCCAACATTGCAACATCAAATTGAAAATTTGTACTTAATTCTTTTATCAAACAAATACCAATGAAGCAAACAAAAAATAAATTGCTATCTTCATCTGCAGAGGGAAAACAAACTAATGTTGAATCCAAGATAACAAGGTGTAGAGCTAGATGAACCAAGCAGGCCAAGCATCATCAGAGGAGCAGGAAAGCTTTCATGTCAGGCCTAGACCCTTCCTCAAAAATGGGGGAGGGGAAGGGGATTCTGAAATAAATAGGTAGAGAGGGGGAGGCGGATAGAAGATGGACAAAGAAGAAGATAGGTGGAGAGGAGACAGACAGGTCAAAGAGGCGGGGTTGGAGCCAGTAAAGGTGAGTGCAGTGGGGGGTTAGAGAGGGGATAGGTCAGTCCAGGGAGGACGGGCAGGTCAAGGCTAGTAGGTAGGAGATGGGGGGTGGAGCTTGAGGTTTGACGAGCGGATAGGTGGGAGGAAGGATAGTTTAGCGAAGTGGGGACAAGCTGGGCTGGTTTGGGATGCAGTGGGGGGAGGGATATTTTGAAGCTTCTGAAGTCCACATTGATATCATTGGGCTGCAGGGCTCCCAAGTGAAATATGAGGTGCTGTTCCTGCAACCTTCAGGTGGCATCATTGTGGCACTGCAGGAGGTCAGCATGGTCATGTAGTCTAAGGAGTGGAAGGGGAGTTAAAATGGTTTGGGAGGTGCAGTTGTTTGTTGCGAACCAAGCATTGGTGTTCCACAAAGCGGTCCCCAAACCTCCAGTGTCCTTCTTCAGTATAAGCAGACCACACCCAGAGTATTGTATCAGAGATAATGGGAACTGCAGATGCTGGAGAATCCAAGATAATAAAGTGTGAAGCTGGATGAACACAGCAGGCCAAGTAGCATCTCAGGAGCACAAAAGCTGACGTTTCGGGCCTAGACCCTTCATCAGAGAGGGGGATGGGGTGAGGGTTCTGGAATAAATAGGGGGGGGGGGGGGAGGCGGACCGAAGACTGAGAGAAAAGATGATAGGTGGAGAGGGTGGGGGAGTATCGTATGCAGTTTTGGTCTCCTTATTTGAGAAAGGGTGTGCTGGTTCTGGAAGGTTTACCATGCTGATTCATGTGATGGCAGGGCTAATGTATGGCGAGAAACTGGATCAGTTAAGGCTTATATCCACTGGAGGTTATCTAGAAAAATGAGGATTTCATGGAAACCTATTAAATTCTAACAGGGACAAGGTAAACTGATATTTCTGATGACTAGGGAGTCTAGAACCAGGGTTCACACTTTAAAGACAGAAAATGAGGAGAAATTTCTTCACCCAGAGAGTGGTGAGCCTGAGGAATTTGCCGTCAAATAAGCAAAATATTGATATTTTTTAAGAGAGTGTCAGATATACTTCTTTGGGCTAAAGAGATCAAAGGATATGGGGAGCAAGGAAGAACAGGACACTGAGTTGGTTGATCTACCATGATGATATTGAATAGTGCGGCCAGCTCAGAGGGCTGAGTGGCCTACTCCATTCCTATTTTCTATGTTTCAACGTTTCACACTGTGGTGAAAACGTGCATTTCAAAGTGAACAACATACTTTTGTTCGGTGAGACCAAATTCTGGATTTCAAACTGCCGTAGTCTTTAGCTATGCTACCTTAAAAATACACAACAACACTGAAAACAGACTCTGATGTGAGCAATTAGCAGTGTGTAACAAGAATGAAATAATAGAACATAGAACATAGAACAGTACAGCACAGAACAGGCCCTTCAGCCCACAATGTTGTGCCGACCATTGATCCTCATGTACGCACCCTCAAATTTCTGTGACCATATGCATGTCCAGCAGTCTCTTAAATGACCCCAATGACCTTGCTTCCACAACTGCTGCTGGCAACGCATTCCATGCTCTCACAACTCTCTGCGTAAAGAACCTGCCTCTGACATCCCCTCTATACTTTCCACCAACCAGCTTAAAACTATGACCCCTCGTGCTAGCCATTTCTGCCCTGGGAAATAGTCTCTGGCTATCAACTCTATCCATGCCTCTCATTATCTTGTATACCTCAATTAGGTCACCTCTCCTCCTCCTTTTCTCCAATGAAAAGAGACCGAGCTCAGTCAACCTCTCTTCATAAGATAAGCCCTCCAGTCCAGGCAGCATCCTGGTAAACCTCCTCTGAACCCTCTCCAAAGCATCCACATCTTTCCTATAATAGGGCGCCCAGAACTGGACGCAGTATTCCAAGTGCGGTCTAACCAAAGTTTTATAGAGCTGCAACAAGATCTCACGACTCTTAAACTCAATCCCCCTGTTAATGAAAGCCAAAACACCATATGCTTTCTTAACAACCCTGTCCACTTGGGTGGCCATTTTAAGGGATCTATGTATCTGCACACCAAGATCCCTCTGTTCCTCCACGCTGCCAAGAATCCTATCCTTAATCCTGTACTCAGCTTTCAAATTCGACCTTCCGAAATGCATCACCTCGCATTTATCCAGGTTGAACTCCATCTGCCACCTCTCAGCCCATCTCTGCATCCTGTCAATGTCCCGCTGCAGCCTACAACAGCCCTCTACACTGTCAACGACACCTCCGACCTTTGTGTCGTCTGCAAACTTGCTGACCCATCCTTCAATTCCCTCGTCCAAGTCATTAATAAAAATTACAAACAGTAGAGGCCCAAGGACAGAGCCCTGTGGAACCCCACTCACCACTGACTTCCAGGCAGAATATTTTCCTTCTACTACCACTCGCTGTCTTCTGTTGGCCAGCCAATTCTGTATCCAAGCAGCTAAGTTCCCCTGTATCCCATTCCTCCTGACCTTCTGAATGAGCCTTCCATGGGGAACCTTATCAAATGCCTTACTGAAGTCCATATACACCACATCCACAGCTCGACCCTCATCTACCTTTCTAGTCACATCCTCAAAAAACTCGATAAGGTTTGTAAGGCATGACCTACCCCTCACAAAGCCGTGTTGACTGTATTTGATCAAGCCATGCTCTTCCAGATGGTCATAAATCTTATCCCTCAGAATCCTTTCTAACACCTTGCAGACGACAGACGTGAGACTTACCGGTCTATAATTGCCGGGGATTTCCCTATTTCCTTTCTTGAAGAGAGGAATTACATTTGCCTCTCTCCAGTCCTCAGGTACGACTCCAGTGGAGAGCGAGGATGCAAAGATCTTCGCAAGTGGCGAAGCAATTGCATTTCTCGCTTCCCAAAGCAGCCGAGGACAAATCTGATCCGGGCCTGGCGACTTGTCAATCTTAATGTTTGACAAAATTTTCAGCACATCAGCTTCCTCTATCTCTATCCATTCCAGCATGCACACCTGCTCTTCAAAGGTTTCATTCACTACAAAGTTGGTTTCTTTCGTAAAGACAGAAGCAAAAAACTCATTTAGGGCTTCCCCTACCTCCTCAGGCTCCACACACAAGTTCCCTATGCTATCCCTGATCGGCCCTACTCTTTCTTTGACCATTCTCTTATTCCTCACGTAAGTGTAATCAAACTTTCTATTTGATCTGCTCTCAATAAATTACACTGGATGCATGTGAAACCAAACTAAAAGGAGATTTTTCACAGAGATTCATGGTGCAAATCAAGAATTTGATCTGTGAATTATGGATGAAGGCAGCAATTTGGCCAATCTTAGTTCCACCATGCAGAAAGATTCTAGTTTCCTTCCAATATCCATCATCCTCTCCCTGGCTGCCACTGCAGCCTCCAATCGGTTCCAACACAATTCCATCGCCTCATCTATACTTTTCACGTACAGAAAACTTACTGAGCAGTCAAAATTCACCTTTTATTGTTTTGAACCAGGGGCCTGCTTGTCTTATTGTCAATTTTATTAATCCTGTACAGCAAGAGATGTTGTCCGTTAGGCCAGAATTTGTTGTTCAAATCAAAATGCCTCTGAGGTGGTTATGAGTGGCCTTCTTCAATTACCACTTCGATGTTTTGTAAGTGATGTTGGGAAGGGAGCTCCAGGGTTTTTCATTTTATTTGTTGCAGGATGTGGACATCACTGGCTAGGTCAGCATTTATTATCTGACCCTAATTGTTAGGAGACAACCATATTACTCTGGATACGGAGTCATGTGTAGGCCAGGCCACGTCAGGATGGTAGCTTCCTCTCCTAAAATATATTAAAGAACCAGTGGGTTTTTCCAAAAATCCACAGTAGTTTTATGGTCACCATTAGACTTACTTCCAGACTTTTCTTTAATTGAATTCAAATTCAAGCATCTGTCACAGTGGGAATCAAACCCAGGTACCTAGAACATTGGAGATAATAAGGCGTGGAGCTGGATGAACACAATAGGCCAAGCGGCATTAAAAGAGCAGGCAAGCTGATGTTTTGGTCTGGACCCTTCTTCAGAAATATTTCTGAAGTAGGTTTGAGACCTGAAATGTCAGCCTCCCTGCTCCTCTGATGCTGCTTGGCCTGCTGTGTTCATCTAGCTCTACAGTTTGTTATCTCAGATTCTCCAGCATCGGCAGTTCCTATGATCCCTAAATCATTATCTGGGTCTCTGGTGGCAATAATACCACCAGGCCATTGCATCCTTTTTAAGTAACGTGAAGTTACATTAGAACATAGAACAATACTGCGCAGAACAAGCCCTTCGGCCCTTGATGTTGCACCGACCTGTGAATTAATCTAAGCCCGTCCCCCTACACTATCCCATCATCATCCATATGCTTATCCAAGGACTGCTTAAATGCCCCTAATGTGGCTGAGTTAACTACATTGGCAGGCAGCGCATTCCACGCCTTACCGCTCTCTGAGTAAAGAACCTGCCTCTGACATCTGTCTTAAATCTATCACCCCTCAATTTGTAGCTATGCCCCCTGTACAAGCCAACATCATCATCCTACGAAAAAGACTCTCACTGCCTACCCTATCTAATCCTCTGATCATCTTGTATGTCTCTATTAAATCCCCTCTTCGCCTTCTTCTCTCCAATGAGAACAGACCCAAGCCCCTCAGTGTTTCCTCATAAGAGCTTCTCTCCAGACCAGGCAACATCTTGGTAAATCTCCTTTGCACCTTTTCCAATGCTTCCACATCCTTCCTGTAATGGGATGACCAGAAATGTGCACAATACTCCAAGTGAGGCCACACTGCGTTCTGTACCGTTGCAGCATGACAGCACAGCTCCGGAACTCAATCCTTCTACCAATAAAACCTAACACACCATATGCCATCTTAACAGCACTATCAACCTGGGTGGCAACTTTCAGGGACCTATGTACATGGACACCAAGATCCCTCTGCACATCCACACTACCAAGAATCTTTCCATTGACCCAATATTCTGCCTTCCTATTATTCTTCCCAAAGTGAATCACCTCACATTTATCTGCATTGAACTCCATTTCCACCTTTCAGCCCAATTCTGCAGTTTATCCAAGTCTCTCTGCAACCTGCAACATTCTTCCACACTGTCCACCACTCTACCAACTTTAGTGTCATCTGCAAACTTACTAACTCATCCACCTATTCCTGTGTCCAAGTCATTTATGAAAATGACAAACAGCAGTGGTCCAAGTTCCAAGTCAATGAATTGAGCTGCCTCGTGTTGTTGGTACTGTACTCATCGAGGTAAGTGGAAAGTATATTCCATCATTCTCCTGACTTATTGGACAGACAACAGTATTGTA
Source organism: Stegostoma tigrinum (assembly GCF_030684315.1). NCBI lineage: Eukaryota > Metazoa > Chordata > Chondrichthyes > Orectolobiformes > Stegostomatidae > Stegostoma > Stegostoma tigrinum. The sequence continues at coordinate 92,235,716 of NC_081359.1, forward strand.
GCTGTATTGGAACAGCTTGGCTACAGATACTGCTAACACTGGATCATGTCTTCAGCACTAGCGAATTTGATGAATCTTCTGGTTTTGCCCTTTCCATACAACTGACTATCTCACAGACTCTTCTATATCACCTTTCAGATCATCCTGGTCAGTCTGAAAAATGCAAGTTCAATCAATGAATCTTCACATAATTCAGACTACCAACATTGTGACTCTATTCTTCAATGCTCATTTTTGTGAATTGTAATATTTAACCTTCAGATCAGGCAATTTTCATTTCTTATTTGTTTATACCTCTGCTCTTAGTTATTTAGTTGCAATATATAGGTAAAATGCAGAATCTGTATAAATGGTAAATATGTGTTTCAAAAGAAATTAAGCTGAAAATATTTAAAGTGAGTCCTAAGGAAGTGAAATAGTTGCCTTATTTTAATAAAGGGAAATTCTGTAATGTTCATTGAGGGTTCAGTTTTTGATTATTTCACTGAAATTTTCACAACAATGAACTGGTCAAAGTCCTGCTTACCAAAATGTTTGAAGAAATGTCACAGGCATTGCCAATTGGAGTTATGTCACAGTTCAGAGCAACAAAGCAACATTATATCCCCTCAGCAAAAAAGCTGAATGTTGCCAAGGAGATAGCAACATCACAGGAACTACCATCAATCTTTTACACTGACATGCACGTTTTCTCGGCCACTCTGCAATCATTAGCAAACCTCAAAAAAAATACAATGGCTTTAGCAAATGCTTGCACACATTCAAATAATCCAGATTCAAATCTCAGCCTTCCCACCCTTAGCTCAGTTAGCTAAATGCACTCAGGACAGTACAGTAAAGCTTCAAATGACTTGAACTGGAAAGATAAAGATACTTTCTTAATGTTAGGTCATAATAGGCTGAAGTTTGATAGTTTGTCTTTAGACTCACAAGATTCAAAAGTTTGTTGCTGCTACCTCTGATAGAAATGCTTCATACTATGTGTTGCTACCTTCATAACACTAAAGGAGATGAAAAATACTGGAAAGAAAAAAAAATCATTTGTCTCTGATCCACCAGTTCCCATCAACAGTTGTGTTATTTAGATTTAAAGTTGAACTGTGGCATAGCTTTTCCCTTCATTTTCCCACAGCATAAAAGGCTTGGATGCACAAAGCAGAAGATTGTATTGCGAAAGAAGCATTGATTCTGTTTCTCCTTTTGTATCTAAGGACAAACACAGCACATTATATGTGCTTGGATTACTGGCTTGTGTTCAAATGTTGCAAATTGGTAGATGTATTTCATTTCAATAAACCTTGCCAATGGATAAGGAGGTGAATTAGCATTGCAACAACTTCTTCATCGTTCGTTACTGAATGCAGCACAAAACCTGTAACATGTACATTACAAACAGTGATCTAATTTTTCTCAATTTATGAAGGGGCAACTGCTTTTTTGAAAAACATAAGTCACATACCTAATTATTTCCAAAGCAGTACAACTAAGTATCTTGAAACAAAAGTAGTCTTGAAACAAAAGACACACTTTCTATGAAAACAGCATTGTCAGAAACAGACAAATAGATTTTAAGTGAGGCAGCAATATTTTAAGCATTAAACAGAAGTCTTTAAATATGTTTTAGAGGCATAAAACATATATTTTGTGTGTTCATAAAGCTCCATAATACATTTCAGCTTTTGTAATATTCAACAGATGAACCAAACAATGGTACTGTCCCCTCTCCTAAATGAGGAATAATTACAGAACTAAACTGCATTGCGGATAATATTGGTTGCTTTATTTAAGGAAGAATGTAACAGTGTGGAAGGAGTTTAAATATCTGGAATGAAGTATTATGAGGAATGGTTGGCAGATTATATTTCTTGGAGTTTCAAAGAGTAAGTGTTGGCTTTATTGACACATAGAAGATCCTAGGGTCTTGACAGGGTGAATGAGGAAAGAATATTTCCTCATGAGAGAATCGCGGACGGGATTGGGGGTGGGGTGGTAATGGAGGTTGGTGTTTGTCTGTAACACAGCTGAAAATTGTTTTCTCAGTAAGTCATGAGGCTTTCAAATTTACTTCCCCAAAAGACAATGAAAGCAGAGTTTTTGTATATTTTTAAAGATAGAAGTAGAGTAATATTTATAAGCCAAAGTAAGAAAGGTTATTGAGGACACACAGGAATGTAAAGTTGAGGTTACAATCAGTTCAGCTATGATCTGATTGAACGGCACAGCAAGCTTGAAATCGAGTAGTCTGCTCCTACTCCTATGTTTGTTTGTATGAAAATCCTTCCCTGTCCAAATTACAATATATGCAAGGATAAACCACATCAAGTGACCAGGAACAGCAAGCCTGAATATCTGACCAAAATTAATCATGGCTGATAATGTCAACAAAGTGGACAATGAACTGCATTTTCTAAGTCAGATATTTTACTGCTGCAGCTCAAAGAAGCTGTCAGATTTGAATCTACCAAAAGACAGAAAGGGTGCCCTCTGATGAAGGGTCTAGGCCCGAAACGTCAGCTTTTGTGCTCCTGAGATGCTGCTTGGCCTGCTGTGTTCATCCAGCTTCACACTTTATTATCAAGGGTGCATGTTTAGACAGGATATATCGAAATTCAAGTTTGTACAGTGCTCCTTGCAGTACAGAATGCCTAAAAATTGTTATTATTCAAGTCCTAGGCAGTAAAATCAATGTAAACCTTGATGAATTGATCTTGACAGAGTTTGTAGCTCTTCTTGCACTCGGACAGCCAACTAATTATAACTCATGAAATAGCAAAATTAGATCATCCAGAAATTACTAAATTTGTCAAATTCAGAGCTTTCACTGTAATTGCCGTTTGGTAAATATCACAAAGCAACAATATCACAAATTTTCACGGCTGCTATTTAAACACGAATCAAAATTAACAGCAGCAAGGTTAAGTGGTGTTAAATTTCAAAATTTTCTGTCATGGGACATGGATATCACTGAAAAAGCTGTTCGGCCCTAACAGTCCCCAAGCAGACAGTAATAACGTAGAAGAAGTAAGCTATTTCATTCTATTTATCTTCCCTATCACCCACAAATATGACAGTCACCAACTTGAAGCTACAGCTCACCTGGCTGTTGACAAGAATGGTGATGACGGAGTGGGCAGTTTAAGAAGGGGCCAGAATGTTCCGGCAGCTATGTATGAGAAATGGAATTCGATGACATAACAAAATAAAGGAGAGGCTGAGTGGAAGATTGCACAAGAAGAAAGGGTGGGTTGAGGGCTTGGACAGGCAGTTAGAGAAGGGTGAAAGGACTGAGATGGGTGTGGGATGAGATAGATGACACAGGAAAGATGAAATGGAAACCTAATTAAATAATGTTACAATCCTTTCTCAAACACATAGACCAAAACTATATTCAGTATTTCAAATGTTTGTGGCTTCAACAATCCCTTGTATGCTTGTGACAAGAATTTTCTTGTTTAAACTCCTAAGCCCTACCAATAAAGGCTAAAATTCGATTTGCTTCCTTAATTACTTGCTGCATCTGCATGCTATTTGCTCTTTTATATCTTGCAACTTTCTTCCATGCCACATGAGGAGAAACCAACATTACATTTTATGTAGCATTAAGCAGGAGTAATATAGAAAATAGTAGAGAAAAAAAAACCAAATCTGTATTGTTATTACACATATAATACTCTATGCTGACTACTGTGAAGTTAATCACATATTCTGGGTGCGGAGAAAATTGTATGAATCATTGACTTAGTATCACTAGAGGGATAAAAACATTTGTATTTTTGACAAGTAGTAAAATTCTTACCTTTCAAACTTATATGCATTGCTCTCTCCACTACAACATTCACTGCAAATGTGTTAGCTAATTCCATCTCAGAAATTTCATTAGCCATTTTTTTGCATTCAATATTAGAACCTGTGGATGTTTCTTTATCAATGCATGCTTCTGATGTTTGCTCTTTTTCATTAATGATTGGTTCATCTTCTTCAGTACTATGTTCGTAATCATGGCCATTCTCTGCAAAGCATATTCTCTGATAAGTACCGTCATCAGATAGTGGTGGATCATTTGGTACCAGTGTGACATGGAACCTTACAGCAGCACCTGATAGGTCAGAAGCACCTCGCTTAAACAGTGGATAAATGCCTGCAAAGAAATAGAGAAATATGTACATTTTGGAATTTCTCTGGCTCTTCCTTCCCTATTATTAAATGTTCTTTTTGAAAATGTGCAACACTTCACTTTTATATATGGTATTTTACTTCTATTTGCGGCTGGAAGATTGAGTGGATAGGTGGCAGATGAAACGGGAGGTAATACATTTCGGTAGAAAGAGCATGGAGAAATTGTTTAAAATAAAAATTACTACTCTAAAGGCTGCTCAGGAGCAGAGACCTGGGCATACACGTGCACACATCATTGAAAGATGGAAGTGGACACAGAGGGGATCAGTTAATAAAATCTAGAAGAACCAAGGCTTTATTAATTGCGGAATAGAATCCAAGAGCATCAGGTTATGCTGAGTCTGCAGAAGACACTAATTACACCTCAACCACTGTAATGTGCACTGTTCTGGGTTCCATACTTCTGGAAGGATGCAAATGTATTGGAGATTGTAGGCAGGTTTATAAGACTGGTTCCAGGGATCAGAAACTTCAACTGTGAAGAATGATTGGAGAACTTGAGGCTATTTTCTTTAATGAAGAGAACATTGGGGAAACCAAACAAAGACTTGGGGACTGCTTTGCAGAACACCTATGCTCAGTTCGCAACAAACAACTACACCTCCCGGTCACGAACCATTTCAACTCCCCCTCCCATTTTTTAGATGACACGTTCATCCTGGGCCTCCTGCAGTGCCATAATGATGCCACCTGTAGGTTGCAGGAACAGCATCTCATATTCTGCTTGGGAACCCTGCAGCCCAATGGTATCAATGTGGATTTCACAAGCTTCAAAATCTCCCCTCCGCCCACTGCATTCCAAAACCAGCCCAGCTTGTTCCCCGCCTCGCTAACCTGTTCTTCCTCTCACCTATCCCCTCCTCCCACCTCAAGCTGCACCTCCATTTCCTACCTACTAACCTCATCCTGCCCCCTTGACCTGTCCATCCTCTCTGGACTGATCTATCTCCTCCCTACCTCCCCACCCATACTCTCCTCTCCCCATCTTCAGTCTGCCTCCCCCTCGCTCCCTATTTATTTCAGAATCCTCCCCCCATCCCCCTTTTCTGATGAAGCGTCTAGCCCAGAAATGTCAGCTTTTGTGCTCCCAAGATGCTGCTTGGCCTGCTGTGTTCATCCAGCCCCACACTTTGTTACTTTGATTAAACACCTTCTCCTCCTCTTCCTGCAAGGGGTCATTCCCTTCCCCTGACTGTCAACTCAATCACATCTGCTCTGATAATGCAACTCTCACATCAGGCAACAAAATAACTAACTATTAAAGAAAAAATTATATATCTAAAAGTCTGGTATTCATGCGTTCAGAAGCTCTGAAATTTTAAGCCTCCAGATTTTGTATGAAGTTTTGCTTGATGGAATTGCAGATGGGGATGAAGAAGTTGGCACATATGATTTGCAGTGATCACAATTTAATTCTGTAATAGCAAGAAATGCAGTCACAGTGATTATTACAAAATGCATTTTTGAAAATAATTTGAGGCAAGAGAAGCAAAACAAAGAAAAAGTAATGGAGAAATATTCCAGCTGCTGAAAGAGAAAAAAAATTAAGTGTAAAACATGACTGGAAGGTTCAATTCACTAATAGCTCACAGGAACTACTTGGTAGTGTGATGAGCTGAAAACAATTAGTGAACTTGCCAGTAACGGATGTGTTGATCGTCCATTTTCAATCATTCATGTTTTTGTTACAATTGATCCTCTACTTGTATAATGCTTCAACTAACAAGATCCTTGTCAAAGATGGATACAAATACATGAATAAATGGGCACATTCATATGGTCTTACATTCTTCGACCTTTGCAACAGGAAAAATATCAGGAAGATGTCTCACTTCTAAGTGTTACTGATTTCCTTCGACCAACAAAGGAAACTGGCTTTTTGTCTCCGCGTAAAACAGTCTTAAAATTTGAGAATACTTTAAACATCAAGAAAGCTTCCTAGAGAGTATGGAATCTGAAAAAAAGCTAATATGAAGGCAAAAGAAAAACAGCTAGACTATATTTAAGGAGTGGGAGTTGAAGATAACACAAATCAACTTTTAAAAGCAGGAGAGGAATTCTGGAAAGAACAAGATGCTTCAAATAATTATATACTTAAACTGAATTGGAATCTGAAATTGATTTGTACGTACCACTAACTGTAAGCTTTCTTGAAGATTTCTCTGCCAGGGTTGACAGATCTATGAATGAATATCCAATTAACCGATCAGTATCATGAGGTCTCAGAGTCTTGTTGTTTCCATATGCCACCCATACTTGTACTTCTAGTCTTTCTTCATTTAGGTACCAGATCAATGATTGGGTTCTTTTCAGATATACAGTCTTCACCTCATCAAAGTTCACTGTAACATATCTTTTGTTAGTAGTCAGGACTGACTTTTGAAGAGATGTGCAAGCATGCTCTCTGTCATACAGTTTATACCGAAGGTAACAGAAAGTGGATTTGTCTAGATGTTCTTGTCCAGGCAGCGTTACACAGTGCAATGGGAGCCATATCCGTGACACAGTTAGTGTTATTGATACGCTACTTTCTGGGGATTGCCACTCTTTAACTTTTTCCTCACTTGTTCCACATCGCCAGTCCAAAGCCTCTGCAGCCTTTATGACACGCTCTCTATCATTGGGGTGTGCAAAGTGGATTGAAATCTCGAGCCCACCACCCAAGTTCTGTAGAGCTCCACAAGACTGAGAAGTGATAAGCTCTGGAAGACTCACTGCATACCAACCAGAGATGCCTTCGTATAAGATACAAAATAAATATTTTGTAAGTCCATTCAACATAAATAACTTGTAGTTTGTAGTAAATATATTAGTCAGGACATTAATAAACAACAGGTAATTAACTGTCATATCAATATGGATACAGCAGACTGACAGTCATAGTATAGGTCAAATAACCTTGACCAGAAATCTGAAGCCTATCAAGTCAAAAGTAATAAAAAAAATTTAGTAATCTGTGCAGTAACATCCAGAAAACTACCATATAAAGATCTCATAAAAATTCACTAGTTCACTGATGCCTTCAGAGAAAGGAATTCCCCAACCCTACTCCATATGACTGCCACATGCCCCCACTTCCATCCTGTGTGGATGACTCAGAGTCTTGTCAAAGGTAACCCACTTATTAAAATCAAATAATAAAAACATGAAAGTTCACCTGATCTTAGTGCAAAATTCTTTAACAGAAAATCTTTAATGGGTCTCAAAGCAAGTGATAAATTATCCAATTTCTATGTTGAAACTACACCTAAAGTTGCATGAATACCACATTTACAACTTGGGAATCTGCACATCAACAGATTTATTTTGCTCTTTCCACATTAGGTCTCATATTTCATGGTATAGGTCAGGGTGGAGACCTCCTACTGTGTCCTCTTATTCTAACAAAACATAATTAACTCAAAAGATTGAATTACCATCCAAAGGTCCTTTCCTACCCCCTTATTTTCATACAAAACATTCATATATTCAACTTGGCAAGTCAAGAAATCATATTGTGAATTATTTTGCTTAAGCAACATTTTAAATGATCAAATACTTTCTACTTTGAAGTGTCTGGCCTCATTCTACATAGTTAATGCACTTCTAAGAAGTAGCCAATATAGCTAAATTGATCAACTGAAGTGTTTTGAAAATTAATAACAATAATATTAAGCTACTCCTTTACAACTATTAAACTAAATAAGTCTTGTATACAAAATCCTAGATTCTCATTTTGGTAATAAACCAATACATTTATTATATCTGATTTCTCATTACCTGTCCGTCTGGTCAGCAAGCCTGCCAGTGGAATCCGTACAGATCCCAATTCAACATCCCTTGATGAACCAATATCAAATGTGCTTTGTTTAGCTGTCAACATAGAAAACACAGCAAACAACGTTTGCCCACATATTGAAAAGTAACAACAAAATTATGAAATTTGCACTAATTATTTGTTTCAAAATGTAATAAAATAAAACAAAATTGTGACAAAACTATGGCTTTACGCGATATATTTTGTCCAGTTTTCATCTGAACAGAGGTTTTAAGACAGAGGTGTGGAGTTGCCTATTTGAAACCAAAAAGCAAACAGCTTGCAAGGCCTTGGGTAGTTTGTTTTGAAGTTGGAACATAGAAGCAGCCTGAATGGGTGGGGTCAAGCTTTCCCAGAGCCTCAATTTTCAGTTTTAGCTTTAGCTTTTCAGTAGCAGCTGCTGGGATCTTGAAGCTGGGTTTGGAAGCTGCAGTACATCTCTCGCCGCTGCATTATTTCTCTGTCTCTCTAAGATTTTTCTTGATGTTTTGATAGACTATGGAATATATAATTTATGCCCACAATTTTCCCAAAATAAATTCTGCATTTCACTCAGACTATGGGACAGGAAAACAAATCTTTCATACAGGTAGGAAAGAAGGACTCAGGCTGAATGACTACTGTCCACTTCACGACGATCCATCAAAGCAAAACCAGCAATGGTCAATGGTCAGTGGTTACCTGACCATTTGTTTAACTTTGATTTTGCAGGTACAGAAACTTGAAATTATGTGGGGAATCAGTAAACAATAACATGTACTCTTAAAAAGACAAAAAAAGGTACCGATTGTAACAGACTGATGGTAGATGGTAAACACGGCTTCTGATGACTCTAGCAGTTCAGCCAAACTGAAGCGCTCTCCTGTGGATTTCTGGATTACAAGGTTACATAGAAATTCAGAGGAATGATCAAATTCTGGGCAGAATGTACGAGCAACAACATTTGTACGTCGCGTTTCAATTTCCAGCAGAAAGGAAATATGAATTGTAATATAAGTATTCACACCAATTTCAGCTTGGTATTTCAATGAGTGGTTCCTTTCTGCTGCAGCCCTGCATTTAAAAAAAGACATGTAAATCACTTATTCAACTACCAAGGGATTAGGAACCAAGTTTCATACAAATTACAATTATGTGTCTTAAATCAACAGGCAACCAAAATGACATTGAGGTGGACAAAAAGCAATGAGTAATTACCCTGACAGCTCGTGGACCTGCAGCTTTTTCAGTTACCAGGAGTCTAACTTTCCCTGAGGCACCAGATACTAAAAAACTTTCAAGAGTTGACTGATTAAATAAAGGAACATTACAATCCCAATCCACCTCTAATTCTGTGACATTCTTGATTTTGCTTGTCAGTTCAAAGACCTAGGGAATCCATGTCAGAATTTTTGCTGAGGTTAAGATGACTGGAAGAGGCATGTGATTTTGGTTTAATCCTAAATGAGATGCTGAGAGGCTGTCTGATATATGGGATTAATGATGTGACCATGCAAAAGCACCTACTAGCTGAGGCCCAATTGGACTTCAAACAGGCACTACAACTGGCTTTGTTATGAGAAAATTTGGCAAGTGGAGCTTATGAGTTACCCGATGTTTTGACAGAACTAGACGCTCTTGTCTTGCTGAAGAGCTTGGGGAACACCATTTGAGATAAGGCAATTGCATAACTTCACTCAGGACATATCCTGGACAGAGGGATTCTAGCTCAGTCCAGAGCAAAACCCCAAAATAAAGCCAAACCTCAGCCAAACATGCTAATCTTATTGGAGGTGGGAGGTTGTTACATGAAGGGTATGAGGGCTATTGTATGTTCCAGAGTTAATGTTTCAGGCAAATCAAAAGTATTTGAGTATTTTCAGCATTTTCTGTTATTGTTTCAGATTTCCAGTATTCATGATCTTTTGCTTTTCAAGTAGAGTACTTGAGTGCTTTACTGTAGAAAATCATTGCCTTCAAAGGAGATTTTACTTAGGTTGTTAAATTACTGAAAGAATAATATTCAATAAGATTTACATTAAATAATTTACAAGGTCTAGGATATTTGCTCACATATTATTGAAGCACAGAATAAAGTTAGTTGACAGGAGGTTTTTTTTCCAGAAAGAATTTTTGAGCTATTCAACACATTGATGCATTATGAAATGAGTACATATTCATGCAAATATTAAAACGAAATTCATAGCATTAAAGAGACAAGTGGGCTGGAAGAAGTCATGGTTTGAGAGAGTTGAACTCTGATAATATTGGTCAGGTTTGACAGTCCTGCCTTTCCTGTTTGTTATTTTCACATGCCGGTTTCCATCCCTTTCAAATATCACTCTCTCCACCTTTGTAGATACCAAAAGCAAAACATTCCATTTTTTAACAGCTCATCTGCGTAATATATTTTCGCTAATGCTGTCTTGTGTATCTCCCATTGTTTCTCAGCCTAACAATTCTCTGCAGAAGTACTTCAATGCTGTGAAGTGCCTTCGAACATCCTGAAATTGTGCTGTGCAATATGCTATTTAAACATGAAATAAAAGGGTACAAATCTAAAAGTGGGTGCTGAAGCAGATGGATTGGGGGGCATATATGTAAAATCCTACTTGACGCCCATACGTAAATGTTGCCTTTTTATGGACTTTTCCATCTTATCTTTCACTTTTAAAGAACTCGGCATCACAGCTCTAGGCTCTCACTGTTGCCAGTTTTCAAGTGGTAGTTCTAGATTTAGAAGTCACAGTCACCAATTCTGCTAGTAGCAAAAATGAGCTCTCATCAACACTAAGTTTGTGTTTGGTGCCTTTCTAGTGAATCTGCAATACCTTTTCCTTTCTTCATCTTTCCTAAGATAGGGTATTTTTAACCGAGCAATGCTCCAAATGAAATTTAGCAAAACCCTTGTGTAGATTAATCATTTACCTTCTTGTATTTATTTCAATATGCTGATACAATAAACTCAGAGTTCAATCCAATTTTTAGGCTTTTTTCCAGGACAATTCTGTTTTGAAAATCTCATTATCTGCAGTTTCATTCTTCCACTCAAATGAGGCTATCCATATTTGAGATGTATATATCCACTTTCCACACTTCTATAAACGATAATGTCTTCATTCATATTATAAAATTGAACTTCGGTCAGAAATTGCGATTGTCTCATGTGTTCCACAGTTTCCTGCATTTTTCTTCAGTTTGTTATATTCTTATCTGAGTTTCAGCAAATTTTGATGTTATTCCTCATAATCCATTTCTACATAATTTCTAGAAGTTCAGACAGCTACCAACAAGGATCTTCTGCTGCACCTTGTCAATCTGTGAAACATCAATGATCCTTGCACTCTAGTTGTTAACCCTTCAACTATCCCTTCTGTCACACTGTATGATGAGCTTTCTTAATCTGAGTGGCAATTCTCTTATGTGGCACTTTGTCAATTACTTTTGAAAGTCCAAATACATCATTTTATAGTACTCCTTTAGGTCTGCCTGGCCAATAATTTACTTGAAGAGTTTAATCAGTCAGAGTACTATAACTGTGTGCAAAAACGTAAAGCAAGAAGAAACAAAATTAGGTATTAAAATCTGTTGCAATTCAAAACAATGTGATCTTTAAAATGAGACCTGGGACAAAAATCCCATTTCAAATTTCAAATTAATAATGTCAAAGAAGTGACCATCAGATCCATGAAATATCACGTAATTGTACTCACCTTGCTGCAGCTTGTAGCCCTGAAGCCCGGAGCAGCTTTAATGAAAGGGATACAGCACGAGATGCTATGATACCTTCCTTGGCATCCTCAGTTGTTTGCACTGAACATCTGTATTTTATACTAACATCCAATAAGCCTACAACACATGTAAAAGTATTAGGTGATATTCAAGTTAAATTACATTATACCCTTTCCAAGCTTCAACGTCAAACCTGTGTTCAGAAAATCAAGCCTTATACCATAGGAAATGGATACAGACACTAAGTGTTGGATGATTATTTGATGTCTCAACTTACTTTTTAGAAAATGCTAATTAATTTAAAATCACAGTCAACAATTTGTTTCATCACACATGGAACATGAACTATTTTCCTCAAAATTAAATAAGGTCATCAAACAGCAAAATCAGGTCATAGGCCTATAATTACAGAATTTAAGTTGATAGCTTTTAAAAGTATATTTTAGTTTTTATGAAGCTGTTGGTCAAGTTAACTTACTACATTGGTAAATATAGGCACGTTGTTTCAACATGTCTACCTGAATGACATAGCTTTACTAAATGCTGTCATAAAGAAGTTAACATGGGTCAGTTCATCTACATACTTAATCCTCTTTGATACAGATAAAAGGACAAAAACATTTCACGTACCGGTGGAACGCAGAGGATGTCCTTCAGCATTTTCTGTTCTAGGTAATAGGGGAATGCTAAATATCTGAACTCCAACTTCCTTGTGATGTTGCATAGTTACCATAGCACACAGCTTTGATAAAGGGAGGACACCCCTGGCAACAAGCTGGTCTCTAACATTAGGGTAATAGTACCTGAGAGAATAAAATGAGTCTGTTACAAAATTTCATGTGAAATTAATTAACTCTTCAAAGCCTCATCACCATCTACTTGAAACAAGTAAGCTGTGAGATAGCACACTCTCCACTTAGCCAAATGAGTGCAGCTCCAACAATACTGAAGACAGGACAACACTACTGGATAAAACAGCCCACTTCATCAGCACCCCATCCACCACATTACATGCTCACTGCCTCCAATGTAGAAAATCAGTGCTATCAGTGTACATCTTCTATAAAGTGCACTGCAGCTACCTGCCCAAGTTTCTTCAGCAAAACTTCTCAACCCAAGATCTCTACAACCTAGGAGAAAGGCAACAGGCACATGAGAACACCACCATCTGCAAATCCCTCCAAGCCACACACCATCCTGACTTGAAACTATATCAATGTTCCTTCATCATCAGGCTAAAAACTTGGAATTTCCTTCCCTACAGCATCACGGGTTTATCTACATCACACGGATTGCAACAGCTCAAAAGATAGTACACCATCACCTGCTCAAGGCAATTTGGGAAAGGAAACAAATTCTGAAAAATCTACAGCTTTTTTTTAAAAGATGTGATTAACCCTCAATTTAATATATTCAGGTAAGTTTGCAATGTGGGTCATCTGCACTTGCCGGAAGCCACAGGCATTGCTTTCTGCAAACAAAAGGAATATTTTCAGGCCTGACAGCATCTGTGGAGATGGAAAAGAATTGACAATTCACATCCAATATGATCCTTCTTTGGAACTTGCATCTTTTGAGTCAGATAACTCAAGGAGACAATAATTCCCTAATGCTTTCTCCAACAATCCAGACGTAAGAGAGGTGATCCGCCAGCAACGCCTCTCTCAGGCCAAACTGGTCAGCATTGAGGTGTTAATGACTCAAAACCAGCCTGGCAGCAGACTTCCAAAGTAACTGCTCTACATGGAGCTCGACAGTGGTGAGAATACAGCAGAACTCCTTCAGGGATTTCTTCAAAGAAGGGCAGGAGCCAGGAGTTCTGGATTGCTAGTCCACTGACAGTACTATTACATTGCTATCTCCCCAGGGCACCAAACATATCGAGACACTTTTTTGGGAACTGGCTGAGATGGGTTCAAATTTGGGGAACAGTGCATAAACCTCGTAACAGCCTATTTACTCAACTTTTCAAGAATCTTCAGCCTCATAGAGTTATAGAGATGCACAGCATGGAAACATGGCTTTTGGTCCAACTCGCCCAGGCCAACTGGATATCCTAAATAAATCTAGATCCATTTGCCAGCATCTGGCCCATATGCCTCTAAACCCTTTCTATTCATATACCCACCAGAAGCCTTTTATAATGTTGTAATTGTACCAATCTCCACTACCTCCTCTGGCCGTTCAGTCCATACACACATCAACCTCTGTGAAAAAGTTGCCCCTTTGGTCCCTTTTAAATCTCTCCCTTCTCCCCTTAAAACTATGTCCCCTAGTTTTGGACACCTGGGGAAAAGACCTTGGTTATTCACCCTATCCATGTCCTTTATGACTTTAGAAAACTTCTATAAGGTCACCCATCTGCCTCCGACACTCCAGGCAAAATAGCCCCAGCCTATTTAGCCCCTCCCCATAGCTCGAACCCTCCAATCTCAGAAACGTCACTGTAAATCTTTTTCTGAACTCTTTCAAGTAGCACAACATCGTTCCAAAGCAGGGAGGCCAGAACTGAACACAGTATTCCAAAAGTGGCCTAACCAATGTCCTGTACAGCTGCAACATGACCTCCCAACTCCCATACTCAATGCACCAACCAATAAAGGCAAACACAACAAATGCCTTCTTCATCATTCTGTCTACCTGTGACTCCAGTTTCAAGGAACTACAAACCTATAGCCCAAGGTCTCTTTGTTCGGCAACACTCCCGAGAACCTTTGCATTAAGTGTACAAGTCCTGCCCTGATTTGCCTTACCAAAATGTGACACATCACATTTATCTAAATTAATTTCCATCTGCCACTCCTCAGCCCACCTGTCCATCTGATCAAGGTCCCATTCTCCTCAGAGGTAACCTTCTTTGTTGTCCACTACACCTCCAATTTTGGTATCATCTGCAAACTTACTAATCATATCTTCCATATTCACATCTGAGCAATTTATATAAATGCCAAAATGCAGTGGACTCAGCACTGAACCTTGTAGCGCACCGCTGGGCACAGTCCTTCAGACTGAAAAGCAACCCTCCAACACCACTCTTGGTCTCCTACCTTCCAGCCAATTCTGTATCCAAGTAGCTAGTGCTCCCTATGTTCCATGTGATCTAATCTTGCTAACCCATCTGCCATGCAGAACCTTGTTGAATGCCATACTGAAGTCCAAACAGACAACTTCCACTGCCCCAACTTCAATCTTCTCTATCACGTCTTCAAAAAACTCAATCAAGTTAGTGAGACATGATTTCCCATGCACACAGCAATGCTGACTATCCCTAATCAATCCTTGTCTTTCCTAATATATGTAAGTCTTGTCCCACAAAATTCCCTCCAACAATTTATCCACCACTGACAGCAGGCTCATCAATCTATAATTCCCTGGTTTTGCCTTACCACCTTTCTTAAATAACGGCAACACATTAGCCAACCTCCAGTCTTCTGGCACCTCGCCCATGGCAATCGATGATACAAATAGCCCAGCAAGGGACCCAGCAATCACTGCCCTAGTTATCCACAAAGTTCTCTTGTTGCAGTGTCTGCAGATCACATATCAGACATATCAGTTCATGCGAAGCTCATCAAACTGGAGTAGAAGCAAGTCATTCTTGACCCTGAGGGATAACATAAGGATCCTTTTCTCTCGAACTATGAAATGTAATTATTACTTCAAATTTGGCCTTCTTTGAATTGATTTGATGACTGAAAACCAAAATTTCTGGCCACAAATCACCTTTCAGCAACGAACACAGAGATGAATACCGATACATGCTTTGCATAAAATGGTTTCAAATTTGATCTAGCTGATGACACATCTCACATGGACTCCGTCCTATTTTTCTGCTAGATAAGGTCTATTTTTTTCAACGATTTCAGCATTTACCTACACCAAACCTCAAACTGAATGCCACCACCTTCTCCAAACATTTGTTTTGAACAAGTGCTCAGCAGTATCTTCTGAACTGGAAGGTCTGGTGGGATGAGAAGAGAGTGGTTTTGGCAGTCATTGAAGAGAGGATCTGGTACACATAAAGTGGTTGCTGTGCGAAAAGGCTTCAACATGATGTCTGTAGCAAAACAATGAGTGCAAAAAGTTATTTAGTTTAACTGTGCAGGAATTAATGACTACTGTATTTAAAAACTAGAACCTGTTTCAGATTTGAGGTTGGCTGGCGCATGAAGTTGATTTTCCAGAACATCTGGCACAAGTATTAAAGAACTTAGTAATGAAAACATTTCCACAAGACAATTTAAATTTATAAGTTACGCATAATGAATCTATAGCTGATGACATTAAAAAAAGCAACATTTTATTTAATATAATTTCTAAAGATTTGGGCACTGTTGGAAAGGAAAATATCTGCTGGGCCTCCAAAGTTGCTCCAAAAGGGTGGTAGTGGGCTTTCTTGCTACCTCAGTATTTGATTCAACTGAGTGATCTTCCAGACTATCTAAAGGGCTATTAAGCAGAGAAGAGATAAATTGCTTGTCTGATCTCATCTGACCTGCTCAGAAATCTGCAATTTCCACGATCACAGTTGAAGCACTCCAGAGTTTTCACTTCTACTTTCTTGCTTAGACGATCACCCCATCACCACATAACAATTTGTATTTAAATAACCTTTCAATGTTCAAAAAAGTATCAAGGCGCTAAGCAGAACTGTAATCTGACAGAAAACCAAAGCAAAGATGATACTAGAGGACAAATAAGTGAAGCTTTGTTTGTTTATTCACAGGTGTTCCTGGCCAGGTGAGCTTTTATTGCACATCATTAATTACCCAGAGGGTAGTTAAAAGCCAAACACATTGGTGCAGGTCTGGAGTCACATGTTGGGCCAGATCAGGTAAGAACAGCAGGTTCTTTCTCTTAAGGTCATTAGTAAACCAGATGGGTTTTTCTAATAATTGACAATGGTTCCATAGACAACTTGAACTTGTAATACCACGTTTTTATTCAAATAAAATTCCATAATCTGTGTGTTGGGATTCAAACCAGGGTCCCCAGAGCATGACCTGGATCTCTAGCTTAATAGACTAGTGATAATACCACAAAGCCATTACCTCATCTCGTCGATGAAGTGGGTTTCATGGATGTTTTCACGAGAAGAGTCAGGCTTAAGTGCTCTCTGATGAAGGGTCTAGGCCCGAAACGTCAGCTTTTATGCTCCTGAGATGCTGTTTGGCCTGCTGTGTTCATCCAGCTTCACACTTTATTATCTAGGCTTAAGTGGCAAATGGGTTTGCAATGAGGGCCATGGTGATTGAAGATAAAGTTGTCAACAGTGGGACACGGCAAGGTTGGATGTAGAAAAGATCAATGTTAAATACATAAGTGTTGGAAAAGGTTATAAGGGATAGGATTTATAATCATCTCGAAAATAATAAATTGATTAGGGATAGTCAGCATGGTTTTGTGAAGGGTAGGTCGTGCCTCACAAACCTTATTGAGTTCTTTGAGAAGGTGGCTAAACAGGTAGATGAGAGTAAACCGGTTGATGTGGTGTATATGGATTTCAGCAAGGCGTTTGATAAGGTTCCCCACAGTAGGCTATTGTACAAAATGCGGAGGAATGGAATTGTGGGAGATATAGCAGTTTGGATTGGAAATTGGCTTGCTGAAAGAAGACAGAGGGTGGTAGTTGATGGGAAATGTTCATCCTGGAGACCAGTTACTAGTGGTGTACCGCAAGGGTCCGTGTTGGGTCCACTGCTGTGTCATTTTTATAAATGACCTGGATGAGGGCGTAGAAGGATGGGTTAGTAAATTTGCAGACGATACTAAGGTTCGTGGAGTTGTGGATAGTGACGAAGGATGCTGTAGGTTGCAGAGAGACATAGATAAGCTGCAGAGCTGGGCTGAGAGGTGGCAAATGGAGTTCAATGCAGACAAATGTGAGGTGATGCACTTTGGTAGGAGTAATCGGAAGGCAAAGTACTGGGCTAATGGTAAGATTCTTAGTAGTGTGGGTGAGCAGAGATATCTCGGTGTTCATGTACACAGATCCTTGAAAGTTGCCACCCAGGTTGACAGAGCTGTTAAGAAGGCAAACAGTGTTTTAGCTTTTATTAATAGAGGGATCGAGTTCTGGAACCAAGTGGTTATGGTGAAGCTGTACAAAACTCTGGTGCGGCTGCACTTGGAGTATTGTGTACAGTTCTGGTCACCGCATTATAAGAAGGATTTGGAAGCTTTTGAAGGGTGCAGAGGAGATTTACTAGGATGTTGCCTGGTATGGAGGGAAGGTCTTACGAGGAAAGGCTGAGGGACTTGAGGCTGTTTTCATTAGAGAGAAGAAGGTTGAGAGGTGACTTAATTGAAACATATAAAATAATCAGAGGGTTAGATAGGGTGGATAGGGAGAGCCTTTTTCCTAGGATGGTGACTGTGAGCACGAGGGGGCGTAGCTTTAAATTGAGGGGTGAAAGATATAGGAAAGATGTCAGAGGTGGTTTCTTTACTCAGAGTAGTAAGGGAATGGAACGCTTTGCCTGCAACGGTAGTAGATTCGCCAACTTTAGGTACATTTAAGTTATCATTGGATAAGCATATGGACATACATGGAATAGTGTAGGTTAGATGGGCTTGAGATCGGTATGACAGGTCAGCACAACATCGAGAGCCGAAGGGCCTGTACTGTGCTGTAATGTTCTATAAGGAGTTAATCTACTGAAATGTATGACTGGCAAACTTGGGGAGGCAATGGCCTACTGATATTATTGTTCAACGATTAATCTAGAGACCCAGATAATACCCTGGAAAAAAAAGAGTCCAATAGTGACCATGAATCCATTACCGAATGTCAGAATAACCCATCTAGTTCACTGATGTCCTTTAGGGAAGGAAACAGCCATCCTTATCTGATCTGGCTTCCCTGTGATTCTAGACCTACTGCAATCTTAAAGTGGCCTCTGGATAATTACGGAAGGGCAATGTCCTCATCCTGTGAGCGAATTGAGAAAAGGCTACAAACATGAGGAACAAAGCTTAAAAAGGACTTAAATAAAAGCACGTGTACATTAAATTATGAGGCATGGGGACCAGAAGCCAACACAGGTCAGCAAAGAAAGGAGTGACAACTAGCGGGATTTAAAGTCAGAAGGGATATGAGATAATAGCCAAAGAGGAGATAGAATTAATGTCAAGGTTCCAGACAATTCTGTAATTAAAACAAAATTTGGAAGCTTTTACACATCAAACTAACCAACAAGTACAATGTTAAGACAAGAACCTAATCATTTCTCTTAAAGCCCAAACAAGGAATTAATTACATCAATTATGTCAAAAAGTTTAATTACATTTAATTTTTTTTTCAGTTATCCTAAGTTCCTTCTGCCTCCAAGGCTATTTTCCTATTTTCAAGTAATTTGATATGCCTTTTATGCAAACTGAGAACTCATGACATGAATAACAAACAGCAAAAACCTACATCCTGTCATTGCAAAGTAAATTCTATGTGCTTGCCTGAAGAGTGTACACCTTCACAAGAGGCTAAACAGTTGCTTATGAAGAAGTCTCAAATAGTGAGACTTCAGTCTTCATAGTGCTTAACTCAAGTAACAGCTATTGTAAGGCCGAAAATAAATAGAATAACAATACAAACCTAGCGAGCTAGTGGAGATGTGGGAGGGGTCTTGGACAGACAAAGTGTGGGAGCCTGGAAAACCCAAAACTCACTTCTGCAAATAGTGGAGTAGCACATGGATGTGGAAAAATGCTCAAGCATAATCCTTGGAATTTCCAGGGTAATGGCACAGGAATGGTATCCCAATTCGGTTGAAAAATCAATTTTTCTGGTACAGTAAATTTTTAATGAACTGTTGATAAGCTCCCTTCTAGTACACATCTTTGATCATTTGTTTTACAATTTTGGGAAGTTCCAGCGTTTTTTCTATTTACACAATTTCTTCCCCAAATTTACAATTTATTCTTACGAGCTATAAAACGTTAATCGTACTATACGACATCCAAATTGGACATAAGCATCTTGGAATACAAAATTACTTACTATTTCCAAACGGTACTCTCTCAGGTATGGCATTTACATCTTGAGTTGGGAAATAGTATTGTATATAGCAGTCTGCTTCTCCCCAAACAGTGGATTGCAAAGGAGTCAATCCTTTAAGCTGCACCACATTTATTTCAAACATATGTTCTATCAGTCGTTTTGTCTCCCTTCTGTCCAACTGAAAAAGTATATGTTAGTATGATGTGATTATAGTTTTAAATCTTTAAAAAGCTTTGTACACTTTTATCAAATTAAAACTATTTCAAGTGTTTTAACTTTTTCATTCAGAAAGTAAGGATGCATTAGATTCATGTAAATTTTTCTGTCTGGACACAGAATTGGCTGTCCAATAGAAGACAGAGGGTGGTAGTGTGTGGAAAGTATTTAGCCTGAAGCTAAGTGACCAGTGGTGTTCCACAGGGATCTGTTCTGGGACCTCTGCTCTTTGTGATCTTTTCATCCTAAAGAAAAGAAAGACTATCCGGGGTGGGATTAGACAGCCATGGCTGACTAAGGAAGTCAGGAAATGTATCAAAGAAAAAGAGACAGCCTATAAAGTGGCCAAGAGCACTGGGAAATTAGAAGATTGGGAAGGCTACAAAAACAAACAGAGGATAACAAAGAGAGAAATAAGGAAGGAGAGGATCAAATATGAAGGTAGGCCAACTAGTAATATTAGAAATGATAGTAAAAGCTTCTTTCAATACATAAAAGAGACAAACAAGAGGCAAAAGACGACATTGGGCCACTCCAACTTGATGCTGGAAGGCTAGTGATGGGAGATGAGGAAACAGCTGAAGAACTTAATAAGTACTTTGCATCAGTCTTCACAGTGGAAGACATGAGTAGTATGCCAAAAATTAGGGAGAGTCAGGGGACAGAGTTGAGTATGGTAGGCATTACAAAAGAGAAAGTGCTAGAAAAGCTAAAAGGTCTGAAAATTGATAAATCTCCTGGCCCCGATGGGCTACATCCTAGAGTTCTGAGGGAGGAGGCTGAGGAAATAGTGGTCGTATCTTTCAAAAGTCACTGGAGTCAGGGAAAGTGCCAGATGATTGGAAAATTGCTGTTGTAACCCCATGTTTAAGAAAGGATCAAGGCAAAAGATGGAAAATTATAGGCCAATTAGCCTAACCTCGGTTCTTGGTAAAATTCTAGAATCCATTGTCAAGGATGAGATTTCTAAATTCCTGGAAGTGCAGGGTCAGATTAGAACAAGTCAGCATGGATTTAGTAAGGGGAGGTCGTGCCTGACGAACCTGTTAGAATTCTTTGAAGAGGTAGCATGTATGTTAGACCAGGGAAACCCAGTAGATGTTATCTATATAGACTTCCAAAAGGCCTTTGATAAGGTGCCTCACGGGAGGCTGCTGAGCAAGGTGAGGGCTCATGGTGTTCGAGGTGAGCTACTGGCTTGGATTGAGAATTGGCTGTCTGACAGAAGGCAGAGAGTTGGAGAAAAGGCTCTTTTTCGGAATGGCAACCAGTGATGAGTGGTGTCCCGCAGGGTTCAGTGTTGGGGCCGCAGCTGTTCACCTTATATATTAATGATCTGGATGAAGGGACTGGGGACATTCTGGCAAAGTTTGCTGATGATACGAAGATAGGTGGACAGGCAGGTAGTAGTGAGGAGGTGGGGAAGCTGCAGAAAAATTTAGACAGTTTAGGACAGTGGTCCAGGAAATGGCTGATGAAATTCAACCTGAGTAAATGCGAGGTTTTGCACTTTGGAAAAAAGAATACAGGCATGGACTATTTTCTAAACGGTGAGAAAATTCGTAAAACAGAAGTACAAAGGGATCTGGGAGTGTTGGTCCAGGATTCTCTAAAAGTTAACTTGCAGGTAGAGTCCGTGATTAAGAAAGCGAATATAATGTTGTCGTTTATCTCAAGAGGGGTGGAATATAGAAGCAGTTATGTGCTTCTGAGACTTTGTAAAGGTCTAGTTAGGCCCCATTTAGAATACTGTGTCCAATTTTGGGCCCCACATCTCAGGAAGGAGCGTGTCCAGCGGAGATTCACATGGATGATCCCTGGAATGCGAGGTTTAACGTATGATCAACAGCTAAGGATCCTGGGACTGTATTCATTAGAGTTTAGAAGGTTGAGGGGAAGATCTAATAGAAACTTACAAGATAATGTATGGCTTAGAAAGGGTGGACGCTGGGAAGTTGTTTCTGTTAGGCAGGGAGAATGGGACCTGTGGACACAGCCTTAGAATTAGAGGGGGTAAATTTAAAACAGAAATCAGGAGACATTTCTTCAGCCAGAGAGTGGTGGGCTTGTCGAATTCATTGCCACAGAGTGCAGTGGAGGCCGGGACGTTAGATGCCTTGAAGACAGAGATCGACAAATCCTTGATCTCACAAGGAATCAAGGGCTACGGGGAGAGTGCAGGGAAGTGGAGTTGAAATGCCCATCATCCATGCTTTAAATGGCGGAGTGGACTCAATGGGCCAAATGGCCTTACTTCCACTCCTATGTCTTATGGTCTTGTAAATGAGGATGAGGAAGTGGAAGGGTGGGTTGGTAAGTTTGACAATGACACGAAGGTTGGTGGAGTTGCAGATAGTGCGGAGGGCTGTTGTAGGTTGCAACGTGACACTGACAGGATGCAGAGCTGGGCAAACAAGTGGTAGATAGAATTCAACCCAGAAAAGTGTCAAGGGATTCATTTTAGAAGGTCATATTTGAATGCAGAACACTAGGTTAATGATAGGATTCTTGGCAGTGTGAAAGAACAGAGGGATCTTGCAGTCCACGTCCACAGATCCCTCAAAGTTGTCACCCAAGTTGATAGGGTTGTTAAGAAGGTGTATGGTGTGTTAGGTTTCATTGGCAGGGGAATTGAGTTTAAGAGCTGCAAGGTTATGCTGCAGCTCTATAAAACCCTGGCTAGATGACACCTGGAATATTGTTACAGAGATAGTAGAAACTGCCAATGCTGGAGAATCTGAGATAACATGGTGTGAAGCTGGATGAACACAGCATCAGAGAAGCAGGAAAACTTGATGTTTTGGGTGGAGACCCTTCTTCAGAAATGGGGGAGGGCAAGGGGATTCTGGAATAAATAGGGAGACAGAGGGAGGTGGATAGAAGAGAAGATAGGGTGAGAGGAGACAGACAGGTCAGAGAGGCGGGGTTAAAGCCAGTGAGGGTGAATGTAGGTGGGGAGTTAGTGGGGGGATAGGTCAGTCCAGGGAGGACCAACAAGTCAGGGGGGTGGGATGAGGTTAGTGGGTAGGAGATGGGGGTGGAGCATGAGGTGGGAGGAATGGTTAGGGAGCGGGGATTAGTTGGGCTGGTTTTGGCATGCGGTTGGGGGAGGGGAGATTTTGAAGCTTGTGAAGTCCACATTGATACCCTTGGGCTGCAGAGTTCCCAAGCGAAATATGAAATGCTGTTCCTGAATCTTTCAGGTGGCATCACTGTGGCAATGCAGGAGGCCCAGGTTGGACATGTCGTCCAAGGAGCTGGCGGGGGAATTGAAATGCTTTGTGACTGGGAGGTGTAGTTGTTTGTTGCGAACAAAGCGTAGGTGTTCCGCAAAGCGGTCCCCAAGCCTCCGTTTGGTTTCCCCGATGTAGAGGGGGCCACAGCGGGAACAATGGATGCAGTATATAACATTGACAGATGTGCAGGTGAATAGCTGTTTGATGTGAAAAGTCTTCCTAGGACCTGGCATCCACCTGAAAACTGATATCCATTTTAAACCTACCGACTCACACAACTACCTGGAATATTCCTCCTCTCACCCAACCTCCTGTAAACTTGCCATCCCCTAGTCCTAATTCCTTCACCTCCACCACATCTGCTCCCGAGATGAGGAATTCCACTCCCGAACATCCCAGATGTCCTCTTTTTTCAAAAATGGCAACTCCCCCTCCAGTGATCAAAAATGCCCTCAACCGTATCTCCCGCATTTCCCGCGACACATCCCTCACATCCTCTATTCGCAATAATAACCAAAACAGACTCCCCCTTGTCCTCATGTACCACCCGACCAACCTCCAAATCCAACGCATCATCCTCCAACATTTCTGCCATCTGCAATCTGACCCTACCACCAAAGACATTTTTCCCTCCCCATCCTTATGTGCTTTCCGGAGGGACCACTCTCCGTGACTCCCTCGTCCGCTCCACACTCCCCTCGATCCTCACCACCCCTGGCACTTTTCCCTGCAACCGAAGCAAGTGCTACACCTGCTCCTATACCTACCCCCTCACCCCGATCCCAGGCTCTAGGAAGACTTTTCACATCAAACAGATATTCACCTGCACATCTGTCAATGTTATATACTGCATCCACTTACGTGAAACAATTTAAAGGGCAGTCATGGGTTTTTGCTAACTCCCTAAACATTTTATACACATAACAGTAAAACTGACATGTGAAATGAGAAAGAACAACAAACACTTTCTCCCAAAATAAAAAATGAGTCGGTGGCAATCAGTGTTCCGTACATAACATGGCAAAATGACTCACAAATAAATGGATCTCTTCACACTAACTTTCATGGTGTTAACTACACTTTGGCTCCATAGTTACAGGTCAGAGACTATGAATGTAATAGCTGAATTCTGACGAGAGGTTTTAGAGACTGGCACAAATTCACATGCATCAAATGTTGATTTGATTTTTGGAGTAAATAAGCTCACGTGGACATGTGCACTTTGACCACATTACAATACACATCTAATATTATGATCATCAAACCTTTGAAGGAACTGAAAGCACTTGATCCAGAAAATGAGGCATCTGCTGGAAATCAGCAAGTGACATTCCCTCATCATTTTTCAATTTCTGAAGTGCTGCTATTTGGTCTGCTTCTCCCATTGCCAGTAAAACACGAAGGTTGCCCTTTTGGCTGCCTGTGAAAACATCCATCATTGGCATGTAGCTGTCCACAGCAACCACAGGATATTGAGCTTGGAGCAGTAATTGTGAAATCTTGGGATCCCTTGATTTATGAAATAAAAAATATTCAATGATCATCAAATAGAAAGCACCCACAGCTTCCATCAATTACATATTTCCAAACCTGTCATTAGCCTTAATATACCACACCGAAATAACAAAAAAAACTTGGCAGCTTTGAAACATCAAATTAACCAGATAGTCAATGTGTGGTCAAGGAACTACCTAAGAAAGTAATCACTTGTTTCCATTAAACTCCAAATATGAACAAATTACATCAAATATGTCAAATATTTTAATAACATTAAATTTTGTTTTCAGTAATTGTGAATTCCTTCTACCTATGGCTCATAGCTATTTTCCAATTTTCACGTTAACACCTAGAACATATTTGCTATTTCTTTTACTCAGACTGGGAATTCGCTACATGAATAACAAATACAAAACCTACATTCTACTAGATTATGGTAAATTCTATGTGCTTGCCAGAAGAGCGTACTCCCTCAATAATGGGAAGGCTAAATAGTTGCTCCCAAATTTCACTCCAATCGTTTCATATGTACTGTATATTTATGCCACAAAGATTTTTATTTTTATGCAAAAAAAAATTACCAGGTTGTGTGATTTCTGAAGAATGTACTAACATTTCTATACTTCAATGAGACATGAAGAATCAATGACACTGGATGAAAATTAAAACCTTCCTCCCAAGTCAGAAATCGGAGCTGAAAACTAAAATGCTTCAACACATTATCAGAGTGGCATAAAGACCTGGACTTTCATGAAGTCATGGAGATTCCCAAAAAGCAGATGACCTTTTGGGCCTGGAAGTCCAGCGCGTTTCAGATAGATCCTTACCGGATTTTACCGGTGGGTAAAGGTGATAGGATTTGTGGGAAATTTGAAGTCGGCTGGGATATTTGAGCTTACCACTGAGTTCCAACAGACATCCCATTGATCTTTAACCCTACATCTGGGTGTTACAACTCTTTAGAGTTGTTGCGAATGCTCTTGAAGGGTTGTTAAGAACTGCAAAACTGTCAATCAGTCAAATTATTTGAATCCCCAAACTTGTAGAAATCAAAGAAAGTATGTGTCAGTTATTTAAATTTGTTGCTCTTTAATAAAATTATCATGTTGAAAAAAAATCTACAAGCAGCTGTCTGTTGACAAGACCCGAAGAGCTACCATCATATCATTAATAATAGTTAGTTGCTTTCCACAACCTTTGATTACTATAGTAGGTAGTTATAAGTTAACAGTTTGATTGACAGCTCATTGATTATTTAAAGGATCAGTTGTCTTTAGTGTGCGGCCATGAATATAACTACATATTTTTCTAAGGCATAGTACTTGTAGGACTTCAAATAATCTATATGGGCTTTCATGCATGGGAGCTTTCATTATTTAATGAAGGATATAATAGGTATTTAGAACTTTATTTCATCTGAAATGTGTCTACCCATTGAAGAAACATGATCTGTTGGCATGAAGGGTTCAAGGGGAAAATGTGGTGATGGGTTGGCATTAAAATGGCACAAGGCTCTAAGGGTCCATGAGTGTCCTGGGGAGGCATGGGTGGCATGAAGCTGGCATGCATAATATGAGAAGATCATGGTAAAGGTCTAATGTTTAATAGAATCATGGGACAAATTCCCTCAGAACTGAGAAGTAATTGCTGGACAGTCCACCATTAAATTTGGCTGTGTCTGATCTGCATCCAGGAACTGGTGAGCCTGACTCCATCTCATGCCAAGCTCCCATATGAAGATTCTACCCCTATAATCTGAGGTGGGGAATCTGCCAACTCATACTACCCAACGTGGAAGTTAAAATCCTGGTCAAATTTTGTGAAGATAATTTGCAAAAACAAATAATACCTAAACTCCATATTTAAAATCAATTACATTATGTTCATTGTGGAATAGACTAAGTCACAAATTTGGATACAGTATAATAATCAGAAAACAGAAGTCTTCTGAACGTATGTGAATTTGGAAAAAGAAGTGCTTTTCTTTATCTTCTATTCGAGAGAGGGGAGAGACAGCAAACAAAATACCATAGGCCAGTTAGCTTGGTATCTGTTGTAAGGAGACACTGAAATCCATTTATTGAGGACACAGCAGGACATTAAAAGTCTCAATGCTTTCAAGCACTTAGCTGCTATCTTATTTGACAATTTAAATTATGTTCATGGCTTACTCGTGAAATTAATCATTCAAACATAAGTTTAGTCTGAAAACTTACGAAGTATTCATTCACTAAGAAATACAAGTGCAGAGTTTTACCCATGAAGATTAAGTTCTCCAATGCAAACTTATGATTTGTACCAATTGTGTTTTGAAGCAGAATTAGTTTCTTCAACAATCCAAATTTCAAACTGATTCTCCACTTTGAGATTAACTAGTAGCCTTCAGTAAGTGGTTTTTGGAAGCCTGAAAACACCACATTGCTGCATTTTCCATAGTTCACTTAATTGAAAAGAAGGTTTTGGTTGAAGTTTAGGTATTGATTATTAGGGCATTAGGGTCAAACAGGGATGCCTAAAACTAAATATAACTTTGGTGCAGGTAGTGGTGGCACATTAAGTTAGGGATAATTGGGTAAAAAATGTATGTATGTATTCATGTATCAGTGATAATGGGAACTGCAGATGCTGGAGAATCCAAGATAATGAAATGTGAGGCTGGATGAACACAGCAGGCCCAGGAGCATCTTAGGAGCACAAAAGCTGATGTTTCGGGCCTAGACCCTTCATCAGAGAGGGGAATGGGGTGAGGGTTCTGGAATAAATAGGGAGAGAGGGGGAGGCGGACCGAAGATGGAGAGAAAAGAAGATAGGTGGAGAGGAGAGTATAGGTGGGGAGGGGATAGGTCAGTCCAGGGAAGACGGACAGGTCATGGAGGTGGGATGAGGTTAGGAGGTAGGAGATGGAGGTGCGGCTTGGGTGGGAGGAAGGGATGGGTGAGAGGCAGAACAGGTTAGGGAGGCAGAGACAGGTTGGACTGGTTTTGGGATGCAGTGGGTGGAGGGGAAGAGCTGGGCTGGTTGTGTGGTGCAGTCGGGGGAGGGGACGAACTGGGCTGGTTTTGGGATGCGGTGAGGGAAGGGGAGATTTTGAAGTTGGTGAAGTCCACATTGATACCATTGGGCTGCAGGGTTCCCAAGCGGAATATGAGTTGCTGTTCCTGCAACCTTCGGGTGGCATCATTGTGGCACTGCAGGAGGCCCATGATGGACATGTCATCTAAAGAATGGGAGGGGGAGTGGAAATGGTTTGCCACTGGGAGGTGCAGTTGTTTATTGCGAACCAAGCGGAGGTGTTCTGCAAAGCGGTTCCCAAGCCTCCGCTTGGTTTCCCCAATGTACAGGAAGCCACACCGGGTACAGTGGATGCAGTATACCATACTGGCAGATGTGCAGGTGAACCTCTGCTTAATGTGGAAAGTCATCTTGGGGCCTGGGATCGGGGTGAGGGAGGTGGTGTGGGGACAAGTGTAGCATTTCCTGCGGTTGCAGGGAAGGTGCCGGGTGTGGTGGGGTTGGAGGGCAGTGTGGAGCGAACAAGGGAGTCACGGAGGGAGTGGTCTCTCAGGAAAGCAGACAGGGGTGGGGATGGAAAAATGTCTTGGGTGGTGGGGTCGGATTGTAGATGGCGGAAGTGTCGGAGGATGATGCATTGTATCCGGAAGTTGGTGGGGTGGTGTGTGAGAATGAGGGGGATCCTCTTTGGGCGGTTGTGGCGGGGGCAGGGTGTGAGGGATGTGTTGCGGAAAATGCGGGAGACGCGGTCAAGGGCGTTCTTGACCACTGTGGGGGGAAAGTTGCGGTCCTTGAAGAACTTGGACATCTGGGATATGCGGGAGCGGAATGCCTCATAGTGGCATCAGATGCGGCGGAGGAATTAGGAATAGGGGATGGAATTTTTGCAGCAGGGTGGGTGCGAGGAGGTGTATTCTAGGTAGCTGTGGGAGTCGGTGGGCTTGAAATGGCGATCAGTTACAAGCTGGTTGCCTGAGATGAAGACTGAGGAAGATAGGTGGAGAGGAGAGTATAGGTGGGGAGGGGATAGGTCAGTCCAGGGAAGACAGACAGGTCAAGGAGGTCAAGGAGGCTCCAGGAAGGTGAGGGATGTGCTGGAGATGGCCCAGGTGAACTGAAGGTTGGGGTGGAAGGTTTTGGTGAAGTGGATGAACTGTTCGAGCTCCTCTGGGGAGCAAGAGGCGGCGCCGATACAGTCAATGTAACAGAGGAAGAGGTGGGGTTTGGGGACTGTGTAGGTGTGGAAGAGGGAATGTTCCACGTAACCTACAAAGAGGCAGGCATAGCTGGGGCCCATGCGCGTGCCCATGGCCACCCCCTTAGTCTGTAGGAAGTGGGAGGAATCGAAAGAGAAGTTATTGAGGGTGAGGACGAGTTCGGCTAGGCGGATGAGGGTGTCGGTGGAGGGGGACTGGTCGGGCCTGCGGGACAGGAAGAAGCGGAGGGCCTTGAGGCCATTGTTCCCTTGTTCGCTCCACAGTGCCCTCCAACCCCACCACACCCGGCACCTTCCCCTGCAACCTCAGGAAATGCTACACTTGCCCCCACACCTCCTCCCTCACCCCTATCCCAGGCCCCAAGATGACTTTCCACATTAAGCAGAGGTTCACCTGCACATCTGCCAATGTGGTATACTGCATTCACTGTACCCAGTGTGGCTTCCTCTATATTGGGGAAACCAAGCGGAGGCTTGGGGACCGCTTTGCAGAACACCTCCGCTTGGTTCGCAATAAACAACTGCACCTCCCAGTCGCAAACCATTTCAACTCCCCCTCCCATTCTTTAGACGACATGTCCATCATGGGCCTCCTGCAGTGCCACAATGATGCCACCCGAAGGTTGCAGGAACAGCAACACATATTCCGCTTGGGAACCCTGCAGCCCAATGGTATCAATATGGACTTCACCAGCTTCAAAATCTCCCCTTCCCTCACCGCATCCCAAAACCAGCCCAGTTCTTCCCCTCCCCCCACTGCACCACACAACCAGCCCAGCTCTTCCCCTCCACCCACTGCATCCCAAAACCAGTCCAACCTGTCTCTGCCTCCATAACCTGTTCTTCCTCTCACCCATCCCTTCCTCCCACCCCAAGCTGCACCTCCATCTCCTACCTACTAACCTCATCCCACCTCCATGACCTGTCCGTCTTCCCTGGACTGACCTATCCCCTCCCTACTTCCCCACCTATACTCTCCTCTCCACCTATCTTCTTTTCTCTCCATCTTGGGTCCGCCTCCCCCTCTCTCCCTATTTATTCCAGAACTCTCACCCCATCCCCCTCTCTGATGAAGGGTCTAGGCCCGAAACGTCAGCTTTTGAACTCCTGAGATGCTGCTGGGCCTGCTGTGTTCATCCAGCCTCACATTTCATTATCTATGTATTCATGTATCTGGGTAACAAGTAATCCGCGTGTTGGATACTGTGAAATAAGAGTTGGATTAAAACTTTGACTAACAAATATGTTGGATCCATCTAACCAACTTCTAACTTTTGATGTATATCATCCACCACATATGTCACCCTTAAATTTACTCCTGGTAATTAAATTTGTTATGCGTACAAATGTAAAACAAAATGTTGCACATATTGAAGCTTGGATTTTGAATAATCAATTACAACAATGGAAGAGCATTTTAGCTCTCATTATTATGCCATTGAATCCCAAACAGCAAAAGGCAGATGTCTTCAAACAGATGATGTAGGGGAATTGGTAGGAAGGTGTAATCCATGGCTATGAAGGCAGGATAGTTGGTTCAGGCTGCAGTGAAAGATGGAGTCGGGTAACGTGGCAAAGAAGGTTGCTGGATATGGTATAGGATAAAGTACTGGCCAGCAGAAGGACACAATTTTTGACAACTGTGTCACTTTGTCCACTCCTTCTTGCAAGCTCCCACCCAGGTTTATACAATCTTAAAATTTAACCACACTACCTGATAAGTTGCAACCAGGTTCCTTAAGAGCCTCTCTTTTTACAGGCCCAATGTAGGCCGGGCTTTCGTCAATGCAGTGGTCTAAGGTACCTCAAGGCAAGTCAATCATAGGGGATATTGCATGCGAACTGTTTGGCTTTTACAAATGTGGAAGTAAATACATTTCTGGCTTACAATAATTTTATAGGATGTTTAGCAGGTACTGGAATGCTTCAGAAACCAGCGGTGTGTAGCTGAAATTTTCAATACATCTAATTAACATCACACCACGTGATACATTTTAACATAAATACCATTTCATGTGCTCTTCATTATTTACCTAAAAGATATATAAAACTGATGGAGAGGGAGCTTCACAAGGCCAAGGAGCTTCTCCTGTCCTGTGTTGATAATTTTATTCCAGACCTCTATAATCATCATGTTATTCTTCATCCTCTCCAATAATCTGGGAGTCAGTGTGATTGGAGTTACCTGATTTAAAAAAAAGGCAAAAATCTTAGCGTATCAAATACTTTAAACTGTTGTGGAAAGGAATTAATCAATAATGAAATTTAGTTCAGGTTGGGTTGGTCAATTAAATTTCATGGCCTAATTTTTACTTATTACACTCTTCACATTTAAATGATAATTAACTGCTGCAAGTTTATATTTCTGTAAATTACAGGTCAGATATCCTTTATCCAGAAACCTCAGAGCCAACTGAGGATAAAGGATATCTGACCTGTAATTTATAGAAATATATATCAGCAGCAGACTCACACCAGTTGGGAGCATCTCTTCCTTCAAGCCTCTTTCTGTCTACAGCTGAAGAGCTGTTTCAGCTTCTCTGTTTCAATTGCCCATCATAGCCTGGTTTAAACTGCCATAAATCCTGCCGACGCAACAGGGCATCAATTTGCATAGGTTTGTTAGACTCTTGACTGCTTCAAACAAACACTTCTTTTGCTTGCAAAAATCAGACATGGACATGAGCGTGTAAATAATCTAGTCCTTTCTAACTACTGGGTCAAACTGGGAAAAAGTCATATCCAATGTACCAGTGAGCTAAAGGTGTAGAATAAATTTTTTAAAAATACTGAAAAGGTAGGAATACACTAAACGCAGACACAAATCTTATTGATAGAAGTGTGTAGGTCCATTCGGGCCCTCAGCCCGAGCAGACCCAGACAGACCTGTAGACAATGCTGAGTTTGGGCCAAGTGAAGCTTTTTTCTGAAGGGCCCAAACTCAGCATGCCTACAGGTCTGTTTTCGAAAAAACTTTCAGCATCTGGGTCTTTTCGATTTTCAGGTGTGCAGATAAAAGATGATGATTGTATGATGATTGTTCTACACAGTAACTGAAAATGAACAAATTCTAATTTAAAATAAATATATCACATAAAATAGTTAAATGACTTGTTTTACGTTGGTTTACAGCAATCAGACAATGTTCAAGGTTTTAGCAAAGATTCGTAGCTCAGGTTGCAGGTGAGGTTGTTGACTTGTTTGCCGAGCTGGCTTGCTTTTGTTCACCACACTAGGTAACATCATCAGTGTGGCCTCCAATGAAGCAATGCTGTTTTACTCCGCATGGGGTTTATACTGTCCGGTCTGTTATGGTGAATAGTGTCCTTTCCAGCTTTGTTCTGTACGGGTTTGTATATGGAGTCCAATTGAATAATGTTTGTGGATTGCATTTTAGCTTGAGAACCATGTCTCTAGGAAGTCTCATGCGTGTCTATGTTTGGCCAAATCAATGTTTGGTTAAATCAACTAATTTGTGATTTTGTGCTTCAAGTTGCTAAAATTTAAAAAGTACCTAGCATTGCTGAAATCATAGTTACATCCTTTACTTCTTTTATCCTTTGCAAATGTACTTCTCTCTCAATTTCACATATGCAGTCACAAAACCAGTGACCTCGGGATACCTCAACTAGATTTTGGATCTTGTCAATTTTTGGGTTAGGCGGTTTAGGGCAGGTTAAATTGGTTTGGTTGGGTCAAAGGTCACTCGGACCGGGGGGAGAAAAAGAACAGGCACAATAACCTTGCAAAATACAGCAACTAGCCAAAAAGTCAAGATGTGTTTTTTTCTCATTTAATAACAATTACAATTTATGCCTGGCAGTTTAAGAAGTGTCTGATCAAACAGACATGCACGGCCAAACATAGACACATTTGGCCAAACACAGACATGCCCGGGAAATCCTAGAGACGTGCTTCTCAACTCATAATGCAATCAACAAACATATAGAATTGGACCCCATTTACAAATCCATACTGAATAAAACTGGAAATGACACTATTTACCAAGTAACCGACCAGACAGTAAATAAATTCCAAGCAGAGTAGAACAACATTGCTTCATCGGAGGCCACATTGATGATGTTACCTAGCTTGGTGACGAAACATCTGAATGAAAACAAGACAGTTCGGTGAGTAAGTCAACGACTTCAATCAGATAGTGCACTTAGAAACATTTATTCATTTCCTGCATTCATAGTGCACTTTCTCTGTTAAGGTACTGGCCACGTATGCTTTATAGTAAAGACAAAACAAAAATCCTTTCTTAATGTCTTACTCAAAATGTTAGCATATATAACCTATTATTACTTGTTCAATCTCTACCAAAAAAAACCTACCAGTGACAAGTTGAAAATTGGGCAGTTTGTGCTCCCACTAACTGTGGACCTTATTGCTTCATCTGTGCTGAAAAGCTTACATTTCAAGTAGATATTGTCCTGTTGCTGCATTCTGCCATCGCCCACGACAAAGTCTTTTCCATCAGGCGCCATCAATAGAACATACAATAAAAAACCCTTTTCTTCCTCAACTGCAAAATTAAATTGTTCTAATGAATTCTGCGCTGCAGATTCAGGGGAAGGCTTACGATGATCTTGATAGCTCGGTCTGAATATGTTGTTTGCGAGATTTTGTTTCAAATGAGCTTCAACATTTTTTTTACTTGATGATTTAAGGGCACGTGGTCCAAAAGGATGGGGATCAAGTGGACAAACATCAACACCTTTGAGCTGCTCTCCTGAAAGCTTTGGTCCCACACTGGATATGGCATAAGTTGCCTTAGGAGAAATAGCTAATCTGGCATTAACACTGGTCAAATCTTTGTTGTGAGCGACAAGCTCTACAGTCACCTATAGAACAAACAAAGTTAGAACTTTACTAAAAAACGGAAGGAAATTAGACAATGATAACTTCAAATTAATCCAGTAAACTTTTGGGTTGTTTTAATATTTCCATTCAGCTGTTGTCAATTTTCTCCCTGTCCCCTCTTGTGAAATTGACTCTTGAGCAGCAATCACCGTCCCAGACTGTTCCATGCTGAAACCACAATCCATTACAAAGGCCTAGATGTGTGCATTGGTATCTTATCCAAGGTGGCATCACAGTTTCACCCAGTTTTCACTCTCACACATTTCAAAAAGGTGACTGCTGCTCAATAGCAATGAGGAACAGCTACTTTATCTCTTTGAAATACTGGTCAAGACAGCCAATTTTAGCATTCTCACTGCAAACAACAAGCTATCAGTTAACTCAGTGCAGCCCTTTTTTCTTTTCGCATTAGTTCATGCAACGTGGGAATTGCTGGCTAGGCCAGCACTTACTGCTTATCCCTAATGAGAAGGTAGTGGCGCGCATTCTTTTTAAATCACTGCAATCCGTGCTGGAGGGAATAACACCAATGCTGTAAGGTGTGGCATTTCAGGATTTTGACCCAGCACCAGAGAAGCAACAGTGAGATAGCTCCAAGCCAGGACAGTGCATGTTTTGAGAGAGGAACTTGCAAGGAGTGGTGCTCCCATGTACCTGCTGCCCTTATCGTACTAGGTGATAGAGGTTGTACGTTTGGAAGGTATTGTCGGACAGGAACCTTGTTGAATTATTCTGGTGGATATTTTAAATGGCATACTACAGCCATTGTGTGTTAATGGTAGAGGGAGTAAAAGTTGGTGTCAGATGGGCGCCAATCAGGCAAGCTGTTTTGTCCTGAGTGGTGCTGAAATGGAGTGTTGTTGGAGCTGCACTCATCCAGGAAAGTGAGAGTATTCCACCACATTCCTGATTTGTTCCTTGCAGATGGTGGGTAGGCACTGTAGAGACAGGGGGTGAGTTACCTGTTGCAGAATTCCAAGCCTCTGGCCTGCTCTAATAGTAACAATATCTACATGGTTTGTCCACGTTCAATCTCTGATCAATGGTAACTTCTCAGGATATTGATAGTGGGGAATTTAGATTCTCTCCTTTTGGAGATAAGTCATGAATGATCCTGAACCTTGTGTAATCATCAACAAATATCCCCACTTCTGACCTTATGATGGAGGGAAGGTCATCGGTGAAGAAGCTGAAGATGGTTGGGCCTAGAACATTACACTGAGGAACTCCTGCTGAGATGACTGACTTCCAACAATCACAGTCACCTTCTTTTATGAGGTGGTGCCGGTGTCGGACTGGGGTGGATAATGTCAGAAATCACATGACACCAGGTTATAGCCCAACAGGTTTATTTGAAATCACAAGCTTTCAGAGCATAGCCTCTTGGTCACCTGATTCACTTCACCTGACAGAAGTTGTATGACTTCTTAGATCTTCCTCTGTGCTAGGTATGACCGAAACCAGTTTCCTCCCAATTGAAACAACTCCAGTTTTGTTGGGGCTTCTTGATGCCATACTTACATAATGAATCTGAGATGTCTCTGGCTAATGCAGCAAGTTCATAAACAGCTTTTCTCCTGCCCAAAATTCTTTTGAGCATCTAATTTAATATGAGTTGTTTAAATCAAAGAATTTATGATTTTGTACTTCAGAGTTGCTAAAATTTAAGAAGTACCTAGCACTGCTGAAATTATAGTTACATTTTTTACTACTTCTAACCTTTGCAAACGTACTGCTCTCTCAATTTTACACACGCAGTCTCAAAACCAGCAACCTCAGGATACTTCGAATAGATTGTGGATCTTGACAATTTTTGGGTTGGGTGGTTTTGGACAGGTCAAATTGATTTGGTTGGGTCAAGGGTCACTCAGAGCAGGGGAAAAAAGGCACGATAACCTTGCCAAATACAACAACAAGCTGAAAAGACAAGTCAATTTTTTTTCATCTAATAACAGTTAAAATTTACACCTGGCAGTTTAAAAAATGTCAGTGGTTTTTGGATATCACCAGTTTTCTGGCAGCTGGGTTTGAGACATTGTACCTGTATTATTTATTAATTAAGAAAGCATGTAGTTGACCTATACTTCCGCTTTAGAATTTTCCCTGTCAACCAATGCACAATGTGTCTTACCATTACTTCTTATGATTACCTTCAAAGGACCAATCTGTTGTCGTTGTCCTTTATTGTCAGACACCACTTCCACGGGTAATTCACTGGCTATACTTAACAAATCTGACTGAATGACAGTTCGAAGTGCAAGAGTAGCTGTACCGATCAAAATGGGCTTTAGTAATGAGAAAGAAAAAAATGTAGGTTACAATCACTTGAACAAATTATTTCCTAGTATTATATGACACAGTTTCAAGAACAGTTGAGACCCTAGCCCCTTGACATTAGGATGTTCATGGCCAAATTACAGATGTAGAGAGGACCAAAAACGTCAACTGCATGAGGTTATATCCATTGAACAATATTAAAGGCTCTAAACCACAAGTTTAAAGCCCAAACTATCCATTGTGATTGTGGTTAGAAGTATGACTATGTACTGCTTTTTAATGTCATAAATAGAACTCAGTAAAATGACATGTCCATTCCCACCCTCTGCTAACAGTCACAGTGGCTTAACATGTTTTTATTGGCCTAAGCTGAATTTTATAAGAAATCTTCAGCGCAGGATAACTTCCATAAAGATCCTGAGCTCCCAACTGTGCTGTCAAAGTAAACATGTAACAGTATTGTCCTTTATGAACATAAACCAGATATTAAGTTAAGGTTTCAGTTTTAGCTGGCCCAATTCAGGGAAATTTCATGACATGGAATCATAAAAATCTTACAGCATGCAAACAGAGCATTCAGTCCAACTCATCTGCACCAGCCAGACATCCCAATCTGACCTAATCCTACCTGCCATTATTTGGTCCATTTCCCTCTAAACCCTTTCTACTCATACACCCATCCAGATGTCTTTTAAAATGTTGTAGTTGTACCCACCTCCACCACTTCCTCTGGCAGCTCATTCCATTCACGCACCACCCTTTGTGTGAAAAAATTACTCCTCAGATCCTTTAGAAATCTTTCCCCTCTCACCTTTAACCTAATACCTCTAGTTTTGAACTTACCACCCGGCAAAAAAGACCTTGGCTATTCACTCTACCCATGTCCCTCATGATTTTATAAACGCCTCTAAGGTCACCCGTCATCGTATGACGCGCTAGTGAAAAAGCACCAGCTTATTCAGCTTCTCCCTATAATTCAAACACTCCAGTCCAAGCAACATTCTTGTAAATTTTTTCTGCACTCTCTCAAGTTGAGCAACATCCTTCCTGTAGAAGGGCGGCCAGAATTGTATGCAGCACAACTTTCATTGTATGATATTAACAATATTAATCAAAATAAAGATGTGACTTAATGGATGCCGAGACTGGAATTTTTTTCTTCTTCTCAAATGTTTATTTTTCAATTAAACTCAGAAATATTAAAAAAAATCAAAAAGCATTTATTTAAATTGACAACAACTGCAGAAGTTTGCAGTACAAGTGTAGTGAATAATCCTGACTATCTTGTGGCATGAATTATGAAAAGTCAGCAAGCAGATACTGCAACTGGTTAGGAAGGCAAACAGAAAAAAAAACTTAGAATTGCATTGCCAAATAATTTCACGAAAGATTGTATATTTACATTATAAATTGTACTTTACTGCATAAGTGCACAATGTGTTTTTGTGCATTTTGACTTCCAGCTTTTTAATAATTTGTGTGTCAGAAAGGAATTTGTCACTTCAGGGAGAGAAGCAGCAAGAAACTGATTTCAATAAAGAATAGAAAGGTGTTTATTGCACAGTATACAAGTATAAAAGTATTATTACAGTTATGCAGGACTTTTCAGAGGCTGCATCTAGAATAGTGTGTATGGTTTTGGTTTCCACACTGAATAAAGGAGATAATTCCAACTGAAGCAGTTCAAAGAAAAGTCCACTTGACTAATTCCTGGGATGAAAGTTAACAAAGTGTGGAGCTGGATGAACACAGCAGGCCAAGCAGCATCTCAGGAGCACAAAAGTTGATGTTTCGGGCCTAGACCCTTCATCGGAGAGCTTTCTGATGAAGGGTCTAGGCCTGAAACGTCAGCTTTTGTGCTCCCGAGATGCTGCTTGGCCTGCTGTGTTCATCCAGCTCCACACTTTGTTATCTTGTATTCTCCAGCATCTGCCGTTCCCAATGTCACTTATTCCTGGGATGAAAGTGTTATTTTATGAAGAAGATTTAGCTTACACAGTCTGCAGTTTGGAAGAATAAGATAATCTTGTTAAAACATCCTGAGGGTAGATTTTGAAAGGAAGCTTCCCTTCTCGAGAAGCTAGAACTGAAGGGTGCAGGTGTTTCATTTATAAAACAAAGATCACGGATTGTTAATCTGTCGAATTTGTTTCCTGAGACGGCAGCATCTGCTGGGTCATTAAATACATTCAAAGCTGAAATTGATAGACTTTTGATCAACAAGGAAGTCTAAGGTTAGCTGGGGCAGACAGCAAAGTACAGGTGAAGCCATGATCAGATCAGCCTTGATTCTGTAGAATGCAAGCCTAAGAAGCTTCCAATTTCATTCCTTGTGTTCACCAAAAAAATGAATTTCCAGGGATGAAAAGAAAATAAGAAAAGATAAAAATCTAAAATGCCGGAAATAATTTCACCTTCACGACATCTCAGTGGCTGAGATTTGCACCACTCGATGGCTGCAATCCACCACTCTGCAATCAGAATGGCAGTTGTGGTAACCACCAGGCAAAGGTGTGTGTGATTCAAAGATGCAGTTCTTAATTTGAGACTGGAAAAATGGAACCAGAATAGATTAAGAGTCCCCATGGATTCTTCTGCTAAGCACTGTTCACAGCAGTACCCAAAAAGAAAATCTTTTAAGATTTAGAATGTACAATGCAATCCAGTAATCCTAATTATATTGTTCCACAATGTTCAATTAAAGCTTCAATTATTTTAAAAATGATTTTAAGTTATTGATCTGGGTTTTGAAGAAAGTGGTGAACACATCACTAACATTTGTCCATAAAATCTTTTGCACATTTCTGCATACACATTTGTTTTAATCTGGTACTTGTTGCAGTGCAGCATCTGTTACACAGGATCTGTGGCATCTGTGAATGGGGTAAAAAAGCCCAAATATTTTGAAGAATTCTGACATGCAGAGCTAAAACCAGGAAGAAGAAAGCAGGAATAGATAGATTTTGTTTTCAAAGCAAAAAACTCTTTTTCCTGAGACTTTCATACTTGTAAATATTAGTTTTAACAACTGGACATGCTGCTCAGTCAAAATTAATTTTTAGCTGTGGAGGCAGTAATAACGTTAACCCGAATGTAGCAATGCTACCCCCTCCAATTACAGTCATTGAGTGATACAGATGTACAACACAGAAACTGACCCTTTGGTCCAACTCGTCCATTTCAACCAGGTATCCTCAATTAATCTAGTCCCATTTGCCAGCATCTGGCCCATATCCCTCTAAACTCTTCCCATTTACTATTGCTTTTAGTCATGTAACTAATTGGCAAGCGTAACAAATTCTCATAGCTGCATTCATTTGAGTGCAGAGCATAACGGCAATAGTCCTCTGTGCAGAAGTACAGTTCTATCCCACAGCAATGTCTGGTTTTGTCACTTAACTGACAGCTGCCCAATTTACCCATTGTAGAAGTGTTGTCAGTGTTACTGTTATTCTAATCTCAAAACCTTGCCCATTCTTGATTATGGAGTAAATATCAAATTTGTTCAGCCTGAAAAGTTCAATAATAGGCATGTTCTTATAGCTTTTGTTAACTATATTTAGAAAAAAGAATGCTTATGTTACATTTATATCACCAAGTCTTTCAAAACTCAGTTAACTTCTAACCTTTTTCTGCGTACTCATTCTGG
Source organism: Stegostoma tigrinum (assembly GCF_030684315.1). Taxonomy (NCBI): domain Eukaryota; kingdom Metazoa; phylum Chordata; class Chondrichthyes; order Orectolobiformes; family Stegostomatidae; genus Stegostoma; species Stegostoma tigrinum. Next base: position 92,275,364 of record NC_081359.1, read on the forward strand.
AGTGAATTTTGAACACAAGATCAGAGTTCCACCATCGTTCTATCATTAAACCATTAAAACAGATAGGAAAAACAAAACGCTGCTGAAACTTCACCACTGTAAGATAAAGAAAAAAATTTAAATTAAAAAAAATTACTTCCAGCCTCCATTTGATTTTATTTATTCTTTTACTGGAATTGGATGTTCCTGCTCAGCATTTGTTACTAATTCCTAACCACACTTGAAAAGGTGATGACGAGCTGCTCCTTGATGTCATGCTTGGTCAAATATTGCCTTGGTATCAAGGACAGTCACTCGTACTTCAACTTGGTGTCAGCTCTTTTGTCTATTTTAGGATCAATGCTGTAATATGATCAGGAGCGGAGCGGACGGTTCTGACAGAACACAAACTGAGCATCAGTCAGCAAGTTATTACTGTTTAAGTCCTCCTTGATAGCATTGTTGGCAACACCTTCTACCACTCTGTTAAGTCAACGTCAGTTGTGTAACTGTACTAGAACAACTGGAGGTGTGATTTGTTCTGGAGCACAAGTCTTCAGTGGTACTGTAGGAATGTTGTCAGGGTTATAGGTTCTGCAGTAACCAGTGCCATGTGTCTTCAGCTCTTTCTTAATATCATGTGGATATGAATCAAACTGGCTGAAGACAGGCATCTGTGGTACTGCAACCCTGTAGGCGAATCCAAAATGGGTAATCCACTTGGCACTTCCAGCTGAAAACGTTTCAGCCTTGTCTTATGCACTCATGTGCTAGGATGTTCTATTAATGATTCAAGGATACTTTGGTACCTCCTTCTTCTGTTGTTTTAATTGTTCACCATCACTCACAACAGGATATGGCAGGACTGCTGATCTATTGGGTCTGAGATGGTGTAGCTCTGCCAATTGCATGCTGCTTCAACTACTGGCATGCAAGTAGTCCTGTATTACATGTTCAAGTTAACACTTCTTTTTGGTTTTGGCTGGTACTTGGCATAGTCTCCTGCAATCTTCATTGTGGCAGGTCTTTAAATGTCCACCTTATCCCCTGCCATTATCACCTAGCTCACTGTAATCTTATTAACAGTTTTGTCCTTGGCCACTGTCAAGTTGCTGAACAGGTTTTGCCTCCATCATCCAACACATGCTTGGTTCCACACAGCAGGAAGTTCACAAGAGAAACATTCTAGGCAATCTACTTCTGGGGGCAACACAGCGGCTCAACAGTTAGCACTACTGACTCTCAGTGCCAGGGACCCAGGTTCGATTCCACTCTCAGGTGACTGTCTGCATAGAGTTTGCACATTCTCCACGAGTGTGCATGTGTTTCCTCTAGGCGCTGCGATTTGCTTCCAGAGTCCAAAGTATGTGCAGGTTAGGTGGAATGGCCATGCTAAATATTTCATAGTGTCCATGGATGTGCAGGCTAGGTAGAGTAGCCATGGGAAGTGCAGGGCTACAGGGATAAGATGGGGGATGAGTCTGGGTGAGATGTTCTTCAGAGGGCTGTTGGACAATAGGCCTGAATAGTCTGCTTCCACACTGTACTCTACTTTAGGGCATCTTTTCTTCATCCTCCTCATGCCAAAAACAAATCCCTATACCCTCAAGGAAACACATTGTTAAGTTTCTAAAAACTATGCTAAAGAATCTTAAATTCAAAAAGAAATATGGGAAATAAGACAAGGTCATTAAAAATCAACAGAATAGGGCTAGAACAGGCAAATACTGCAGCTATTTATCATCGACCTAACATTGTTTTCTGTACTGCATGCGAAGACAAGTCTGGTATTTTAAACAAACTATCATTTGACATTTTACCCTACTCTCTAAAGGTCTTACCAAAATTTGCCAGAAATAAGTCCCTGTCTTTCTTTCATTTCGACTGTCTTTAAATGATATTGCCATTACCACAAAAATCTCCTCAGGAGAGAATCATAGTCCGAGGTACATCAATCACACATAATGTTTAATTAATGCAACACAAAGAATACTGCCAATCTGCCTTACCTTCTCTTGTAATTTTGCTAGAAGCTACCCATGTAATTTCAGATGCCATGGAAACATCTGTGCCTCCACCTCTTGAAGGTGTAGCCACAGGGAAGTGATACTGAACAAAGTATGTGCTGAGGATAAAAAAAATGGTAACTGGAATTAAAGAAAGAAAGAATTAAAGAACTTTTTAAAATTGTTGAAGAAATTCTCCTCCAAATGAAATCAATAAATTGTCCATGTCATTATTGTCACTGAATCCTAAAAGCAACATCCCGAGAGTCATCAACGTCCAGAAATTAAAATAACAATGCTTTTGCAAATGGCTCTCAAAGTAGCAATCAATTAACATTTGAAGATTGCTGCTGGAACCTTCATGTCTTTATTACCTCTACATCTGACAATTCTAACACACTGCTAGGTGGATGACCACATTATATCCACTGTATATTTGAAGCAATCCAAAATTTTGCTGTTTGTGTCTTAATACCTGGAAAGTCTCACTCCACGCTTACTCAAGTGCTCATTGGCAGCTGGTTAATCAACATCTTGATTTTAAAATTCACATCCTTATTTCCAAATTATTCCACAGCCTCAGCCCTCCTTACTTCTAATCTTCCAATCCCACAACCTCAAAGATATCTGCATTCCTCTAATTATGTTCTTACAAATCCATGATTTTAATTGCTTCAACATTGGCCATGACTTCAGTTGAAAAGGGCCCAAAGTCAAGGACATCCTCCCTACACCTCTATCACAGTTCCTCACTTTCAACTGCGAGCACATCCATTCAATGTCCAAATATCTGTGGAGAACATACTACCTCTACAACTCACAAAAAAATCTGGATAGCAAAGTAGAGGCCCTGTTATTGCTTCAGCCTCCTAGCCTACAAATGAAACTATTTAATGGATTAGTTTATGTTAATAAGACAAAAACACAAAATTAAGGTATGCCATTCAAAAATGTAATGTAATTATCCACTAATTATGCTATATTCCTGAACGGCATCTTCCAAAACCACAAACTCTGCCATCTAGAAGAAAAGGGCAGCTGACATATGGTTCCCCTCCAAGCCACAGAGCACCCTGATTTGGAACTATATCACTATTCCTTCACTGTCACTGAATCAAAATTTTGGAACCCAGATTTTCCATCAACACTGTGGGTAGAGCTACACCACTGCGGCATTTACTCCAGTGCCAGATGGCACAGAGTAACAGGGCTGCATGCAGCTCTTGCCCAGGGTCCATGTCTAATCTGCCTCCCTTCTATGTTTTACTTTTGCTTCTGCTCTTTTCTTTTGGTCTTTTTCTTCTTCTTTTCTATGGCGGATTGGTTGGCAGCACCGGTGCAGTAGCAAGAGTGGACCGCATGCAGAGTGGCGAACGTGGCAATAGGAGACAGTGGCAATGAGGATATTCTCCTGGTGACAGGAGGCAAGCAGCAGGGAGTGCATTCTCCTGCCATTCGAGGCCTGTGAGAGCAGCTGCGAGGTCATTCTCCTGCTGTTGGTGGCAGCAAAGCTCCTACACCAATGTGGTACGATAGTGTCAAGGGCAGCAGGATCTTCAAGATGGCAGCCAAACAGGACTTGTGCCCTGGTGACAGCCTGGCCTGGCCTGGCAGCAGAGCGACGGACTCTTGGTAGTGGGCATGTGTGGGTTCAGCAGGGTCAGTGAAGTGGGCCCTACAGTGAAGAGATGGTGACTAAAATGGGGTGACTCCTACATTGGTGGGTGTGGAGCAGGAGGCAGCAAGGCAGTGGAGGCCTCCCTTGAGGCTATGTGCCAGCATGGACTGGGTCGGAAAGACTGATATTCTGAACTTTTTACTTCTTTATTTTTCTAATTTATTCCGATAACATATAACACAGACTATTTATTTCTTTACACTTCTATTTTCTTTTGTTTCTGAAGAATTTGATCTTAAGCCTCTCTACCTAGGTAATGTAACGACCGTAAACTTTTCATTATACTCACTTGAATATATGACAAAAAAAAACGCTAATTCAAATTCATTTCAAGGTGGCAGCTCACTGGCATCCTTACAAGAACAACTTGGGATGGGTTATAAATGCTAGCATAGTCAGCAATTCCCACATTCTCTGAATGGATAATAACACAAGTCATGGGGCCACCTATTCAAACATTGAACTGACCCTGAAATGGTGCGAAAAGAAGGATTTGCATTTATATAGACAACTTCACACTGATTATCAGATAAATGCTAAACCATGTCCAAGAGGGATAATAAGGTGTAGAGCTGGATGAACACAGAAGGCCAAGCAGCATCATAGGAGCAGGAAAGCTGACATTTTGGGTCTAGACCTGAAACGTCAGCTTTCCTGCTCCTATGATGCTGCTTGGCCTGTGTTCATCCAGCTCTACGCCTTGTTACCTCGCATTCTCCAGCATCTGCAGTTCCTACTATCTCCAAGAAGAGGGAGCTACCCATTTCCCCATTACATACATTAGCATTACCAATATGTAACTTCCTGGGAGTCACCAATGATCAGAAGCTTCATTAAGCTAGCCATAAAAATGCAGTGGCTACTAGACCTGACAAGAGGCTGGACTGCACGGTTCAGCTTTCACTCCAAAACTTTTTTACTGCCTACAAGGCAAAAGTCTGGAATCCTATCCATTTGCCACTATGACTGCAGCTGCAAAACCACTTAACAGTTCAACACTATGCAGAACAAAGCAGTCCTTTTGATCAACAACCCATCCATCACGATTAAACATCCATTCCCTCAAAAATGAAGAGACTGCAGCTATGATGATACAGCAGTCTTTAGCTGTATATGGAAGCACTGAATATTTTCGAATGAGGGTTGAACCAAACTTACTGCTTCAGAAAGAAAAAATGTTTGTAAATGAATCAACCTGAGACCGCAAGGACAGTAGATCATTCTAGTTCGTCACAAATGCATACATTTTTATAATTTCAGAAGCAAAATTGATAGCCATACATGCTGCAATATTTCATAAATTACCATTTTCTTCCAGGGACTGGTCGAGGTGGCTTTCCAGTACTTCCTTTTTGTTTAGGTGTTGTTTGAGTGCAGTCAGGAGGGAGTTTTAGTGTTTGAATGATGACTCGGGCCAAGTAAACGCGACCCAACAGGGTTAGTCTATCAACACTTAACCCAATAGCTTGCATCTCCTGCTCATCTGGTAGAGGACCTTCTTGCACAGGGTAAGAGCTGTAGGTAAGAACGTTATTAAAACATATTAAACACATGCAATTCAAAAAAGATAAGCAATTGCAAGTTTTCACTCTGCCTGCATAGTCAGATTGCTCAGGAAATAAGCACACAGGCAGAGAAAGTGACGGGTAGGTACTCCAGGAGCTTCATCTCATGACACTGCAAGATGCCCTGCCCCTCCAGATCCCTTCTGCCAGTAATCCCACTGCTTGCAGCAGAACTGGCTAAGGAGTGAGCACCTGCATTTATGCAGAAATTCACCAGCCCAAGACTTTCTATGCACTGAACATCTAGAGAATGCAAACCAAAAGTCTTCAATGACACCACAGCAAACCAATCAGCAACGTCTCTCTCTACTCCAGCTCCAGTTGTCAGCCTTGCACTTAGGTGTAGTGATAGGAAAAGAAATCATTCTGAGGACACCTCAGAGGCATGGGCATTTCATCATTGACAAGAGAACATGTTTATGCACTTGCAGGGGGCTCTTGTGATTGAGTGATACTGCCCCTGCCTTCAAACCAGGAAACCTGGGTTTAGATCCCATCTGCTCCAGAGGACATGTATAACATCTCTGAACAGTTTGATTAGAAAATGCGCTTATTCACTTGCACTACTCCAACATTTGCTGCAGTTTCATTGCTCTGCTAGCTGTACACATGGTTGTCTGAAATGAAACCAGTGAAGCAACCTCCCTGTCACAAGGAGATGTTGCCCTTCCCTCAGAACATTAATGTATGTCTTATCATATCATGTCTGCCTATACTCCTGCTTTTAATCCAGCAAACCAGTGATATAGCATTTGGGCAGTGTGCTTAAAGCTCAAGTTAGCATTCAAGAACACAAACATTGTCCCATTGGTTCAACTGCAGGATATTGGACGTAGGATATCGACATAGAGGGCCCTACACTGTCAATTCATGGAAGTGATACAGAGAAGGGTCTGGCACCTAGAGGGTAGGGCTTGCACTGTCAGGCTCAGCATTCTCAATATCTATAGCAGGTAATGTACACCTGAGAGGTGACTCTGACCATTCCTTAGAGAGAAGCGAGAAGTGTCAGCATTTGTGGAAGCTCATGTACTTAGGAGGTATAGCTATTGCAATGGTACAATGTAGGATTGTAACATCCTTTGTGCTCACAGACTTGTGGGGAGAGCGCGAATGTTACAATGACATTAGGTAGAATGTCACACATCTGGGGAGCCTTCTCCAGGCTACATGCTTCCTAATTAAGCTTCTCTTCAACAGAGGAGTGGCCTACAATATTGCAAAGCTCATAAGCTTGTGTGCATCTGGATGAAGGAACTGCAGGCATTTTGGCAAAGTTTGCTGATGATACGAAGATAGGTGGAGAGGCAGATAGTACTGAGGAGGTGGGGAGGCTGCAGGAAGATTTGGACAGTTTAGGAGAGTGGTCCAGGAAATGAGTGATGAAATTCAACGTGAGCAAATGCGAGGTCTTGCACTTTGGAAAAAAGAATACAGGCATGGACTATTTTCTAAACGGTGAGAAAATTCATAAAGCAGAAGTACAAAGGGATCTGGGAGTATTGGTCCAGGATTCTCTAAAGGTAAACTTGCAGGCAGAGTCTGTGATTAAGAAGGCGAATGTAATGTCGTTTATCTCAACAGCGTTGGAATATAAAAGCAGTGATGTGCTTCTGAGACTTTGTAAAAGTCTAGTTAGGCCCCATTTAGAATACTGTGTCCAATTTTGGGCCCCAGACCCCAGGAAGGACATACCGGCGCTGGAGCATGTCCAGTGGAGATTCACACGATGATCCCTAGAATGCTAGGTTTAACGTATGATGAACGGCTGAGGATCCTGGGATTGGATTCATTGGAGTTTCGAAGGTTGAGGAGAGATCTAATAGAAATTTACAAGATGATGTATGGCTTAGAAAGGGTGGACGCTGGGAAGTTGTTTCTGTTAGGCGGGGAGACTAGGACCCGTGGGCACAGCCTTAGAATTAGAGGGGGTAAATTTAAAACAGAAATGAGGAGATATTTCTTCAGCCAGAGAGTGGTGGGCCTGTGGAATTCATTGCCCCGGAGCGCAGTGGAGGCTGGGACGTTAAATGTCGGAGATTGATAAATTCTTGATCTCACAAGGAATTAAAGGCGACGGGGAGAGTGCAGGGAAGTGGAGTTAAAATGCCCATCAGCCATGATTAAATGGCGGAGTGGACTCGATGGGCCGAATGGCCTTACTTCCACTCCTATGTCTTAGGGTCTTATGAGTACTCACTGTGCTTCAGCTACCGGAATCACAATTAACAGAAAGTCTAGTGCTGGGCTTCCTGCCTCAAAATTATCATAGTCCTGTCATCCTAGCATCTACAAAGGTCCTCCTGGGTCATCTCAGTCAGCCAACATGGCTACTGTGATACATTCAGCTTGGAATACCAGACAGTTCAAAGAAACCATTTTTATACTAACAAATGGAGATACCTCTTCTACACCATTAGCAAAATATTCCATTGAAATAAAAAAAAAGATACTCGAGCCATTTAGCAATTATATTTTCAACATTTCCACATTTTCTACTAAACCTTTTCCATTTTCTTATCCTTTATGCATTTTTATTAGACAGTTTGTTTTCAAATATCTATCCAGTTGCTTTGCAATTGGAGAACTTGGTTAACAGAATTAATTTTCCCGAATTTTAAAAAATGTTAATGATGAGGAATGGTTAAAAATCAGAGACAAATTTCCAAATAAGAAAGGAAAGTGCCTACATTGCTGTGTGGTAGTTGTTAAGCAAAATAAACAGAAATGCATACTAGGTTTTACTTTGAACACTGCACCCAGGGGCATATAAGCAAAAGTAAAATGCAATTCCAGACATCAATTCAAACATATTTGGCAGGTTCACTTTGAGAATACTTACGCATAAGTACATATTAAACTAACTGGTTTTTTTGCTCAGCAAATATGTATACATTGCTTTATTTACTGTCATTAAGTACGGTGTTAAATAGTATTTTACCTGGTACTTTGTCCTTCCCCATTTCGATTCAAATTAGTAACATCGTGATCGGAAGCATTATGGGATATATTATGCATATCAGCTTTGCAAAGACACTGCTGTTTCAGTTTTTCCTTTGAGAGGTCCAACTCCTCATCTTCACTAGTAAAGTCACTAGCACTACTTTCAGATTTCTACACCAAAAGAACAAAAAAACCTAATCAGTTTGAAGGACAATTAGCACTGTAATAATGTCCTAAATTTCATTTGACAGCTAAAGTCAGTCACACCAGGTGCACAAAATGTAAATTAAAAATTACAGAGATAGTAGGAACTGCCGATGCTGGAGAATCTGAGACAACAAGGTGCAGAGCTGGATGAACGCAGCAGGCCAAGCAGCATCAGAGGAGCAGGAAAGCTGACGTTTCAGGTCTAGACCCTTCTTCAGAAATGAGGGAGGGGGAAGGGGATTCTGAAATAAATAGGGAGAAAGGAGGAGGCGGATAGAAAATAAAGGAAAAGATAGGTAGAGAGGAGACAGACAGGTCAAGGAGGTGGGATTGGAACCAATAAAAGTGAGTGTAGGTGGAGAGTTAGGGAGGGGATAGGTCGGTCCAGAGAGGATGGACAGGTCAAGGAGGTGGGATGGGGCTAGTAGGTAGGAGATGGAGGTGGGGCTTGAGTTGGGAGGAGTGGATAGGTGAGAGGCCAGGTTAGGAAGGTGGGTACAAGCTGGGCTGGTTTTGGGATGCAGTCGGGAGAGGGGGTATTTTGAAGCTTATGAAGTCCATATTGATATCATTGGGTTGCAGGGTTCCCAAGCAAAATATGAGATGCTGTTCCTGCAATCTTCAGATGGCATTGTTGTGGCACTGCACGAGGTCCAAGATGGACAAGAGTGGTTTGCAACTGAGAGGTGCAGTTGTTTGGTGCGAACTGACTGTAGGTGCCCCACAAAGTGGTCCCCAAGCCTCCACATGGTTTCCCCAATGTAGAGGAGGCCACAACGGGAACAGCGGATACAGTGTACCACATTAGCAGACGTGCAGGTGAACATCTGTTTGACATGGAAGGTGTTCTTAGGGCCCGGGATGGAGGTGACAGCAAAGGTGTAGTTATATCCATTTTACAGGATTATTGTAGGACAAATTACAGAATACTGGGAACACAATAATTTTCACCAATATTGCATTCTAGGTTAATTTTACCCAACATGATTTTGGACAAAGCAGGTAACAACAATGTTCAGCTTAGGAGTTTGGGTTAATTTCAGTGGTGCAGTGCATTACATACCGTGCTGCAGGTGGCGGACTTCAGAATGAATCAAATTCTTTTAAAAAATTTATAAACTGCTTGTGGTTAGTCGCATCAAAACAGGTCTTTCAAATAACTAGGGTTCTAATAACTTTGATGGCTGCAATTTTTAATATTGTGAAATGAAAACAGCGCAATCAAATGTCATGTACGTCAACATCCACAAACTCTATGTATATATTCTAATTAAAGCCTGATGCTACAGATCAAATCCATTCCCAGCAGCGAGATTTTAAAAAAATATTTGTTCATGGGATACACGTGTGCTATGCTAGCATTTTTTGTCCAGCCCCAATTACCCAGAGGGCAGTTAAGAGTCAAACACATTGCTGGGGGTCTGGAGTCACACATACAACATTGATGTGATCTGTTTTTTTGAAACTTGCAGGAAATGTTCAACTGGCAGCATACATGGAGATACATCCAACACCTCCCTAAAGGGCGGTGCAACTGCAGAAAGAATTGAACAAAGAACAAAGAAAATTACAGCACAGGAACAGGCCCTTCAGCCCTCCAAGCCTGCGCCAATCAAGATCCTCTGTCTCACCCGTCATCTATTTTCTAACAGTCTGTGTCCATTTGCTCCCTGCCCATCCATGTACCTGTCCAGATATATCTTAAAAGACGCGAACGTGTCTGCATCTATCACCTCCGCTGGCAGCGCATTCCAGGCACGCACCACCCTCTGCCTAAAGAACTTTCCACGCATATCTCCCTCCTCTCACTTTGAACTCATGACCCCTAGTAAGTGAGTCCCCCACTCTGGGAAAAAGCTTCTTGCTATCCACCCTGTCTATACCCCTCATGATTTTACAGACGTCAATCAGGTCCCCCCTCAATCTCTGTCTTTCTAATGAAAATAATCCTAATCTACTCAACCTCTCTTCATAGCTAGCACCCTCCATACCAGGCAACATCCTGGTGAACCACCTCTGCACGCTCTCCAAAGCGACCACATCCTTTTGGTAATGTGGCGACCAGAACTGCACACAGTACTCCAAATGTGGCCAAATCAAATTCTTATACAACTGTAACAACATGACCTGCCAACTCTTGTACTCAATACACCGTCCAATGAAGGAAAGCATGCCGTGTGCCTTCTTGACCACCCTACTGACCTGCATTGTCACCTTCAGGGAACAATGGACCTGAACATCCAGATCTCTCTCTTCATCAATTTTACCTCAGACTTTTTCATTTACTGTATAGTTCGCCCTTGAATTAGATCTTCCAAAATGCATCACCTCGCATTTGCCTGGAGTGAACTCCATCTGCCATTTATCTGCCCAACTCTCCAGTCTATCTATATTCTGCTGTAATCTCTGACAGTCCCCTTCACTATCTGCTACTCCACCAACCTTAGTGTCAATTGGACATATACATGCAATAAACATTGAATGCAAAGGTGTAGGTTGAGTAATTGAAAGACACGTGGGAACGATAGGTTTTATAAAACCTAAGAAACCTATAGAAATATAGAGTCAGCAAGTGCCCAGGTGCCCAATTACAGTAAACAGACACATGCGCACTTTCCTCTTGTCATCTGTTTCTTAATATTATGCATCACACAAGCACTAGGGATTAGCAGCACAGAGGTCTGATGTGGCATTTTGAGCTATTTGTGTGGCATGATGTTGCTAAATGGAAGTTGGTTGCCCCATGGTTATTGGGAAATTAACATTTCCACTTGGCTACATAGCTCAATCAGAAGATGACAAAGGCTATTATTCAGAAATAATTTGCTTCTGTAATTTTCTGGTTTGCTGTGAAGGAGAATGCGGGTGGAAAGATAGATGAACATGTACCCTTCCTTATTCAGTTTTACACTCTTTCTATGAAAATAGATTGTTACTAGCCTCATGGTTTAAGAGGATTTATTTATTTCTATATGTTTTTACAAGTTCAATATTAGGCAAGATAATGAGGTTTTTAAGTTGTTTTTCTTTGTGTGGGTGTAACTGATCTGTTGTAAATGCTAACTGCAATACTAATACATTTCAGGGAGCATAGTCTTATCCAGACATGTACTGCCTGCAGCAAGTGTCTGAAGTTCAAACAACTTCTGCTTATAGTCCAATCTGGAAGCTGACCAACAGATGCTGCAATGCATCAGGAAAAAGGGACTGTTACGAGGTTCCTTTGTATCAGGTGGCAGTCATACATTTGAAGGTTGTGTCATATCATCAGTTTTGGCCAGTGTTCAGGGACAGAACAGTATGACTGGAAGTGTAGGAGGTAAGGGAACCCACAGGGCAGGTGTCTTTCCTTTGTAATTGCCCAACAGTTCTGAGGTATCTTCAAACTGATCAGATGACAGTCAGCGCTGCAGACTGGACAATCAAATTGACTACGGCCTTATGGTACAGGATACTGTTCAGGAGGGGCAAGTAAAAAGTAATGCGTCATAGCAAAGATCAGTACAGTGAAGGCAATTAATACTGTTCTCTGCAACCAAGAGTGAGTACCTAGACAGCTAAATTGCCTGCCCGGTGCCAGATTTCAGTACGTTTTCCCAGGATTGGAAACGGCTTGCAATGGGAGTGGGAGTGGGAGGATCCAGATATTATGGCCCCTATCGGTACGAATGATATAGGCAGGACAAAGGAGGAGATTCCACATAGTCGGTCCAAGAAGGTAGGTAGCAAATTAGGAAGCAGAACTTCGAAGTGGTAATCTCAGGATTATTAATAATCTCAGGCTGAGAAGGGACCGGATTGAGGCGTATATTATTGAGGGATATGGACAGAAAGGGAAGTAACAGTCTACTGGGATTATTGTTAGACTATTTATTAAGAGGACCAGGTAATATTTTGGAGACCTGGATTCGAATTCTGCCATGGCAGAGGCAGAATTTGAACTCAATAAATATCTAGAATTAGCAGTCTAATGATGACTGTGAAACCATTGTCAATTGTCAGGAAAAATCCATCTGGTTCACTAATATCCTTTGGGGAAGGAAACTGCCATCCTTACTTGGTTTGGCCCATGACTCCAGATCCACAGCAATGTGGCTGACACTTAACTGCCTGCTGGGCAATTATGGATGAGTGGTAAATGTTAACCTAGACAATGATGCCCACATCCTATGCATTAATAAAAAAATGCTCCCCTTAGTTGAAATGTCAATAATGAGGCAACACAATTTTAAGGTTGAAGACAGGAGGTTTAGGAAGAGATTTGAGGAAAATCTCTTTCACCAAGAGGGTGGTTGGGATCTGGAATACACTGCCTGTGAGGGTAGTTGAGGTGGGTGATCTCACAATCTTTAAAAAGCATTTGAATGAGTATTTGAAATGTAACCACTGTATACAAGGCTACAGGCCAGTGCTGGAAAGTGGAACTGTGCAGTATTGGAAGTCACAAAAACAGAAGTTGTGAGCAAAGCTCAGCTGGTCTGGCAGCATCTGTGAAGAAAAAAAAATCAGAGTTAACGTTTCGGGTTGGGTGACCCTTCCTCAGAACTGGTAATTTTGGCAGTTCTGGGTGGGACGCTCTTCAGCAGGTCAGTGTGGGTTTGATGGGCCAAATGGCCTCTTTCCACACTCTAGGAATTCAATAAAAGATGGAAACTAGCTGTTTTGAAATTTCATAGATATTATGAGAAAAATATTAATTCATAAAATCTTCAGCTGGAAGTGTATATCTTGAACATTTTGGAAAGAACACTTATTTAGGCAAAAGACACTGGCTGCAGCAGCAACAACTTTGCATTTCAAACAGCAAGTTCCTCAAATAAAGACAATGTCTGCACTGCATTCAGATAAGTCACATGACTTAATTTTGGAGTAAAAGAAGTTTTGAAACAGACAGACAGAACTTGCCATAGGGATAACAGTCTGCCCTCTCTCTTTTTCTTTAAAATTCATCTCTACAATTGACAATTAAAAACAAACTGGAAACCTTCATTAATACAAGTAGAGGGTACTTACAGAAATGTGAATCTACATCACTGTCTCCAGAAAAGAATGTTCAAACTACGTAACCGATCCAGAAAAAAAGCCCAGTGCCAACAACTAATGTAGAAAGTCACTTCATCTAAAGACAAGCATATGGGCAATCTGTAATAATAAGGTTGCTGACTTGCTCATCGAACTGTCTTGTTTTCATTCAGAAGTTTCGTCACCATGCTGGGTAACATCATCAGTGAGGCCTCTGATGAAGCTATGTCGTTCTACTCCGCTTGAAATTTACACTGTCCGGTCTGTTATGGTGAGTTATGTCATTTCCAAGTCTCTGTTGCGGTCCTTGGCCAGTTTGTGTGAAGGAGTGCCTGGTAGGTAGACAACGGGTCTGAGGGGGATTCCAAGATAATAAAATGTGAGGCTGGATGAACACAGCAGGCCAAGCAGCATCTCAGGAGCACAAAAGCTGACGTTTCGGGCCTAGACCCTTCATCAGAGAGGGGGATGGGGAGAGGGAACTGGAATAAATAGGGAGAGAGGGGGAGGCGGACCGAAGATGGAGAGTAAAGAAGATAGGTGGAGAGAGTGTAGGTGGGGAGGTAGGGAGGGGATAGGTCAGTCCAGGGAAGACAGACAGGTCAAGGAGGTGGGATGAGGTTAGTAGGTAGCTGGGGGTGCGGCTTGGGGTGGGAGGAAGGGATGGGTGAGAGGAAGAACCGGTTAGGGAGGCAGAGACCGGTTGGACTGGTTTTGGGATGCAGTGGGTGGGGGGAAAGAGCTGGGCTGGTTGTGTGGTGCAGTGGGGGGAGGGGACGAACTGGGCTGGTTTAGGGATGCAGTAGGGGAAGGGGAGATTTTGAAACTGGTGAAGTCCACATTGATACCATATGGCTGCAGGGTTCCCAGGCGGAATATGAGTTGCTGTTCCTGCAACCTTCGGGTGGCATCATTGTGGCAGTGCAGGAGGCCCATGATGGACATGTCATCTAGAGAATGGGAGGGGGAGTGGAAATGGTTTGCGACTGGGAGGTGCAGTTGTTTGTTGCGAACTGAGCGGAGGTGTTCTGCAAAGCGGTCCCCAAGCCTCCGCTTGGTTTCCCCAATGTACAGGAAGCCGCACGGGGTACAGTGGATGCAGTATACCACATTGGCAGATGTGCAGGTGAACCTCTGCTTAATGTGGAATGTCATCTTGGGGCCTGGGATGGGGGTGAGGGAGGAGGTGTGGGGACAAGTGTAGCATTTCCTGCGGTTGCAGGGGAAGGTGCCGGGTGTGGTGGGGTTGGAGGGCAGTGTGGAGCGAACAAGGGAGTCACGGAGAGAGTGGTCTCTCCGGAAAGCTGACAGGGGAGGGGATGGAAAAATGTCTTGGGTGGTGGGGTCGGATTGTAAATGGCGGAAGTGTCGGAGGATGATGCGTTGTATCCGGAGGTTGGTAGGGTGGTGTGTGAGAACGAGGGGGATCCTCTTGGGGCGGTTGTGGCGGGGGCGGGGTGTGAGGGGTGTGTTGCGGGAAATACGGGAGACGCGGTCAAGGGCGTTCTCGATCACTGTGGGGGGAAAGTTGCGGTCCTTGAAGAACTTGGACATCTGGGATGTGCGGGAGTGGAATGTCTTATCGATGTCTGGTTTGTGTATTTTAGGAAGTCCAAAGAAGTGGGGGGTGGTTGTGCCTTCTGGTTTCATTCTTATGCAGTCCGTCTTGGTTATGTGTACTGCATCCTTCAGTGTCTTCAGTGTCTGGGTGAACCTATTACCTGGCTGTGGTGTTGGGTCTATTGCCACCTGTTGGCAAGTGTTTGTATCTGTGAGCAGTGTGTGTGCTTTCTCAAAATAGTCTGGTCTGTTCATAATGATGCTCAGGCACCTTTTGTCCGCTGGTAGGACGATAATGTTCTTGTCTTTCCTGAGTTTTTTTCCAGCTTTTCTCTCTGATATGTTCAGGATGTCCCATTTGTTCATTCAGCCTAGTGTGAGGCTTTTGGTTTGTCAGATGGCTTGTTATGTTTCATCCGTGAATATTTTGTCTTTTAATATAGTTTCCAGGGTGACCCTGAAGTCTGTTCTGTTCGCATCTTTGTGGTTATAGTTCAATCTACGTAACAGGGCAGCTTTCTCAGTTTCTGCGACTTGTCTGCTGGATAGGTTTCTTATCCATGTGCCTGGTTTGTTGTTGACCTTCTCATTGAGGCGGATTAGTTTGGTAAATTTTTCCTGTAGTTTTTGTCTCTTCTTTGTTTTGGTCCTGTGTTGTTTGATGGTGATGGCCTGTTCTAGGGTTGCAGTCCATTGCTGGCCCGTAGTGTTTACGTACTGTGATTTTTGGCACAAAATTTCCCGTTTGTAGCTGTAGAATAGGTCATATAAACAACTGCACCTCCCCAGTCGCAAACCATTTCCACTCCCCCTCCCATTCTCTAGATGACATGTCCATCATGGGCCTCCTGCAGTGCCACAATGATGCCACCCGAAGGTTGCAGGAACAGCAACTCATATTCCGCTTGGGAACCCTGCAGCCATATGGTATCAATGTGGACTTCACCAGTTTCAAAATCTCCCCTTCCCCCACCGCATCCCAAAACCAGTCCAGTTCGTCCCCTCCCCCCACTGCACCACACAACCAGCCCAGCTCTTCCCCTCCACCCACTGCATCCCAAAACCAGTCCAACCTGTCTCTGCCTCCCTAACCTGTTCTTCCTCTCACCCATCCCTTCCTCCCACCTCCATCTCCTACCTACTAACCTCATCCCACCTCCTTGACCTGTCCGTCTTCCCTGGACTGACCTATCCCCTCCCTACCTCCCCGCCTATACTCTCCTCTCCACCTATCTTCTTTTCTCTCCATCTTCGGTCCGCCTCCCCCTCTCTCCCTATTTATTCCAGAACCCTCACCCCATCCCCCTCTCAATGAAGGGTCTAGGCCCGAAACGTCAGCTTTTGTGCTCCTGAGATGCTGCTGGGCCTGCTGTGTTCATCCAGCCTCACATTTTATCATCATGATTATCATTAATCATTACTTGTAGCATTTTGCATCCGTTCTGTTCAGCTATTTTGTATGCATGTGGGTTGTTGAGTGGAGGTTTGTACCTGGCTCCTGAGGCACTCGTGGAGAAAGTGAAGTTGTTTGCGGGTCGTGTTCAGTTGGTTAGCGAAAGTTTCCCATCGTCAGGCAAATTTTAGCGTGATGCGCCCACAGCTGTTTTAAGGTTTTTGCAAAAATTTGTAGCTTGGGTTGTGGGTGAGGTTGTTGACTTGCTAGCCAAGCTGGCTTGTTTTCGTTCAGACGTTTCATCAACATGCTAGGTAACATCATCAGTGAGGCCTCCGATGAGGCGATGTTGTTCTACTCACCTTGGAATTTACACTGTCCAGACTGTTATGTTGAGTCGTGTCATTTCCTTTTCCCTAAATTTAAGAGTTATTTGGCCAAAGGACTTTTTTAATATAACACTCTACTGTCTTTATTTTCCAGGATTAGAGGGAGGTACATGTATTATTATTTGAGAGGGTTAGCTGGATACATTTACACATTTTAGAACTTTTATTAACGAAACTTTTGTTCATTATTTGTTAAAGGGACTTGGTTGACTATTTTCTGATAGTGAGCTATACAATTAGTTATAGCCAGCGAAAGAGTAGAAGCAAAGAAATTAGTCTATCCTTCAAACTTGGTCATTAACAGAATCCATTTCTCATTAAAGCACAAAATACAAATTCATCCATGGTTATTATTCACCATAGTTAAATAATATACTAGCGCCAGCACGCAATAATTCCTGGGATCTGTGCCCTCTTATGACTCACAGAATTCTTGTAGAAGAGATGTTCCAACAGCCTCTGATCATAATGAGGATCATTCAGTTCACTTTCATCTAAAACACTGTTTCCTGCAGATAGAGACTCTGGAGGAGAGCCCAGCCCATCCCAGTAATGAAGAGGGATAGAGTCAGTGCTGTAAGCAGAAAGAAATTAAAACTAAATTTAAAAAATAAAACTAATACATTGTAGATTAATGATAAACAGGCCTTTGGTCTTTTATGTTGAAAAACATTCCAATAACAAAAATTACATAGAAATGCAAGAGAAACCTGGATGTAGAATTAAAAATGTTGCAAAAAGGGTTATAACCATAAATTATACGACATAGGGAGAGTAGGTGAAACAGCCCTTCAGGCTTGCCCCATGATCCAATAAGATTATAGCTAATTCCACTTTTCTGCCTGTCCCCAATCCCCCTCAATCCCCCAGCTAAACTGGGTCTCAACAGGATCCTGCCTTAATACAAGATCTGTATACAGGTGAAAAAGATTCTAAGAAATAAGGGAAGGTTTATTTTCTTTGTTCATTCACAGGCAGAGGGCATTGCTGGCTAGGCAGCATTTATTGCCCATCCCTAATTGCCCAGAGAACAGTCAAGAGTTAACCACATTGCTGTAGGTCTGGAGTCACATGTAGGCCAGACCAGGTAAAGATGGCAGTTGCCTTCCCTGAAGGACATCTGTGACCAGGTGGGCTTTTCCCAACAATTAACGATGGGTTCAGTCATCAGTAGGTTCTTAATTCTAGATATTTATTGAATTCAAATTTCACGACGGTGGGATTCGAATCTGGGTCCCCAGAATATTATCTGGGTCTCTGGATTCACAATCCAGTGATAATACCACTAGGCTATTGCTTCCCTTCAGACTGTTTAGCCACCAAGACTCTGCCATTGAACTACATAATAGTTGATATGATTGTGACCTTACCTTCATTTTCCCGTCCATCCCCCACAAATCTAGACCCTGTCCATCAAAAAGTTTGTCCAACTTAATATTTGACAAGAGGTCACTCAGTACAATATATACCTTCATCACTGTGCTAAGAGGAAATCATTAGAAGCTTTTCCCTAAACAAACAAAGTACAAAGAAAGAGAATTACAGCACAGGAGCAGGCCCTTCGGCCTTCCAAGCCTGTGCCCATCTAGATCCTCTACCTAAACCTGTCACCTATTTTCTAAGATAATAAAATGTGAGGCTGGATGAACACAGCAGGCCAAGCAGCATCTCAGGAGCACAAAAGCTGACGTTTCGGGCCTAGACCCTTCATCAGAGAAGGGTCTAGGCCCGAAACGTCAGCTTTTGTGCTCCTGAGATGCTGCTTGGCCTGCTGTGTTCATCCAGCCTCACATTTTATTATCTTGGAATCTCCAGCATCTGCAGTTCCCATTATCTCTGACCTATTTTCTAAGGATCTGTATCCCTCTGCTCCCTGCCCAGTCATGTATCTGTCTAGATACATCTTAAATAATGCTATTGTGCTCACCCCTACCACCTCCGCTGGGAATGCGTTCCAGTCACCCACCAACTTCTGCGTAAAGAAGTTTCCATGCATATCTCCCTTAAACTTTTCCCCACTCACCTTGAAATCATGAGCCCTAGTAATGGAGTCCCCCACTCTGGAGAGAAAGCTTCTAGCTATCCATTCTGTCTATACCTCTCATGATTTTGTAGACCTCAATCGGGTCCCCCTTCAACCTCCATCTTTCTAATGTAAATAATCCTAATCGACTCAACCTCTCTTCATACCTAGCACCCTCCATACCAGGCAACATCCTGGTGAACCTCCAATGCACCCTCTCCAAAGCATCCACATCCTTTTGGTAATGTGGCGACCAGAATTGTACACATTATTCCATACGTGGTCGAACCAAAGTCCTATACAACTGCAACGTGACCTGCCAACTCTTGTATTCAATACTCCGTCCAGTGAACGAAAGCATGCCATATGCCTTCTTGACCACTCCATCAACCTGCGTTGCCACCTTCAGAGTACAATGGACCTGAACACCCAGATCTCTCTGTGTATCAATTTTTCCCACAACTTTTCCAGTTACCGTATAGTTCGCCCTTGAATTGAATCTTCCAAAATGCATCACCTCGCATTTGCCTGGATTGAACTCCATCTTCCATTTCTCCGCCCAATATTTAATGCTTAAATAAATACTCTCGGGCTACTCAAGAGTGAGCCACTTCCCTTGTGCTAACATCACTTTATTGTTTCTTATCTCCAAGTAGAATCTGTCTAACTCCTCAAAGGCATTTTCTCTTCCTAACACTTCAACATTTTACTTCACTAGAACTACTACTCCTCTTTTTCTTTCATGAATATCTTGTACCCAGAATATAAAGCATCTAATCCTACCATTTTATGAGGCAAGTTTCAGTTATTTCTACTGCAGCATATTTGAACATAGTTATTTTTTGCAGCTGTAGCTTACCAATCATATTAACAACACATTGTTCAATCACATGCACATACTCTCCGAAACCAACTGACATCTCTTACATTTTCCATAATCTTACTTAACTCTTCATTTTTAACTCTGGCCCTCACAATTCTCTGTGTATCTTGTTTTCATTTAATGTTACCAATAGAATTAGCCCTGATGGGCTGAAATGCAAGGGATATCAGGGCTCTTTTGGGGAGCACTGACTGGATTCTGAAGTTACTGACCTGCTCTCGAGCCTGCATTGGTTCATGGGGAGAGATACTGCCTCCTAAAGCTGCCAGCTCACAACTCTTCAGCACAAGCAATGTCACTGGGACTGAGGTTATGGGAATGGCTGCCAATAGGGCATTCTTCTTAGGACACCAGTGATGGGGAATAAGCCCTCAAGTGGCCCAAGTCAGGATTTCAATTGGCCTCTGTGAGAAGATGCCAACTCCCATCATCCCTGCCACTGATCAAATATGACAACACTCATATCACTACTGTTGTCTTCAATTTTACTCCCCAGATCACCTGCCAACTTGTTCCCAAGAGACTCATTAAGTTCCTTCTCACATCTTGGTGAAATTGTTTCACCCCTCAATGACTGCACTGACTTGCTCACTCTGACCGATATCAAACACCAAATAGAATGTCTGAGTTTCATCTCTACTTGGGCCCAGTTCAAATCAGTAATATGTGACATACTGAACAGGTCCAATGAACAGGTCTTCAACAGATAAGCCCTTCCACCAGCACCACACATACTATGCCGTGATGGAAACCAATGAAAATGTGAAATACAAAGCAAATTAAAATGGAAAGCACTCCCTGAATTTACCTCCCAAGGAGTAACTTGATGGCTGCGGCATCTGTGTTTGGATGGACTTCTTTTAACGGGTGCTCAGGGGAAGGCAATAAAGAAGCTTTGGTTATGGAAATAGCTTCAGATACTGCTAAGTTGTCAAGCAATTTTTCTGAAGGAGACGCTGTCCTGACAAAGGGATGTTGAAGGGAAAGAATTGATAAAATTATTATTTATTGTAGCAGAAACTTTATTATTACCAATGCATAAATATGTAATTCCATGAGTTTTTAAACATAAGATGAAGTGAATAAAAGTTAGAAATTAAATAGGAGAATATGTCCATAGCAATACTATGTGCCTGAGTGAACAATTCACAAATAAAAAACAATTGACAGGTCCATCAATACATAAATTTTGCACATCAGTTTGCTGCTCTGGGTAGATTCTTCTTCAAATAAGTTGGCAATTTCAGATTGGAACATTAAAATAAGTTGGTTTTGATATTTCTGCGATATTCTGGAATGGAAATAATTCTTTTTTATGGTTTCCAGTTTTTTTTATAAACCAAAACGTAGGAAGTTGATTACAAAGAGATAGTAAAGAATATACAGTGGTAATCTCATTAAGGATTCAAATAATATCATAAATTGCAACAGTAAAGTTAAGCAGCTTGCAACTGGCATCTAAACACCAGGTAACTTTACAGCTCAGTATATCACACCAAGTTTTGATAAGGGGTTTGATTTTAGGTTAAACTGGCTCTTCTTTAATCTGTGACAGGTATCATGAGAGATATTCAAGATACGTCAATGCAGTTCTTACATAAGGTCACAGCTAAACTAGTATTAATAATTATGATGCAATTTTTTTTGAGGGATCATCTGCAGTTGACCTTGGACAATAAATCAATAACATATTGCATATTAGTATCACCAATCATTGAACAGTTCTGTAATCTCAACTTCACTTTAAACAATTTGCATTGTGATATTGTTTTCTACTGGCATTAATTCGATATTCATAATGTTCTATACAAAGCTAATGAAACAGAATAAACTTCAAATTAAAGATAGAATAGAAGTGGTGTCTAAGAAAGTTACAAGCAAAAGATTCAAATTTATTGAAATTTGGCATGTACAATCCCTTGCAAAACTGGATGAAAGCAAATGATTCATAGTGTAGTGGAATAATTGCTAAATATGCACAGCGGCACCATTTCTCTTCCCTGTCTGCCTGGATGTGGAACTGTCTACTGAGGTCTCACATGCCATAAACAGATAATCGAATTTAGCATAATCGGAATTGGATTTTATTTTAAAAGACACAATGAGAAATCATTTCAATTTTCATCTATCTTTCATTATAGACTAGATTGCACATCAGTTAACATAACTTTTGTTTCATTCTTACGTTTGCACTGATCTACAATATATTCAGTTTCAACAGACATTTAAGAACAGGTCTATTAGCAGTTGAAAAGAGAATACATTACGTACAGACTTCACATGACAACTTTAACCCATTGTTTCTGTCAAACCAATGGACCTGTTTTACATTCCAGTACATGATCATTTTCCTTATCTAAAGTCCATTTTTTAAAATCTCTATTGTTTAAGTTCAAAAATACAACTAAAATTGAACCTGAAATGTCAACTTTCCTGCTCCTCTGATCCTGCCTGGCCTGCTGTGTTCCTCCAGCTTCACACTGTGTTGTCTCTGACTCCAGCATCTGTAGTTCTTGCTATCACTAAGTTAATATTGTTCTCTTTGTACAAACTGTCTCACAATTTTAAGTAAGAGTAGTTAAAATTAAAACTCCATAAAGGCTGTTTGATCTGTAGCGCTTCAGCATTAATTCTGTGAAAAAATCTCACTGCCAGCCTCAACACTGATATGGTTTGAATGCTGTGAAGCGCTGCACTCATGTAATAAAAATGAATAAAGACTCATCCATTTTAGTCTAAGTATCTTTATTTATGATGTAAAAAAGAGTTACATTCTTACAGTTAACTTCTCTGGTCCTGAAAATAAACATTATAAATGTACAGACTCTTTCCTTCAAGTTTTAAATGTTGTAATATACAATTTTTAAATAAGTTATTTTTCCTTTCTGTCTCTGTTTTTCTAGCTTTCCTAACACAATTTGTTTTCTTTCACTGGTGGCTTGACATGGGGCGACATTGTAAACTTTTCACTTACTCCTGTACGTCTGTACTTGAGTACACGTTATAATAAAGGATATTCCATTCCATTCTTCTACTCTATTTCTGTGCATAATCTGGCAATCCATTCACCTAATTTGTGCAGTTGATTTTGCAATGTTTTACACTGGCTGTTTAAAGGAATGAACTTTTTCTTTCCCTGCTCACTCAAATCCTATGGCCCAGTTTCCCTCAGAGAGATGATCACCTTGCATTCTCAGTAACTTGCCATGTAAATCAGAAAGAAATCTAACTAAGAGTACATGCCGCAGATACACCTTGATAAATTATGACCCATTATCAGTTATTCATTCTCAGTGTATTGGTTGTTTACTTTCTCAAAACTCCACCTCCATTTTTGTCCCTTTCTCAACAGCCAGTGCTGACTTTTGCTATTTAAAACTGCTTTCAGAACAAATTCAAAATTATTCAAATCTGGTTCATGTAAATTCTTTATGTAATTTCGAAGGAGGCCAGCAATTTTCTGACTAGTTGGCCAAATAGTTATGCTGCACATGTAAGTTTAGAGGGCAAAAGCTGACAAATTATTTGATCCTGGGTCTGTATCCGTTTCCAAGAAGAATTCCTTTCTGGTGATAACAGAAAACCAGCTGAGCGGGTAGTTTTCCTCCTTAATGCAGGATATTGATATTATAGTTTTATACACTGACCTAATGGAGATTAGCACTCTCAGGAGATATGTAAATTAAATCTACCTGCCTAGAACTCCCATTAGTTCTGGCTTCACCTGGTTCCAGCTAATTTACCACTCTTGGACATCATGTAATAACTCCAATTACAGCGCTCAGTTTAAAAACAATGATGGCACAGTTTAGCTGCGTCACATCTCAAATTAAAGTCCTAATGAAGCACGAATAACAGCCACTGGGTTGAAATGCCAGAGTGCTAATGCCATCCAGATAGGGAAGAAATGAGTCAATGCTTACATATTGCATCTATTTGATCCTATGATACAGTGTGAAACCAACTGTAAATATCACACTTCAAAAACATGATAGATGAGCTTGTTGTTTTGTCAAATCATGTTGTTTTTCCTTTCACTTCAGCAACTCGAAAAGTCCTTAAAAGATTTCTACAATCCTTTTGTTTAGCTATCAGATTGAATTCGTAATAATTACAATTTTTAAAAGACACAAAAACAATACTTGAAACAGTTTGATCAAGCTTACTTCAATATTGGCTTGCTAATGTCCTGATATGGACCCACATAAGGAATGTCCACCAATGCAGATACACTGTCAGGAACAGTTTGCATAGCAGAAACCACCATCGCATTTCGTAGTTTGCTGCCTCGGTCCAATAGAACTAGAAACAAGAATGCCCAATGAGCAACACTTTAAACAGTTACAATGGTTCACTTCTCCTAGAACAACCATGTGAATTTTATATTAAAGATGTAATATAAAAGAAATCTCAAGGTCATTAGTCAAAGACATGGGTTTTGTGTATGATATTAAGGAGTAGAGGAACCTCAATAAAGTGAAGGCACAGCAGTCAAGGATGGGTGTGTTTGAGAGCCCTCGAATGCTCAGACTTTCCTGATTTGTACACACTCATTAATGCTGGGTTTATCCTTAATAAATTTTAATTGTATTTTCTCCTGCGTAATATGGCAATCAGAACCAGTGCTTTTACATATGGGTTTCCACATTTTGCTGCAGAAGAGACAAAATGTTTATTGGAGGGTTAGTTAGTTATCAGACAGTTAGTTAATCAAGAAACAGGCCTGGCCTGGGTAAATAACTCTGGCAAAGAAAGCAGTCTTGTCAAAATATCTTAATGGCAAGAAAGTGGTCAATTTAGAGGAGTCGTTGGTCAAAATCCTCGAATTCCCACCTTAACAGCTTTATGGACCTATCTACGGCAAATGGTCTTCAGCAGTTCAGAAGACCGTTCACCATCACCATCCCAAGGGCAATTAGGGACAGACATGAGTCGAAGTGAATAAAAAAATTGAAGAGGTCAAAATAAAGAGGAATGGGGGAGGGGTGGGAAGAGTGATTATATTAACATATTGCAACACTTATTAGCTGTATAAAAAAATCAGAGGAAATTACCTAGGTAATTTCTTGAAAAAATGACTGGCCCAATTCTGTTATCTTATACTACAAGTGGTGTTTGGTGCCATCTGCTGGTAACTCATTAAACTGGAACATGATTAATGATAACTGGCCAGAATTTTCTGGAAAAATAATGATGTTTAATAATGGTATCGAGCAATTTGTGCCATGAGGTCTGCATCACCACAAATTGCTGGATGATTTATACCACTCCATTCTTCACTAATAAAAATGTTTTGCTGTCATCCAAACAGGAGTATCACAAATTTGCTGAAATTGCACATTAATTAGCAATTAAACTAGCTGCAGAAAATTACAGTTGGTACACAAGGGCATGAACACCTTTTTATTCAGGAAACTCATGTCCCTGAAATGTCACAACTTAGCTAGCCCAGAAAAGGAACAAGTGAAATTGGATGCTCACGAGTTGTTGTTGGAGGTTTACAAGAAAAACAAAACTAACAACTTATTAGCTCTTCTATCGTCTCATTTTCTTTCATCCCCAGGATTCATCTTCTGTATCTGATATGACCTGGACATGCTCTTATTGCTTACACTGTTGTTCCTGTTTCTTTCTTCTAATTCACATTAAGATGATAGATTATTGGTCTCACCAAAAGTTACAGATAACCATATGCTCTTACCAAATCATCATCATCAGCAATTGGGGGTGCAAATGATTTTTGGGCTGCAAGTGAGAGAAGTAGTCTAACAGGGGATACAATCAGTTCAGGAAATCCTGGGCCAATACAGATATTAAAATTCAACTAATATTTTATTCTGACTAATGAAACAAACAGGTTTATAGATAGGGCAGTTTGTACATCATTATCAAGGCAAGGTAATTGGTCTGGGGCATCATCCAGCAGCAAATTCAAAAATATACCTACTATATATGGCAATTTTGTGCAGAATATCACAATATTACATGGAAGGAAGTGAAATATTGGTTAATGAGATGCTGAAATGATCAAGAAAATATCGACTATCATAGTAAAAACACAAAAATGCAAACCCTACCGAATGTTCCAGCCCTGTGTTCTAGAGTTTTCACAATTTATCTGTGCTATTAAGAATCCTGTACTTCTTAAAAATAATATCTTCCCTGAGCATTCTCCTTTGAAGCAATCAATCCCAGGTTCTTCAGCATCTCTAGATTCAAATGTCCCAAGCTAAGTAATTCTTTGCAAAATACTGCAGGTGCTTCAAATTTGCAGTGAACAAAACACTGGAAACAATCGGGAGATCTGGCCCACTCTGTGGAGGGAAACAGAATTAACAGTTCAGATCTGTGGCTTTTCAGTAGTGAAAGGGTTGCAGACCTGAAAGAATGGGCTGAATTATACAATGTGCCCAATTCCACAACCACACTAAAAATGTCAGGTGAGTCCGCTAAAGGGTACATGTCAGCCTTGCAGAGCTGCCAGTCAGACATGCTGGATCATTTAGTGATGTTTTTGGAGGCTCACAAAGTGTCAAGTTGGCAGGTTCTTATGAGGGAGTCGGGGACTGAAAGTTGCAGGTTGGGAGAGAACCCTTGTGGGGGACTGTTGAGGAGAAAACACACACATTCCCATGAACCCAAACGGCCAGGCCAGGAGGGCTCCCACACCTCGTGCCAGCCAATATCCTGCACAAAGAAACCTCCTCTGTTGGCTGCTTGACATGGGCTTCTCCCATTACTGGTGGAATGAGGCTTCTCACTGATCTGTGGGCAGGCTGATGTCATCCTATTTGCTGGGATAAATACAAAAGGGGCAGACAGTCTGCAACAATCTCAAACCTCTACCACTGACTTAAATCCGAATCATTAACTATCTCTGACATGCTGAGTATTTGTAGCATGCTCTGCTTTTTCTTTAGAGTGCTGCTAATTTACCTACATACCTGAAATAAGGTTTTTGGTGGATTGGTTATCTGTTAGCAAAGCTCGTGCTGCAGTCTGCTTGTTACCAGCCTCAAATGCCTCAGCAGGAGCAACAGAGGCTGAACTCAGGGACTGCTTATTTTCAGATGAAACAGTTTTAGTAATTTTGGCATTTTCCTGGAAATACACATGGTCTCTTCCTCTGAAAAGAAAACATATAGAAAATTATACACTTTTGTCATTGAAAATTAATTTCTTTCTAACAGGTTTGGATAATTCAAATTAATTGCATTCTAGAAGTACAGTTTGTAATTTTACTTATTCCTGTTTAATAAAAAAAATTGAGGAACAATCTATCTCCCACAAACAAAACTTATTGTGCCCTTCCTGTAAGCTGTTAGTTTCTTTCCAAAACTCTGACATAATTTTCTACATCTTCCAGTTTCTCCATTTGAAGCTTTTAGATGTTTCAATTTAAAGAGTGGTAGATAGGTTTTTGAAACATCAGGGAGCTAAGCTGGCACAAAACAGCAGTTGAGGCCCTGGGGCAGATTAGCCTTAATCTTGTTGAATGGCAGGACAGCTTTGAGGGGTTCAATTGGCCACTCTTGCTCCTATTTCATATGTTCACCGACTATTTGTCTCTTTCCCTGTTTCAACCAGATTCTACCATCCTTGGTTTCTGTACAACTCATTGTTTTTGTTTGACTTTCATGTACATATTCCGCCCAAATCTTGGAGATCTTGGGCATCACAACACACACCTAATTATGTCCTGATTGAAATTATCTATCCCAACAGATTTTGAAAACTCAAACTGTGATGTTTTGGTCTATATGCATTAGTGATACACTAAACAGTGTGAACAACTTTATGACTGAGGTTGGTTGACAAGTTTACAAAGTAAGACCAGACCCAGAGCAAAGAGGTCCACCAGCAGCTGGGAGTATAGTAGAGGACCCCTGAGTCAGGAATGGTCATACAGTAGAGAACAGTAAAGGGAGACGCAAGGTATGCTGTGATCTGGGGGAATCTAGACACCATCTTAGGGGGAAAATAATCGGCAAATTCTCATGCCACCAGAAGGAGGGAGACCACAGTCAGTCTTGTTTGAGAAGATGACCGACAGACTTACAAGATTCAAGAAACAGAACAGTTGCCAGGTTCATCATGTATAAAGGTTTTGCTTTAAATATGAGGGAAAGTTACTGACAGAAAATATTGGTTGCAATCAGAAATGGAAAACGTTCAAAGCTTGGCATATATTAGCAGAAGAGAAACATTAGGCCTTGAAGCAGGAGTAGGCCGTATGGCCCTTTGGAAGCAGATTTATCATTCAATGAGCTCATGGTTCTTCTAGGTGTGGTCTCATCTCCATTTCCCTGTTTGCACCCATAATCCTGGACTCCCTTTTCTATCAAAAATCTATTAAAACTTAGCTTAAAGACTTAGACTACACTACCTTCTCGGGACGCAATTTCTACACTCTAATGACACTCAGAGATTTAAAAAATCTACTCCTCACACTACTGACACATAGGCTTCTTATTCTTAAGCTATGCGCCCAGTCTCCTTCACAAGAAGAAACATTCCCCAGGTATCCATGCTCTCCAGGTCCTGCATGACCTTACATATTACAGTAAAATTACCACTCACTCTTCTAAAGGCTATGAAAGCAAGGAAACTAGAAATAAAGCACTAGTAAAAACTAAGCCCTAGAAACAGTAAGTGACCTATGCACAGAATGATTTTTAATATGAATAAATATAGGATTTGATTTCCACAACTTTTCAGTGATCACTTAGAGTCATACAGTTATAGCGATGTGCAGCATGGAAACAGGCTCTTCGACAACCAGATATCCTAAATTAATCTAGTCGCATTTGCCAGCATTTAGCCCATATCCCTCTAACCCTTCCTATTCGTTAAACTCATCCAGCTGCCTGTTAAATGAAGCAATTGTACCAGTCTCAACCACCTCCTCTGACACCTCATTTCATACACACACCACCCTCTGCGTGATAAAGTTGCCCATTTGGTCCCTTTTAAATCTTTTCCCTCTCACCTTAAACTTCTACTCTCTAGTTTGGGACTCCCCCATCCTGAGAAAAGATCTTGTCTATTTACCCTATCCACGCCCATCATGATTTTATAAACTCCTATAAGGTCACCCCTCAGCCTCTGACGCTCCAGGGAAAATACCACCCGCTTATTCAGCCTCTCCCTATTACTCAAGCCCTCCAACTCTGGCAAAATTCTTGTAAATCTTTTCCGAACTCTTTCAAGTTTCACAACATCTTTCCTATAGCAGGGATACCAGAATGGCACACAGTATTCTAGAAATGGCCTAGATTCAACTGCAACAGGTCATTAGCAAGATCAAGGACATGTAGGTCAATTCAGATCTTAGATCCCTGACTATGTGCTTAAAGCCCAGTGGTGATCCATTGAATCCTTTTTGATGATTGCTACTGACATTTACCACTCATCCAAAACTCCTTATTGCTCATCAAGTTCTGCTCACTAACCTCAGTTTTTCCTGATCCATATGGACTTACAGATTATCAAGTTAAAATTCCTAACTCTGTAATCTCATCATAGTTCAGTCCTGCCCTATCATTTTAAACTGAGTCATGCAATTTTACCTTCTGAACATTTCTACATGTCCTTTTGCCACAACATTGTAAGTGTTCCTTCAGTTGTCTTTCCTAAGCCCTTCGGTTTTGCCAACCTGTTCCTCTGTAAAACCCTCCAATTATCCTCTGATGTAGCTTTTGATTATGCCTCTGAATTGTCCACAGAAGGCAACTGTCCACTTGCAGCGGCTTGGAAAATCCTGAAATGAGCGTTCATGTTCTATCCTTAATAAGGGCAAAGCCAGGAAGGCACTGGATTCTGCACCAGTCATTAACTTGCCTATTAAATTCCCCAACTACCACCAAGCTTGCAATTTGGAAGGGTATTCCACCAATGTGACCGGGGGCAAATATATATGACAACACAGGTTCAAAATTGACCGCGTTGGCCCTTGACCGCGTCTCCCGCAACACATCCCCCACACTCCGCCCCCGCCACAACCGCCCAAAGAGGATCCCCCTCGTTCTCACACACCACCCCACCAACCTCCGGATACAACGCATCATCCTCCGACACTTCCGCCATCTACAATCCGACCCCACCACCCAAGACATTTTTCCATCCCCACCCTTGTCTGCTTTCCGGAGAGACCACTCTCTCCATGACTCCCTTGTTCGCTCCACACTGCCCTTCAAACCCACCACACCCGGAACCTTCCCCTGCAACCACAGGAAATGCTACACTTGCCCCCACACCTCCTGCCTCACCCACATCCCAGGCCCCAAGATGGCTTTCCATATTAAGCAGAGGTTCACCTGCACATCTGCCAATGTGGTATACTGCATCCATTGCACCCGGTGTGGCTTCCTCTACATTGGGGAAACCAAGCAGAGGCTTGGGGACCGCTTTGCAGAACACCTCCGCTCGGTTCGCAATAAACAACTGCACCTCCCTGTCGCAAACCATTTCCACTCCCCCTCCCATTCTTTAGATGACATGTCCATCATGGGCCTCCTGCAGTGCCACAACGATGCCACCCGAAGGTTGCAGGAACAGCAACTCATATTCCGCTTGGTAACCCTGCAGCCCAATGGTATCAATGTGGACTTCACCAGCTTCAAAATCTCCCCTTCCCTCACCGCATCCCAAAACCAGCCCAGTTCGTCCCCTCCCCCCACTGCACCACACAACCAGCCCAGCTCTTCCCCCCGACCCACTGCTTCCCAAAACCAGTCCAACCGGTCTCTGCCTCCCTAACCTGTTCTTCCTCTCACCCATCCCTTCCTCCCACCCCAAGCCGCAGCTCCATCCCCTACCTACTAACCTCATCCCACCTCCTTGACCTGTCCGTCTTCCCTGGACTGACCTATCCCCTCCCTACCTATACTCTCCTCTCCACCTATCTTCTTTTCTCTCCATCTTCAGTCCGCCTCCCCCTCTCTCCCTATTTATTCCAGAACCCTCACCCCATACCCCTCTCTGATGAAGGG
The DNA here is from genome assembly GCF_030684315.1 of Stegostoma tigrinum. Taxonomy (NCBI): domain Eukaryota; kingdom Metazoa; phylum Chordata; class Chondrichthyes; order Orectolobiformes; family Stegostomatidae; genus Stegostoma; species Stegostoma tigrinum. The sequence goes on from NC_081359.1 coordinate 92,306,003, forward strand.
TCTAAGCCCGAAACGTCAGCTTTTGTGCTCCCGAGATGCTGCTGGGCCTGCTGTGTTCATCCAGCCTCACATTTTATTATCTTGGATTCTCCAGCATCTGCAGTTCCCATTATCACTTCAAAATTTATTTAACTGCCATTTACCTTGGGGTATTACAGGTGCTACTTTGCAGTGACTCCTTTCCACTTGCAACAGTTAGGGATGATTTGTGAGGAGGAAGTTCAATGAGATTTTCAAAAGATCCTGCCTTTGAACTATGCAATACCGCAGAGCTTTGGACAGAAACTGCACCATCCATACTCATGTCTGTGTTCGGCACAGAACTGCTGCTGCTGTCGCAAATATCTGACAGAGGTTCCAGAGCAAGTGACACCTAAAATATATAGTAATTACAGAGGTTAATTTGAATAATCAGCAAGAATAGTGCAACACAATTTGTTGGCACATTTTATTAAACATTTTAAGATGAATGAAATTAAGGCATATCATCTAGATCATACTTCTCCAATGACCGGCTGAAGTAGTTCCTTCTATTATATCTATAAACAAAATCTGTGAATCATGCACTAATCACATTTTATGTTTTTATGTTTGGAATACCACATTCCAATAATTATGAGCTTACATGAGACACTGCAAAATCTGAACAGTTTTTCTTGTATAATAACAACTACCTTTGAAACAAATGTATCCTTTTGTTCCCAGTCTTCATCATGACCTTATAGAAATTTATAAAACAATGACAGGTATATATAGAGTTCATGGCAGTTGTCTCTTCCCTAGGATCGGGGATTTCAAAAATAGGGAGCACATTTTTAAGGTGAGAGGAGAGAGATTTAAAAAAGACATGAGAGAGTGGTTCATGCATGGAATGAACTTCCTGAGGAAGTGGTGGGTGTGGGTATAATTACAATGTCTAAAAGACATTTAACTAAGTAAGTGAACAGGAAACGTTTGGAGAGATATGGACTAGTAGTAGGCAGATTGGCCTAGTTTACTTTGGGATTATGTTTGGCATGGACTGGTTGGACGAAGGGTCTGTTTCCACGATGTATGAATCTATGGCTCTACGGTACTCTATGATAGTATACACAGGGATGAGTAAGCTGGTGAGGTCACAGTGGATAACAATTCTGCTCCACAACTGTAATGCTGAATGACAGTGAAATGTGGAATGGCCAAGAGAAGGAGGAAGTGGTAGAATTTTAATTTTATTCAGATAATTTGTAATGAAACTGCAACCTGTGCTCAGATTCAAATGTAAGTATTGTAATGTATTTACAGTTCAACATTGTAAATATTCTATATAGGTGGAATTAAAACAAATCAGTTTCATTTTCCAAGATAACAAAGCATGGAGCTGGATGAACACACCAAGCCGAGCAGCATCTTAGGAGCACAAAAACTGACGTTTCGGGCCTAGACCCCTCATCAGAAAAGGGGGATGGGGAGAGGGTTCCAAGCCTGGTCACTAAATATCTTTAATATCAGAGTACCTAAAGATGTACAGATACTCTACATTGTTATCCGTTCTTCCCAAAGAAAATACAATCCCTTTAAAATACTAATACATACCAAGGTAAATTATACACAGCATAGAGGAAACATGGAGAACTGAACTGCATACTTCAAGATGGTGAGGTAATAAAGCCACTAATGGTAATATTTCATTTGAACAACAAAAGGTTGTTTTCTTTAATCAAATTTACTGCAAATGTAAAATTTTTTACTGATTTGCCTTTGTCCCACAGCCACAGCCTTCTTTCACATAACGTCTCTCACCCAAATCATCTTTTTGAAGTACTTTGTATCAACTCAACATTTTTTTGAAGTGCAGTTGCTGTTGTTCTGGACGTAAAAGCTGCAACCAGTCCACATTCAGAGGTTTCACAAACAATGAATAAGGTGAATGGACACATTAGATTTGTTTCTGGTAATGCTGACTAAAGGATGAAAATTGGACAGGAACCAGAACTGCCTGTTCAAAATGCCACACATTTATCAACAGACAGAATCTGGCTTGCTTTCATATTTCATCTTAGACAAAAGCTACACTACGCAGCACTGGCCAAGTACTACTGAATTGTGAGCCTCCAGTATGTGCTGAAACTCCATGCTGCACAGCCTGGATCCAGAGACATACCTCTCAGAGGACAGTGATTGAAACCAAAACACAATACGGCACACCCTTATAGTTACAAGGCTAAAACTGGTATCTATTCGTGTAAAAGAGACACACAGCAGAAAAACTCTGTAAAATACAACTCAGTTTCACACCTTATAAATTTCTACATTGGTTTATAAACATTTTTAAACAAATAAAATTACCTGACAACATGATTCATTTAGGCCAACTCTACCCAAGCCCCAAAAGGATAAAATTTGATCAGATCACATTTAGCACAAAAATATCAGCGAACATACTATATCTAACCTGTACTTCTCCAAGTTTCTCTGAGGTGGGTGAAAGCATTTTGAAGAACCCACTAATCCCATGGGTTGTTGAAAGCTGTGGTATTCCATTAATTTCAACTCGGCCAATAGGAAGATGATCAGGTTTTTCCATCACTTCCAACACCAATATTCCCATATCTACCAAATTAAAAAAGGTCAGCTTTGAAAAAAAAAGCAAGTAAATGCAATATAAGCACACAGCAGCATTTCTACTTGAAAAATAACTCAAAGATATCTGGAAATAAAAAACATTTTCCATCATTACATCTTTAAGTGATGTCATTATTTTGTTTAAAAGGGACTGTAAGTTACAGGATGCTGATAAGTGGGAGAAAAATTAAGCTTCCTATTACAGGACCCTATTAAAGAATCAGCTGAACTGTAAGGCTTTGTCAGGAGCATTGAAGAACTGCCAGGACAGCATAGTGGCTCAGTACTGAGCACTGCTACCTCACTCAGCCAGGAACCCAGGTTCAATTCCACCTTCGGACTACTGTCTGTGTGAAGTTTGCACATTCTCCACGCGCCTGCATGGGTTTTCTCTGGGTGCTCCAGTTTCCTCCCACAGGCCAAAGATGTCCAGGTTAGGTAGACAGGCCATGCTAAATTGCCCAACAGTGTCCAGGGATATGTAGGTTAGATGGATTAGCCATGGAAAATGCAAGGTTACAGGAATAGGATAGGCGAGTCTGTGTGGGATGCTCTTCAGAGAGCCGGTGTGGACTTGTTGGGCCAAATGGCCTATTTCCATACTGTAGGGATTCTATGGATTCAATAAACTAGGGTTACAGGCATTCATACAAGTGATTACACAGGATAAAATATCACTGACTTAGCATGTTAAAATTATGACATGCAAGCTGCATTGAGATATTATTGACTGTAACTTCCATCTTTGTGTCTATTTCAAAAATAATTAATCAGCTTACAGAATATACCATTCTTACCTAAGTGACAGCAAATGAAACTTTAAAGAATTTTTAAAAGTTAACAGAAAATTTGATTTTTCGTATGAGTCAATTCTAAGTAAGATGTAACAACATCTCTGAATCATAATTTATTTCAAGTTAATTTTAGTACAAGTGATTTACAATTCAATTGAGCAGAATTCAGGAGTATTGATACGTAACTATGCTGTAAATGCAATTACTTACTGAGTCTTACCAAAATGCAAAGTCTTTGTCTTAGCATTGTTGGTAATAAATAGGTTCTGCATTTTCTTTAGTCTATGATATCAGAACTTGAAATGTGCAGAAGCTGTCTATTGATCTCTACAAATCTCACAAATGATATGGTTTATATGCTTGTGACATTCTGAACAAATTATCTTTCCATACAATTGCTGCGTCACCATAATTCTTAAATCACAAAAGAAGCTTATTAATCTTCCTTGTTCTTTAAAAATAATACATAATCAAAAGGGAAGTGTACTACTTTAGATGTAATCATTTATCCAATAAACATGGAACCTTCATGTCACAACACAAACAACCACAGACTTTCAAATATTGGTCAAAGACACTTCACTTGTACTTTAAGATTTTGAAGACAAATATAATCAAAATGTAATTGTCATTATCTAAAGTGAAGTAGACATTATGTTCTAAGAGCATGTAAAAAGCTTATAAAGCTGGGTATGTTATGACTCTTGTCAGTTCTGTCCAAATAAAGCTTGCAGTAGACTTTGTCCATTATTGTGAGAAAGACATGGTGTGCCTGAAGAACAGTTTTGTGCTTTAATTTCTAAGCAAGATATTTACTAAAGTCTTTATTAAAATGCTGCAACAGTCTGAAGGTCTTAATTAATCACGGCAGATTCAATGAGAACATATCACATTTAAAGAGCAGAAAGCGAGGTTTTGGCTCAAACAAATCTACCTCTTTGTCACAGATCAAGTCCACTCATTAAACGGTCTTCGTTTGTTTCTATTCTTTCTCTCCCCAGAAATTCATTAAATTATTTTTTCAACCCATTTCTTCTGTCTACTTCAATAGCTTTATTTCACAATTCACTCATCCTTTGCATGAAAGTTTTGTTTGGGTTCCTTCCTAATTTGTATCCTGACATTTAAATACAACTGTTACTATAATTTGATCTGGTGTAGAATTCAATTTTATTTGTTCCTTAAAATTTTTTTAAAATCCTTTCATAATATGTGGGAAAGGCCAGGTGAGCCAAGATTTATTGCCCATCCCTAATTCCCCTTGAACTAGTGTAGCTTGATAAGCCATTTCAGAGGGCATTTCAAGCACATTACAGTTGGTCTGGAGTCATTTGCAGGCTAGAATGGCAAGCAAGGATGGCAGGTTCCCTTCTCTAAAGAATATTAATGAATCACATGGGTTCATACAACAATGACAGTTCCATGATCTCCATTTGGCTAGCTTTTAATTTTAGATTTTTATTAAATTCAAATTTCATTTTTCATTCAAACCCACCTCCCAAGAACAAATAATAAAACGTGAGGCTGGATGAACACAGCAGGCCAAGCAGCATCTCAGGAGCACAAAAGCTGACGTTTCGGGCCTAGACCCTTCATCAGAGAGCTCTCTGATGAAGGGTCTAGGCCCGAAACGTCAGCTTTTGTGCTCCTGAGATGCTGCTTGGCCTGCTGTGTTCATCCAGCCTCACGTTTTATTATCTTGGAATTGTCCAGCATCTGCAGTTCCCATTATCTCTCCCAAGAACAAATGCTGGGTTCTGAGGTTACTAGCCCCAGTGGCATTACCACTGTCACAGGCCCCTCCTCAGTTGACTGCATATTATTTTCATTTGGCAGGGAATACACATAACAGTCAAGGTCCTGCAGGGTGTTACAAAACCCAAATTTTCCTAGTTTCAGGCCCCAGTGACACTCAGTGTTACACTCATGCTTACAGCAGCAACAAAACAGGCTGCCCACACTGTGCTTTTCTTCTAAATTCAAAGGGCTCAGCTACTGGATTCACCAAGGGTGTACCTGGAGAACTGTGAGCATGAAAAAAAGAGACCATGGGATTAGGGGTTCTGCAAAAACCAGATCTAGGATGTCAAAGAAAGATAAAGTACCTGGCAGGTTAATGACAAAGGTCATCAGAAGCAGGGGGAAGAGGCTCCAAATGAAAGAAGGGTGCTGCTGTGGCAGGCTTTGAGTAGTTTGGGCTCAGAGATTCTGGGAGGTATGTGGAGCCATGGGGACTCAGAAGACACATATGATCCATTGGTATTTCAGTGTAACCAAGAGTTGGGAGTGAAAGAAGTCCACATCAGCTTATTATTTAACAAAGCAAAGAACTACAGATGCCGGAGATCGGAAACAAAAGCAAAATTGCCGGTGAAACTCAGCAAGTCCGGCATTGTCTATGGGAAGAAAGCTGTGTAAATGTTTTGAGTTTGGTGAGTCTTTATCAGAAATCTTCATTATTTGTTTTGGTTTGGTAGTTGCTTGGTGCGGCTGACGAATACTGGATATTGAAGAAAGCCAGGTCAGTACCAGTTGAAAAACTAAAATTTCAGTCTGTTGAACAGCTTAAATTGTGTCAGTATATGTATATGTTGGAGTGCAGCCTCAAGAATCGAGAGGGGGCACAGTCCCCGGAAACGAAGGTGACCAACTAGGACAAGGAGTCATTCAGGCAGCTCCTCATGGAGCAACGTTTGAGGGTGTTCTGAAGCCAGGTCTTCAAAGTGAAAAACTGAAACTCTGTATAAAGATTTACTAAATTGGGAATGCTCAGAAATATTCATGTCACAAGGGTGGAGTTGAGAGGAGAAGTAGATTGGGGACAATTGTGGGTACTGTCTTGACCATATTTGCTATTGTTGTAAAGTTGGGTAGAGTATTTGTGGATTGGAAGGCAGGACATTAGAATTTGATAGGGGGTAAGTGTGGTCCCTTTAAAAGATGATGTTTTTTCTGTGCTTAGAGATTACAAAACAATGTCTGCGGACAGCTTGTGGGTTGCAGATTCACAGAGAGCTCCGGAATTGAAACATTTGTACCAAAATCTGTATAGTTAGCAATTTAGGCTGCAGCTTTGTTTTGTTAGCAAGGCAACCTGCTTAAATATCAGCCAATTAATTTAAACCAGGCACTTAGAGACTTATAAGCCAATTAAATTTAAATGTTGTGGTTTTGGCAACACAGGACCAATCAGGGTTGAGTGAAGATTTGTGGCTCAGGCGCTGGTTGTAGATGATGGTGTGTTTGCCGAGCTGGGAGGTTTAATAACAGGTGCTTCGTCCCCTTACTCCGTGACATCCTCAGTGCTGTGGTGCCTCCCGTGAAGTGCTGTTGTCTTGTGCCGGTTCAAATTCCGGTAGGTGCCAGTTCCAGTTAGGGGTTGTAATGGTTGGTACATTGGGTCTAATTCAGTGTTTGTTGATACAGTCTGTGGATGAATACCAAGCCTCCAAGAATTCCCTGGCTGTCCTCTGTTCGGCTTATCCTATGATGGTGGTGTTGTCCCAGCTGAAAGTGTGGTTTTTCTTGCCAATGAGTATTGAAACCAAGGTCATCTGGTCGTGTTGTCTAATTGCTAGCTAATGTTCATGGATGCAGGTTGCTAGTTGTCTGCTTGTTTGTCCTATGTAGTGTTTTATGCAGCCTCCACATGGTATCTTGAAAACAACATCTGTCCTATTGATGGTATCTATTGGGTCCTTAACCCTGGTCAGTTGCAGTCTAAGTGTGGCTGCCGGTTTGTGTGCTGTCATGATTCCTTGCAATCTGAGTAGTCTAGCTGTCAGTTCTCAGGTGTTTTTATACATGCTTTGGTGGTCATTGTTTTGGGGTTTGGTGTGTCCTGGTTGTGTTGTCTGTTGGTTAGGCATCCGTGGGTGAAGCTGTGGTGTGTAGTGGTCCATAGGTCCAATCATATTGTAGGAAATTGATATGTCTTCAAGGGTATAAAGGAGGGTATTTCAAAACTGGTGTGACAGAAACTGCCATCTGATAGAGTTAACATCCAGCAGGGGCAGCATGGTGGCTCAGTGGTTAGCACTGCAGTCTCACAGCGCCAGAGACCTGGGTTCAATTCCAGACTCTGGTAACTGTCTGTGTAGTGTTTGCACATTCTACACGTGTCTGCTTGGGTTTCCTCCGGGTGCTCCGGTTTCCTCCCACAGTCCAAAGATGTGCGGCTAAGTGGATCGGCCAGGCTAAATTGCCCGTAGTGTTTAGGGGTATGTAGCTTATAGGGGGATGGGTCTGGGTGAGATGCTTCAAGAGACAGTGTGGACTTGTTTCCACACTGTAGAGAATCTAATCTAATCTAAAGAGGAAAAACCACTAGTTCTCACAGAATTCTCTAGGCTCTCAACGTAACCACCATCTAACTGAAGGTGCAGTGGCACTCTTAGCTAATATTCCCAATACAAGAATTTGCTGGAGAAAGGCTTTCCTGACTGAAGATCAGAGGAGAAAGCACAGAACTTTCCGGAAGGTATATTCGGCTATAATTTCAAAAGGTTAAGTTTTTTTTTAAAAATTATTTTGGCTTATATAAGTGGGACTTGTATTTATTAGAACAGCATACCATTTGAAGTTTGTTTTACTCGAGAATAGTTAGTAGTTAAGGGGGAATCATTTATTTATTTTGTTAATGGTTCAGTTAATTTGTTCACTGTTAGTTAGATAAATAAGATGTTACTTGCTGATTACAGAGTGAGTGAAAGGAGACCATTTCATTTACCCACTCCTTTATAATAGTTTGAGGGTGATAGGCAGGTTATACTACTCTTCACACTTCTCTTAACAGATTATAGGGCAAGATGAGGCAAGCCTCCCTGGGTGTTTCGGTTTAGTTATCAGAGGACAGTTTATAACAGCTATATTTCAGTTATCTGTGCATACTTCATGGTAATTCTGATTGTTATGGTGTAAATTGTTTATTTGTTTTATTGTTCTAACTTAATATAGCAAACTTTATTCTTGTTTGTTCGAACCAATGGAATCTTGTGGCTTTTTTCTATTAATGAGTGCCTGGGGGATTTAAGGCTTTGAGTATTTACAGAAATATCTTCGGTCCTTAACTAGACTGACATAAATTTGGCAATCTCATTGCAGATCCTAACAATGACAAATATTAATGAAAACTCAAGTCTGAAGTATGATCAATGCAACCAACCTGTGAGGTAAGAGGTGAATTGTTTTGATCCACAACGAACAGCATATCGTGCAGTCATTTTCACAGATTTCCGTTCAGCATGTGAAGCATCTCCAGGTCGAAACAGGGTACCACAGGAGGTTTCACCCCACCAGCGCAGTCTAACAAGTGGGGCAGCTGGAGGCCTGGGAATGATCCACAAGATTTTACTAACTGTTACCCTTAGAAAATATTGAACCTGGCCTTCAACAAGTGGTGGCAGACTAGTAGATGGCAGGACATCACTAATTCCTGTAACGAGAAACAAACAAAAGTAAAATTACAATTACTTTAGGGACCATGATTATTTAAAACAATTTATACTGTTACTACCTGGAATCTAAACATCACCTACATGTTGAATATGCAAATAAAAGTTTAAGTACTTAATATTCCTTAACTTAGTCCGCAACTTAAACATACCCAACAGAAAAACAGTAATACATCTCAGCTTTCCAAACTTGAAGTTTTAGTCATTGAAGGTGTTCTAAGCTAAATGTCACAGAATAATGACTGTTGCAAATCTGCCATTATGGTTGGAGGTGTTTGAGGAGAGGATCATATAACATCAAAACAATGGTTAATCGATCTTGACATAATACTAAGGAAATGCTTAAGTGTTTAAAGAAGGGCTATTTTTCCACCTTTCTGCTCATCACTTTGGGTATGATGCAGTACCATTCGAGATTCAACAAGTTTTAAATAAAATTTAATAAGTTTTCTCTTTTTGATACACATAGAGAGACAGTGTTTGCTAAATGGCACAAATTTACAGGATATAACAACAGAGAAGTCTAATTGTTGACACACAAAATTTTGAAGATAGCAACACAGATTCACATAGAAAATTCAAAAGGTATTTCCAATTCTGGTAATTATTATCAGTGGAGCACAGCAAAAAGGAAGCTTTGCAAAGTAGCAAACAAGTTCAATCTCAGCCTCAGTGTTGTGCCCAATTCGAGGGAAGACAGCATCACTGGTTTAGAAATCCTCCAGAAGTTGTTAATTAAAATAGTTTCAGGAATGATAGATCAGTTACATGAAGAAACTGAAAAAAATGGGGTTCCTGTCCTTCCAGCAGAAAAAGCCAGGAGGAGGTGTGATAAACCTTAAAATCATGAAGGATGTCGATACAGCAGAAGAAACTGTTTCCAACAGCTGACAGTTGACAACTTCAAAATAAAAGATTACAGAGATAGGAGGAACTGCAGATGCTGGAGAATCTGAGACAACACGGTGTGAAGCTGAAGAAGGGTAGCGACCTGAAATGTCAAACTCTCCAGCTCCTCTGATGCTGCTTGGCCTGCTGTGTTCATCCAGCGTGTTATCTCAGATTCTCCAGCATCGGCAGTTCCAACTATCTCTGTGAAAATTATCACTATTTTGGGACCAGCACTTTCTATTTTTATTTCAAAGAACGAACTTTTCGCAGAATAGGACCTAAGTGACACGTCACATGTTTTCAGATCTACAATCCAGGATTTCAGGTGCGCCTGAGGTAATTTTCACATCTTTATTGATGTCCATTTATTAACAAGGCGGCCTAAACAAACAACGGACAAATTTCACTATTTCAAACAGAAGGGGAAACGCGCCCTTTTTACCTTTGCTTTTCTTTCCGAGTTTCACGGCTTTAGTTTTTTTGGTTTTCATTGTTTTCCCGGTACTTTCCTACACATGGTATTTACAGTAACTGGAACCGCTTCCCCCCACAAACGGGTCTGTTCGATTCAATCCCGCTCCGAGCACTAGCGCCAGCGGTAAGATGGCCAACGTGGCACTCTGGGATACTGGAGGACCAACAGCGCGAAGGCAGACGCGATTGGTTCAGTCCCTTTGTTTACAAAAACCGCTGCCTCAGTAACGAACTCCGACTTTCAGACCCAGCGTCCCTGAAGGACCGCGCGGCGATGGCGAATGACTAGGGACGCGCACCACTATGGGGTTCCGGAAAACAAGATCCGTGTGGAGTAGGAGTATGAGGAGGATCTCATTCAGTCATTTTTGTTGGGGTATCCCTGATACTGAGAACAGCATAGAAGCCAGAGTGTGCCCCTCTAGGCTCGTCTTACCTGATGAATGTTTTGTATTTTAATTTTAAAAAAGAGCAGAAGCCAGACTGAAATGATTTGAGCAACATTTTGGGAGAAAATGCCCTGGGCTGCGATGAATTATGGTGCAGAGTCAGAGCTGTTACAGTGCGGAAGGAGGCCCTTTGCCCCCATCGTGCCCACACCTGTCATCGAACGTCCATCAGCTGTGATGAAGAGTTACCTAGACTCGAAACATTAGCTTACTCAGAGACGGCAAAAACTGTAGATGCTGGAGTCAGAGATCACACAGTGTGGAGCTGGGGGAACACAGCAGGCCAGGCAGCAGACCCTTCACGAGAGGGGTCCCGACCCGAAACGTCAACTTTCCTGCTCCCCTGATTCAGCCTGGCCTGCTGTGTTCCTCCAGCTCCACACAGTGCTATCTCGAAACGTTAGATTGCCGCCTGAGATAATGGGAACCTGCTGTGATTTTCAGCACTTTTTTTTTGTTCGGTTCAGATTCCAGCATCTGCAGTAATTTGCTCCTCCATGTATTCTAATCTCATCTTCCAGCACTTGGCCCGTAACCTTCCATGCTAAGGATTTTAAAGTGCTAATCTAAATCGTTCTTAAACGTCCTGAGGTTCTGCCTCAATCACTCTTTCAGACAATGAGTTCTAAATAACCACAACACTCTGGATGATTCTTTTTCCCTCAAATTCCCTCTAAGACAATAGACAATAGGTGCTGGAGTAGGCCATTCGGCCCTTCGAGCCATCACTCCATTCATTATGAAAATGGCTGATCATCCACAATCAGTGTCCTGTTCCTGCCTTATCCCCATAACCCTTGATTCCACTATCTTTAAGAGCTCTGTCTATCTCTTTCTTGAAAGCATCCAGAGAGTTGGCCTCCACTGCCTTCTGGGGCGGAGCATTCCATATATCCACCACTCTCTGGGTGAAGAAGTTTTTCCTCAACTCTGTTCTAAATGGCGAATGACTATTTATAATATTATATTTATAATATTGGCACTTATTTTTAAACTGTGTCCTCTGGTCCTGGACTCACCCATCAGTGGAAACATGCTTCCTGCCTCCACAGTGTCCAATCCCTTAATAATCTTATACGTCTCAATCAGATCCCCTCTCATCCTTCTAAAGAGTATACAAGCCCAGTCGCTCCAATCTTTCAACATATGATAGTCCCGCCATTCCGGGAATTGACCTTGTGAACCTACGCTGCACTCCCTCAATAGCAAGAATGTCCTTCCTCAAATTGGGAGACCAAAACTGCACACAATACTCCAGGTGCGGTCTCACCAGGGCCCTGTACAGCTGCAGAAGGACCTCTTTGCTCCTACACTCAATTCCTCTTGTGATGAAGGCCAGCATACTATTAGTTTTCTTCACTACCTGCTGTACCTTATGTTCCTTACTTTAAAACTGTGCCCTTGATTATTGATAACTTCACGAAGGAGAAATGTTTCTCTGTGTCTATTCTCTCCAAGTCCTTCAGAACTTTGCACATCTCAATCAGATCCCCCTTCAGCCTTTTCAGGAAAACAACCTCAGTCTCTCTACCCTTTGTTCATAGCTGAATTGCTCTAGTCCAGACAATATTTTGAGTGCGAGCAGCAGCGGACGTAAGATGAACCCGGAAGAGTGCAGCTAAGGTAAGACAGTTTTTTAAAATTACTTACCGGTAGCGGGCAGCAGTGTTTTCCCTTTCACAGAAGGAGCAGGAGCAGCGGAGGAAGTGACGAGGACCAGAGGCGCAGCCGGGAAGGAAAGCAGTGAGTATAAATATTCACCCTTCGACGCCATATATCAGCAAGGCGGCTAAACCTGAGACTCTACAACTGTAGTGTCTCCCACTCGCCCTCCTCCTCTAACCTAGTTAATAAGGTAAGGTTCATTCTAAACTTTCTCTATTGAATATAAGTTTGTTATTAATTTTATAGCAACTTGAACTAAGCTTTCTACTTTAGTACTGAGTGGGTGTTCAGATAAGTGGGGTATGGATGCTAGGGCAGTTGCTTGCTCCTCCTGCAGAATGTGGCAGGTGGGAGACATGGCACACGACTCCGCTGGCTACATTTGCGGGAAGTGCACCCAACTCCAGCTCCTTGAAAACAGTGTTAGGGAAATGGAGCTGGACGAACTACAGATCATTCGGGAGGCAGAGGGGGTGATTGAGAGGAGTTACCGGGAGTTGGTCACTCCTAAGGCTCAGGACAAGGATTGATGGGTGACAGTTAGGGGGAGGAAAGGGGACAGACAGACAGTGCAGAGATCCCCTGTGGGCATTCCCCTCAGCAATAAGTATACCGTTTTGGATACTGCTGGGGGGGATGACCTACCAGAGGAAAGCCATAGTAGTCAGTTCTCTGGCACTGAGCCTGACACTGTGGCAAAGAAGGGAAGGGGGCAGAATAGAAAAGTACTCGTGGTAGGGGACTCGATAGTTAGGGGAATCGACAGGAGATTTTGTGGTCAGGATCAGGATTCCCGGAAGGTATGTTGCCTCCCTGGTGCCAGGGTTCGGGACGTCTCCGATCGGGTGTATAAGCTTCTAAAAGGGGAGGGCGAACAGCCAGAAATCGCGTTACATATTGGCACAAATGATATAGCCAGAAATAGGATTGAGGATATAAAAAGTGATTTCAGGGAGTTAGGATGGAAGCTGCAAAGCAGGACGAACAGAGTAGTGTTCTCTAGTTTACTACCGGTGCCACGAGATAGCGAGGCGAGGAACAGGGAGCAGGCGCAGCTTAACACGTGGCTGCGCAGCTGGTGTGGGAGGGAGGGCTTCAGATATGTAGATAATTGGGATGCCTTCTGGGGAAGGTGGGACCTGTACAAGAAGGACGGGTTGCATCTGAACTGGAAGGGGACCAATGTCCTGGGTGGAAGGTTTGCTCGAGGAGTTCGAGAGGGTTTAAACTAGTATGGCAGGGAGTTGGGAACCTGAGCTGTATACTGGAGGTGAGAGTTGATGCAGGTGAGGCAATAGCAAGAGGTAGACCAGCTAGTGGGAAGGATTTTCCTGGGAAGGAACCAAGGGATCAGTTAAAGTGTGTTTGCTTTAACGCAAGGAGTATCAGGAATAAAAGTGATGAACTTAGAGCATGAATCAGTACCTGGGGCTATGATGTTGTGGCCATAACAGAGACATGGGTTTCTCAGGGGCAGGAATGGTTGTTGGATGTTCCAGGGTTTAGAGCATTTAAAAAGAATAGGGAAGGGGGAAAAAGAGGAGGGGGTGTAGCACTACTAATCAGAGAGGGTATCACAGCTACAGAAGCTTCTATTGTCGAGGAAGATCTGCCTACCGAGTCAGTATGGGTGGAAATTAGGAACAGCAAGGGAGTAGTCACCTCTTTAGGGGTTTACTACAGGCCCCTCAATAGCAGAAGGAGATTGAAGAAAGCATAGGTCGGCAGATTTTGGCAAAGTGTGGACGTAGTAGGGTTGTTGTAATGGGTGACTTTAACTTTCCCAATATTGATTGGAACCTCCTTCAAGCAGAAGATTTGAATGCAGCTGTTTTTGTAAGGTGTTCAGGAGGGTTTCCTAACTCAGTACGTTGACAGGCCGACGAGGGTAGAGGCCATTCAAGACTTGGTGCTTGGAAATGAGCCGGGGCAGGTATCAGATCTTGTGGTGGGAGAGCATTTTGGTGCTAGTGACCATAACTGCCTCACATTCTACATAGCTATGGAGAAGGAGAGGATTAGGCAAAATGGGAGGATATTTAATTGGGGAAGAGGAAACTATGATGCGATTGGACATGAGTTAGGAAGCATGTTCCATGGTAAAGGCACTATGGACATGTGGAGACTGTTTAAGGAACAATTGTTATGAGTGATGAATAAATATGTCCCTCTGAGATAGGCAAGAAGGGATAAGATAAAGGAACGTCGGATGATGAGAGCGGTGGAGTTTCTCGTCAAAAGGAAGAAGGTAGCTTACATAAGGTGGAGGAAGCTAGGGTCAAGCTCAGCTCTAGAGGATTACAGGCAGGTGAGGAAGGAGCTCAAAAATGGTCTGAGGAAAGCCAGGAGGGGGCACGAGAAAGGCTTGGCAGAACGGATTAGGGAGAACACAAAGGCATTTTACACTTATGTGAGGAATAAGAGAATGGTCAAAGAAAGAGTAGGGCCGATCAGGGATAGCATAGGGAACTTGTGTGTGGAGTCTGAGGAGGTAGGGGAAGCCCCAAATGAGCTTTTTGCTTCTGTCTTTACGAAAGAAACGAACTTTGTAGTGAATGAAACCTTTGAAGAGCAGGTGTGCATGCTGGAATGGATAGAGATAGAGGAAGCTGATGTGCTGAAAATTTTGTCAAACATTAAGATTGACATGTCGCCAGGCCTGGACCAGATTTGTCCTTGGCTGCTTTGGGAAACAAGAAATGCAATTGCTTTGCCACTTGCGAAGATCTTTGCATCCTCACTCTCCACTGGAGTCGTACCTGAGGACTGGAGAGAGGCAAATGTAATCCCTCTCTTCAAGAAAGGAAATAGGGAAATCCCCGGCAATTACAGACCAGTAAGTCTCACGTCTGTCGTCTGCAAGGTGTTAGAAAGGATTCTGAGGGATAGGATTTATGACCATCTGGAAGAGCATGGCTTGATTAAATGCAGTCAACATGGCTATGTGAGGGGCAGGTCATGTCTCACAAACCTTATCGAGTTCTTTGAGGATGTGACTAGAAAAGTTGACGAGGGTCGAGCTGTGGATGTGGTGTATATGGACTTCAGCAAGGCATTTGATAAGATTCCCTATGATAGGCTCATTCAGAAGGTCAGGAGGAATGGGATACAGGGGAACTTAGCTGCCTGGATGCAGAATTGGCTGGCGAACAGAAGACAGCGAATGGTAGTAGAAGGAAAATATTCTGTCTGGAAGTCAGTGGTGAGTGGTGTTCCACAGGGCTCTGTCCTTGGGCCTCTACTGTTTGTAATTTTTATTAATGACTTGGATGAGGGGATTGAAGGATGGGTCAGCAAGCTTGCAGACGACATGAAGGTTGGAGGTGTTGTTGACAGTATAGAGGGCTGTTGTAGGCTGCAGCGGGACATTGACAGGATGCAGAGATGGGCTGAGAGGTGGCAGATGGAGTTCAACCTGGATAAATGCGAGGTGATGCATTTTGGAATGTCGAATTTGAAAGCTGAGTACAGGATTAAGGATAGGATTCTTGGCAGTGTGGAGGAACAGAGGGATCTTGGTGTGCAGATACATAGATCCCTTAAAATGGCCACCCAAGTGGACAGGGTTGTTAAGAAAGCATATGGTGTTTTGGCTTTCATTAGCAGGGGGATTGAGTTTGAGTCATGAGATCTTGTTGCAGCTCTATAAAACTTTGGTTAGACCGCACTTGGAATACTGCGTACAGTTCTGGTCGCCCTATTATCAGAAAGATATGGATGCTTTGGAGAGGGTTCAGAGGAGGTTTACCAGGATGCTGCCTGGACTGGAGGGCTTATCTTATGAAGAGAGGTTGACTGAGCTCGGACTTTTTTTCATTGGAGAAAAGGAGGAGGAGAGGTGTCCTAATTGAGGTATACAAGATAATGAGAGGCATAGATAAGAGTTGATAGCCAGATACTATTTCCCAGGGCAGAAAAGGCTAACACAAGGGGTCATAGTTTTAAGCTGGTTGGAGGAAAGTATAGAGGGGATGTCAGAGGCGGGTTCTTTACACAGAGTTGTGAGAGCATGGAATGCGTTGCCAGCAGCAGTTGTGGAAGCAAGGTCATTGGGGTCATTTAAGAGACTGCTGGACATGCATATGGTCACAGAAATTTGAGGGTGCATACATGGGGATCAATGGTCGGCACAACATCGTGGGTTGAAGGGCCTGTTCTATGCTGTACTGTTCTATGTTCTATGTTCTAACATCTTGGTCAATCTCTCATGCAGTCAAATCCTTTCCTTAGTGTAGCGTATCAAAAGTATCCCACATGCTTCTTAACCACTTTGTCTACCTATCCTGCTATATTTAAGGATCTATGGTCATGAACACAGAGATCCCATGCTACTATTCAATGTGTACCCTCTTGCCTTGATATCCTGCCAAAATCCATCACTTCACACTTTTCAGGATTGAATTATATTTGCGTTATATATATTCAGCCCATCTCTCCAGCTATTACTGTCCTGAACCAACAAGTTCACACCAACTCTGGATCCAAAGAGCATCCCACCCAGTCTCACCTCCCCACATAATCCTGCATTTCTGATAGCCACCTTGTAGGAGGAAACTAGAGCACTCAGCAGAAACCAACACATACGTGGGGAGAATGTGCAAACTCCAGACGACAGTCACCAGAGGGTGGAATTGAACCCAGGTCACTAGCACTGTAAGGCAGCAGTACTAACCACTGAGCCACAGTACCAGCATACTTATTATTATGAAAAGCTAATTTAGAATTCTGTTTAGATTGGATTAGATTCCCTACAGTGTGGAAACAGGCCCTTCAGCCCAACAAGTTCACACCGCCGCTTGAAGCATCTCACCCAGACCCATCCCCCTATAACACACACACCCCTGAACACTGTGAGCAATTTAGCATGGCTGATCCACCTAGCATGCACACCTTTGGACTTTATGCTACCTTCTGTCATGTCATATGGTTTGACAGCATTGGCATTTGATTCAAAAGACAACTGCAGTCCAGATACAACAGACTATAGAACAAATTATAAGGAGTTTCAAAAGTAATATAAACAATTTCTCCATGACACTCAGTTAGTAACTGGAGGGTGTGAAATTAAGACTCTCATCGAAAGCTCAAGGAAATACTTACATATTTTTCAACAGTCATTAACAGTTCAAACAGTTATTCTTATAATACTCTATTGTTCAATAATTAAAACATAATTCATTAAAGCTAAAATGCGAAAGGACAAATGTTTCTGGAAAAGGTATTTGTTGAAGGAGATTGGAACTAATTGAACTGGTCATTATGTTCAGGGATGTGCAGGCTAGGTGAGATTAGCCATGCGAAATGCAGGGCTACAGGTATAGGGTCGGAAGATGGGTCTGGGTGGGATGCTCTGGAGGGGGCAGAGTAGACTCTGGGTCAAATGGCCTGCTTCCATACTGTACGGATTCTATGAAATCTATGGATGCCACTCTCAGAAATCAAACAGACACAATAAGCCAGCAAATGAAAAATTGTTGTTTCAATGGGATTATCAAAGGTAACACTGCATTTCCAAAAATATACAATTTGTAAGATTCTAACTCTTTATAAATCAAATAATTATACTTTTGAAAGACATGGAAGGTGGGCATACGTCCATTTGTAGACAATCTACTGAATTCCAGTAAATAATTAGCTGTGTTTAGGCAATTACATTTCTTTCAAATGTTTGAACATCCTTTAATTTGAAAGATCTATAACAAAGCCACTCAAAGGAACTGAGATAGTAGGAACTGTAGATGCTGGAGATAACAAGGATAATGAGGTGTAGAGCTGGATGAACACAACAGGCCAAGCAGCATCAGAGGAGCAGGAAGGCTGACATTTTGGGCCTAGATACTTCTTCAGAAAATGACCCTTTCATTCAATGACCCTCACCTAGTGCGCTGATTTACTGAAGCTCAATACAAACTTGAGGAACAGTTTCTCATCTTTAAACAATGACATTACAATCTTTTGGACTCAGCATTGAATTTAAGACCATAATAATTACCCCCAATTCCTTTTGCTTGTTTAGGTTTTCCTCTTTTTTTTTTGCTTTTAGTCAGTAGCATTCATGCTCTAGGCACATCTATTTGTCCTGCCATGCCTTGCTTAAAACTTATTACATTTCTAACTTCTCCTGTTTCTGATGGTCTTCAGCATGAAGTGTTAATTCTGCTGCTTCCTCCACAAATACAGCTTGATGTGCTCAATATTTCCAGCAATTTCTGTTTTTATTTAAGATTTTCAGCATAAGCAGTTTCCTGCTTTTTGGGTCAGGAATGTCTTAGGTTCATTCCTTAGGCAGTACAGATATACCTGACCCCAATAAGAGCAATAGTGGAAGCAGCATTGTTAAAACTACAGAAGAGATACATTGTATATTATGTTTTTGCAATTCTTTTTTCAGGTTCTTCTTTCTTTCTGAGGGTTGGATGCAGTGCTTCATCAGTCACTTCCATGGTAAGCATCAGTATTTTCACAACTAGGTTTCACTGCTAACTATGGGGTGGAGGTTGGTAAGGTCCCAATCTTTTCTGAAGTGACTGACACAAATTACAAGTCATACACCCAAATTTGCTGAAGACACAAAGTTAGACAACATTGTAGACAGTGTAGGTAATAGCATAATATCACAAAATGAATGGTCAAAACTGCTGCAAGCTGAAGCTGGTGTGGGGAAGCAAGTGTGAGATTATCACTTTTGGACCAATAAATGATATATCAGGGTACTTTCTAGATGGTTATGAAGTTAATTACAGTGGAAGTCCAAAGAACTTGGGGGTTCAGGTGCATGGATCTTTAATATGTCACAAACATGTACAGAAAATAATAAAGAAAGCAAATGGAATGCTGCTGTTTATCTCTAGAGAACTGGATTACAAGGATACAGAAGTTATACTGCAGTTACGCAATACCCTGGTTAGACCCCACTTAGAATACTGTGAGCAAAACTGGGCATCACATCTTAGGAAGGATATATTTGCCTTGAAGGGAGTAAAATATTATCGGAAAATAGAGATCAGCACATTCAGGAGGAATGTGAGGAAACACTTCTACACACAAAGGGCGTAGGTATTTGGAACTCTTCCACAAATGGTAGTGGATGCTGGATCAATTACTCATTTTAAATCTGAGATAATTTTTTGTTAAGAAAAGATATGGAGGGATATAGGCCAAAGGCAGGTATATGGAGTTAGGCCATATGAAATTAGATCAGTCGTGATCTCATTGAATGGTGAAACAAGATTGGTTCAAAGGAGTGAATGGCCTACATTTGTTCCTATATTCATCAGGAGGGTGCCCTAGATATGTCACACATCTCGCTGGTGTCTGCCTTCAGTTACTCTGCTCTTGCTGGGATCTTCTATCTCATCACTCCAGACTTCATGCACTGAGAATTTATGCTGCCACTACCTACACTGGGTGAAACTGCTAATATTCTCCCAAGGTTTAGCTGCTCCTCTGAAGCAAGGAAGAGGGATATGAAGTCCGTGTGTGTTATCAATTATTTTGAGGCGTGGTTAAAGCTGAGGATACAGTAGGCCACAAACAAACCTTACCTACATTCAAAACCAAAGCATGTAGTCAGTAGTGACTTACCCACATTAGAAATGAGTTGCTGTGCCAGTTCCTTTGTAAATGAAGTCAACTTGTTTCATTTAGTATGCGTTAATCCTGCCGAAACCATGATTGAGTTTAGGATGGTCATATGGCCCATCTAAGACAATGGCACTCGACAACAAAAATGTATGAAGGTGCAACCTCCTCTTATATATGTTATTGTAATTACATCATACTTCAGACTAATTAACTCAAGGAATAAACGATCACACCAAATGTGGTTGTCTTTCTCTTCTGAGCAAACTTACAAAAAATATTCCAGTATTAAAATTCTCTGATTACTTATATCATTACACTTAATAACTAATGTTTGCTTTAGGTCACATTCTTTTCTGTTTTTTTCAAATTCAATGCACTGTAAACCTTGATGTTTTACCTGAATTTCTCAGAGTAGGAGACCAATATATGTCAAATATATTCTAAAATGTGAATAATTGTTTCATTATGCCTTTCTGAAATATAAATAGATTTAAATGTATGACTAGGTAGGGAGGAGAAAAGCAAACATTAAAATGGTGTGAAGAAAAATATGTGATTTATATATTGTAATATAACTTGTTTGGATTTTGAACGAGTGACATGTTGGTCTGTGTCTTTGATTAACCTGTCAGAATTTCTGCAGCTAACGCGGTGTGAAGCTGGATGAACACAGCAGGCCAAGCAGCATCAGAGGAGGAGGAAAGTTTGATGTGCCGGGTCGAGGCCCTTCTTCAGAAATGGGGGTGGGGAAGGGGATTCTGAAATAAATAGGGAGAGAGGGGGAGGCAGATAGAAGATGGATAAAGGAGAAGATAGGGTGTGAGAAGACAGACATGTCAAAGATGCGGGGTTAGAGCCAGTGAAGGTGAATATAGGTGGGAAGTTAGGGCGGGGATAGGTGTGTCCAGGGAGGATGGACAGGTCAAGGAGGTGGAATGAGGTTAGTGGGTAGGAGATGGGGGTGGGGCTTGAGGTGGGAGGAATGGTTAGGGAGGTGGGAACTAGCTGGGCTGGTTTTAGGATGTGGTCGGGGGACAGGAGATTTTGAAGCCTGTGAAGTCAACATTGATACCCTTGGGCTGCATGGTTCCCAAGCGAAATATGAGATGGTGTTCCTGCATCTTTCGGGTGGGGTCATTGTGGCAATGCAGGAGGCCCAGGATGGACATGTCGTCTGAGGAGTTGGGGGGGCAGTTGAAATGGCTTGCGACTGGGAGGTGTATTTGCTCATTGCAAACTGAGCATAGGTGTTCCGTGTAGCAGTTCCCAAGCTTCCGCTTGGTTTTCCCCAATGTAGAGGAGGCCACAACGGGAACAGCGGTTACAGTATTTCACATTAGCAGATGTGCAGGTGAACATCTGTTTGATGTGGAAAGTCTTAGGGCCTGGATGGGGGTGAGGGGGCAGGTATCGGGGCAGGTGTAGCATTTGCTTCGGTTGCAGGGAAAAGTGCCAGGTGTGGTGGGGCGGGAGGGGAGTGTGGAGCAGACAAGGGAGTCATATAGAGAGTGGTCCCTCCGGAAAGCATGTAAGAATGGGGAGGGGAAAAATGTTTTTGGTAGTGGTGTCAGATTGCAGATGGCGGAAATGTCAGAGGATGATGTGTTGGATTTGGAGGTTGGTGGTACTTGAAGACGAGGGGGATTCTGTTTTGGTTATTATTGCAGATAGAGGGTCTGAGGGATGAGTTGCGGGAAATGCAGGAGACACAGTCGAGGGCATTTTTGATCACTGTGGAGGAGAAGTTGTGGCCCTTGAAAAAAGAGGATGTCTGGGATATTCGGTAGTGGAATGCCTCACCTTGGGAGCATATGCAGCGGAGGCGAAGAAATTGGGGATAACGGATGGCCTTTTCACATGAAGGTGGGTGAGAGGAGGAATATTCTAGGTAGTTGTGAGAGTCAGTAGGCTTATAATGGATATTAGTTTCCAGTTGGATGCCAGAGATGGAGACAGAGAGGTCCAGGAAGGAGAGAGAGGTGTCAGAGATGGTCCAGGTAAACTTAAGGTTGGGGTGGAAGGTGTTAGTAAATTGGATGAACTGTTCGAGCTCCTCGTGGGGAAAATGAGGCGGCGCTGAAACAATCATCAATGTAACATAAGAAGAGATGTGGTTTAGGGCCAGTGTAGCTTTGAAAGAGGGATTGTTCCAGGTATCCTACAAAGAGGCAGGCATAGCTTGGGCCCATGCGGGTACCCATGGTCACTCCCTTTGTCTGTAGGAGCTGGGAGGAATTAGAGGAGAAGTTGTGGGCGAGAACAAGTTTGGATAAGCGGATGAGGCTGTCATTGGAGGGGAACTGGTTGGGCCTGCGTGACAGGAAGAAGCGGAGGGCCTTTAGGCCATCTGCATGGGGAATGCAGGTGTATAGGGACTGGACATCCATTGTAAAAATGAGGTGTTGGGGACTGGGGAATTGGAAGTTCTGGAGGAGGTGGAGAATGTGGATGGTGTCATGGACATAGGTAGGGAGTTTCTGGACCAAGGGGGAGAAAATATAGTCCAGATAGATGGAGATAAGTTCGGTGGGGCAGGAGCAGCTAGTCCCCACTTCCCTAACCATTCCTCCCTACTCAAGCCCCACCCCCATCTCCTACCCACTAACCTCATCCATCCTCCTTGACCTGTCCATCCTCCCTGGACCCACCTATCCCTTCCCTAACTACATTCATCTTCACTCACTCTAACCCCACCTCTGACCTTTCTGTCTCATGTCACTCTATCTTCTCCTTTATCCATCTTCTATCCACCTCCCCCTCTCTCCCTGTTTATTTCAGAATCCCCTTCCCCTCCCCATTTCTAAAGAAGGGTCTCAACTTGAAATGTCAAACTTTCCTGCTCCTCTGCTGTGTTTATCCAGCTTCACACTGTTATCTCAGATCCTTCAGCATCGGCAGTTCCTACTATCTCTGCAAGAATTTCTGCAGCCATGGTTTTAGAGATGGAATGCTAATGGAATTTTTTATTTACATTTGGGTCAGTTTTAAGACAAGTTTTATGTTGAAGAGAATTTGTCTGCTTTCAGTAAGAAGCGTCAAGAATTGACTTTTCTTTTGCTTAGGGAACACACATAGCTTGGAAAACTTCTAGTTTCAGTTTGCAGAAGTCCTCATTGAAGTTAGATGTTTGTAATAGTTTATCCTAGAAAAAGGAGTTTAGAACAATTTGGAAATAGCTTAGATCAGTGTAATAATTTTAGATTGAAAATTCCAGAGCAGAAATGTTTGGAATCCTGCAGAGGCTATTCAAAATCAAGGAAGTACAAACTCATCAATGTGAATACTCTGAGGAAACACTACAAAACTGTCAAAAATTAGAATTGAAAGCAACAGTCAAGTCAAAACTATCGATGTAATAGAGAAGAAAACTCTATCTGATGTTTGAGTACTATAATGTGATACTGTTGGGATACGTCAGATTGTATTTTTACAGTGCTGTGAAATCTTTTAAATTGTGTCATTTGTTAGAGCTTGGTGTATTACATTTTTTTCTTTGCTGTAGTAAACTTCTGTTCATTGTCAAGACCAGATCTGCAGTGCTTGTGTTCCAGTGATGGACTATCTTGTCAAATAAAATCTGTCAAGCCAGATTACTTGTTCAACAATAACATCAGTTGGGATCGTGACAATGATCACATCCTAATATCTTTTATTATGTTTCCTAATCAGAAGAAAACTGAGAGGTACTTTTGTTTATTGTTTCAAGAGATGTAAATATCACTAGTCAGCATTTGTAACCCATCTCTAGATATCTTTGAACTGAGCGGTTTACTCGATCACCTCAAAGGGCAGCTAAGAGTCAACAGCATTATTGTGGAGTCACATGTAGGCCACACCATGTAAGGATGGATGATTTTCTTCTCTGAAAGGCAGTTATGAACTAGGTTTCATATTTCCATGATAATAAATAGTTTGTTTCACAATTACCATTACTGATACCAACTTCCAATTCCAATTTTATTAATTTACTTTAAATTCCACCCACTGCTCTGATGCGATTTGAATCTATGTCCTGAAGACATTAGCCTGGGTCTTTCTATTACTAGACCAATGACATTTGTTACAATCCAAGATGAGGCAACCAAATTTATGTCATGATCGTTTAAGGAAACAATAATGTTTTGTTTTAAAATAGATGTAATACTGGGCAGAATCAATGTAATAAATGGTGGAACATCCTCTGCTTTTGCTATATTTTCCACAGGCTGTTGGCTTACATGGCACAAATGGAAATGGACAAATGGAATTTGTCATACATTACTTTGTATCACCTGCCTTTAATGTAATGACTTGCACTGATAAATCTTAATGAGCCGTTTGCTTCATCATCTTCTAGCTAGTGCAGACATACGAAAGGCTAATTACGGTCCTTCTGCACCTTAATAATTCTGTAAAGTTAGTGACTGAGTGATAGTTTCATAATAATGTACTTCCTGTTAGTGCTAATTATTAGACTTTCTGGGGTGATTAATTTACAAGAAGGTATTTAGAAGCAATTAGCAATTCAAAGTTAACATTTTAAACAGGTAAAATTTGATAAATTTTCTTCAAACGTTTTGTTGACAGTTACCTAACTGCCTTAAAATGAAGCAATTAATAGCTAGGATGGCTAGTTTTTTTTAAGAAATCTAGGATAACTGGATCAGGCAAAAAAAAGGTGACAGAAGATAAGGTAGGATTGTGTTGAATTGCATAGCAGGATTAAGACCCTTAAAAGACTGCTCCTTTTTTAAAATCTGTGAGTAGAATAATTAAAATTTGCAACATCATAGCTGTCATTTGGAAATTCCCTTCACCCTCCTGTTTAGCCTAGTGCAGTGCAATCTCCACATCTATTCAGATATGCCTTGCTTCCATTGCTGCTGGTTTTGGAAGAACCTCTTGGAAGTCCCACGTTCACACTGGGCATCCTGTCTGCACTATTGGGCATCTCACAATTTAGTGAAAGGTGTCGCATGGAAAATAACGGGTATTCTGTAACGAATATGCACAGCATGGAATAGAGTATCTGGAATCACTCATCGGGGCAATAATACGATGATTTAGATTCCGTGTTCTGTTCAAATTCGACTAACTTCTAAATTAACTGAGCCAGTTCAAACAGCAATGTGGAAGAAGAGTCATACTGGATTCGAAATGTTAATTCTGCTCCTCTTTGCACAGATGCTGCTAAACCTTCTGGGTTTCTACAGCATTTTCCGCGTCTGTTTAAGATTTCCAACATCCGCAGTACTCTTCTTATGCAGAATTGTTCGTTTACCCCGCCCCCTCATGATGGCAATAAACAGCCATCAAGCAGCTGGCAGGACCAAAACTTCCGTTAAAATTCAAACTGGTAACCAGAGCAACGGTGCGCCGGAATCTAAATATAAAACCTATAACTTCGACAATACTAAACAGATATCCGGGGTGCTGGTTAGCCATTACGTAATGTGATGAATGGTATTGTGGGGATTGTAGTCCTCTGCCTGTGCCGTGCTGTGTCTAGTTGGTGATAACGGGCACTGGGAGGACTACAAGTCCCAGCAGCGAGGCAACTGTGCAACGACCGCCTCTCTTATCGGAAGAGTAGGCCATCTTCAGGAATATAGACAGGACTTTAAAAATTTAATCCCAGTGTTCACTACTGGCGAGGATACTTTGGTGTTTATGTGGCGCCCATAAGTGCAAGACCGGAGCAGCCGCTTTTGAAGAGCTGCGGCATTACTCTGAGAAGATTATTAATTTCATTCTTTTAAAACAATTTATGTCTACGAAGCATGTCTTCTTTAGAGAAAGAATTGTTCCTGAGCAAATTGCCTTCGCGACCACCGATGCCGTCAGGTCCCCAGCATGGAGCTAAAATGAGAATGGGGTTAGTGTGCATGTAAGGTTTCTAAATTCAAACCGTGATTTCTGTTCGTTTTTCCTGCTGACTGCGTACGCCCAGTCAGTTTTTGAGGTGATTTTAAAGCAAGCGGAACTATGCTGTGTGTTTTTTTTGTAGTTTGGTTGATTTTGAGTTTTTTTAAAAAAATCACCTGTCATGTATCGTGTAAATGTACAGTTAAATAAGCTTAACCTTGTTTGTCATTTCAATACGTCTTCAGCAGAGACGAGTAGGATGGATGGTGCAAGTTTAACTTAGGTTTTTTTTAATTGCTTGCAGTATGGACTTCAGTACGACCCCACGGATTGATGCTTTCTTCCTCCTTTTTAAAGCAAAGTGTAGTATTAATTTTTTTTAAATGTAAGTGGAAAAATTCAGTTTTTATCTGTAACACATGCTAAATACAGCTTGTGATTGAACAATATGAAGGGAATACTTTATGACAAGTAAAATACTGTCATTTATGGATTTCTGAAATAAAAACAGAAAATGCTGGAAACTCTTTCGAGAGACAAACAGAGTTAATATCGCAATCTATGCCATTTTAGTTCTTTTTTCAGAATCTAGAATTGGGGAGCATAATTTCAGCATTCAGGGGTTACCTCTTTAAAACAAAAATGAGGAGTGAATCTTCAAAGAATCATGATCATTGGAATTCTCTATCGCAGAGAGCTCTGGAGGTTGAGTCATTGAATATGTCAAATGCTGAGGTGAAAAGATTATAGGAAAGCTGAGGGTTACGGGCATCAGATATATAGGCAGAGTCATTACTAAGATCAGATCAATCTTGAATGGTGTAGCAGACTCCAGGGGCTGTATGGCCCACTCCTGTTATCTCTTTTATATGTTAAATTAGCAACAGTGACAGAGCAGATTGCTAGGAAGAGACAACAAGGTGCAGAGATGAACAAACACAGCAGGCTAAGCAGCATTAGAGGAGCAGGAAGGTTGACGTTTCAGGCCCTAGACCCTTCTTTAGAAAGGGAAGAAATTGCTAGGAAAGACTGTTTTTGCATATTTTGACCCTTGTGTGTTTTGGTATTAACTGATTCTCTTGATGTCACTTCTGTGACGAGTAGCACACTAAGACAAGTATCATTTAAGTCTTTTGTCACTTAACTGTTGTAACGTTTTTATTGTGTTTTATTCATAATTAATTTAAATAGATTTTGCTAGAAAAGGAAGCTATTTAATGATTATTTATGTGGGATGGTCTTTGAGGTGAACTGAAATGATTTGGTATTCTGGTTGAGGCTGAATCTTTATGAAGAAAGCTGATTTTGAATCTAATTTATACCATTCATTAGAGTAGCGTTCATTTTGGAACAGCTTTAGCATTTAATATGCACCTAAAAAGTTTGTCTCACTACTTACCATGATGTATTGTTTTAGATGAGAAGATGATTCAACTGTCCTCTTTGTTGCTTGCAACAGCTATTTCTTTTCAACAATCGATTACCAATCCCTCACACCTACTCTCTTCCTGTTTTCTTGAATGAAAGAACAATAATTTTAATGCTACGTTTAAAGGGGAGACTGTCTGGTTTGTGGAGTACTTGAGATTGTGTAACCTGAGGCTTTGATGTGTTGTTTGTGTGTATCTGAATTCTCTAAGTTGATTTCCCCATTTGGCTTTTAACTGGCTGCTGTCTTTTGAAACAATGAGAATATGAACAAGGAAGGTCTTCTAGTTCTTGTTTATAATTCCATTTTTTTCCTTTTGTCTATTCTGGTCCTCAAAAGCTGTTATTGAACTATAGTTCAGTGTGTAATCTGGAGCCTGAATCCATTTTCTTTCTAAAGTGGTTAACTGGAGAGTGAGCTTTTCATTTCATTAAAATGTGAAGAAGAGATTTGATTTTCCTGATGCTGATTTAGTTGCCTGGTTTTGATGTCTTTGGACAAAATGGTAATTTCAGTGGTGATGAATTCATTTATTCTGCTCCAATTGAGACAAGATTTGAGACCTGTCAGGTGACCAGTGCAAACCAATTCATATTTCTTTCGTTCGTTCATAGAAAACAATTCAGCTATGAAAAATCTTTAGTTATGACAATCAGATGATGGAACTTATAATTCAGTAATCAAATTATTTAAAAGTCTGACATCAACAAGAACAATGCAGCAGTGTTGTTTGGCCTTTTTAACCACACTGATACCAAAACACAATGGAAAAGCCTGCTTCAGGCTCTCCCAACATACATTTCATGGAATACATTATCTTTAAATTGTTTCCAACAGTGATGGGTATGTAAAGAGTAATGCTTGGCCCTTGAGTTAAGACACTATTTTTGGCATCCATGTCTACCTGGAATGTGCAACTTGTAATTTGATTTTTACACAGTCCATGTAATATTAAATTTCCATCAACTGCATACTTTGCTGGAATCTTGGCATCAAAGCTGTATTGAAAAGTACCAGCTTCAATGGAAGGCGTAACTCATGAAGTGCATCATTCAGCCAGATCTTTGTTGAACTGTTAACGTTTTTATTTGTTGTTTGCTTTGTAGACAGCATATCTTTTTAAACTGCCAGCATCCAAATATGACACTTTACAAAATAGCAACAAATTACAACAAATAGGGATGGCACGGTGGGTCACTGGTTAGCACTGCTGCCTCCCAGCGCCAGATACCCAGGTTTGATTCCACCGTCAGGCGATTGTCTGTGTGGCATTTGCACCTTCTCCCCGTGTCTGTGTGGGTTTCCTCCGGGTACTCCAGTTTCTTCCCATAATCCAAAAAATGTGCAGATTATGTGGATTAGGTATGCTAAGTTGCCCGTTGTGTTCAGGAGTGTGCACCTTAGGTGTGTTATGGGGGATGGGTCTGGGTGGGATGCTCCAAGGGGCGGTGTGGACTTGTTGGTCTGAAGGGCCTGCTTCCACACTGTAAGGATTCTATTCTGTTCTGTACTACAGATGAGCTTTACCAAGGAAAGAAGCCATCAGTTATGTGTAAAGAGCAGGTGAACAGACATTATTCCACTTAGAACAGTGTCTAACAGGACTGGACAAGGTAAGTGTGGGGAGTATCTTCCCAATGGTGGGTGTGTCCAGAACTAGGGGTCACAGTCTGAGGATTTAGGGTAGACAATTTTAGGATGGAGATGAGGAGACATTTTTTTCACCCAAAGAGTGGTGAGTCTGTGGATTTTTTTTACCACAAGAAAGAGTTGATGCCAAAACATTGAACATATTCAAGAGGCAACTAGATGTAGTACTTGGGGACAGTGGGATCTAAAGGTTTTGGGAGAAAGCAGGATTAGGCTATTGAGTTGGATGATCAGCCATGATCATGAAAATGGCGCAGCACGTTCGAAGAGCCCAATGGCCTTCTCCTGCTGCAATCTTCTATGTTTCTATGAGAGAAGATTTGGCAAGGTATGTTCAAAATTATAAAGGATTTTGGTAACAGTAATAAGGAGAAACTATTTGCAACCACAGAAAAGTCAATAACCTGTGGACATTGGTTCTTTTATGAATTACCTGAGATCTGAGGCTGCATGAAGCAAGAAAAAGGCAGGGAGGTGTTCATGATCTGAAATGCGCTATCTGGAAGAATGGTAGAAGTAGATTCAAAAATCAACGTTCACAAGATAACCAGGTAAATAATTGAAAAAGAAAATGCTGGGCTATGGGAAGTATTACTGATGGAGAATCAAATACCAATTTCAAACAGCCAGCACAAATGCAGTAGGTGCATGGTCTGATTCTACAGCTTCAGCTGAAGTTGCACAGAAATTACAAATCCATATCAAAACGGTATACAGATTCATTATTTACTACACGGTGTGATTGCTTATTAGATCTTAAATATACCTTTAACTTTTGTTTTGCTAATTTGCAGTTATATTTTTCTTATCAGTATTATGTGGTACTTTGTTAGGATATTGTTAGATTTGTTCAGTTTTTATTAAAATGTATGAAGACAGCCTTCAAAAGGGCTGAATAAAATTTACCTGTATTAATCTGGTGTAAAAGAATTTGAAGATACAAGCTTTAGAGGATAAGGGACATGGTTACATTTTGAATTTGAGATTTATCAACCGATAATCAAGTCAGTCAGTATTTGTGCTTTACGCAGTATTCCATTTATCATTGAAGCCCAGGGAATGAAGTGACATATCCAAACATTGGTCTGTAACATTTTCTGTTAGTGAAAGGAATCCATCGAGTGAAATGTAGAAGGAAATATGAAAAATGAAGTGCTCATTTTTCAAGATTCATTTAAAGAAGAGTTGGCATTTGCTTGATGCTGTTGCCAATGTATATTTTTTGAACCAACAGCTGAAACATTCATTTTAGTTGTTTCTGGGATCTTAGCTGCCACATTTCCCATATTATAACCACAGTTTTTATGTTTCAAAAGTACTTTGTGACTGTAACACATCAGGGCATTCTGAAATCATGAAAGAAACAGAAATTGCTGGAGAAACTCTGCACTTATGGCAGCATCTGTGGAGTTTTGAAGAAAGGTCACTGACCCGTTACTCTTTGTTTTCTTTTCATAAATGTTGCCTGAATTGCTGAGCTTCTACAGCAATTTCTGTTTTTGTTTCAGATCTCCAGCACCTGCAGTTCTTTGCTTTATTTTGTTTTAGATATGTAAGGCTTCTGTTAGCACAAAGAATTTTAAGTTAGGGAAAATAGAAAAGAGACTTGACTTTGGAAAGGAATATCAGTAAAAATTTGAAGATGACAGGAATCTTGGTTAAGTGTTCCATAATCTGGGAGGTACAGAATTAGTTTGGACATTGAAACATCGAAAATAAGAACAGGAACGTTCCATTCGCCTCTTCATTTGTTATGATCATGTCTGATAATGCAACTTGATACCCAGTTTGTACTTTCCTTCCATATCCTTTGCTCCCTTTAGTACCAAAGTGCTTTCTTCAACTGCTTCTTGAGATTGTACCTTTTTGTTTTTGACTTGGCTGCTTTCTGTAATGGCAGATTCCTCAGGCTTCCCACACTCTGGCTGAAGACATTTCTCTTCATTTCGGTCCTAAATTGTTTACCCCCTTTCCTCAACTATGACCCTTTTGTTCTGGGCTCCTCTGCCATTGTGAACATCCTCTTTGCATCTCCACTATCTAGTCCTGTTGGAATTTTGTAGGCCTATATGCAGTTTCCCCCTCATTCTTCTGAACTCCAGCGAATATAATCATAACCAGTTCAACCTTTCAGATGTCCGTCCCGCCATCCCAGGATCAATCTGGTGAACCTTCGTTGCACTCCTTCTGAAGAAACTTTGGTATTTTTGATTATGGAACCCAAAACTGCACACAGTATTCCAGCTGTGGTTTCTGCAGCAAGATATCTTTGCTCCTGTGCTGTAATCTCTTAACTATGAATGCCAACATGTCATCTGTCTTCTTTACTGTCTGCTACAGCTGCATGCTTACCTCCAGCGACTGGTGTATCAAGAACGCCAGGTCATATTGCACAATTAACTCTCTGAACTTATAGACAATCAAATAATCTGACTTCCTGATGTTTGTTAACATAGGGGATTGCCTCAGATTTATCCACATTATATTGCATGTATTGTAATGCCATGCATTGAACGTATGCTCCGCGTGTCCAAATCGCACTGAAGTGTCTCTGCATCCTCAGCTCATCACCCCACTCATCTTTGTGTCATCTGTAAATTTGGAGGTATTACATTTAATTCCCTCACCCAAATCGTTAGTATATGTATGCTGTGAATAGCTGGGATACTGGCAGTGATCCCCATATTCGCTACTAGGCATTACTGTCCATTTGGATAAAGACCTGTTTATTTTTAACCTTTTTGTTTCTTGTCACCAGTTTTCTATCTAGTTCTACATTATCGTCAATCCCATGTGTTTTATTTTTACACACTAATCTCTTCTGTGGGTCTTTGTTGAAAGCCTTCTTAAAGTCTAACGCACCATATCCACTGGCGCCTCCTAATCAAGTTTACTAGGTACATCCATGAAGATTTCTAGCAGGTTTACCAAGTATGGTTTTCCTTTCATTAATGCACACTGACTCTGTCCAGTCCTGCCCCTGTTCTCTAAGTGTTCAGCTGTTAGTTCCTTTTGTAATGGACTCTAGCATATTCCCCATTACTGATGTCAGGTTGACTAGGCTATAATTCCCAGATGTCTCCCTACCTCCCTTCTTAAATGTAGGAGTTACATTAGCTACTTTCTGATCTGTAGGAAATTTTCCAGAGCCTACAGGAACAGATCCGATTGATGCGCCTGATTAGTGGGGAAGCCAATGAAAAAACTGTTCCTGTAACAACCTGAGGTTAAGTGGCAAGGAAGGAGATGGAAAGCCAAATAGTTTGTTTTTTTTTGGAATAATGCATGGTGAGATTTTCTGACTTGAAACCTAGAATGCTTGGGGATTCAAAATATTCACAGATTAGCTAATGATCCATTATATCTTCATTTCAACTATAAATTTATATTGTAGATTTCAGTGCATTCATCAGCTTGCACTTTATTTGACTCTATTCCCATGAGTCCTCTATTCATTCAATCCCTTTTCTACATTTGAGCAATCTCAATTCTTCTACATTCATAGCTCAGCAGCATAAATGTGGGTGGTTTTTTTTTGACCCTATATATTTTCTTAATTGCAAATTGCATCGTGACTAGCTGTATCTGTTGCATTGTAGCCATAAGAGTGGTATTAGTCGCATGAATTCATAAAGATTCTTGGATTTCAAATCATTTATCAGATAATATTAAGAAAGCATATGGTGTTTTGGCTTTCATTAACAGGGGGATTGAGTTTAAGAGTCGTGAGATCTTGTTGCAGCTCTATAAAACTTTGGTTAGACCGCACTTGGAATACTGCGTCCAGTTCTGGGCGCCCTATTATAGGAAAGATGTGGACGCTTTGGAGAGGGTTCAGAGGAGGTTTACCAGGATGCTGCCTGGACTGGAGGGCTTATCTTATGAAGAGAGGTTGACTGAGCTCGGTCTCTTTTCATTGGAGAAAAGGAGGAGGAGAGGGGACCTAATTGAGGTATACAAGATAATGAGAGGCATAGATAGAGTTGATAGCCAGAGACTATTTCCCAGGGCAGAAATGGCTAACACGAGGGGTCATAGTTTTAAGCTGGTTGGAGGAAAGTATAGAGGGGATGTCAGAGGCAGGTTCTTTACGCAGAGAGTTGTGAGAGCATGGAATGCGTTGCCAGCAGCAGTTGTGGAAGCAAGGTCATTGGGGTCATTTAAGAGACTGCTGGACATGTATATGGTCACAGAAATTTGAGGGTGCATACATGAGGATCAATGGTCGGCACAACATTGTGGGCTGAAGGGCCTGTTCTGTGCTGTACTGTTCTATGTTCTATGTTCTAATATTAATGTATGACTTAAATTGATATACTTGCAAAGATTTTTGTGTTTGTAACTACTTCTATTTCCATTTTCAACTCATTAAACTTCTTCATTCACAGTGTAACTTAATTTCTTGAAATCTTTGAGCCTATAGTTTATATCACCCTGTATTTTTCCACATTATATAACTCACAATTAGACCGAGTGTCAAGTTTCAGAAGAATCACATTGCCCACCTATTCATTTTGTTTCCCACACAATTTTATTGTGAGTAAGCTAGAAATTCTGCGTTGACACATTCAGCTGGATCATAAGAAAAAGACAAATTAAGAAATTTTAGATTTGATTGTATGGAGGGACTGATGCCTTTTATGGATAATTGGCTCTTAAAATCATTGGAAGAAGCTTAATTTTTTTAAACTGTATTGTATCATCAAATATTTTCAAGTTGGATTTTTGGCCTCAAATGCCAGTAACACATCTAATTAGATCTTTAGTTTATTATAAAATGCGTCCTGCTAAGAAATGTGTTAAAGCAGTAGCGTGATGATATAATTCCATAAGCAGACTAGTGAGTCAGCTGCTAAAACCTAATTAAAGTTATAAAAAGCATCCAGCACTTCAAATGGTGATTTATGTTTCCTTTATCAATGTTGGCCAATGAAAAGCATTTCTATTTCAGCATTAAGCATGACCAAATTACTATAAAGATCCCTTATTCTACCCAGTTTGTGGTGATTTCATAGTCATTGTCAACCACTGTTATGTCCTCCTGAGTGAGATTGCAAAAGAAAGGGCAGTTTT
Source organism: Stegostoma tigrinum (assembly GCF_030684315.1). Classification (NCBI taxonomy): domain Eukaryota; kingdom Metazoa; phylum Chordata; class Chondrichthyes; order Orectolobiformes; family Stegostomatidae; genus Stegostoma; species Stegostoma tigrinum. Next base: position 92,339,913 of record NC_081359.1, read on the forward strand.
ATGCTTTTTTTTTCAATCCCACAAAGAAGTGAGTGGAGATTATCCAAAATTACTTCATAACAGATATTTACAGTCAACAGAAAGTGAAGGCTTCCAGTATGAGTTTGATTCTTGGCCTTAAAGGTGAAAGGATAGAATGCTTACCCAATCACACATTAAATACCGAGCTTTATTTTAATTAATGGATGGTATTGAGTTTCTTATAGTGATTAGGTGTTCTCAGATATGGAATGTCATGATCACCTTGGAGTGTCCCGTTTTTCATTTCTCTGCTGTCCTGACTGTTTTGGCTCATTTTGGTAGCCCTCTGACCTCCTGAGTTGGTATGTTCTGGTCCCATTTCAAGACTTGAGTCAAGAATTAGAAGACTGACATGTCAATACAGTAGTGTCATATTTAGGGAGTCTGCAGTGTCGGAAGTGTCTTCTTTCAGAAGAGATATTAAACTGAACACCTCCACCCAACCCTCAAGTTTTGGAAGAGGGCAGGGGTGCTATTCACTGGAATGGGTAATATTTATCCTTTAATTGGACAAAAACAGATTACCTAGTCATTATCACGTTTTTGGGAGCTTGCAAATTGGCTGGACCCTTTCCTGCATTTCAATACAATGAATAGTCTGCCAAAAGGTACTTCACAGCCAATGAAGTACTTTGAGAAATCTGATAGCCATGAAAGGTGTTTCAAGTTGCAATTTTTCTAATATAATTTTGCTTTTTCTTTCCTTTAATGTGGTAAGATGGTTGAATGAATACTCATTCCATTGACCTCTGCCTATTCAAGTCACATCAATTTTTGCTCCATTTGCCAGCAGTCCTCTGGCATAATTCAGCCAGTACCAGTCCTTCCACATGTTAACTGAAGGTAGCTCGTCCACTCAAAACTGTAGGTTTTAATATTGGTGGTGCTTTACATATTTTCAAAAATCAGTACAGTGCTCAGCAAAATGCTAGGGAAGTAAATCATTTTAGATGTGACTTTCAGAAGGTGGAGTTAACATGGAACGAAGTGATGTTTTCCTATTGCATCTGATCTCTAAATATTGAGAAGTCTGCTCAAATACCTTTTCCTACACCTTGATTATTCTTAAGATTAAACTTTTAAAATCTTGTATGTAACTGTAAAATGAACAGAGCCCTTAGTAGATTGAATGTATACTAAAACTGCATGTAATGCATTGAATTCTATTTTCAGCTAATGGTTTGTGTCACTTTGTTGCAGCCCTGGAAGAAAGCGGGATTTTTCCCCTGTGGCCTGGAATCATTACTTTGAAACTATGGAAGATGTTATAATTACAAATGGAACAGGCAAAGACATATCTTTTTGAAATACGATATGTGAAAATTTATACTATAAAACTTGGTGCTGAATTGAAGCATTCACTTTAAATGCACTACTTGTGTTTGCAATTATAAATACTCTATCCGACCTTTTTTATATATAAAAAGGATTGGATTGAATAGTGTTCAAATAACATTAAATAAATCTATATTTACTGGTAGTTCAGCCATGCCTTTGTTACCTAAAGATAATGAAAGGTTCATAAACCTTTTATGAGCTTGTCCAGAATGCACTTTGACGTGTATCCTGTTGCAGACAAGGTCTGTCAGTCATTATTCTCGTTCTTGCTGACCTCTAATTACTTCCAAATTTAAAATCACTTTCTTTAAAATCTGCAATGCCTCACTTGCCATTACAATGTGAACTTTATGATTAAGTTTGCAAAAGAAGGCGTTCACATCCAGGACCAATATCTAATATCAGTGGGCTGGATTGGATTGTGACGGTTTTATGTTGGTGGGTTGCCAGTTCGAGAATGTAATGTGTTCAGATTGAGAAAATATGGTTTTAAAATATTAAACAAAACTAATTTGTGATTTTGCATTCATTGAATAACAGTTGGGGCACCAATTTAAGGGATTTGCAAACTGAAATATGCATCAATTTTGTTTTTGGATTTGACTACTTCAAAGCAATTTATGCATAAGGTTAGATGTATAAAGCAACATAACAGTTTTGTTGCTCATCACCCAACTGCCTGTATTTCATGTCTCTCTGTGTGACATTAAGAATCAGCCAAGGTGTGTGTGTGTGTGTGTGTGTGTGTGTGTGTCTAAAGGTACTATAGGCCAAAGTGGATAGCAGTTACATGCTTCCTTCTTGCATCAGTTGGTTGTTACAAAGGTCATTGTTTTATGTGCTGGTCTTCTGGTTATGTTACAAATTGCCATGGATGCAAGTAGAGCTTACAATCCAATTGCTAATGCAGCAACCGTTCAAATATAGTACCAAAAACTCAATTTCTCAAATAATTTGCTCCCACACTCAACAACAGGAGGCTTGTGACCAAGAGTTACTAATTCAGTTTCATTTTTCAAGTGAATTGTCTTCTTTTAGGTTTCTTTTATTTTTCTCTGTATTGATGTTGGAAAAACAAATGATCAACAAAATGCGGAATTTGATGTAATGTTGGTTGAAACTAAAAACTAGAAATCCAACATGTCAAATGTGCAGGTTACGGATGAATGGAAAGGTCCACTTTAGAATTATTATAACTTCTCTAAAACGATGAGCAAAGGGTTGGGAAACCATAGCTACGAGTTTGTGTCCTTTTGTTTAGAGCAAGTACTTTATGATGTCTCAAGGATAATTTGGTTATTAATATAATTAATATTTTAGCTGATAAAGTATCAAAATCAAAAATTTCCTCTTGTTTTACATTTTATCATGTACCGAGATGTGTATTGATTTTAAAATATTGCTAGTGACAAGCGTGCTGAGAACAGTATTTCTGTGAAATCGGGACAGATCTTTGACCTAAAATCTCAACATCCTCAACACTACTCTTTTGTGTGAAGAAATACTTTCTAATATTTCTCCCAAACAGCCTCACTTTCTAATTCTGAAATTAGCACCCCCTTGTGGTGGAATCTCCAATGGGGGAAATCATTTTGCAATTTTGCCAAAAGTCATAGGAAGCAACAGTTGAATTGCATGAGAAAATTAATTTCATGGATTTAGATGGAGCCTTGTCATGGAGAATGCACCAGTTGCATACTTTAACCCTTTAGTTCTGGTGTCAATCTGTTGAATTTGTATTACACTCAGAGCAGCATGTTTGGTGAGGCGCTAGAACTAAATGCAAAACAGTATATAACTGGTGCTCCGTAACATAACTTCCACTTCTTTGTGTTCCAACTTCCTTTAGATAAAGGCCTCATATTTAATTAGCCTTTTAATTTTTTTTTGTAGACTGTTTTGTGATTTCTGTACAAAGATCTTTTTATTTTTCTGTTTACCCATGGTTTCTACCTTCTCACTATTCTGTAAGTACTCTACTCTAATCCAGCTTTTCTGGATCTAAATTTCAGTCACTTTGCACTTTCCCATATCGATCTCCATCTGCCACAGTTTTGCTCACTCATTTTAACCTATCTATAGTGTGACATGTGTGATTCACTGGCTACAATATTCTAACAAATTTCTAATGCTTTTGAGAAAGTTACAAATCTGTCATGTTTGTTAATGGCAAAGCTATTTAAGTCCATCTAGTAAATTAATTAATTATTTTACATTGCAAATAAACCTTAACCACTTGTACTCTTTTCGAATCTACAAAAGTGGATCGGATGGACCTGTTCTTTTGTTATTGCATGGTGGAGGCCATTCAGCACTCTCATGGGCTGTATTCACTGTAAGTAATAGCAAATTTTAAGAAAAATGCAGTGTGGAAATTGCAAAATGAGATTTACTGCACAGCAAGAAACCATTCATATTTGCTCATTGTTGAAACAAAAGCAAGACTGACCCACATTTCATCTGGATGTTCCCTATTTCTGTTCATGATATACAAGTGTTCCCCCATTTAAAGTGCTTTCTAATAATGTGTTTTCATTTTAGGGCAGTTTGTAAGTAACAACATAAAAATGCAGCCTCCATTTTCATTTTGACTTAGTTTAGTGCATATATGCCTAAGGTGTGGTATAATTACACATGCTCAAGCCTGTATTTAAAGCAAACTACTGCTTTGCTTTTTGCATGTCTCTACTTTGTCCCACTCACTACCCCTTTTGCTGCTTTCCCCTACTCTGTGCCCTGTTGTCACTACCTACCTCTTCATTAATTCTTGCTGGCTCTATCCAATGTACAGTCCTTCTTCCAAGTTATCACTGATTTTTTTTTTTGTTTAAATCGCTTCTTAAAATGACTTCTTCAATTTTGTTTGTGACCTTTTAAAAATGATAGATTGGGTACTCCATCAACTAAATAGACAAATAGACCATCAGAATTGAGTTCTTTGTACTAAGGCTGTTCTGATTTGATTTCAACTGTATGTAATTAGCCAGGTGATGGAGCCACTGCAATTTGCCCCTTAATTCGTGTTCTCACTTCATCATATTAAGAGCTTAAAAAACTCATGATGTCAGCTCAAAGATCTGCATGTGGTTTCATCTCATATCAACCACACAATTAGGCCGTCGCTTTAAGCATGTCAAGATGGTAAATGTGTGTTGTTATTATGTAATAAGTTTAGGAATAAGAGAAGGAATGATAATGGCTTAAATTCTAAAATTAAACTTGGACATGCAAATTATTGCACTGTGACATTATATAGTTTTGAAATGGTTTCCATCGATTTACTCACACCGCAATCTGTAGTGTTTTATTGCGCATGAACAATTCTGCCGTTTGTGGATCTTCTAACTTACATGGCATTGCAAGACACCGATTTAAGAAAAAGATTGTACGTTCTGTGATGCCTTGTTACAATTTCTTTCCCCCCTATATTTTGGTCAGATTAACATTCAAATGTTAAAGCTAGGAAAGCGTGACAAAATGATTCTGTTGTGTTCTTGAGTAGGAGTGCATTTTTATTTTCCAACGTTGCTCCAAAACCAAATCCAGCCCGGGATTAGCCTGTATTCATGTCCCAGTTGACTGGTAATGTGTTTTGTTCAGCTGCTGAGATTTGTGAGAGCAGACAGGTATGATTCATCCCCTAACATGTTCCTAAGACCCTGCAGAGATTTTTTTAAAAAAAGTCTGTTTGGCTCTTATCATGTTCTGCATGTCCAGAATCCTTAAGATGGAGAATATATGGTAGAGCTCAGACTTGTGCAGCACCATAAATCTGACCAGGAAACAAGTGTATAATGTTTTTCTTCTGCCTTAGAAACTTTATTGTATTTGTTTAAATTAAGCCTGTCATCAAGTTTTTGTTAGTTTATTGTCGATCTATTTTTGAGCACATTTTAGCTTTACAGATCTATTCCATAAGATTTTTAAAATAAGTTTTTTTTTGTTTTGTTTCCACTTCTTGTTTCTCCATATAATGTAGTTTGAATCAGAGGTACTTTGCCTGCGGCCAAAAATGAATATTTTAAAGATAGACAGTAGGTGCTGGAGTAGGCCATTTGGCCCATCGAGCCAGCACCACCATTCATTACAATCATGGCTGATCATCCACAATCAGTATCCTGTTCCTGCCTTATCCCCATAACCCTTGATTCCATTATCTTTAAGAGCTCTATCTGTCTTCCTTGAAAGTATCCAGAGAGTTGGCCTCCACTGCCTTCTGGGGCAGAGCATTCCATATATCCACCACTCTCTTGGGTGAACAAGTTTTTCCTCCACTCAGTTCTAAATGGCCTACCCCTTATTTTTAAACTGTGTCCTCTGGTTCTGGACTTGCCCATCAGCGGAAACATGCTTCCTGCCTCCAGAGTGTCCAATCCCTTAATAATCTTATACGCCTCAATCAGATCCCCTCTTATCCTTCTAAACTCAAGTCTATACAAAGATGTTATGGACAGTATTTTGCCATGTTCGCTATTTATTGGACTGGCTAATAGAAATGAGTATACAACTACTGGTTTGCATGCATTTACTTTTTAAACTTATAATTTGATCTGCTTAGATACCTTATCTAAAAACAAGCTCACTGTCATCTTAACTGACTCTGCTTTCAAAACGTTACTGAAAAAGCTGCTTAAACATCTGATTTATGGCATTTGTGAAGCATAATATAGTTTATTTTCAAAATTATATGCTTCATAACAAAAATGCATACCTCAATATTTAATAGAGTAATATATGGACAAACATTTTAACCAGGGGAAAGAGGACGATATGGTTGTAAGTGTGCTTAAGCTGAACCTGCAGTGTTTAGCTGGCATATGCTTGCAGCTCTAAGTGGTGCAATAATTACAGTGTAAGTTACAGATTTCCACATGCAGGTTTTGGATTCCCTGTATTCTTGTCCTCTGTAGGTGTTACTGCAACTCTGACGTATTTGCTTACTCTTCTGTGCTGTTATAATTGAGGAGAAAGATGCATAATATATGTTTGGTACAGGCCAGCGACTGTCATTGTATGTTTCGGTCTGTAGACATTATGGATGGAAAGCGCCCGTAAATTCTGTTGTGAAAACTGTTACGCTTGATGCTAGAATAATTTGGTATTTCAGAACACCAGTCTTAACTGGTTACACAGTAAACAATGCTACATCAAACTGAAGTGAAGTACAAAATGCTAGAGAAACTCAGCTCTTCTGGCAGCATGTGTGAAGAAAGAATTAATGTTTCATGTTAAGTGCCTCCTGTTCAGCCACCCCCACTATCTGTCCCACTTGTTCTTCCTCCTTTGTTCATGTTAATAAAAACATCATTTTCCAGCCCCCTTCTCTTTGGAAGAAGAGCCATTTTTCTGAAATGTCAACTGTTTCTCAGTCCACAAATGCTACTAGATCTGTTGAGTTTCTCCAGCATTTTTTTTTGATTTGATTCAGGAATGTTGCTGGCTCTACATACTATGATTATTTTAGGTGCTGTATTGTGTTAGAAACATCAGTCATTTGCTGAAAAAATAAAGACATAAGATTCCACTGTTTTTAAAAAAACAAGCTTTGTTATACAAGCATCAAGCAAAGCAAAAAACTGAATACTATCTTGGTAGCCACCTAGACACTGAAACTGAACCAGCCAAATTAAACATAAAGTAACAGGGAAGTTGTGGTCAATTTATAAACTATACATTATACACTTCTGGCAGATGAAACTAGGGCAGATCCCCAAATTGCCTTAATTCACTTAATGTGTAAGTCATTAATCCCAAGTGATGCAATCCTTCAAAACTGTTGTCTTTCTTGTGGACAATTCCAGCTTGGAGCTAACTTGGTCCGCAGTTGACAAACAACCTTGAGTTCCACTGGAGAGTTTTCACTAAGAGTGACAGTCATCTCTCGAACTACCTCCACTCAATCTAGATGGCATAGATTTACCAAACGCATTTTCAAATAATAAGGGTTTTCAGCAACTGTGTATTTGCTATATTTTCAACTTCAGAGTGGCCGTATAGTTCATGCACCCTCTTGTGCTTGCTCGCTTGCTCCTGCGCGCGCTCTCTCACCTACAAGTTTGTGATTGTTGTTGTCCTGTGTTGTGGACAATACTTGTACAGCAGTATTTATGGTCCAAGGAACTAAATTACTGAGTTGTTTTAAACTTATGGCCATAAAGGCCACCACTTGCAGTTCATGACATGAGTTTGGAATATATGACTTAATGATAACCTGTTCTTTTTAACCACAGTCCATGATTATCAGTCGAGTTCACTGTAGGGTTGTGGCAGTAGATCTACGAAGCCATGGTAAGGTTTATTTGCGATTTACTCCGGCTGTTAAGTGTTTATCATTAAATTTGATAAAGGAGCACCAGTAAACCTGTATAAATTTGTTTGCGAGATAACAAAATGTGAGACTGGATGAACACAGCAGGCCAAGCAGCATCTCAGGAGCACAACTGCACCTCCCAGTCGTGAACCATTTCCACTCCCCCTCCCATTCCTTAGACGACATGTCCATCATGGGCCTCCTGCAGTGCTGCAATGATGCCACCCGAAGGTTGTAGGAACAGCAACTCATATTCCGCTTGGGAACCCTGCAGCCCAATCGTATCAATCTGGACTTCACCAGCTTCAAAATCTCCCCTTTTCCCCCACCGCATCCCTGAACCAGCCCATCTTGTCCCCGCCTCTCTAACCTGTTCTTCCTCTCACCTATCCCCTCCTCCCACCTCAAGCCGCACCTCCATCCCCTACCTACCAGCCTCATCCCACCTCCTTGACCTGTCCGTCCTCCCTGGACTCACCTATCCCCTCCCTACCTCCCCACCTATACTCTCCTCTCCACCTATCTTCTTTTCTCTCCATCTTCAGTCTGCCTCGCCCTCTCTCCCTATTTATTTCAAAACCCTCTGCCCATCCCCCTCTCTGATGAAGGGTCTAGGCCCGAAACGGCAGCTTTTGTGCTCCTGAGATGCTGCTTGGCCTGCTGTGTTCATCCAGCTTCACGCATTGTTACCTTGGATTCTCCAGCATCTGCAGTTCCCATTATCTCTAAATTTGTTTGCGTATCAGTTTTTGTTTAATCGCACAAACAGAATGACTGTGTTTTAGGAGTATATACTGGTTTTGTACTGTACCAATTATTTCTTTGACCTGTCACTAAAAGTCATAATTCATCCCAGTTTATTATGGTCAGCTCGTCTGTTGTCCCGACTTTGGGACAGTTTCTTTCCAGTATACTGAAAGTTCTAGAATACCCATGCACTGGAGCTTTCTCTGGTTCCCAGAATTTCCTCTAGTACTTTCTCTGTTTTCTAAATCCTGTGGTCTCCATCAAAACACAATTGGGCTCCCAAACCTTAACTCAGAACTTTGTAAGTATTTGACCTTTCTAAATTAATAGTCTTCTCTTTCTCTTCTGGTCCCCCCCCAAAAAAATTTAAGTTTTGATTTTTGACAACACCCCTGGGGATCAGTTTCAACTCCATGTGGCATGTGTACTGCCTAGATTCTGAGAAAATATTTTCATGTACTAAGTGTAAGCTATCTGAGTACTTCAAATATTCTGGTATAATTTTGATTGAAATAATATGTTAAAAAAATTTAGCAATTAATGTATGTGTCTGTGTGAGTGGCCTCCTGGCTGATATGTAATATGGAATCAGAATGCAAGGAGGCAAACTTTCCAGCCATTGCACTGCTTTGAACATTGGACTCTCACTGACATTTTCCCCTTGCCTTACTCCTAAACTGATATCGCTGTAGTGTAAGGTATTGTGAAGACAAACCTGCCAAATATTGCAAAACACCAGCAACCTTGGTTTTTCCACTGAATTGAATTGGGAAGAAGAATTTAATATTTTTGAATCTTTATCAGTAGTGTTGCAGGATCCTTTTTTAAACAGGAGGGTAAACCCAGGGAACACATTTTGAACAAGGAAATAATTCAGTTTTTAAAAATTCTTTTCAGTTTTAGTCATGTAGTTGACATCTTTTAAGTTTTTTTTAAATGCCAGCTGGTCTGCTCAAGATAGAAGCACCTTCACCATGGTAAACTAAATATTTATGAAGATGGGCGAAGTGTGGTTGTGCTGTAGCTTAGAAAAAATAAAGTTGGGGATTTCACTATAATGTTTTTTTCCTCGTATTTTGAACTCAGCTTGAGGTCTTGATCAGCCTTAGGGTTGTGGGGAGAGCAAGGGGTAGAAAAGGCTGCAATTAGGGATCTCTAGAGAAAGCCACAGCAATTTGAAGGAGGGAAAGGGGGGATTGGAGAGATTGGGGGCGGTGGGGGAAGAGGAAATGCTGTTGCAGGAAGGAAGAAGATAGGACCTGGGCGTTGGTGCAGCATGTCTGTTATGATCACAGTGGAGAGAGAGGCATGTAGGGTTGGTGATCAGTAGTGGGAAGGCCACTTTTTTTTTGGAGGCCTGAAAAAATATTTCCACTCCTGGGCACAGAGGCATTTGCCTTTTTAGAGCATTCCCTTTCGCTGACAATTTCTGCCTTCCTTTCTCTGCCAGGTTTTCAGAGCTTTGGGAAACCTATGCAGCATCTGTAAAATTTAACTCAGGCTGCCAATGAGACTTGCTTCTTGTACATCTTGTACATTGCTTCTATCAGTGCAAAATAATTATGTTTTACATATGCCTCGTAAGTAACCTTTCTCTGGATACTAGGTCACTGCAGTGATGTCGGTGATAGGAAACAAAATATTTGTGATCTGGAACGAGTTTATTCAAAACCTGACCTGTATTCAAATTGCCCTATTAATTACTCTGGAATTGCATGACACCAATAAATTTGGATATATCCTGGTAATGGAAACTCTCTATTTGGAATCAATGTTGGTGTTCTTTCTATCAAAAATGAATTGAATTCTGTATACAAAATTGACAGTGACCTCAGTCTTCCAAAAATGAATTTCTGTTTCTGCTGCATGCTGAAATTTATAGTTTTTTTCATTTTCTGCGGTTTTATACCAAAATGTGTATATAGTTCCCCGTCATGAAGGTGTAGCTTAAATATATTGGATTAAATCATGTGTTATATGTTATTCAGTGTGAAGACAGGAAACCATCTGGAGCGAAAACATCTAACTTCTGGTCCAATTTATCTTGCAGGTGATACAAAAGCCAGAAACGCTGATGATCTTTCAGCAGAAACTATGTCAAGGTATTCAGGCAATAATATATTTCCAAACTTTGTAAATATCCAGCAGCCTAGTGTTTAGAGTTAATTTTCTTTTCTGCCTTATGTTTCTCTCTGCATTACGAGAGAGTTATTAAGAGTTTACATAATCTCTCAGCAACTTGTGAAAACCTCTTGTGACAAAGGTTCTTCCATCTCCCAGTGTGACGTATGTCCTGACTATCTTTTTTTAACACAACATCCAGAACCCAAAATTTGTGCTCCAAAAAGGTTGGTCAATATTCCAGCATTATTATTAAGAAACATCATTTGCACCCTCTCTCTGCATGTAGTTTCTATCTATTTACTTACCTGACCCATACTTGGAAGCATAAAAACATAACAAAAACAGCGTGGGCCACTCAGTATGATTATGTCCAACATCCAACCCGGTACCCTGTTCCTCTTTCTGTCCATATCCTTTGATCACTTTAGTCCTACGGCATATATTTAACTTCTCCTCTTTGAAAACATTCAATGTTTTGGCCTCAGCCACATTCTGTTGCAGACAAATGGCCAATGGATGTTCTTAAACTGTGATCTGTAGTTCTGGACTTCATGGTCATCAGGACATTCCTTCTGGCATGTACATTGTTTAGTCCTATTAGAATGTAGCACTTCACTAAACCATGGCTTTATTTGCCTGCTTAATTATATGTTCAGAACTGCACATCAGCTTGTGATGAAACACAGGAACTTTCTTGTGTGGTTGGGCATTTATGTCATTGTTTTTGTGGAAACCTTGGTGTGCACAATTATCTACCAATTTTCCCAATGCCACAACTAAAGTCATTGTTAAAAGATGTATGTCCTCACGATGCCTAAAAGAAAGGGCTGAACGTGAGCTTTCTTTGACAGAACTAATGAATCTTAGCTTTGCAGCTTCTAATGTTGGTATGTTCTCCTTTAAATATGGAGCCCAAAATGACACACATTATCTTCCAGAGGTGGCCTCTCCACACCTCTGGGCATTTTTAGAAAGACTACTCATTCCTGTACTGCAGTCCCTTTGGTCAATAAAGTCTAACATGCCATTTGCTTTCCATGCTATTTGCTTTGTCATCATGCTAACTTTGTTCCTTTTTATAAGACCATAAGAAGTAGGAGGAGGAATAAGCCATTTGACTCCTCAAGCCTGCTCCATCATTCCATAGGATCATGGCTCATCTGACATTCCTCATGTCCATTTTCCTGTTCTTTCTCTGTAACCATTAATTTCCCCTAGTGATCAAGAATCTAACTATCTCAGCCTTTAATGTACACAAGGACTCTGCCTTCACAGCTCTCTGTGACAAGGAGTTCCACAGACACCCAACCCACTGAGAGCAGAAATTCCTCTTCATCTTAGTCTTAAATTGGCACTCCTACATGCTGAGAGTATGCCTTGTTGTTCTTAACTCTCCAATAAGGAGAAACACTCTCTCAGCTTTTATCCTGTCTAACCTGTTAAGATCCTATATGTTTTGTCTCTCATTCTTCCAAACCCCAATGAGTGGAGTCCCAACCTGTTTAGCCTTTGCTCATAAGAAACTGTCTGTATATTATGGATCATCCTAGTGTACTGTCTCTAAAGTACCTCCATAAGGTGACTGGAACTGTTTTCAGCACTCCAGATGTGGTCTTATCAAGACCTTGTACAATTGCAGTAAACCTTCCCTAATCTTACATTCCTACGCAAACCTTCCCTAAGCTTACATTACCTACACAAACTTTGTTTAGGTGTTGCTCTTCCAAAGTTTTCACCGACAATGGACACCTAAGAAGTTTTGTCCACAAATGCCATGAAACAAACGACAGTCAGAGGACATGGTATAACAGAAGACACTAGCAGCGCTACCGTACATCAAAAATATATCGGAAATGACTACCAGACTCCTAAGATGACATTAGATCCTGATTGCACAGAAACCTGCAGCAACACCGTGCCAAATGTTATCAAAGACTAAAGACCCCATAACGATAGTAAACAAGACCAACATGATATACAGAATAACCATGCAGCGAGTGCAATTGACATTCCATTGGACAGACAAGGAGATGACTGACGACCAAGATATATGACCATCAGCTGGCAGTAAAAAGACACGACCAACATTCACTTGGCTCAATACATGCAGAGAATGAGGGCTTATCAGTTTGACTGGGACAAGCAAACACCAGACATGCAAGGGAATTTCTGGAAGGCTGTTTCTGAACGCGGGATTCCATTAACAAACACATAGAAATAGACCCAGTATAAGGACTCCTGCTAAAACAACAGAACCGGAAATGACAAGACCGTCATGCCAGAGGATCATAAAAATCTGGAAGGAACCAGAACACCAATGATTTGATTAGAGGTCGCACAGATGATGTTGCCTAGCAAGGTAACAAAACGTTTGCACACCACAGAACAACTGGTTCGGCAAGCTAATGAAACAAAAGATTCTTGATCATTGAAAGTATCAAGGGTTACAGGGGAAAATGCAGAAAATGAATATGAGGAATGTCAAATCAGCAATGATCTTATTGAATGGTGGAGCTTAACAGCGTATTCCTGTTCCTGTTTCTTATGAACTTATTATGTTGTTCATTTAATTTATGATGTTGGTTGAAGAGTTCCCTTTGGTAACCCAGCTATGTAATAAATACTGGTTCCCCTTTATCCACCCCGACAAGTTACATCCTCAAAGTGTTTGAGTACGATTGTCATGCACATTTCACGAAACCATATATGACCAGAGACTGATAGCTAACATTAAAAAGAAACACAAAAAGCCTTCTATAGACAATAAATAGGAAAACTATAGTAAGAGGGGTCGACTTTATGGAACAAAAAAAATCAGCATGGCATGGTCTCGAGTATGGCCGAGGTACTAAATTACTGCATTCAATTCTAAAGGGGGTGAAGGATCCAGGGCTTTGTAAGTGAGGCATAGAGTAGAAATGCAAGGAAAAGACAATGCTTTGGCATCAACTGAAGTACTGTATGCAAGTCTGAGGATGATTCAATACATTTTTGAAAATACTTCCAGGGAACAAGGTTTTGAATTGTGATAACTTGGAGAAGCTGTGTTTGGGAGAGCCTACTCCTCTTCCTTGCATTCTTTTAAGAGGGCTTAGTTGATTTGATCTTGTGGAGTGCCTGCACAGATACATAAATAGTCTCCTTGTGGGATGAAAACATTTCATTATTCTGTAATTCTTATTAACTTTTAGCTATATAGATTTCTAGAATGCTCCTTACTAACATCACCATGGCAAAAAATAAACACGTGTTGGAGAACAAATATGGCATGCTCATTAAAATTCTGAGTGTAGACTGTCATTATATCTGAAGAAATTTCCATCACCATCAACTAATGGATTAAAAAGTTATTCTGTAATAGTATTGAAATGTCCTCTAATGTTGAAATAACTTTAAAATGTTATTGGTAAACTAAGCATTTCATTATATTTTAATTGTTTTTAAATCAGATGTTTTGTTGACATGTTTTGAATTTCTGTTCTGAATCTGAGCTTTTATTTGACAGTCCCCCCAGAGTTTTGACCTGGCAATAAAACTTTAATTTTTACTGTCAAACCTTTTTGGAAAATTGAGCAGCTTTTCACAGCTTTTTGTAAATGAAGAGCCAATTACCAGTTGATTTCAGCTGTCCAGGAACTCAGAATGGAACATGCTCACGTTAAATCTTTAGTATTATTTTCAATGCCTGAGAAGCTGTGTCTGCAGTCTCGCAGTAAACTACAAGTCCCCAGAGATCAATTGTGCATTGAGAAAGTAAAATTGACTGAAAAAGGATAAAGTAAAGCTTTAAACTAAATTTTTGTAAGGACTTTGGCTCACTTTTCCCATTGTCCTTTCCACCTTTTTGCTTTTTGTTCCCTTGTATTCAACATACTATTCTAGTTTTATTTTGTCTGAGCCTTTCTAGTTCTGCATTTCATCCTCTGATCTGGGAGAAACTTCTTGAAAATTGTCCTCCAATTGGATGAGAAAGGTTGTTCTTTTTCAGGTCATCAGAATTACTCATCTGAAGATATTTTATGATCCCAGTTGATGCTAATACTAGACAAGTCTGGTTCCAGAGTAGACCCTGGCTCGATTGACCTCAATTTTTTTTGTAAGTTGGCTACCATGCTAGTTAATCACAGAACATGTTGGCACAAATCTGTCACTGTTCTGCTTATTTCATAAAAATTTTGAAAGATCTTCTACAAAAACAGCACAAGTCATTCAACTCTCACTTCCAGTGAAATCCTTTACATATTCCGGTCCCAGTGAACTATCGCTGTTCAAAATTTCTTGCTGAACTAATTGAGATTGCAAGCATTTCCTTTCAGCAACTTTTTGCACATTCACTAGATGCGATTCCTTCCATCTCTCTCCTTGACAGGTGTAGACAGGCCAACTTATCTTTTAACTGACTCGGACTACTTTGAGGTCGCCAAAACAGTTTTTTTTCCAGGTCTGACCTGAAGACTTCCACAAATTAAACTGCCCTTCTGTTGTATGGATTTTTTTTTTCTGAGCTTAACGTGCTGGTGGTTTGTAGCCATCTGTATTTCTGTGGGACATTAAAACTCAAGTCAGCCATAATCAGCAGTTATCTCACCACATTGACAGTATAGAGGGCTGTTGTAGGCTGCAGCGGGACATTGACAGGATGCAGAGATGGGCTGAGAGGTGGCAGATGGAGTTCAACCTGGATAAATGCGAGGTGATGCATTTTGGAAGGTCGAATTTGAAAGCTGAGTACAGGATTAAGGATAGGATTCTTGGCAGTGTGGAGGAACAGAGGGATCTTGGTGTGCAGATACATAGATCCCTTAAAATGGCCACCCAAGTGGACAGGGTTGTTAAGAAAGCATATGGTGTTTTGGCTTTCATTAACAGGGGGATTGAGTTTAAGAGTCGTGAGATCTTGTTGCAGCTCTATAAAACTTTGGTTAGACCGCACTTGGAATACTGCGTCCAGTTCTGGTCGCCCTATTATAGGAAAGATGTGGATGCTTTGGAGAGGGTTCAGAGGAGGTTTACCAGGATGCTGCCTGGACTGGAGGGCTTATCTTATGAAGAGAGGTTGACTGAGCTCGGTCTCTTTTCATTGGAGAAAAGGAGGAGGAGAGGGGACCTAATTGAGGTATACAAGATAACGAGAGGCATAGATAAGAGTTGATAGCCAGATACTATTTCCCAGGGCAGAAAAGGCTAACACGAGGGGTCATAGTTTTAAGCTGGTTGGAGGAAAGTATAGAGGGGATGTCAGAGGCGGGTTCTTTACACAGAGAGTTGTGAGAGCATGGAATGCGTTGCCAGCAGCAGTTGTGGAAGCAAGGTCATTGGGGTCATTTAAGAGACTGCTGGACATACATATAGTCACAGAAATTTGAGGGTGCATACATGAGGATCAATGGTCGGCTGAAGGGCCTGTTCTGTGCTGTACTGTTCTATGTTCTATAATCTGTTGAATCATTTAGCTTAAGTCATATGATGTGTTCAGAATGTCTTTAGCTGGCTGCTCCAAAAGCCATTTTTACCTTTCAGATTGTTACAGCATTTCAAACCAAGAACTCAGCATCAACCAGGACAAATCATGCTGCTTCATTAACCCACCTCCCCATCTTGAGCATTCACTCCTTTTGCCACTGAAGCATAGTGGTAGCAGTGTTTGTACAATTCACAAGTTTTACTACAGCAATTTCCAAGAATCCTTCAATGTTACCTTCCAAATATTCCAATCTATAAGAATAAGGAAAGCAGATGCATACAAATGTCACTGTCAGGAGATTTCCTTCCTGGCTTGGAACAAAGGGCTTATGTAATGGCTGGAGAAGTGTTTCCAAAGACTGGCGTGGAAGCTGTTCATAATTTTGCCGCAACCATGTCCAGGAAGCCCAGCGGATTTAAATCCTAATTAGGCAGTCTACTGTCTGCTGTTTGAGTTTTTGAGCTTTTGGAGGAAGTCAGGTATCAACAGCTCTTCATTCTCAGCAGTGCCACTGGGATACTTGCCCAGATTTGGGACTGCAGTACACAGGGTATCATGAATAGCTCTTACTGGTCCAAAATGAAATGAGCTCACTTATGCCTCTTGTGCATGCCCTGTTTGGATGGTGTTGGGTGATGTGGTCTTCTGTGGGGACAAGCAAAGTTGCCTCTAAACTGCAATTGTGCAGCTATTCCAGTTGTTCTCTGCGCAGCGATTCATTGAATCCCCACAATTCAGAAAGAGGCCATTTGACCCATCATGTCTGCAATGACCTTTTAATAAACATCCCACCCTGCCGTCCCGTTGACATAACCCTACATTTATAGCAAACCCACTTTACCTCTGCCACACTGGACATTCTGGGCAATCCACTTAGCATGAACATCTTTGGACTGAGAGGAAACTGAAGCACCAGGAGGAAACCCACAGAGATGTAGTGGGAATTTGCAAACTCTGCACACACAGTAACCCAAGGCTGGAATCGAATCAGGTCCCTAGTTCAGTGGTTAGCACTGTTGTCTTTCAGCACCATGTGGCCTTGACTGACAGTTCCAGAAGTAGCTGCTGTGCATGTGCCTCAGAGGCCCACACAGATGGTAACAAAATTAAAGGGAATGTTCGGCACAAGGTGTTCAAACAAGCCAACCCTTGGGCTGCATCTTGCAGCCTATCCATGTGGTACAAGTCCCCAGGAGGCCTATAATTGGCCTCAGGTGCTTGAATTAACTTGAAGAAAATGTCAATATTCATCTTCTCCCTGTAATGGTTTAATAGGGTGTACTGGAATGATAGGCTGGAAACTCTGCCTTCTCACTTGATTGAACAACATGCTCTGGTTCTGGTGCTCTGGGTTTCACTCTCCTCATGCACCCTTCTAGCCTGCCTCAAGTGGGAAGGCATTTTAAATTTCATGTAGTGTATCTTTGTCATTATGTCAAAATCCTAAAGCGCCACCCCTAACAGAACAACATATGACTGCAGCAGTTCAAGGGACATCATTTACTATTTGAAGAGTTTTGTGCAATAAGTACTAACCTTGTTCACACCCATGAACAAATAAAAGGAAATAACAAATTATGTATTAAGCCAGTCCAGAATACAATGTGTTAAATTATCTTGACATTGGATTGTCGAATTCTTTTCCACCTCAAATACATAACCTGGTAACCTTTAAAACCATCTGTGAGGCAACTTTGAGAATGCTGTTTTTGTTTCCAAAATATATTTTTTCTTTTACAGAGACATTGGTATTATAGTGGAAACGCTGTATGGTGAAAATTCTCCCCCTGTTGTTTTGATTGGCCATAGTATGGGTGGAGCGATAGCCGTTCATGTTGCAGCAAAGAATCTGGTGCCATCTCTTGTGGGCCTTTGTGTGATTGATGTAGTGGAAGGTGGGTGATTTAAGTTGACTGTATCTTTTTCTAAAAATAATAATAGATATAATGAGACCCTGCATAACGGCTCTTAGAAACCAGCTGTAGAACATTATCACTTAACAATATCTATTAGTGATGTATGCATAAATTAAATTTCACTTGAATTCTCTAACTTTAAAAAAAAATTCTAGGCACGGCAATGGACGCTTTAAACAGCATGCAAACGTTTTTACGGAGTCGGCCTAAAGTGTTCAACTCTATTGAAAGTGCCATAGAATGGAGGTGAGATTTCTTTACCTTTCTGAATGCAAGTAACTCTTCTGTTCCTTCTATGAGACATTCTCTACAAAAATGTTCTTGATTCAAAGAGAAAAATTGCCACATTGTCCCAAAGGAAACTGAAGTTGTGGTAGAATAAATCTGCAGTCTTATCATTCAATATGTCATGATGTCACAGTCTAATTAGAGGCTTGGGTAAGAATTAGCCATTCCTTCATCCAACCATTGGTAAGTGTCCGTTTCTGTTTCAGGGTTGGAAACATTTGAGCGTTTTTTCAGCTTGACTCAAATTTAGACAAAACAGGGTAATTTTTTTTGTAAGAATGTAAAGAAAGAGGTGAATCGCATGGGAATAACACTTCCACTTTGGCAAAATGAGCACTCAGACACAAAGTCAGGTTTCTCACATGTGCTCTGACACAATTTGCCTCAGAAGTTTAAATTGTTTTAAGAGTGTGCACCCCTTTTAAACACCTCTAGAATCCCATTCATCATTTCATAAATCAGTCGCAGAAGTCATTGGCATGGAAAGAATGAAGGGTGAATTTCTAGTGACCTTAAAGAAGCATCAATTATTTTTGAGCTAGGTAACTAGTATGCTTTTTTTGTGTGTCGGTTGCTGGAACTGACAAATCATTTATGAAAGTAAAACATTAACTTGATAAAAATTTAGGGTCTTCTGGAAATTTTCTGATAGTTTCATGGGTTTGGTGCTGGCTCTGGAAGAGGAGGAGGAGGAGGATCTTGCCAACTTGCAGGGAGTTACACCTAAAAGAACAAAATGAAGCACAGCTTGCAGGAGGCTGTATACCATGCACACACACAGACCCTGAAAGTCTTGCCTACAGTTCACTAACAAGTAGTGTTTTTTGTGAGGAAGATTTGCTTTACCAGGCAGACAGAGCTTATAAACTGCTGCAGCACATCATTATTCACAGGCACATTTTTGTATATGGCTGACCATCCTTTTGCCTTTAAACTTTTAATGCTTTGGTCATTCCAGTGTTTGCAAATTACACCTCCAATCACTTTAGCAGGTCCATATTCATCAGATTTAAGTCATCGACTTTGTATCCTTGCACGTGAATGCCATAAAGCAGGAGCAATGTCAGGATGTCAGAGATTTGATTTACAGGGAATATTGCATGTTTACCCAGGTGGAGCCCACATTTCCTTGCTTGCTGCAGTAGGACAACCTAGAATCTACATAAATAAGATTTTCATTTGCACATGCAAATGTTTTGCAGGCATCTATGCTGCCTCCTGCAGGTCTGTACCAAATATTCAGGCAGCTGGCATGAAATCTTGCACCATAATTAAATTTCCTCCCTTGCACCAAAGCATTGGATCAGAGACTGACTGCTTGGAAACAAAGACTATTCTCTCTAAACATGGCTAATGTAACCTGTGAGGTGCCCAGGCACTAGTACAATTGTAATAAAATCGCTGCCCTGCCACCTTCTGGGCTTTAACAGAACAGACCAAACCTAACCATAAGCAAAGCTTCCACTTTAAGCTAAGCATGTATGTTTCATGCTGCACAGCACTCGAGCCTTCAGGAAGTTGCTGACTGCTGTTGCTGAATTGTTTTCAGATTGGTTTCACAGGTCGGCGCAACATTGAGGACCGAAGGGCCTGCACTGCACTGTTATGTTCAATGTTTGTTGCAGTCTGAAATCGGTATTGTTACAAATATAAATTGTTACTCAAGGCTGCAACAATACCTATAACTGCTATAAGGCTATCAAATACCTTGACCATTCTGCAGAATTCAAATCGAAACACCCTAGCAGTGATTACCTTGCACTGCCTATAAAAGCTTACAAAGAAAGTAGTTGTGAGGCTAGTGGAAACAATTGTTCAAGTATTCCAAAGGAGAAGTGATGGCAGCATCTCTTCATTACTGAGGCTGGTAAGACTGGTAAGTAAGGTCTGTATGAACCATCTCGACTTCTTGGCATGTGAGAGGGTGTCATTCTGAAGCATTAAACTTTAATTTAATTTCAGTAAAGATTAAATTTTCAATAGCAAGCAGTGACATAGAGTTGGAACACAAAGCATCTGCATGGGTAAAGTTATGAACCGCGAAGGGAAAAAGACCCTGATGGCAGTTATGTATGACCTTCCGAGCAGTAGTCAGGATCTGGGGCAGAAAATAAATCCGGAGATGGAAAAGGCATGTAAGAAAGGCACTAGTACAATAATTAAGGAGGCTTCAATGTCCACGTGGACTGGGAATATCAGGTTGTCAGTGGATCATTAGAAAAGGAATTCACAGAATATCAGTGAGATGGTTTTGCTTTTTGGAAACAGCTTGTGCTAGACTCCACAAGGCAGTTTTGGATTTAGTGATGTGAAATGGGTCAGACTTGTATAGGGGAGCTTAATGTGAAGAAATCCCTAGGAGACAGTGACCACAATATGATAGCATTCACCCTACCGTTTGAGAGGGAGAAGCTGCAATCAGATGTAATGGTATTACACTTGAGTAAAGGAAACAGACATGAGGGAGGAGATGGGCAGAGTTGATTTGGAAGAGGAGCCTAGCAGTGAAGATTGTGGAGCAGCAATGGCTTGAATTTCTGGGAGTAATTCAGGAGAAATTCCCCCAAGGAGGAAGAAAAATACGAAGGAGATGATGAGGCAACCATGGTTGATGAGGGAAGTCAGGGACAGCATAAAAGCGAAGGAAAAAGCATCCAATATGATGAAGATTAGTGGGAAGCCAGAGAATTAGGAAGCCTTTAAAATCCAGCAATGGACAATGTCAAAAACATTAAGGGGGGAGAAGATGAAATATAAGATGGATTATAAAATGGAATGAGGAAAGATGGTAATATAAAAGGAAGATTGCAGGAGTTGTTTTAAATATATAAAAGGTAAAAGAGCAATAAGTGTTCACATTGTGACCACTGGAAAATGGCAGTAATGGAGAAATAGTAAGGGGAATGAAAAAATGACAGAGGAACTAAATAGGTACTTTCCATTAGTCTTCATGGCAGAAGACACCAGTATTATACCAGAACTTCTCTTAAATTCAAGAGTGTTGGTTAGCAGAGGTGAGTTTAGGGTCCATCACTAAGGAAAATGTGCTGGGAACTCTGAAAGGTCTGAAGATGAATAATCACCTGGACTGGATTGGTTGAACCCCGTGGCTCTGAAATAGGTAGCTGAGGAAATTGTGGTGGCGTTGGTAATTTTTCAGGAATCACCTGGAGTCAAGGAGGGTCCCAGAGGACTGAAAAAAAATTGCTAATCCAGCATTCATATTAAAGAAGGGAGGTAGAAGTCAGGGAATTATAGACTGGTTAGCCTCAGTTGTCAGTAAGATTTCACAGTCCCTTATTAAGGAAGAGAGGTGGAAATCTTGAAGATGCATGGTCAAGGGAGGTCATGCCTGCCAAATCTGTCAGAATTCTTTGAAGAGGCAATGAGCAAGTTAGACAGAGAGAGCCAATGGATGTAATATGTTTACATTCCCAGAAGACCTTTGACAAGGTGCTGCACAGGTGGCTGCTAAAGAAGACAAGAGCCCATGGTGTTATTATACAGTCATACTGCATGGAAACAGACCCTTCGGTCCAACTTGTCTGTGCTGACCAAGTTTCCCAAACTAAACTAGTCCCATTTGCCTGCGTTTGTCCCATATTCCTCTAAACCTTTCCTATTCATGTACCTTTCTAAATGCCTTTTAAATGTTGTAACTGTACCTGCGTCTACCACTTCACCTAGCAGTTCATTCCACATACGAACCACCTTCTATGGGGAAAAAAATTGCCCTTCAGGTCCCTTTTTAAATCTTTCTCCTTTTACCTTAAAAATGTGCCCTGTGGTTGGAACCCTCTACCCCAGGGAAAAGACTTGTTGCTATTCACCTTCTCTATGCCTCTCGTGATTTTATAAATCTCTATAAGATCACCACTTAGCTTCTGATGCTCCAGGGAAAATAGCACCAGCCTATTCAGCGTCTCCCTTTAGCTCAAACCCTCCAAACCTGGCAACATCCCTGTAAATCTATATGAATGTCTTGTATCTTGCAGTAGCAATACCATTAACAAATCTGAAGTTTGCAGTCTAATGATATGAATTCTCTGAGGAAGGGTCACCGGACCCAAAACATTAACTCTGTTTTTCCCTTCATAGATACTGCCAGACCTGCTGAGCTTTTCCAGCTACTTTGTTCTTGTTCGTGATATGAATTCTGTCATGTCCTTTACAGATAAATCTGTCCTTGATTCATGTAGAATGTAATTCAGTCATTTCATAGGGTACTGAATAAAACATAAATGCCGTAGGTCATAATGTCTCTGCTAAAGGGAGAAGAGAGTGTGGTGTGGTAACCATAACACCTGGAATTCAGACAGATGAGTGTTGCTAAGACTATTACTTCTGTCTATTACTTCCGTTCGGAGGCTTGGGGACCGCTTTGCAGAACACCTCCGCTCGGTTCGCAATAAACAACTGCACCTCCCAGTCGCAAACCATTTCCACTCCCCCTCCCATTCTTTAGATGAC
The DNA here is from genome assembly GCF_030684315.1 of Stegostoma tigrinum. Classification (NCBI taxonomy): domain Eukaryota; kingdom Metazoa; phylum Chordata; class Chondrichthyes; order Orectolobiformes; family Stegostomatidae; genus Stegostoma; species Stegostoma tigrinum. The sequence goes on from NC_081359.1 coordinate 92,362,591, forward strand.
ATGTCCATCATGGGCCTCCTGCAGTGCCACAATGATGCCACCCGAAGGTTGCAGGAACAGCAACTCATATTCCGCTTGGGAACCCTGCAGCCCAATGGTATCAATGTGGACTTCACCAGCTTCAAAATTTCCCCTTCCCCCACCGCATCCCAAAACCAGCCCAGTTCGTCCCCTCCCCCGACTGCACCACACAACCAGCCCAGCTCTCTTTCCCCCCCCCCCCCCCCACTGCATCCCAAAACCAGTCCAACCTGTCTCTGCCTCACTAACCTGTTCTTCCTCTCACCCATCCCTTCCTCCCACCCCAAGCCGCACCTCTATCTCCTACCTACTAACCTCATCCCACCTCCTTGACCTGTCCGTCTTCCCTGGACTGACCTATCCTCTCCCTACCGCCCCACCTATACTCTCCTCTCCACCTATCTTCTTTTCTCTCCATCTTCAGTCCGCCTCCCCCTCTCTCCCTATTTATTCCAGAACCCTCACACCATCCCCCTCTCTGATGAAGGGGTCTAGGCCCGAAACGTCAGCTTTTGTGCTCCTGAGATGCTGCTGGGCCTGCTGTGTTCATCCAGCCTCACATTTCATTATCTTGGATTCTCCAGCATCTGCAGTTCCCATTATCACTATTACTTCTGTCAGATTCCTTTATTGTAACTTCCCTAAGCAGCAATGTAAAAATTAAAATGTAAAACTTGTGGGGATATTTCGGTCTGACTGGCTACTGTTCTGCACTGGTTTGAATTCTATAGCATAATGGCTTGTGTACTTGCTATCTGAGGTGGTAAAAATGTGCCTTCTATTGTATATAGTAATAAATGCAGAATGACATGCAACTGTGCTGCAGCTTTTGTTGGGTTGTTTGGTGGAATGGGTTGGTCTCCTGTCATCCTGTACAATGATTTAAAAAGAAACACCTGCTTACCTCAACAGTCTTTGATGTTCACTTCATTCTTTTAAAGATCAATCTATGGCTGATTTATTTTCATTAATCTATGGCCAAATATTGATCTTTCTGTTATAGAATCCCATGTCTCTGAAGCTTCCAGCTTTTTTTTTATATTGTCTTGGATATCTGTGGAGCTTCACTATGTCCAGGACGGTCTGTGTGAAAAATCAATTTGAATGAAGGTACTTTTTTGTTCCTGCATTAGATAATTTTTTTCAGAAGCCAAATAATTTGGGTGCTGCAGATTTGAAATAAAAACAGAAAATACTAGAAATAATCAGGTATGGTGTCATTTTGAGGAAGACAAACAGGAAAAACTGGGAACAATCTGCTGAAAGGCCATTGGCCTGAAATGTTGTCTCTTCTATCTCTGCAGATTTGTTTGATCTGAATATTTCAGCATTTAATTGTCAGTAGCCACTTCCTTCTGTGTTGCACCTCAACAAGTGCCATCATGGCTATTGAAATTGTATTTAATAGAATGATATTTTTAATAAATTTAGTTGTCTTTTTGCCTCGCATTTGTTGAAATAATCAAACGTAAAAACATCTAAAGAAGAGAATCCAAAGATGAGCAAAAAAAATTGTGTACAGGTAGTTCTGCTGTAATGCAATAGTTGTGTTTTGTGTGACCTTGTGCTATAGAAAATCGCCTTATGGAGCAATCGCTATACATGTACAGCAGAAAGTTCACCATATCCAAACAGCATCTACTATTCATCAGTCATGTTACAGCCAATTCGTGCTAATGAAACATGAAACAGAACCACCTGTACTTGGATAATTTCTTTTTTTAAATCATAGAATACAGTGTGGAAGCAAGTCATTCAGCCCATGGAGTCTACACTGACCCTCTGAACAGGATCACACCCAGACCCACTCAACACTTGCTTGGCCTGCACATCCCCAGATACTGTGGGCAATTTAGCATGGCCAGTCAACCTAACCTGCATATCTTTGGACTGTGGGAGGAAACTGGGGCACCCAGAAGAAACCCATGCAGTCGCACTTGGGTGGAATCGTACCCGGGTCCCTAGCACTGTGAGGCAGCAATGCTAACCACTGAACTACCATGCTGCCTTTTGCTTCAACAAAAGCTAAGCAACTACAAAGCAAATAAAACTAAAAATTAGGAAGTAGTTTTAGACGCATATATTTGTATTCCAAGTTTAATGAAATAGCAATTACACATGATGTCTGTTTGCACACAATCTGTCAGTTAACAAATTCCAAATAATTCTTATAGACCTTATAATAGTAACAGTTGAAAAAACAGAATAGTAGTTTCTTCATGCTCTGCCTTGCATGTGGTGACAATTGACTATATGTTAATAGACACTTGTAGAAAGTAGTTTTAACACAAATAAATTCAAAAGAACTATTGATGCTGCAAGTAATAATAAAGAGTCACCCCACTCTGACTTTTGAATGTAAATAGGTCAGTCAGCTCCTGACCTCAATCCAGCCTCAGTTTAAACATACATTAAAAAAGCCAAATACCAGACATGATGTGAGATTGACAATTCTCGATGTGAGATTGACAGTTCTCAATGTCAAGGCTACGTTTTTTTGACTTTTTAGCTCGGACTCCTTGACAACACTGGAGTTAATTAGAATCAGAGTTGGAATCATACCTAGTACGACAAAAGGTGCTTGGAATTGTAGATGGTTGATCATCTTGGCCCAAGGGCATTCTCTACAGGAGTTCCTAGTTTTGATCAACCTATTCAGAGATGTTATCACATACCTCTGGAGCGGGTGGGACTTGAACATGCCTCCATGTTCAGAGGCAAGACACTGTTGACTATATCACATGCGTAGTTCCTCAGGGTAGTGTCCTAGGCCCAACCATCTTCAACTGCTTCATCAATCACATTCCCTTTATCATAAATGGGAATATTTGTTGATTATTCTATAAAGTTCAGCATCAGTCACAGATCCTCTGATACTGAAGCAGTCCATGCTCAAATGCAACAAAACCTGGGCAATATCCAGGCTTGGTCTGAAGAGTGGCAAAGAGCATTTGTGTCACACAACTGCCAGGTAATGATCATTCCAATATGAAACAATTTTAACTATTGCCTCTTGACATTCAATGGTAATACCATCACTGAAATCCTCCCACTTTCAACATCCTGGTGTTACCATTGACAAGAAACTGAATTGGACTAGCCACATAAATACGGAGGCTACAAAAGCAGGTTAGAGGGTAGGAATTCTGTAGTGAGTAACTCACCACCTGTCTCTCCAAGGCTAGTCCAGCAGCTATAAGGCATGGTGTTTGCTTCTGGAAGCCGCTGCCAGGCATGGACCTCTGAGACAGGACGAATGACCCACATTCACAAACAATCAACAGGCTGCTTTGTTCTGAATGTTGTCAAACTTCCTGACTGTTGTGGAACTGCACCCATCCAGGCAAGTGGGGACTGTTCCATCACATTCCTGACTTGTGCTTTGTAGCTGCATCCTGTTACTCCAGTTCTTTCAATATAAAGGCCAGTATTCCATTGGCTTTCTTAATTACTTAGTTTTGTGGCATAAAACTAATTTATATTCAGAATAAAACTGCTAATATTGGATCTCAGTAGTGTATTGTTTCTGTAACTGGATTAAAAATTGAGTTTGAGCTCAACTAGCAGTTAGAGAATTAACCTGAAAATAAAAAGCTGACATCAATGAAAGTGAAACAATTGGATTGTCATGTAAGCCCGTTGGTTTGATAATGTCCTTCAAGAACAAAACCTGGAACTTTGTTCTGAATTGTCTAGGCATGACGCCAGTCTTGCATCAAAGTAGTTCACTCGTATATGCTGTTTCATTTGACTGAACAAGCTATTCAGTTCAGAGTAACCAGGCATGGGCATCAATTTCTAGTTACTTCAAGTGACATTTGTATCAAATAAAATGTTTAATATTAATTTCATCAATTTTTTTTTAAGCAGCACTGAAGTTTAAGCTCTCCTCAGATTTCTCAGAATTAACTGATGGCCCTTGTCCACAATGGATATTCAATTTTTTTTCCACCAAATTGGTGACACATGGTTGATGTAATTTCATCTGGACACCTCATTGTATGACTTCATTTTTGAACAGTTAGACAACGATTACCAGAGACTAGTTGTAAAGATGATAACTGAGGCCAGTTCCTTTTTGGAAAAGTCTCCAAAGATTTGCAATTTTTTTCTGGGGCTGTTTACTGGACTGGTAAGCTGAAGGTGATCCTTTGGAGGAACTGGTTTGAATCCCTCATGACATATAAATTCAATTCAGTCTTGAATAATGCTCTTTAGGGAAGGAAATCTGAGGTCTTATCTGTCTAATCTACATGTGACTCCAGACCAGCTGTAAAATATTTAACACTTCAATGGCCAAGCAAGTCACTCAGTTTAGGAGTAATGAGATAATGGGCGCATTTTTAGCCTACCAGTGATGACTACATCCCATCAAAGAATAAAGAACATTTGCAACCCTGGTATAATTTGAAGTAGCAGCTGTTGTTCAATGTACCAATTTTTTTACTGGAGCTTCTTGCGATATGCATAGTGGACTATTGGTGACTCAAATTAGACCAATTTGGTCAAAATAAGTACATCCTCCTTGGTTTGTATGAGTCAGTGCCGACACATCATGTGTCTTCGGAAAGCATAATCTCTGGCACTTTGGGAGGTTTAATGTTCACAGTGATGCTGAGTTTACTCTTTGTAAATTCCTATATATCCACTTCTGTTGCTTTTATGTTACTTTGGTAATAATCAGAAGTGTGTCACTGGTAAATATAGCGTTAAACTGATGATCTATGTAACTCAACTTGAATGTAGCAGTTCTTATTTCAATTTCTTTGCTCACACAGTGTGAAAAGTGGTCAGATACGAAATCTGGAATCAGCAAAAGTCTCCATGGTTGGGCAAGTAAAACTGTAAGTGTTTTTTTGTTTTAATGATTCCATACTAACACAGCCCATATTGTCCAGTATTGGCAGGAAAATATTTCTTTTTCCATGACAAACTTTGTTTCTTTGTGGAAATTTGGATCTCTTAATTAACTTGTCTAGGTAAAATTTTATGCTTAGTTTTTTCAATATTCATCTGATTTTGTCATAACATCCCATAAGCAATTTTTTTTAAAGTTGTTATGATGTGGAGGTGCCATTGTTGTACTGGGGTGGACACAGTCAGAAGTCGACATAACATCAGGTTGAAGTCCAACAGGTTTATTTGAAATCACAAGCTTTCAAGATTGCTGCTCCTTCATCAGGTGAAGTCCCGCTAGGCCAACATATTGTTTATCCCTAATTATCCAGAGTGCAGTTTAGCACATCGCTATTGGTAAGCCAAATTATTTTTTATAGGACCATCTTAAAGTACAAAATAAATCTTAAGGCATTTCATAGAAACATAGGAAAAATATACAAAGATGCCACAAACTGCTGGCCAAATCAGTGACATCCACGTTCCACGAGTGAATTTTTTTACAGAAAAGAGTCTTCGGGATCTGATGGCCTGGGAAGATTTAAACATGGCAAAGATCTCAGGAGACCAGAAGCCAGTGTAAAACAGTAAAAATGGATGCAGGACTTGAGGTTTGGCTTGGCACAGGATAAAGGCATCTGAGTTGGATGAGGTGAATGGATGAGATACCATTAGAACAGTCAGAATTAGAGGTGATTAAGGCATGGATGAGTTTTTGGTTAGCAGATGGACTAAAATTGATTTTGGGGTGGATTCAGATAAAGCTACAGAGATGTATGTAGGCAGTCTGTGTGTTGGATATGATTTGGGGTCACTAGCTCAACACAGGTTGAAATACAACACAGTTTGCAGGTACTCTGGTAACGTAAAGGTAGGGGAATGGAAACTCTGTAGATGGTAGGCATTTTATATCAAATTTCAATTGTTTCAGCTGCCTTCCTAATGTCTAACTGCAGCTTGACTACTGATACAGAGCAAAAATTATACAGCTTACGTGCAGTAGCCAAGAGATTAGGAAAAGAGGTACAGCTGGGTGTCATTGGCTTGCATTTAGATGCTGACACTTGGTGAATGCTATTGTGGAAACTATTTTGTGGAAGAAGAGGGTGCCAAGGAAAAATTCTAGAATGAAGATACATAGTGGGTAGTAATTACAAAGGTTATGTTCCAGTAATAAGTGACAGTAGAATAAAACAATCTAACTAAGCTACAGAATGCAGTAGAGTTATGGTGGGGGAATGCTGTCATCAGCCATGTCAAAGGCTGCAGAATGATTGAGGGGAGAGAATGTCGTTCATGATTTGAGGCTGCTGTGAAAGGTATGGAGACCTGATTTTGGTGTTTTTTTTTTAATGGAAGAAATGAGCATGAAAATGGACGGCAGCAATAAGTGCAGGGGGATTGATGGACTGAAGCAAGATCATAGTGATCAAGTGTTGAGGTGGTAACGTAAGTGGTTTAATGAACCAATTTGTAATGTAACGAAAAAGTAGAAATTATCTAGGATCATCCTAGAACCCTACTCCTAGTTTTAGATGACAAGGTGTTGGAATGGAAGTAGGCCATTCGGTCCATCAGATCCCACCATTTGGCTAGATTATTGCTGATCTGGAAATCCTCAACTCCAACTGCCTTCTTTATCCCCATAACTCTGGATTCTCTTGGTGATTAAAAATCTGGCTGTCTGGGTCTTGAATGTTCATAATAACCCAGTCTCAACATTCTTATGTGATTGAAAACATTCCACAGATTCACCACTCTGAGAAAAAAATTCTCCCTCATCTATCTTTAATGGGCGGTCCCTTACTCTGAGACTATGCCCTCTAGTCTTGGACTTGCCCACAAAGGGACCCAACCTCTCCACATCCACCCTGACAAAGAATCCCCTAAGAATCTTATATGTTTCTCTAAGATCTCCTTCATTCTTCTAAACTCCAATGAGTACAAACCAAACCTACTAAGCTGCTACCCATAAGAAAATGGTGGCATGGTAGCTCACTAGTTAGCACTGCTGCCGCACAGCGCCAGGGACCCATGTTTGAATCCACCCTTGGGCAGAATGGAGTTTGCACATCCTCCTCATGTCTGCAGGGTTTTCTCTGGGTGTTCCGATTTCCTCCCACAGTCCAAACATTTGCAGGTTAGGTGAATAGGCCATGGGGAAAAATATAGGGTGTTGGGGTGGTGAGTTTGGGGGAGATGTTCTTCGAAGGGTCAATGTGGACTCGAAGGGCCAATTGGCTTGCTTCCACACTGTAGAGATTTTATGATTCTATAAAAATGTGTCCATACCCAGGATCAGCAAAGTGAATCTTGCCCCGGATAGCCTCCAATGCCAGCATATCTTTCCTTGGATAAGGGTTCCAAAACTGTTCAGTATTCCAGTTATGGTCTGACTAGCACCTTGCATAATTTTAGCAAAACCTCCATACGTACTTCATTCCCTTTGAAATAAAGGCAACCTTTCCATTTTGCCTACACTATTATCCACTGGACTTGGATGCTAGCTTTTTGTAATTCACGCTCTGGGATCCCAAGATCATTCTGAGCTGCAGCATTCTGTAGTCCTTCTCTATTTAAATAATAATCAACTCATCTACTATTCCTGCCAAAGTATTTTTACTGCGTAGTACCATTATGAAAATAATGCCTCACTTAAAATGGATCCTTGTTAAACACTATCCAAAAATTTACAAATATAATGAGGTAATTTCCGTTGGTTTTAAGGCTCCAAATCTGCACTCTAATGGGACAGTAAAGATCCCAAATTCCAGTAGAAATCCGTTCTGACAGGTTCCCTCAGTCTCTGTTTAAACTTCAGAAAATGTCCTGTATCTTCTGATTTCAGAGCTCAGATCCTGTTGGTGAATAGTAGGACTGCCAATACCTCAAAGGTGGGAGCTGCTCTGAAATGACTTGAGCAATCTATTTACTGTGTATAGATGATCACTACAATGCAAATTTACATCATCTCAAACAATCTGGATAGATGCTTTGATTGAATTCTAAATTCACAACTTTAAATTGTATTGCTGGGCGAATGTAATCCGTGGGAACTAAGTCTAAAGTTCCAAATAGAATTTTAATAAAATTGTAACAAGAATCTTATATGGGGAAATAATTAAACTTCTAGAAAAGTTAATTATTTACTCATTCTGAATTGTTTTCCTCAAGTTGTGAGGATGATATCAACATTGCAGGGAGCTCCCATTCTTTTGTGGACACTGCTATTCATGAAGAGGAAGAGGATGAGGCAGAGGAGGAAGAAGGGACAGTGAAGAAGGAGAAAGAACCTGAATCAAGTAAAAAATTGAAAGAAAATAAAACCGAGGTAAGCAATAATCTGTGGATTTTAAGTATAAGCCATCTATTCATTTGCTTTATTGCTTGTTTTCCTACCCTTTTGAACGTAACAATATTCCTGTTCTTAAAGTTGCAAGCCTTTTCATGTTTTTCCCTTGAACTTAAAAGTGTCCTGTAATGTAAACAGCTCTTAAAATCAAATGATAAATTCAAGTTTAGTTTCAAAATTTTCAAAAAGTAAAGCTTTCTAGTTTAAGTGAATACAGTAGTTGATTTTATTGTTGACTTAGGTTTCTTCTGGCCATGTGGATGCTTGAATATATTTTGTTCCTCGGTTTGTCTCTCTCCTAACTACTCCTTTTCAGCCATCCTCTGAAGATATTAAATCCTTACTGGCTACAATACTGCCCAGTAATTTAATGGCAAAGGTACTACTCTGCATCATCAAAGTGGCTATAGGGTCTGGATGTGAGTTTGCTCGCTGAGCTGGAAGGTTAGTTTTCAGACGTTTCGTCACCATTCTAGGTAACATCATCAGTGAGCCTCCGACAAAGCGCTGGTGTTATGTCCCGTTATAGGGTCCCACTCCGAAAATTTACCAGCAGGGAGTTAAAATGACTTCTTAACCTGTTCATGGAAATAAAATGTTCCAGCGCAGCTAGAGGCCATTCAGCCCTTTGTGCCTTGTGATGGCTGTTCGGAAAAGTATTCAGTCATTCTCACCACACCTGCTGTTTCCCCATAACCTATACATTCTTCCTTTGGGTGAATTATATGTAACAACAATATCATAAGGTGCAATATCACAACACAAGACTGCCTACAAAACTCTGGCTTATTTTTCCAAAATGTTTGCTTTGAATGTACAGTATCTGAGAATTCATTGTTTTAGCTGTTGCAGAATTGATGGATTAATACTGTTTCTTTCTCTGCCTGGGCTATTCAACAATTAGCTAACAGTGTTATTTAATGTTTATTATTTCAGTACACATGGCGTGTTGAGCTGTCCAAAACTGAGAAGTACTGGGAGGGATGGTTTAAAGGGCTATCCAACCTCTTTCTTGGCTGCCCAATCCCCAAACTATTATTACTAGCAGGTACAATTTCATCTTGATCTACCTTTGTTCAGTTTTGGAAACTATGTTTATATGTTTTATTAAATAAGTTCAATAAACTATGTGGCTACCTTTTTTTCTGTTTTGCAGGTGTTGACAGATTAGATCGAGATCTTACAATTGGTCAAATGCAAGGTAGTAACATGAACTTTTCATCTTTAATTTTCAGCAAGTTTATATTCTATAGCTTCAAAATGTTAGTTTAAGTAACAAATGTAATTTTTAAATCTGTGCTTATCATGTTTAACGTAAATTCCATATTTAAAAACATTTTGCTCTTTGTGAAATTTGATGCATAGTAGTTCTGTTTCAACCTTTTGTTACTTTTGGTACTATGTAAACAGTATATCTAGCTGGTTCCATCATGAATACCTTTTAGTACTGATTTTTAACTTTGATCAATTAATGTCTTGATCACAATTTAGCCTTTGTCTGAGTGGGGTGAAGAGGAACCCACATCACAGAAGTCAATTTTAAAAAAATTCTGAAATGACAACAAGTAATTCACTAATGTGATTATGATTCTCATTTATTTTTTCAGGAAAATTTCAGATGCAAGTTCTTCCGCAATGTGGCCATGCTGTACATGAAGACGCCCCAGACAAAGTAAGCAGAGAGATTTTGCCTCCCTCAGAGGAAATCTCTGATTTAGTAATGGTGTCAAATTTTAACACATTTTGAGCCTGATATTTTTAGTTAGTGGTGGAATTAATGACCCATAATATCTCCAATTCCGAGCAAGTAAGAGAGCATTTTGTGACCTTGTTGGTTTAAGCTTTATCAAGTAAAATAATCAGTTGAGTTTTATTTTAGCAGCCAGTAATTTTTCATAATCAGTATAATATTGTAAAATTTGTTATAACTTATTTTTACTGATCTGAATAATTAAATGCGATTTCTTCAAAACTGTTTTAACAAACTTGACATGACAGATCAAAGTTGATTTAAAAAAAAAATCTATAACCGGCAGAAGCCTGTAATAAAAAAAGTGAACTGTTATTAACTGTAAAGAGAAAGGCACTGCGGATGAAAAGCCTTCCTGAGAACAGACATGCATCTGCTGTGTCTTTCCAATACTTTCAGGTTGTTATTTTTGTGTGACTGTCAAAATCCTTCCAGACTTTAGGTGAAATTTGTTTAACTTCCAACTATATTTAGAAGCTTATAATCTGATGTAGTGGATGAGTATGGTTGTGATATCTAGAACACAAACCTCAATTTTCTTCGTATTCAATCAAAGTATGTCACCTCCAATTTCTTTTCTAGGTGTCAGAAGCTGTTGCAACATTCATGATTCGTAATAGGTTTACAGAAGCAAAGGGTGAAATCCATAGGTGAGGTGTTTCTAAGACTGCACAAGGTATTGGAACAATAGGTTAAAGCATGGAGATAAACCATTCAAATAAAAATGGTATTTTTCTTCCTTAAGCTACCTCAACCAATCCTACTCCCCTGTTCACTCTCCATACCCTTACTAATTCCAGTAGTTCCAAAGAAATTAACACCCTTTTCTTCAAAAAAAATCTATATAAAACAATTTTAGCCTATTTTTTTCTGATTTCTTTTTGTAATGGTTATTTTAATCTTGCCTACTCCCATCTCATCAAAATACCTTCTACTTTACCATCACCCTTAAATCTTGAACGTCTCTAGAAGGTTAACCTCTAACCTTTCTACATTAGGATATTTAAAGGCTCTGTTAGAGACATTAAACAGGCGCCAAAGCTTATTCCATTAAGCCATGCCCACCAGATCAAGGAAGTAAAGAGTTGTGCGCATGTGTATCAGGGGGCCTGAGAGCCCATCCCAGGACTGTCTGAATGTCTGCTTTATGGTTACATGGCTGCAGGGGAGGAGAGGAATGTCATGATTCAAATTAGTTGTTCCATGACCCTACAGTAGTTTGAGAACTGCATTTTGGAAACTCCTAATATAGACAGTGTATATTGACCAGGTGAAATTTTTGCCATTCGCTTATATCACTCTCACTAAATGTGAATAGTTCTCCATATATTTTATGTCCTTTTCTTTTCAGCAGTTACCCCAACTTTTAGTAGATCCAACAACCTTCAAACTCAACTTCGACTGTATATGCATCGAGACCACTGAGATATATCCATGTATCATCGTCTGCCTAATCTGAATGATACAGTGAAGCTGGAATGTCAGAACTCCATTTGTGCTGTTAAATCTATATTGATTCATTGAAACTCCAGTTGTGGGCACTACAGAACGACTGACTGAAAAGTGCAACCTGTTTCTGATTCAAACATTAAAACAATTAAAGGGGATTGCATACTCAAAGTGTATTTTTTTTCTTGCACATGTTCTACTGTAGAACACAGAAATGTGTTCAGCAATTGCTTAGGAGTTGAAATGTGCTCTGGAACTCCGTGTTTGTAACATCAATAATATCAATGGTTAAACTTGGGTCTGTTTTAGAACTGGGTTAGGATTTCCTTTATTTAAAAAAGAAGGTAATAAGAAACAAGTGGAAAAGAGCACAGTATGCAGGACAGCCTAAAAAAAGTCAAATTGTCTTCTTCAAAATACAGACACTCCTAACTTTAGACATGTACTGACAGTTAACCTAATTTAAACTGACTTCAAAGTGCGCTTCTGGGATCAAAGTTTATTGGCCTTAACTATTGACATAGAACTGATTTTGCACTTTTTTTGTGACAATAAAATGTTTTTATTTTAAATGGTCTGTAATCCAAATTGTTTATACAATAAAGATCAGTGTTTTGGACTATGTTACACTAGACTATTGTTCGAAAACATTAGCTGATGAAAGATATGAGTAGCAAGAGAAATTATATTGTAGTCTGCTGCTAGCTGTGATGCAGACTTAACCAGGGAAGGTCTCTGAATGAGTGGTTATTCTGTGAATGAGAAACTACTGCAATCAATTTCACATTAGACATATAGAATTGAGGGTGTTTTTTTGCCTAGCAGATCCAGTATACCTACCTGAGCATTGTTTAAATCCAGGTTCTGCTAAAGCCGACATATTTTTCGTCTAATCTGATGTTTAAGTGGTGTGACAAAACCTGCTGGTGGTCTGAAACTGTTTAGTTTTCATGCGTAATGTTATTTAAATATGAAAACGTCAGGAAAACTGCAAAAGGCAAAATCCTGTGCTTGCTGTAAATTCAAAATCCAAAAAGCAAATGATGGTAATACTCAGGTCAGGGAGAGATTACATTTCAGGTCTGTGGTCTTTTATGGAACTTTGTATGAATGCAATCTCCTAATATTTTGTTCTTCACTGTGACCACTTACTATTGCATATAATGGCAATCATTTTTTTTTCAAAATTGGAAAAGAAATTAAATGTATTGAGAGACTACTAAAACTGTCTGGGCTCCTTGTATATTTGAAAAATTATGACATGCAATATCTTTATACAATGGTTGGAGAAAGCAGCAGTGAGACAGAACGAGGAGTCGAGAGATGATTTTAAGCAGTGACTTTCTGCGTCCAAATTCTTGCTCCTACCAAGCCTCCCCTGATCTTGATGAACCCCTTTCCTTGAAGTATGCCTGCCACTAAATTGCAGTCTGTGACTTTGAGAGTGGCCGGAGCATTTCCCTGAACATATATCGAACTCCTTGAATGTGATGATCACAATCCTAGTGCCTATTTTGAGACTCTGCAAGTTGCCAGAAACTTGGTGGCACATTGAGTTTGCATGCTTGGTTTTAAAGATAAACTGCAGCCTGACTAGCAATCCTTGTATCGTTTTGATAGTTCTTGATTAGGGGTGACTGCTAACCTTCAGTTCCTTTTCCTGTAACCTTCATTTTTGAGTCACGTTTTCCCTTATTTATCAAAGAATGCGGTGAGAGTAGAAACTGCTTTTTGCCTAGTCTTCAGACTAATACTTGCAGTTGGGAGAAGACATTTGACCAACCTTTCATACATTCACCAGAAGCTTTGTACAGGAGCTAATTCATTCTCAGAGACGTCCTATAGGAGCAGTTTCTCAAAAAATTCCAGCATTTTCACTGCTACTATTGTCATGGACGTTTATTCAATGTATTTTATCCAGACAAAAGATACTTGACCTGAAACAGTAACTCTTTTGCTCTCATTTTCCCCATGAAGGCTTCCCTGCTCTGCCTAGCATTTTCTAATTTTGACTTATTTATTCTGAGAGATGTGAAACTTCTTGCCATCAGTCTGTTCTTAGATTAGAAACACAAACACTGAGAATACTGGAAAAATTTGGTAGGTCTGGCAGCATCTGAGGAGGGGGTAAAAGAGAATGAATGTTTTGAGTCCAGTATGGCTCCTCTTCAGTGTTTTGGTCTTAGTCCTACTTTAGCCCTTTAGAATCATAAACAAAGAAACGTAGGAAATAGAAGTAGGCATGGGGCGTTCTGGTCTTTGATCCTGCTGTGCCATTCAATATGATCATGGCTGATCATCCAATTCATTACTCTTTACTGGCTGAACCCTTTTGTATTCATTGAGTTTACTTTGAACTAATTTTACTTTGTTCAATCTGTTATCTACCTCGTAGAAGTTATTGCTTTCAGTATTGTCGGTGATGGAAAATATACCCCGGTGTGTTTCAGCCACATGATAGATCAAAATAACGTTTTTGTTGGAGAAAAAATACATTTTAGAATGGCAAATTTGACAGTCAACAAACAGGCTGGTTTTTGAGGAAGTGGCTAATTAGAAATTATTAAAGTCAGCTTTACTTTTTTCTAAACTTTTGAGAATTCAGTGTGATGGGGCATTCTCCAGACAAAATGAAAATACTGTAGATGCTGGAAATCTAAATGTAGAACTGAAAATGCTGGATATACTTAACCGGTCAGGCCACATGTCTGGAGAGAGACACCATACTGATAAAAGATCAACATACTGAAATATTAATTCTTTTCCTTCCACCTCAGATGCTGTTTGACCTGATATTTCCAGGCCTGTCTCTAATTTAGGAAGAGTATGTTTTGATTTGACTTACTGAAAGAACTTGCCGTAGAACACATTTTTATTGCTTAATTTTTATATTTTGAAGCACTGTTATTGACCCTCATAATGTTTGGGCTGTAATTAGATTTTTGTTGTAACATTGTGAATCCAGTGGCAAATTTTAGGCTTAGTACTGAAAATAGTTTGTAATTTCCATGATGTAAAAATGGCACAAGCACTTTGATCATGGAAAGGCTAGATAAAATCTGTGGATTAGCATCATTTTGAGAGAGGTCAAATATGATCCCAAACAAGTTGAAGTGAGCTGTGCTTTACTTAAATCAGGGATATGTTGACACTGCTTCTGTTGATTAGATGATGTCCAGTGCATGGCATTCCACACTCCTGTTCCCTGGTGTTGGGGGACGTAATTAATTAATTGGACTTGAACTATGTAGGGGATCTCAAAGTTGACTGCAGTCGGCAGGCTATCTTTGATTACGACCTGAAACCAGTCTTGAGAGCTATTTCTGCCTCCTTGCCAGCTAGTGACCATGGTTAGACCAGCATTGAACATTTTTTTTCCACTACCCACGTACAAATCCGTACATTAATGTCCATAGAATTTACTGTGGTAGATTTAGCTGGATGCTTAACATGTCTGAATCTGCAACTGTTTGTAACTAAATTTGGACATTTGAAGCCACTATCACCTGGAGCTACCAATAGCCTTTATATGAAACTGCTCTAGACTGGGATTTGCCAAAAAGAAAGTAAACAATGATACTGAAGTTTAGAAATTGAGCTGAATAATTTAATTCAATAATGTCTCAGTGAAAATTTCAAAGTTTTACCCTTGAAGCACTTGATTTGCAGGTACCTGATTATTTTTCTGTTCGTATTTTCTGAGTGACTGAAATAGAAACATTTGAATGCAAATAGTCGCTTCAATTTACTTCTACTTGATGGTTTAAAACAAGCACAGAGTGTTAAAGCTCTAAGTTCACCACAGGATTCAAAGTTATTAAGTGTCAAAACTGTACACTGGAACAAATGCTAAAGCATTACAGACTGAATAATGCACGATACTGATTTAATTTCTGATTCAACCAATCTGGCTTCAGTTTTTGCTTGAGAATCCTCCTTGTTCCTTGCCATAAAATTACATTTTCATGAGTTTGAAGGACTTCAGAAGCTAAAATATTTTGTTTTTTAAGGAGAAAATGTATGGTGTCAAACATTCTGGGTAAAAAACTTGAATTGTGCATCAGTATTCAATTACAAAACAACATGTTCAGTAACTGTGCCACTGATTTGTAGTAAATAGCAAAATAAAAAAAAACTTGTGGACTGGCTCTCAATTGTTCGTTTTTGTCAGAGTTTATTTTAATGATTGATTTATTTCTTATGGGTGGAGAAAATGTGAATTGAAATATTTGAACTTAGTCCTGACAATTGTAACTAACATTTGAATTTTTTGAGTTATTCTTTCCTTAACCACTAGATGGAGTTTAGTCTCATTTAATTCTATGGGCGAAATTAGTAGGTTTTTATTGGAAATATTAGCAAGGATTGTAATCACCTGGAGCCCACTTGAAAAACCAAATGTAACGGTGTATACAGAGGTTGAATCCTCTGTCACAGGGATTGAAAATAAATTATGTAGCAGTAATAAAAACCCCACAGGTGGTGATAACAAAGTATAGAGCTGGATGAACACAGCAGGCCAAACAGCATCTTAGGAGCACAAAAGCTGATGTTTCGGGTCTACACCCTTTGTCAGAAAAGGGGGAGGGGGAGAGGGTTCTGAAATAAATAGGAAGCGAGGGGGAGGCAGATCGAAGATGGAGAGAGGAGAAGATAGGTGGAGAGGGGACAGACAAATTAAAGAGGCGGGGATGGAGCCAGTAGAGGTGAGTGTAGGTAGGGAGGGCATAGGTCAGTCCGGGAAGCTGCAGGGTTCCCAAGTGGAATATGAGTTGCTGTTCCTGCAACTTTCGGGTGGCATCGTTGTGGCACTGCAGGAGGCCCAGTATGGACATGTCATCTAAAGAATGGGAGGGGGAGTTGAAATGGTTTGCAACTGGGAGGTGCAGCGTTCATCAAGCTCTACACTTTGTTATCTCGGATTCTCCAGCATCTGCAGTTCCCGTTATCTCTCCCACAGATGGTGGACAAGTTCAGAAATCGTACGACACCAGTTATAATCCAACAGGTTTATTTGAAGACACAAATTTGTGGAGCCTCGCTTCTTCACGTGTTAGTGAGAGAGGTGGTATCGGTCAAGGAATTTATAAGTCAAAGATCAAAGGGTCACACCACTGATGACAATGTGTTAAATAAACCTAAGATGCTGTTACATCTTTAATCAGTTAAACCTTTAGCTCCCTCAGGGCAGTGACTTGAAATGAATTCAGGGATTTACATGTACATATTAATCACTTAAAACCTTCCAACTGATTAAAGATTTAATAGCATCTTAGGTTTATTTAATCAGGCTCAGGATTCAAGTTGCACAATGCTAAAGTGTCCTGTAGAAGGTGACACTTGCAAATTTCCACTAGGCACTCCCATGTGTGCAGCTTAAAAGACAATAAAGTATCCATGGAACCACTGAAAACAAGTCAAATCAGAAACGCTACCGTTAAAGGAAACCGGGCAAACGTAATTCAGTGAACAACAGAACCAAGAATCTCCAAACCTTTTCAAATGCCTCAGTTATTGCTCCTGGAATTGCCCACCTAAACATTCACGTTTCATAATCTTTTTCATGGATAAACCTAAAACTGGTCTGTATCTCATTTTAGAGGGGATGAAAAGCAAATCTATGTGTATCTGTAATAGATTTTATTATCTTATGTAACAGTATCTTAAAAAAGATCATTTTTAAGCTGAAAGCTTGAGTAAATTGGCTCCTTTTACAACATACGTACATTTGGGCTTGGAAAAGGCAACATATTTTAAATTTACAAGTAAAGTTACCATAGTTCTTTGCAGATCATAGGGCTGCTCTCTCATTGCAGAGCGTCAACTGGTAGTGATTTAACCTGAAGGTTACCCTGCCCCAGGGGCGGGGAGAGGTTGAGAAGGAGAGTCCTTCACGGTAATCTCAGCCAGTGCAGCCTGTACCCCATCCCCAACATTTTCACATTATCCTTGTGAGCAACTAAGTGAGCATTTGAGTAAAGAAGCATTAGTTACTGAAAGATAACCATTTAGGAGTAACCCTTTTCTACTTTATATAATGATTAAATGGCTAAAGGATGGCAAAGGCCGGTAACTGAATTTTATGCGTTTGGTGAATTTATCATCTGCTGAATGTCAATGTTTTATTATTATAGAGGCAAGCAGCTCCTGATTATTTGGAAAGCAAATGCAGCTTCTTTGTTACTTCTTTCCTTACCTTTCCTCTTGCGCAATTAAGGTCACCGTTATCAATTGTTTGAACAATGGGGCACCCAAAATAGCAGAGAAGTTGATAAATTATTTTGCATTATTTATCTTGGTAGAAGACATTAATGCATTCCAAAAAAAAATCAAGGAGCTAAAGGGGGAGTGAAAATAACTACGGTAGTTACCAGTAGACAGAAAATTCCAAAGAAATGAATGGAACCAACCCTGATTTGATGGGCTGCATCCTAGGATATCAAAGAAAGCAGCTATAGAGACGTCAGCTGTACTGTTAGTAATCTTTCAAGAATCTTTCAAGAGAACAAAAATATGGAACATGACAAGACAAAAAATATATTCTAGGACCAAGGCCAAGTACTAACTACACCGATTGACTACTCACTGTTAGGATATTTTGTACAATTCAATGTGTGTATATAGGCTTGGCTACTTCCCACTGTTTTTATTTCTTTACCAAAGAATTTGCAAACCATAAAGTTATTAATGCCCTGCTTTAAGAAAAACATTTGTTTTGAAGTTTCTATATGCAAACTCCATGGCTCTCATTAGCTCATTTGGCCTGTGGTTCAGAATGCTGCTGACAACGTGGGTTCAATTCCCATACTGTCTGAGGTAGACATGGGAACTGGCTCCTTGCACTGTCCCTGAGTGTGGTAGGAAATGACAAGCTCCTGTTGACAAAAACTGCCAAGGAAAATGGTTCAACATGAAGCAAAAGCAGACAATGAGCCACACATAATAAAATGTGAGGCTGGATGAACACAGCAGGCCCAGCAGCATCTCAGGAGCACAAAAGCTGACGTTTCGAGCCACAGACCTGTCTCTAGGCACAGCATTAATGGAATGCAATATACAGAGCATTAATATGGGTGGTACTGTATGAACTGTACATTGAACAATGCAATATTTTCCCTGGAGAGATGTTACAATGGCAGAGAGCCATTACAGTAGGTAGAATTAGGATTATCAATACCAAAAGCAGTAATGGTGTTTTCTATAAGTGATAATGGGAACTGCAGATGCTGGAGAATCCAAGATAATAAAGTGTGAAGCTGGATGAACACAGCAGGCCCAGCAGCATCTTAGGAGCACAAAAGCTGCCGTTTCGGGCCTAGACCCTTCATCAGAGAGATGAAGGGTCTAGGCCCGAAACATCAGCTTTTGTGCTCCATGGTGTTTTCTATATGCGTAGTTGCTTGTGCTTTATCTCCATATGTACTATATTAATGGTACGTGACTTTGTGTCCATCAATAGGGACTAACTTTAGTACCATGTTTAATTACAAAAACAGAAACCAGTTTGATAGCACGTGGTTCAGAACAATACCAAGAATTCAGAGATAATAAAATGTGAGGCTGGATGAACACAGCAGGCCAAGCAGCATCTCAGGAGCACAATGTGCTCCTGAGATGCTGCTTGGCCTGCTGTGTTCATCCAGCCTCACATTTTATTATCTTGGAATTCTCTAACATCTGCAGTTCCCATTATCTCTGATACCAAGAATTCAGAGTTTGATTGTCCATTCTGGCTGAAGTAGACTGATTCCTTGTCCTAATCTCGCAGTAAAATTGTAGCGTAATGTGTAGATTGGTGGTCCTATACCGAGAATGCTACCTGTGGAAGTATGGAGACTTCTTAACTTTTCCATCTCCACTGGAAACACTATCTATCGTCTAATAGCTGCATACAATTTATGGAAAGTACTCTACATTAAAAAAAAACCTTTCCTAGTTTGTTGCTGAATGCCTGAAAGGGTATCAGAAATGGAAATAACTTGGTCTGGATTTATGAGAATCTTTTCAAAAAAACCACAGAAGAGAACATAATTAGGACAAATGATGAACATTGTTATATCTCCATTTGTTTTTACAGCAAACTAGAATTTTTCTGAACTGATCAGGAGGATATTCAGCTCTGCGGAAAGGTCACCAGACCCGAAACGTTAACTCTGAATTTTCTTTCTTCACAGATACTGCCAGACTTGCTGAGCTTTTCCAGCAACTTCTGTTTTTGTTTCAGATCTACAGCATCCACAGTTCTATCAGTTTTTGTTCAGAAGAATATCCTATATTATGTTCATTCACCTGAGTGACACTGCATGAAACAGAAAATCTTTAAAAATGGGAAAATAAAATGTTAGGCAATGGATATTTGTTCTGTTTTATGGACACAGACTGGTGCCAGTAGTTTTACTCACGGACTTTTATTATTTTTGGGACCTGTGCTTACCGTCATAGTCAAAGAAGTCTACAGCACAGAAAAAGGCTATTCAGCCCATTTAGTGTGTTCTGATCAAAAGCAACCACCCAACTATTCTAATCCCATTTTCCAGTACTTGGCTTGTACGCCTTGGCATCACAACTGCACATCCAAATACTTCTTAAATGTTATGTGGGTTTGTGACTCTACCACTCCTGCAGGCAGGGAGTTCTAGATTCCCTTGGGTTAAAAAAGACTTTTCTTTACATCCTCTCTGAACTTCCTGGCCCTGAATTTAAATCTGTGCCCACTGGTCATTGTTCCCTTCACCAAGGAGAAACATTCCTTCTGTTTACCTTATTTGTACCTCTCATAATTTTGCACATCCCAGTCAAGCTCCCACTCTGTCTCTTCTGCTTCAAGGAAAACAGCTCCAGTCTATCCAATCTCTTTTCATAATTTAAACTCTCCAGCCCAGGCATCATCCTGATAAATACCCTCTGGTATCTCTCCAGCACTGTTATATCTTTCCTCCAATGTGGATTCTAGGGCTGCACACAATATTCCAACTGTGGCCTAACCTACCTTTTATACATTTCCAATATAATCTCCTCTGCTTTTAAACTCTGTGCCTTGACTAATAAAGACAAGTGGTCCTGTATGCCTTCTTAATCACTATCTGCTTTAAGGTATCTTTACACTATCTTAAGAGACCAGTAGACATGCAAACCAAGGTCCCTCTGATCCTTGGTGCTTCCCAGGGTCCTACTGTTCATCCTACTTTCAAGTCTAACTCATTTATATATATCACAAACAGCAAGGATGCCAACATTGATTCCTGTGCCACCTCACTGGGTACAGGCTTCCCCAGTCATAAAAAGACATCCGTCAACCATCACTGACATAACAAGGTGTAGAGCTGGATAAACACAGCTGGCCAAGCGGCATCATAGGAGCAGGAGAGCTGACGTTTCGGGCTTAGACCCTTTTCTGGAGAAGGGTCTAGGCCTGAAATGTCAGCTTTCCTACTCCTATGACGCTGCTTGGCCAGCTGTGTTTATCCAGCTCTACACCTTGTTATCTCAGATTCTTCAGCATCTGCAGTTCCTACTATCTCGAAACAATTTTAACCCTCAACCATTATTTTCTGTTTCCTGCCACTCAGTCAATTGTGGATCCAATTTGCCAAATTTCCTTGGATTCCATGGTCTCTTACGTTTAATATCAATTTCCCATGAAGGACCTAATCAAAAGCCTTACCGAAGTCCAAGTAGACTACGTGAAAAATACTGCCTTCACCTATACACCTGGTTATCTCTTAGAACAATTCAATCAAGTTGGTCAGACATGACCTCCTCTAACCCTCGTAATTGTTCTTGATTAATTCCTCAATCTCTAAGTGCAGATTAAATTTGTCCCTCAGAGTTGCTTCCATTAGGTTCCCCACCACTGAGGCTGGACTGACTGACCTGTAGTTTCCTAGTTTATTCCTTGCTCCGTTCTTGGATAGTGGTACCATATTAGCTTTCCAGGTGTCACTGGCACCTTTCGTATGGCCAGAAATGAATGAAAATTCTTGCCAGTGCCCCCACTATTTCCTCCTTTGCTTCACTCAACAAACAGGGACACATTTCATCAAGCCTGGAGATTTATCTACTTGTTGTCCATGTTGTCACTGTCATCCTAAATAGATTCTACTCTTTCATTCTAACCCTTTACCCTGTATACACTTATAAGATAACAAGATTTTTATTTATTTAACTTGTCATTATTCTTTCTTGTCCCCTTACTGCTCTCTTAACTTCCTTTTAAAATATCTCCACACACATTCTGGGCTCCTTTTGGCTTCTGCTGTTTTGTGCCCTTCATATCTGCCATAAGCCTCCTCTTCTCTTTTTATTTAATCCTGTACATCACTTGATAGTTCACAGGATTTGATAGACCCACCCTTTGACTTCATTGGAAACATGTTGCCCTTGTACTCTTCATATTCTCTCTTGAATGCATCCCACTGCTCTAACACAGATTTACTTAAAAGTTTCTGTTCTCAGTCCACTCTGGACAAATAATACTTGGATGTTATCATACTCGGTCTGTCCCCAGTTTAGAATTTTGCTGTTGTCCCATTCTTGCTCTTTTCCATAACAATCTCGAAACAAATGGAGTTAGGATTGCTATCTGCAAAATGTTCCCCCATTGATACTTCAACCATTTTGCCTGGCTTCATTACCCAAAAATAAGTCCAGGACTATCCCTCTAATGCAGGGTTTTTTTTTAATGTAGTGGCTTACAAACTTCTCCAGGATACATTTTAATAATTACACTCCCTTTATCCAGTTAATGTTGGGAAAGTTGAAATCGCCAAGAATTACTACCCTATTACTTCTAAACTTCTCTGAAATTTGCCTGCATGTCTGTTCTTCTGTTTTGCTTGGATAGTTGTGGGGGCCCATAGTAAACTCTCAGCAATGTGATTGCTCCTTTTGATTTTTAAGGGTCTACACATGTGGCTTAATTTGAGAATTCTTTTAAGACATCATCTCTCCTTACTGCTGTAATAGATTCTCTGATCAATGTGGTAACACTCCCTCTTTTTCCAATTTCTCTATCTCACCTGAAGAGACTATGTCTTGAGCTACCAATACTACCCCGCTCTTAACTATGTCTCACTGACTGCAATGACATTATGCCTCCACGTTCTAATTTGTGTCCTCTATTCAATTGCTTTGTTTGTTTGATTCCTTGCATTGAAATAAGTACCATCCAAACTTGCCTAACCGTCTTATGCTGCAAGTGGCCTACAATTTCTATGCTGCCTTGACTCATTTGCTGTCTCCTTTAATTTTGGCCATTCATCTTTCCCTGCTAACATTCTCTGTGATCCCACACTCCCCCACCGACTCCACCAAATTAGTTTAAACACTTTTCGACATCATTAGCAAATCTCTCCTAATAGACGCTGGTCCCATTCGTGTACAGGCCCCACTGACTCCAAAAATGGTCCCAATGCCAAAGAAATCTAAATCCCTCCCTGCACCAGTTTTCCAGCCACTCATTTATCTCGGCTTAACCTCCCATTTCGACACTCACTAGCATGTGGCACCAGAACTAACGCAGAAATAATTACCTTTGGTTTCTGGTTTTTAATCCATTTCTTAGCCTCCTAAATTCTGCTTGCAGGACCTCCTTGCCTTTTCCTACCCATGCCATTGGTACCAATATATATCACAGTCCGTGTCTGTTTGTCCTCCCCCTTCAGAATATCCAGCAGATATTCAATGACATCTCCAATCCTGGCACCAGGGAAGCAACCAGAGAAATACTGTTCTCTTTTGTGGCTGCAGAAATGCCTGTCTGTTCCCCTTTACAGTTGAATCCTGTACGACTATAGCCCTGCTGTTCTTTTTCTTCCCCTCTTGTGCTTCAGATCCACACATGGTGCAATGAAGTCAGCTCCCACTGCTTTCCTCTTCACAGCCATCTTTGCCAACAGTCCCCAGAAAGGGAACAGGCCACAGGGGACCTGCACTACCTGCCTTCCTATACTCTAGTCTGCCTGGTGGTTACCCATATTCTTTTTGCTTGTTCAGCATTCATCTGCAGTGTAAACACCTCACTGAATGTGCTATCCGCAACATTCTCAGCACTGAGGATGCTTCACAGTGAATTCACCCACAGCTCCAGCTCCACAGTGTGCTTAGCCAGTAACTGCAGCTGGAGATATTACCAGGGACAGCTGAAACTTCCATGATTTGCCACAAAGTACAGGAGGAGCATTTTACAGGTGTGACTTCTGCTGCCTGACTTCCCTTAGTTTCTCCCTTTTATAAAACAAAATACTTACATAAGAATGATATTAACTTATTTCCCTTGCACTAACTTTATTTCCGTTCCCCTAGTTGCCTGACTTCTATTCCTTTGTTATATTGGTGCTGAGTTTCACTTATTCCTGTTGTTTATTAGTTCATTCATTATTTTAAAGAAAAGCTTCTTAAAATTTCGAACCAGTCAACATACCACTTTCCTGCGATGTCACTGTTTGAATTGTTTAACAATCAGCAGTATCCTGGAGCTGCAGTTGTTAAACCAGGACTCCCTTTTAAATATCCCCTCACTAATTACCCTTGGTCTGCTGGGCCCCTGATCCTGGGCCTCAGTATATTTCTTTGCTGGCTCCCCTGCCTCTGTTGGGATCCTGATCCTGGGCCTCAATATATTTCTTTGCTGGCTCCCCTGCCTCTGTTGGGATCCTGATCCTGGGCCTCAATATATTTCTTTGCTGGCTCCCCTGCCTCTGTTGGGATCCTGATCCTGGGCCTCAGTATATTTCTTTGCTGGCTCCCCTGCCTCTATTGGGATCCTGATCCTGGGCCTCAATATATTTCTTTGCTGGCTCCCCTGCCTCTGTTGGGATCCTGATCCTGGGCCTCAATATATTTCTTTGCTGGCTCCCCTGCCTCTGTTGGGATCCTGATCCTGGGCCTCAATATATTTCTTTGCTGGCTCCCCTGCCTCTGCTGGGCCCCTGATCCTGGGCCTCAGTATATTTCTTTGCTGGCTCCCCTGCCTCTGTTGGGATCCTGATCCTGGGCCTCAGTATATTTCTTTGCTGGCTCCCCTGCCTCTGTTGGGATCCTGATCCTGGGCCTCAATATATTTCTTTGCTGGCTCCCCTGCCTCTGTTGGGCCCCTGATCCTGGGCCTCAATATATTTCTTTGCTGGCTCCCCTGCCTCTGTTGGGATCCTGTTCCTGGGCCTCAGTATCTCCTGTTGCTGACCCTCTTCTCTCTGATTGGCTGAAGCTGAAGTGATGGGCACCTGATTTTGTGGTACATTTGTGTTTGTTGACTGATTAGTTACCCTATTGGTTTTGTTCCAAACTGTCCTGAAGCTTCAGAATTCTTATTCTGGAAAGCCAATCGAACAGAAGAGAATGAATATTGTATAACAGTGTAAGGGTCTGAAAGAGTTAATACAGAGCAGTTCTTTGAGCCTCACCCACTATGATGATGTCACATGGACTTGTGGGAGAACAACTTGGGATCTCAAAGTCTTTGGAACAATAACTATTATATCAGTGAGCCTGTAACTAACTACTAACATGCACTAAATGACTTCTTGTTCAATTGAAGAGCCTCTGCTAGCTAAACCAGTAAGTACTTTTCCTCTACGAAGTCTAGACCAAGGGACTCCCTAGATTTAACACTTAATGAGGATGGTAGCAGCAATCATACCACACAGTGAGGTGTAGACCTAGTACGACTGTTCATATGTGAATGAATAAAGAGGTTCATTCATAGCTACTGCCTTTCATGTTTGGCCCCAGACTCAGTTTCCCCTCAGTTCATTGATGAACTGTGCTTGACCACTAATCAGAACGGGAATGACAGAAACTATGACTTGGTAATAGACATTAGTCCTAACAAAACTCACCATTTAACATGTGATGTGAATGATCATTAGTAAAGTCTAACAGTTAACTACTGCAGTGCCAACTTGTTTAAATAACATTTTTTTGTACATTTGTTATGCTTCAAATTCAGTTAGGAACCAATACTGACCATATCTAGAAGCATTTTTCACACCATCGGTGATTGCGTTTTCCATTCTATGACAGCTTTCCCCAGAGTCTCACTGAAACTGCCTGAGAAATTGTTTTGTCAGCAGGACTATGAAATGTGATAGTATTTGCCTCAGTGGGAGTATTATTGGGCAGGATTTGTTTCCTTGTAAAACAAATACTTGTATGAAATAAGCGAGAGTACTTTGATTCTTGTGAGAGGCCGGGGTTAGTTGAAATTTCAGGTTAAGACCATTTCCCCTTTATGATTGAACATGAAAGAATCATAGTGCATAATATTTCCACAACCATAACAAAGTTTATTTCACCTGCCTTAGCATATCCGCTGCCAAAACCCCCTTACACACTGCTGCTACCTTTAAATTTGACTGTCCCAGCCAATCTCTTATTCATAAAAATATCTGTACATGTGCATGCATTGACACAAATGCAGTTCAGTTCCATACAATAGGCTGTACAATGAGGAAACAAGCCTGAGGGCTGACCTTACAGAGGTTTATAAAATTATGAGGACGTGAATAGGGCAAACAGCCACGGCCTTTATCCCGTGGTGGGGAAGTCCAAAATTAGAGCGCGTAGGTTTAAGGTGAGAGGGGAAAGATGTAAAAAAAGTCCTGAGGGGTAACTTTTTCACAGAGAGGGTGGTGCGTGTATGGAATGAGCTGCCAGAGGAAGTGGTGGAGGTGGGTACAATTACAACACTTAAAAGGCACCTGGATGAGTGTACAATTAGGAAGGGTTAGTGGAATATGGGTCAAATAGAATTAAGTCAGATTGGGATGTCTGGTAGGTGCAGACTAGTTGGATGGAAGGGTCTGTTTCATGTATGACACTATAAAGCCAACATTGGAATTTGACTCTATCCAACAAACAAACCTAAGGCATTTCTTGCTTGTAGAAAGGTATATATTTGTGGTATCTAGAGGGTCTGAGAACTGAAAGGAACCCTGTTTAACTTTGGCAGAAAGAACGCAGGCAGTAGTCTCTCCCCACTGCACCTTGGTGGCTGCTGCTCCAAGCTTTAGTGTGTCCCTTTTACTTCCAACCTTGTACCCTTGGTAAACTTGACTTCATCTAAAACTCTGACATCAAGGGCTGCTCACGTCACTCTTTTCATCACTCTTGCTTCTGGGTATAAGATGCCTTGAAATCC
This sequence comes from Stegostoma tigrinum, assembly GCF_030684315.1. NCBI lineage: Eukaryota > Metazoa > Chordata > Chondrichthyes > Orectolobiformes > Stegostomatidae > Stegostoma > Stegostoma tigrinum. The sequence goes on from NC_081359.1 coordinate 92,389,198, forward strand.
TCAGATAATAAAATGTGAGGCTGGATGAACACAGCAGGCCCAGCTGCATCTCAGGAGCACAAAAGCTGACGTTTCGGGCCTAGACCCTTCATCAGAGAGGGGGGTGGGGTGAGGGTTCTGGAATAAATAGGGAGAGAGGGGGAGGCGAACCGAAGATGGAGAGAAAAAAAGATAGGTGGGGAGGAGAGTATAGGTGGGGAGGCTGGGAGGGGATAGGTCAGTCCAGGGAAGACAGACAGGTCAAGGAGGTGGGATGAGGTTAGTAGGTAGGAGATGGAGGTGTGGCTTGGGGTGGGAGGAAGGGATGTGTGAGAGGAAGAACAGGTTAGGGAGGCAGAGATAGGTTGGACTGGTTTTGGGATGCAGTGGGTGGAGGGGAAGAGCTGGGCTGGTTTTGGGATGCGGTGGGGGAAGGGGAGATTTTGAAGCTGGTGAAGTCCACATTGATACCATTGGGCTGCAGGGTTCCCAAGCGGAATATGAGTTGCTGTTCCTGCAACCTACGGGTGGCATCATTGTGGCACTGCAGGAGGCCCATGATGGACATGTCATCTCAAGAATGGGAGGGGGAGTTAAAATGGTTCGCGTCTGGGAGGTGCAGTTGTTTATTGCGAACCGAGCGGAGGTGTTCTGCAAAGCAGTCCCCAAGCCTCCGCTTGGTTTCCCCAATGTAGAGGAAGCCACACCGGGTACAATAGATACAGTATACCACATTGGCAGATGTGCAGGTGAACCTCTGCTTAATATGTAAAGTCATCTTGGGGTCTGGGATGGGGGTGAGGGAGGAGGTGTGGGGACAAGTGTAGCATTTCCTGCGGTTGCAGGGGAAGGTGCCGGGTGTGGTGGGGTTGGAGGGCAGTGTGGAGCGAGCAGGGAGTCACGGAGAGAGTGGTCTCTCCAGAAAGCAGACAAGGGTGGGGATGGAAAAATGTCTTGGGTGGTGGGGTCGGATTGTAGATGGCGGAAATGTCGGAGGATGATGCGTTGTATCCGGAGGTTGGTGGGGTGGTATGTGAGAACGAGAGGGATCCTCTTTGGGCGGTTGTGGCAGGGACAGGGTGTAAGGGATGTGTTGCGGGAAATGCAGGAGACGTGGTCAAGGGCGTTCTCGACCACTGTGGGGGGAAGTTGCGGTCCTTGAAGAACTTGGACATCTGAGATGTGCGGGAGTGGAATGCCTCATTGTGGGAGCAGATGCGGTGGAGGCGGAGGAATTGGGAATAGGGGATGGAATTTTTGCAGGAGGGTGGGTGGGAGGAGGTATATTCTAGGTAGCTGTGGGTATTGGTGGGCTTGAAATGGGCATCAGTAACAAGCTGGTTGCCTGAGATGGAGACTGAGAGATCCAGGAAGGTGAGGGATGTGCTGGAGATGGCCCAGGTGAACTGAAGGTTGGGGTGGAAGGTGTTGGTGAAGTGGATGAACTGTTCGAGCTTCTCTGGGGAGCAAGAGGCAGCGCCGATACAGTCATCAATGTAACGGAGGAAGAGGTGGGGTTTGGGGCCTGTGTAGGTGCGGAAGAAGGACTGTTCCACGTAACCTACAAAGAGGCAGGCATAGCTGGGGCCCATGCGGTGCCGATGGCCACCCCCTTAATCTGTAGGAAGTGGGATTGTACCCAGTGTGGCTTCCTCTACATTGGGGAAACCAAGCGGAGGCTTGGGGACCGCTTTGCAGAACACCTCCGCTCAGTTCGCAATAAACAACTGCACCTCCCAGTCGCAAACCATTTCAACTCCCCCTCCCATTCTTTAGATGACATGTCCATCATGGGCCTTCTGCAGTGCCACAATGATGCCACCCGAAGGTTGCAGGAACAGCAACTCATAATCCGCTTGGGAACCCTGCAGCCCAATGGTATCAATGTGGACTTCACCAGTTTCAAAATCTCCCCTTCCCCCACCGCATCCCTAAACCAGCCCAGTTCGTCCCCTCCCCCCACTGCACCACACAACCAGCCCAGCTCTTCCCCTCCACCCACTGCATCCCAAAACCAGTCCAACCTGTCTCTGCCTCCCTAACCTGTTCTTCCTCTCACACATCCCTTCCTCCCACCCCAAGCCGCACCTCCATCTCCTACCTACTAACCTCATCCCACCTCCTTGACCTGTCCGTCTTCCCTGGACTGACCTATCCCCTCCCTACCTCCCCACCTACACTCTCTCCACCTATCTTCTTTACTCTCCATCTTCGGTCCGCCTCCCCCTCTCTCCCTATTTATTCCAGTTCCCTCCCCCCATCCCCCTCTCTGATGAAGGGTCTAGGCCCGAAACGGCACCTTTTGTGCTCCTGAGATGCTGCTTGGCCTGCTGTGTTCATCCAGCCTCACATTTTATTATCTTGGATTCTCCAGCATCTGCAGTTCCCATTATCACTGATACAATTGAAATCCTCATTCTTGTTTTCAAATCCCACCCCGACTTTGACCCTCCAGCTCTCTATATCCTTCATACCCACAATCTCTGCTTTACTGCCCTCCTGTAAATCAGCAATTTTTATCATTCTACTTTTAGTGGTTGTGCCTTCAGCTATTTAGGCACCAAGGTTTGGAATGGCTCCCTCAAACCTTTGCATCACTTTTCCCCTTCTTAAGACAGTAGCTAAAACCCACCTCTTTGACAAAGCTTAACAAAGAACTGCGGATGCTGAAGATCTGAAGGGAAACCAGAAATTGCTGGAAAAACTCAGCAGGTCTCTGGAGAGAGAAACACAGTTAACAGTTTGCGTGCAGTGACCCTTCTTCAAATCTGATAGTAGTGAGGAAAAGGTGGTATTTTTGCTGATGTCAGTGATAAAGGGTGAGCAAACAGATGACAGAGCCTCGAGAGTCACAGCAAAAGGCAGTAAGGCAGAAAAAGGAATGGTTTATAGAAAGCCATGGAAGGAGTAAAACTGACAATGAGAACAAAGAGTACATTTTGGGTGTCTTCAAAGCAACCCATTTCATGACAAAGCCTGGGGTGTCGGCTGGGTGAGGGACTTGGAAGGGAGTGTTCAGGCTCTGAAATTACGGAATTTGATATTGAGTACTGAAGGATGTGGGGTCCACAGGCAGAAGATGAGGTGTTTTTTCCAGCTTGGCGCCTTCACTGGAGCACTACAGCAAGTCCAAGACAGAGATTCTGGCCAGGGAACAAAGAGGTGTGCTGAAATGGCAGGGAACAGGAAGCTCGGGGTTATTTTTGCAGACAGAGCATAGGTGTTCTGCAAAGCAGTCGCCCAGTCTGCATTTTGTATCCTAAGTAGAGAGGACAGCACATTGAGAGCAGGGAAAACAGCTGACTAGATTGAGTGAAGTGCAGGTTAAACTGTGCTCTGGGGTCTTGGACAGTTATGAGAAGGAGGTAAATGGGAAGGCGTTGTACCGTCTGCAGTTGCAATGGGAAGGTGCTGAGGGAGTGTGGGGAGACGTTGGGAGTGAAGGAGGAGTGGACCAGGGTGTTCTGGAGGGACCAGTCTCTGTGGAAGGCTGACAAGTAATGGGGTGGGAAATATGCATCCAGTGGTGGCATCCTGCTGGAGTTGATGGAAATGGCAGCTGATGATCTTTAGATGCTGATGCGATGAGATGAGAGGACCTTTGACAAAGCATTTGTTCACCTATTCTGATTGTGGCCTGGTGTCTGATTTTGTTTGATAGTGCTCATGCATCTTGAGATGCTTTAATAAGTTAGAAGTATCTTATATTCCCGTGGTTAGTCTAACATGTAGGGAGCTTAAAATGTGGAATATTACAGAATCCAGAGGAGAATAGGGGTCCTGCAGGAGCTGATTTAAGTGGTTGAACAGCAATACGTGTGATGAGCCCCCAGGAGAACAGTCTGGTTTGAGTTGTTTCTTTATTAAACTGCTGCAAAATGGATGTCTTCAGTGAGGGCTTCATGGTTGAGGTCACATGACTACTACAAGCCAAGAAGCTCATTAGCAGGGTATTACATTTCTATTCCAAACTTTTGCACTTTCCCCCCAAACTCCTTTGGGATAATGGCCCAGAAATTCTGCTAAAGGGGGCATCAGAAACCCCACTTCAGAGTCTTGTCATATTAGAAAATATCAACTTACCTTTCAATGACATTGAGCGCCGGAGTTTCCTGGATAGTGGCCTTCTGTTACAAAGCTGTCCAGGAGTCCTCAAATCCAGCGATACAGAAAATCATCAAAACCACCACTTCACCCTGGCTTCTTTTGCAGATCACTTTAAAACTATACCCTCTCATTGTTGCTCCTTCTCCAAGTAGGTACTTGCATGTTACAAGAGCCAGAGAGATTTGTCACTACTACTCTTAGCACTTTTTCCATTAATTAACTCTGATTGGTTTATCTTCTTCCCTTCCTGGCCTCCTAAATTTGTATTTCCCATTTGCCATTCTCTACACCTTTTCTCCAATTCTCATTTTCCTTTTCCATTGGTTTGGTCCATGTTAATAGGCAAAGTACTGCAATGAAACAAACACACAGAATGCTGGAGAAACTCAGCAGGTCTGACAGTAACTCTGTGGAGAGAGAAGCAGTGTTAGCGTTCAATTCTGACGTAACTCTTCTTCGGAAAGTACTGCAGTGATTTGCCATTGCCTTCACGTTGTCGCCGACCATGAGACTTCCCCTTTCCTTCCACCTGCTATTAGGTGGATTGGCAGGATTGACAAGAACACCACTTCTCAAGGTCAGGTAAGGATGTGCAGTAACTACTGGTCCAGCCAATGACACCTGTATCCCATGAATGAATTTAATAAAAATGAATCTGTTTGACCAGTTAGGATTAAAATCCAGAGATTCTGGCCCAGAGGGATGAATGCTGGCAATGTGTCATAAATTTATCTTTAAAAATTAGCTCCTGTTAATTGAACATTACCTTTTGGTGTTTATCAATTTGCTATATTTTTTTCTGTTTGTATCACTGATACTTTGACTTGGATAAATATCCCAATAACAGAGGCTATTACACCACAAGATCCATGCAATTGAACATATAAAATATCATCTGTTTAAGCTGAAACGGCCAGTTCGCTGAGCATGTACAGCCAATGGGGATCATTATACCAGAAGGAGGCTTACAAAGTTGGAGGATATAATGTACCCAATCTTTTAATCAAATAATTGATGACCAAATATCTAAAAAAAAGTGTCACTGCAGATCTGATCAGATGTAAATGTTATTTACACTCCTAAAGGCCTCAAACATTTAGCTGTCATCTATTAGATTAATGCTTGCATTTCAAAATCATGAGAAGCAGAGACTTAGTTTCCTCTTATTTTCCTTTAATTTTCCAAGGAAATTTTCCCCTAAATTGGATGTTGCAGTATAACAATTTGCTTCAATGAATTGATTTCATAAAATACATCTTCCCATCTCCATTTCTTTGAAAATAATTTATTGTCCTCTTGTCTTTGATTCAGCTTTTCGATTTCGGAAGTGGTTGTTGCTGAACTTCTTTCAGCAGAAATCAATGACCCAGGCACAGTCAGTGTCAATGAATGGAAGTTTGTAACAATGTGTCCTGGCTTCGAGGGTCAACTGCTTAGCTCTGTTCCTCAGATCCTGGTCAGTGCTGAAGTATGTTTTGGCTGCAGGCCATACTGCCTCACTACTGTCCAAACAAAGCTTGGATTCCCAGTCCTTATTTCAGAAACATATGGCACTACCTGTCTCAATGCACAGCACAGTGTCTTGTACTCCAAGAGGTCCTGTGACAAAGAAGTCATTTACTCATCTGGGTCAGCTCCACATTTCCTTTGAAATTCCTGCCCATGTTCTCGAATCCACTTGTTAGCCACTGGAAAGGTTTTTATAAGAAAGCAAAATTGCCAGAAGGCTTCACGTCAAATACTCTACACTAATGTATAAACCTTCCAAAAATACCAGCAGTAGTTTTCATTAAATATAGAAAAAATAACAAAAGCTTAGAAAAGCAACATTTATATTAATTGCAACAAAAACAAAGTTCTAGAAAAGCTCAGCAGGTCTGGCAGCATCTGTGAAGGAAAAAACAGCATTAACATTTCGGGTCAGGTGACCTTCCTCAGAACCTGTGTGTATTAGTGTGTTGTAGCTTTTCTTTCCCATGTTACAGTTGTAGCGATGTCTAGGTTATCTGTCAACTCATTCATTGACTCACTGTTCATGTCACTGTTCTTGCAGGGTTTGAGTGAAGATTTGTAGCTCAGGCACTGGTTGTAGATGATGGTGTGGTTGCCGAGCTGGGAGGTTTGAGAGCAGATGTTTCGTCCCCTTACTAGATGATATCCACAGTGCTGTGCAGCCTCCTGTGAAGCGCTGTTGTCTTGTGCCCGTTCGAATTTATACGGTTCAGTTTTCATTGCTTCCGGTAGGTGCTGGTTCCAGTTATGCATTGTAATGATTGGTATATCGGGTCTAATTCAATGTGTTTGTTGATGGAGTTTATGGATGAATGTCAAGCCTCCAAGAATCCCCTGGCTGTCCTCTGTTGGCTTGTCCTTTGATAGTAGTGTTGTCCCAGTTGAAAGTGTAGTTTTTCTTAGCTATGTGTATTTAAACCAAGGACATCTGGTCATGTCGTTTAGTTGCTAGCTGGTGATTGTGGATGTGTGGTTGCAATTTATCGACCATTACAATGCACAACTGGAACCGGCATCTATGAACGCAGCAAAAACCAGACCATATGAATTTCAACCTTCACAAGACAACAGCCCTTCACAGGAGGCTCCACAGCACCGAGGATGTCAGCTAGTAAGGGGGCAAAATGTCTGCTATCAAACTTCCCAGCTCAGTGAACACACCTAGCATCTACAACTGTTCTTGCACCTAAATAAATGAAGTCAGAAGTCACACAACACCAGTTTATAGTACAACAAAGCTTGTGTGATTCCAAATTAACCTGTTGGACTGTAACCTGGTGTCATGTGACTTCAAACTTTGATCACGCCAGGCCAACACCAGCACCTCCACATCCTAAATAATTGAAACAATTAGATAAGAGTTTCACAGCTAAGTGATTTTCCAGCATTGTCTGGGGGCAGAGGCGGGGGTGACTCCCATTATCTCTTTCTCTCTGCAGTCTCTCAGACTAAATACACAAGCTGTCTATGCTCTATTGCTCTCTTTCCAAAATATCTGTCATGTTTTGTGTTTGAAAAGCAAGCTGATACAGTCGAAAATGGCCATGTATGTAAATTATTTGGCTGTCTGGATAGAGAGACCAATAGAAAGTCACACCTAAAGACGCAAAGGAGCTTCAAGCAACAAGCTTTCAGAGGATGAAGGCACAAGTCAAAACTGGCTGGACTGTGATTTCTTGTGACTACAAAGACAACAAGATGCTGATAATCCCTTGCTTAATGGCTAGCCAGCCCCTGCAGATTATGTTAGAAACTGCAGATATAATTTGTGTTTTTCCCAGTGAAGAATAAATAAGAACGGGGGTGAAACAGAGAACATAGAACATAGAATCCCTACTGTTTGGAAACGGCCCCTTTGGCCTAACAAGTCCACACCTACCCTTGGAGCATCCCACCCAGTGCTATGCCCTTATAGTCCACCTAAGCTACGCATCTCTGAACACTACGGGCAATTTAGCACGGTCAGTCTGCCTAACCTGCACATCTTTGGACTGTTTCAACTCTACTGGAGTTCTGCAAGTTGGATTGAGGTTCTCAGATGCGACTAGCTTGAGTTCAAGTATCAGGACGCTATGAAAGCTGCAGTCAAAGAACCAAAAGAGCTTGAGTCAGCTAGCTGTGGTATACATTTGGTGAAGGAACAGTGAAGTATATTCAAGTCAGGATGTGAGTGGTTTAGAAGGGAAATCACAGGGCTACTTATAGTGTTGCCGAATCAAAATCTTGGAACTCATTCCCTAATGGCATTCTTGGGTGTATTGACACCTAATGGGCCACAGCGGTTCAAGAAGGCAGCTTGTCACCAACTTCTCATGGGCAATTAGGTATGGGTAATAAATGCTGGCCTGATCAACAAAGTGCATATCCCTTGAATGGTTTTGAAGAACTTTTAAAATAATGTTATTCATTTTTTGCACTAGAAATGTCTCTATTATTAATCATGTAACTAGCATCTATTCTTGTTATCCTAATCCTCTTACCCCTTTAAAAAATTTTCTCAATCCCGTATGTTTGTTTCTTGCTGTTATAGTGGGCTTAATTGACTGTGCATTGTCATTTTTAAGGAATGTATAGAGCAAAAAACTCACAGTTACTTTAATCAAGCACCTACCCCATTTGTCTCCAATGAGCACTGGACAGCCAGCATGAAGGGTGTCTGAATTGCCTTGTCCATTTCTGTGGAGATTCCACCAAAACAGGGCTGCATTCTAAATGAATAAGGAACAATTTATTGTGAGTACAAATATGAAGAAGGTTAATGAAGTTGTGTTCAAACAGGATATGCAAGATGAGTTATTTTTTCCGTCTTGCTTGCTTTCCTTGAGATAGTAAGTTGTCACAATTATAATCATAAATTAAAATCATTTTGCTTTTAAGAACTGTGAATGTTGAAATTAAAATATCCTTTAAAATACAAAGAAAGTTATTTTGTATGCTAATGATTCAGTTTGAAACATCATAACGATCTTCAAAGACTTGAGGGATGATTGGTGCATTTTTTTTGGGAAGTGGGGGTGACCTTATTTTGAGGCTTATGACCACCAAGAGAATCTCATTATAACTGGAACTAACTTGAAACCATCTGGTCATGTGGGAGAGGAGGAGCAAGTCACTGTATGGCAGTTTGTAGCAAAATCGGGCAATTGATATCCTATCACAGAAAACAATGGGATACAAAATACAGAGAATTAAATTTGTCATTCTATTGTACAGAATGGCAGTGGAAGATTTGCTCTGACACAAATTGTAAGTTATGGTGTTCCTGATTCCTTAAATGCAGTTGCAACATGACAGTGAAAATATGGTTTAATGTGCAGGCTTTAGCAAATAATACTGGTAAAGGTCTTAAATTTAAAGTGACCAAAAGCAAGGACGTTGCAAACTAAAAACTTTTGAAGTGCATGTTCAGAGAATCTCTGCCCCATTATGCAGATGTTTGTTAATAAAGTGATTTCATTTCAAAACATCCTCTAACTTCACAGCTATGTCTATTGTGATGTATGTGTGGGGATTATATATATGTTTGAATATCATTTATTTTAGAGTTTGGGTATGGACTAGAGGCACGTGGATTGTGGTCTGTGTGTCTGAAAAGGTTTATTAATTAACTTGCAAGTATTTCCATAGCCATGATGATTCATTTTTAAAAAATACAGTAGTTACTGGAATGTAATGGAGTTTTGTTTCATTGGGAGAGTTTATGTGCAAACAAAAAGAACCTTGGCTTTTTTTTGATTGGGGTAACACCCAACTTGGAAACATTTCTCGGTTTTAGTTGGGCCATTTCATAGAAATTTTCACTGAAGTTGAATATATTAACAGTTGTTCCTAAGGGAAAAAAAGTGTTATGAAATATATTATCTCAGTTTAAGTAATTTAGATTCAAAGTCATGGACCAGAAGCATTTGGTTAAAACTCTAAATGAACTATCTGAAGCTGAGAAAGTCTAAGCTCAGTTGCATGAAGGCTCCAAGATTCTCAAGACAGGAAATTGAAACCACAGTTAAATGAAACCTGTAGAGGTGAAAAAGAAGGGAAACCTGTGATACATGTGATTTTTTTTTACACAGTCATGGGGTATGAGCATTGTTGTCTGGGCCACATTCATTGCCCATCCCTAACTGTCCTTGAGAAGGTGATCTTGAACTGCTGCAGTCTGTATGCTATAGGGTGACCCACAATAGCCTTAGGGAAGGACATCCAGGATGCTGACCTAGAGGTACTGAAGGAATGTTGATATGCATCCAAGTCAGGATGATAAGTGGCTTTGAGAGGAACTTGCAGGTAGTAGTATTCCAAAGTATCCACTGCCTTTGTCCTTCTAGATGCTATTGATTGTGTGTTTGGAAGGTGCTAAGGATTCTTGTTAAACTTCTGCATGGCAACTTGTAAATAGTACACACTGCTGCCACTGACCATCACTAATGGAAGCAGTGTATGTTTGTGAATGTGCTGGAAATCAAACAGACTGCTTTGTCCTGGAAGGTATCAAGCTCCTTGAATTTTATTGGGGCTGCACTCATCCAGGTAAGTGGGGAGTATTCCATCACACTCCTAACTCATGCCTTGTAGACGGTGGTCAGGCTTTGGGGAATCAGGAGATGAGTTACTCACTGCAGTATTTCTAGCCTCTGATCTGCTCTTGTAGCCCCTGTATTTGTATGGCCAAACCAGTTCAGTTTCTGGTCAATAGTAACGTCCAAGATGTTGATAGTGGGGTTTTCAAAGATGGTAACACCATTGAGTGTCCAGGTGCACGTGGCTATGTTGTCTCTCATTAGAGATAGACATTTCCTGATATTTGTTGGCCTGAATGTTACTTACCACTTGTCAGCCCAAGCCTAGATATTGTCCAGGCCTTGTTCCATTTGAACATGGACTGCTTCAGTATCTGAGGAATGGCAAATACTGTAGAACATTGTGCAATTATTGGCGAGTTCCTCCTTCTCTGACCTTACAAGGGAAGGAAGGACATTGACAAAGCAGCTAAAGATGGTTGAGCCAAGGACACTATCCTGAGGAACTCCAGCAGAAATGTCCTGGAGCTGAGATGACTGACTTCCAACAACCACGAACATCTTCCTATGTGTCAGGAATTACTCCAATTATGGAGAATTTTTCCCCTGATACCCATTGATTCCAGTTTTGCTTGGTCTCCTTAATGCCATTCTTGCTCAAATGTGGCTTAAATGTTGGCACGGTGGCTCAGCGGTTAACACTGCAGCCTCACAGCACCAGGGACCCGGTTCAATTCCAGCCTTGGGCAGCTGTCTGTGTGGAGTTTGCACATTCTCCCTGTGTCTGCGTGGGTTTTTCTCCGGGTGCTCCAGTTTCCTCCCACAGTCCAAAGATGTGCAGGCTAGGTGGGCTGTCCATGCTAAATTGCCTGTAGTGTTCAGGGGTGTGTGGGTTATGGGGGGGTGGGTCTGGGTGGGATGCTCCAAAGGGTGGTGTGGCCTTGTTGGGCCGAAGGGCCTGTTTCCACACTGTAGGAAATCTAATGTCAAGGCTGTCACTCACACCTCACCTCTGGAATTCAGCACTTTTGTCCATGTTTGAACCCAAAGCTTTAATGAGGCTAGGAGCTGAGTGGCCCTGGCAGAACCCAAAATAGGCGTCGCTGAGCAGGTGCTGCTTGATAGCACTGTTGAAGACACCTTCCATCACTTTACTGATGATTGAGAGTAGCGTGATGGGGAGATAATTGGTTGGGTTGGATTTGTGCTGCTTCTTGGGTGCAGGACATGCCTGCACAATTTTCCACATTGCTGGGTAGATGCCAGTGTTGCAACTGTACTGGAACAGCTTGGCTAGAGGGAGCAGCAAGTTCAGGAGCACAAGTCCTCAATACTATTGTCAGATTATTGTCAGGGCCAATAGTCTTTGCACTATCCAATGCCTCCAATCACTTCTTGACATCACATGGAGTGAATTGAGTTGGCTAAAGGCTACATCTGTGATGCTAGCAACTTCTGGATAGGCTGAGATAGAAGCCTCTGCATTGTTTATTATTCTATTTTGTTTTCATTCCTTTTGTGTAATAAACTTGTTTTATGATTGAAATCAAATCTGCAGCATTGTGTGTTTGTGTTTCAGTGAAAGCCCAATTCACTAAAAAGAAACAAAATATGATCTGTCAGGGCATATTTCTGTCTGGGATGTGATTTGTCCAGTAATAACATCAGGTTGAATTATATCAATACATTGGATTTTTCCAGTTCTTGGCCAGGTTATGAAAATAAACGTTAAAGTAAACAGTATACATATGTAACATATTGGAATTACAGTGAGATCTGGGTGACTCACAAACCAGCGGTATCATAGACAAATCTGCACTAGATCAGCATTCAACTAAACTTTACAAAACATGCAGATATTTCGATATGAAGAAAAGATTCTGTCAGGCAGAATTGGAGAACTAAAAATTAAATTATTCTAAGTGTAAAAACTTTGGATGGTTTTCTTTAGTTTACAATGTTGATATAATTTTATTGTTTCTTCAATTAACACAAGATCAAAGTAGGAAGAGAAATCAAACAAAAGCCGACACATAGTTCTAAAACGTATTTTAAGGGTGTAATTTATCATAATGTCAGAGCATTTTATTACACGCTAAACTTCAACAAAGAATTTGTGACTAGATTGAAAATGTGAGGTTAATGGTAAAGTTGACATAGTGTTACCAGACCATAGGACTGCTCTCTCATTAAAGATAGATGACTGGTAGAAGTTTAACCATAAGGTCACCATGCCTCAGCCGGGGGGAGAGGTTGACAAAGTGGCTTCTTCATGGTTCACTTATTAAAAATGTTTAGTTTGATTAGCCAGCAGAAAAAAAAGGATAACAGCAGTTTCAAAGAAAGACTGCAGCACAACCAAAGTTGTTACAGGTAGTGATCACTACTCCTGGAACAGAACTCTTGCCGTGACCAATTCGACACAGATGAACTGTGTGACGGTGGAAAGCAGCATACTGAAATGCATTAGAGATAATGGGAACTGCAGATGCTGGAGAATTCCAAGATAATGAAATGTGAGGCTGGATGAACACAGCAGGCCAAGCAGCATCTCAGGAGCACAAAAGCTGACGTTTCGGGCCTAGACCCTTCATCAGAGAGGGGGATGGGGAGAGGGAACTGGAATAAATAGGGAGAGAGGGGGAGGCGGACCGAAGATGGAGAGAAAAGAAGATAGGTGGAGAGAGTGTAGGTGGGGAGGTAGGGAGGGGATAGGTCAGTCCAGGGAAGACGGACAGGTCAAGGAGGTGGGATGAGGTTAGTAGGTAGCTGGGGGTGCGGCTTGGGGTGGGAGGAAGGGATGGGTGAGAGGAAGAACCGGTTAGGGAGGCAGAGACAGGTTGGACTGGTTTTGGGATGCAGTGGGTGGGGGGGAAGAGCTGGGCTGGTTGTGTGGTGCAGTGGGGGGAGGGGACGAACTGGGCTGGTTTAGGGATGCAGTAGGGGAAGGGGAGATTTTGAAACTGGTGAAGTCCACATTGATACCATATGGCTGCAGGGTTCCCAGGCGGAATATGAGTTGCTGTTCCTGCAACCTTCGGGTGGCATCATTGTGGCACTGCAGGAGGCCCATGATGGACATGTCCTCTAGAGAATGGGAGGGGGAGTGGAAATGGTTGGCGACTGGGAGGTGCAGTTGTTTGTTGCGGACTGAGCGGAGGTGTTCTGCAAAGCGGTCCCCAAGCCTCCGCTTGGTTTCCACAATGTAGAGGTAGCCGCACCGGGTACAGTGGATGCAGTATACCACATTGGCAGATGTGCAGGTGAACCTCTGCTTAATGTGGAATGTCATCTTGGGGCCTGGGATAGGGGTGAGGGAGGAGGTGTGGGGACAAGTGTAGCATTTCCTGCGGTTGCAGGGGAAGGTGCCGGGTGTGGTGGGGTTGGAGGGCAGTGTGGAGCGAACAAGGGAGTCACGGAGAGAGTGGTCTCTCCGGAAAGCAGACAGGGGAGGGGATGGAAAAATGTCTTGGGCGGTGGGGTCGGATTGTAAATGGCGGAAGTGTCGGAGGATGATGCGTTGTATCCGGAGGTTGGTAGGGTGGTGTGTGAGAACGAGGGGGATCCTCTTTGGGCGGTTGTGGCGGGGGCGGGGTGTGAGGGATGTGCTGCGGCTTCCTCTACATTGGGGAAACCAAGCGGAGGCTTGGGGACCGCTTTGCAGAACACCTCCGCTCAGTTCGCAACAAACAACTGCACCTCCCAGTCGCCAACCATTTCCACTCCCCCTCCCATTCTCTAGAGGACATGTCCATCATGGGCCTCCTGCAGTGCCACAATGATGCCACCCGAAGGTTGCAGGAACAGCAACTCATATTCCGCCTGGGAACCCTGCAGCCATATGGTATCAATGTGGACTTCACCAGTTTCAAAATCTCCCCTTCCCCTACTGCATCCCTAAACCAGCCCAGTTCATCCCCTCCCCCCACTGCACCACACAACCAGCCCAGCTCTTCCCCCCCACCCACTGCATCCCAAAACCAGTCCAACCTGTCTCTGCCTCCCTAACCAGTTCTTCCTCTCACCCATCCCTTCCTCCCACCCCAAGCCGCACCCCCAGCTACCTACTAACCTCATCCCGCCTCCTTGACCTGTCCGTCTTCCCTGGACTGACCTATCCCCTCCCTACCTCCCCACCTATACTCTCTCCACCTATCTTCTTTACTCTCCATCTTCGGTCTGCCTCCCCCTCTCTCCCTATTTATTCCAGTTCCCTCTCCCCATCCCCCTCTCTGATGAAGGGTCTAGGCCCGAAACGTCAGCTTTTGTGCTCCTGAGATGCTGCTTGGCCTGCTGTGTTCATCCAGCCTCACATTTTATTATACTGAAATGCATTTGACTGGTGCTGGGGCACCCGACTGTTTAACAGCACTTCCCATATTCAGATTCCAGGCATCAGAAATCATAGACATTTTAGGCCATTAAAACACAGCATTACTCATGCCTTGTTCAAGGTTTTGGCACGGTGTGCTTTTCCCATGACAAAATGGGATTGAGTCCAACCTGATTTTCTTAACATGAGTTAATCACGTTGCAGTATTCAATGTGAAAACTAGCTACTGTTCCTCATTCGCACAAGTGTGTTGTCTTCACTTCTTCTGCTTTACTTTTCACGCATTCATAATCATTAATGTGTGTTTGTAAGCATCAAATTATTTACAATAAACTTTATTTGATATAATTTTTAAATTTAATTTGATTTGATTTTTGTTTCAGATTTCAGCATCTGTGTTAGTATATGTTGAGTTACATTTGTCTTGTAAAATTGTCCTTATTACCATGTCAGACCTATACATTCTACGACCTTGAAGTTACAGAATTACACGAAAAAAAATTATAAGAATCATAACAAAAATGTAAGCCACTGTAAAAGATCTTGTGAAAGTGATTACCACTAACTGCAGGCTTTAATGTTAATTGGCAGATTGGGTTTTGCTATATGAACTTGTTTTTTTCTAATAAACTTTCCGCTCTATCACAGACATTTCGATATTTTTTAAAGCCGAATGTTTTTTTTTGCTGCCAAGTCTTGGGGTGGGATGCTTAACACTGTTAGAGTAATCTGTGGTTTTATTGTGGTTCTATAGGGAACATAAAGTAAATGTGCAGAGATGCCTTAGAACAATCCAAGAAGAATGACTGGAGTCAGAGTATGAGATCAACCTGGTCAGCATGGGATGTTTCACTGCGTCCCCCTCACAGAAAAAAGAATCTCAAGCAATTCAGAAATCAGTAATAACAGTAGTTCGGAAACCAGCAGATTCAATCCACACTTCTGTACCTCCAATTAGGTTACTTTGAATCAAAGAAAAATTAAATGCAGCGCAAGACAAAAAAAATGACTCTATTCAATTATTTGCTTTAAATTGATGGAAGAATTGGAAATCTGAAGTTAAGCTTTCACCAAATACTCATTCTGGTCCAAATATTTGAAGCTGTTTTCTGAAAGTAAAATCAGTGATTCAGTTGAAACAATAACATATACTGTTCAAAAAGTTTTGAAGCATTGCAGTTAATTTAAGATATTTTAACATTTGTAAAAGTGATTGATGCATTCAGTTGGAAAAGTCTTCACGAATGTGAGTGGCCAATCTCAGTATTTCACCTGTGACAGAATCTGTATTTTTAGAGGTAGATGCCAAGGACTAAAATGGGAGCAACTAACGAATTTTGAGTACAGATCTGAATTGATGAGTGGGGAGTTTAAAGTGTTAATTTGTTCTTAAAATCTAATCTAGCCTGTAATGAGCAATAAGTAAAAAATGCTGTGTAAATTGACTAAGTTTATTTCTTTCTGCAGCTTAGACAGGGTAAAGAAACTCTGTTGTGACAGCTGAGTAGTCAAGTAGCTAAGTAGTTGAACCTGGTCTGTATAGGTCTGACATGGTAATAAGGACAATTTTACAAGACAAATGTAAATCAACATATATTAACACAGATGCTGAAATCTGAAACAAAAATCAAATCAAATTAAATTTAAAAGTTATATCAAATAAAGTTTATTGTAAATAATTTGATGCTTACAAACACACATTCACGATTATGAATGTGTGAAAAGTAAAGCAGAAAAAGTGAAGACAACACACTTGTGTGAATGAGGAACAGCAGCTAGTTTTCACATTGAATACTGCAACGTGATTAACTCATGTTAAGAAAATCAGGTTGGATTTCTCTGGGCCCAGTTCCACTGTCTACAAATATAAGGTTCATGTAATGCAGCTGAGGCGAATAAGTGCTGCCAAGGAAATTGAGTACAAATCCATCACTTTAGTGAGTGGGGAGTTTGACAAAAGAACTGCAGACACTGTATCACATCAGGGAGAGAAAGTGGGGATTCTTTGCTTCAGGAGGCGGTGTCCCCATCCAGGACGGGATGTTCTGATTTGGTCAGAGGTCAGGAACATGAAGCAAGTAAGGGGATCCAGAGGGCAAGAGTGCAGGGGTGCCCACCAATGCAATGCCCAATAGGTCAGAGATTCTTTCAGTTTGTTTGGAATGAGGCTGCAGCGTGGATGAACAAACTGAGCATGGTACCGTGATACAGTGATTTCTTTTAAAGCAGTTTGAAAGAGATAGCCTCCAAGAAATAAAAGGCTTTGTTAATGTTTAGCCAATTTACAAGCAAAGTACATAGTTTAGTAAACATTGTTTTTCGATCTGGGACCTCATTTTTAAAAGCTTACGAGAAAGCATGTTGCTTTGGATAGAAATCCTTCAGTTTTAATTTTACTTAAGGTAGTTTTGCAGGTTTTTATCTGAAGATAGATGTATACAGTAGATGCTCCTAAAAGAAGAGAGAAATTAGTTAAATTGGTTAAAAACAGATTACTACAGAGTAAAGTGTTTAGTAATCATTCCAAATCAGAAATGTTTGGGCAAAACCCTGAAGTTATTCGAAGGTGAGAAAGTTTAAGGTTATGTGTGAAGACTGCAAGAAGAGACAATCGGATTCTCCAGTCTAACAGTTGAAGTCACAACTAAATAAGGAGCTTCTCTTGGGTATAAGTACTTTAAAGGAGTATTTTCTGTACCTGTAAAGCATTGTTGTTTTGGAATTTATAAAAGAGTGTAATCTTTGAGATTAACGAAATTGTAGTTTACTGAGTGTTTGTAAGTCTTTACATTGGTGTTATATGTAAACAGATTGATTTATTCCAGTTTATCTTCATTTCTTTTGTGTAGTGAACTTGTGTTTTATTGTTAAAATCAAATCTGACACATCACGCGGTTATGTTTCACTGACAGATCATCACATTAAAACCAAAACATATCATGACCTATCAAGGAAGACTTCAGTCTCAGGTCTGACTTGTTCTATACTAACATCATAAATTGTTATAATATTGCCATTTGAGTCTCTGTTACATAAAAGAAACATAGAGGGTGTTGCTCATGTCAATCATTAAGAATCTAATATCTGCACTGAGTCAATCATGCAAAAACAGAACTTTAATGTAAAAACTAAAACTGAGCAAAAATGAAGCCTAATCTAGTAGCTGAGCCTGCTGTGAGATTATACCAGCAAGGTCAGCCAAACATCAGAGGAACTAAGCTTTCCTTTGGCATTGAGAATGATCTGACATGTAACATAATGCCAGTAAACATGAAATTATTATGACTACCCTATGTTTAAATACAGATTACGAGGATGGCCAAAACTTCTCTTATCTTCTTCCTTCTTAAGATGTTGACTCCTAACTGGGGCACATTTCCAAGAATGTCGCTCATATTTGGATGGCTTCATATGAGCCTTGTCAGCAAGTGCTGACAGAATTTTCATTTATGGTGGACGTTGTATGCAAACCTACTTATGTCCTTGTCTAATGACTACATATGACTTACAGGGATTACTGGAAAATGATCACAGGCCACTATCTGATTTTTCAGTCTTTAATTTAACACACTCTAAGATAAACTGTACAGCCCCAACTGCTGGTTTGTATGGCTAACCACAGACAAGATAAGTGTTCATTTGGAACTATGTCTATATTAATATAGTGAATGTCACCAATCAAATCTAAAATAAAAGATAAATCCCACTCACCTTGACAACAGGAACACTAAAGTTTGCGTAAATGAAAGCAGTAGATCCTCCAGCTTCCACTGCACTCAACTAAAACAGAACACAAAGTTGGTCTTATCAAAATTCCTTTGGCATAAATGTTATGCTACTTGAATGTATTTAAGAGGCAGCTAGATATTACACTTGGGGCAAATGGGATCAAAGTTATGTGGAGAAAGATGGATTAGGATATTGAGTTGGATGGTCAGCCATGATCATGATGAATGGGGAGCAGGCTCGAAGGGCTGAATGGCCTCTTCTCTTCAATGTTTCTATGTTTCATTAATATGAAGGGACAGGGTAAACCATCATAGTGGGATGGTGTTTTGCTATTTTCATATCATTACATCGAATCAAACTGCACAACTGAATTGAAGTGACTGATCCTACATGTTCTTATTGTGGATTAAAGCTGGTTATCACTTTGAATAAAGCTGCACTATTTCCAATGTTAACTCAGTCAGTCTTCACAAGAATTAAATAAACACACACACAGCTGGTTGAGGTCACAGTGTGGTTCTACCAATAACCGTCCAGAGCCACCAACTGTTCTAAGAGATGATTCTATGACTCTATGAAAGGCAATGTGTATTGGCCCATATACAATTTAGATGGTCATAGGAGTAATGTACACCAGTGAACTCAATTCTTTCCTATATCAGGCTTGAACTCATTATAAACTGACACCTTTGCTTCCTGCACCTGGAATTGCTGAAGAAACCTTGAGCTGAAACAAAGAATGAAAAATTATCATGTTTAGCTTCTATACCTGCAAATAAATAATTGTATACAAATGAACATATATATGCATAGTTCTGGTAGTTTTTTTTAACCTTTAATTTCTTCAATCGACTACAGAAGGCAACAAACCCACACCAAATGTACGCTGTAAACACATTGAACAATTTTCAGAATGGATAGAAAAGTGAGTTCCAGTTTCAAAGACAGCTTCGCTGGATCTCCCATTGGCTTTTGCATCATTCCAACTTTGGAAATCATCCCTTCAGTGTCCAAGCCCAAAATTCTGTGATTTCCTCTTTGGAACATTCTGCCTGTCTCTGTTCCCTCAACCTGCTCTGTACAATCTCTCTCTATCAGCTAACTTTAGGTCATCTATTCCAACGTCTCTTTTTGTGATCACAGAAATGAAATCATTGAAGGAGGAAATTTAGTCTGATGTAACTGTGCTGGCCATCAAAAAGTCATCCAGTTTTAATTCTATATTTTCGCTCCTGGTCCATTACAGAACTTCAAGTGTATATCCAAATACTTGTTGCATTTTTGAATGCTTCTATGTCCACCAGGATGTGTAGCCATCCAACATTTCACAGCCTCACCATTCTCTGGGTGCAAAAGATTCCCCTCGAATTCTGTCTACCGCTTCTACCTCTGTCTTTAAAGCTACATCTCCTGGCTATGGGCCCCCCTGATCTTGGGGAATAAAGCCTTCCTAATATCCTATCTAGACATCGCATATCATGTCCAATAATCACTCATTAAAGAGCTGTGTTATATATCACTACGCCAAATCAATGCAAGTTTTTTTAACAAAAACAAGAAAATTTCTTGAGTGCGATGTCATACCGTACACACCCTCTATAAGGTGAGAAGTTAGCATTGGTTTAAGGGGGAGCAATCTATTGGTCCATTTACCATTTCTTTCAGGACATTGCGTTGTGTGTTGTAACAAGGAGATGGTGACACACCACTGATCTAATTATCCAGAGGCCCAGGCTAATAATCTGAAGACATGGATTCTCACTGTAACATGAGATTTGAACACACAGATGACCCAAAGATCATGAAACAGGTTTCTTTATTCTTTATTCAGGTCAATGTAAACATGTTGGGATATTAAAGTTAAATATGAATGATTCAGTATTTACACGGAATTAAGCATGTGGGTTACATTTGGTTGATGAAACCTGATGAAAGTCTGCCTGATCCTTCTCCCCATGAGGCGTTTTTCTCCCATAGTTGTCTTTTCTCTCCATCTAGCTGACTTAGCAGTCCTGCTTGGTGCCTTCTCCCACTATTCAAAAACAAGAACACTATTCCTATAATATAGAAACCAAAATAAACACAGTACACCTGATAAAGTCTACACTCGGGTCTGATTTAACTTGAAAATCATTTCCTCAGATCTATAAATCATGTCCATGTGTACATCTCAGCAACGTATCTACTTAATTGGGCTCCTGTGACTATTGTGGCAGTAGTTTTAACTATTTATACAGCAAACTCCCCAGTCCACTTTCCGGTTACCACCCCATCCTCTGAATCACACAATCATTTGTAAATGTTCCACATTCTTACTCCTCCAATCTGACCTCATAACGTTACAACCATCACATTGGATTCTCACAATAACCTCTCATCTCACTGACCAAGCCAGTTAAACACCTTTGTGTTATTGCACATAGTTTAGCACAATAAGTTCCACACAAACTTCGGTGTCACTACAAATTTGTTCACAAATTTCTCGACAAACACAACAAACAGCAGGATTGACCCCCAGTAAAACTCCACTGGCAAAATGAAAAAAATTACTCTCATGTAAATAGTACACATTAATGGGGGCAGGAACAAAGAAAGAAATTTGCATTTTCCTCAATAACAATAAAATTAACAAATCTGAGAAGAGATGCATTTAATCAACAGAATATGATCAGTACTTACATATATCATGAATGTTGCCACCCTGTTTCCAGACTTCAGTTTATATAGCGGACTGTTTGGGGACTAAAGCAAACAATAAAATTTCAAGAAATATTTTGACCATTAAACATTGTGACCATGAAGTAAACATGTGATATGAACCAGCAAATGAACCAAAGAATTAAAACCAATTTCAGGTGTAACTTACATCGTTCAGAAAGATATCATGCATTAGATTAAATTAGATTACCTACAGTGCGGAAACTGGCCCTTCAGCCCAACAAGTCCACACCGCCCCTTGAAACATCCCACCCAGATCCATCCCCCTATAACCCACACACCCCTGAACACTATGGGCAATTTAGCATAGCTGACCCACCTATCCTGCACATCTTTGGACTGTGGGAGGAAACCGGAGCACCCAGAGGAAACCCACACAGACACTGGGAGAATGTAAAAAATCTGCACAGACAGTCACCTGAAGCTGGAATTGAACCTGGGTCCCTGGTGCTGTGAAGCTGCAGTGTTAACCACTGAGCCACCGTGCCACCCCAAATTTACATAAACATATCAGCTTGCTATTATTTGTATGTGCATTGCTGACTAGGCCAGCATTTGTTACCCATCCTTTACTGCCATAGAGAAAGTAGGGATAAGCTGCTTTCTTCAGTCAGTGCAATTCAAGTGGTACAAATACATTCAGAATGCTCTTAGGGAGGGAGTTCCAAGACTTTGCTAGAATGACAGTGATGGAATAGTAATATGTTTCCAAGTCTTGCTGGTGAGCAACTTGGAGAGAAACTTGCAAGTGGTAGTGTTCTCAGTATCTGCTGCCCTCATTTTTCTGGGTGGCAGTGGACATGGGTTGGAATGTGCCGTCCAAGAACCCTGGGTGAGCTACAGCAGTGCATCTTGTCGGTAGTACACATTGCAGACTGAGCATCGGTCGTGGAGGGAGTGAATGTTTCTGCATGTGATGCTAATCAAGTGGGCTGCTTCAGCCAGGATGGTGTCAAGCTTCTTCAACATTGTTGGAACTATACTAATCCAGGATTATTCCATCATACTCCTGACTTGTGCCTTGTAGGTGATGGACAGGCTTTGGAGAATCAGGAGGTCAGTTAGTTACTGCAGTATTCCTAGCTTCTGACTTGGTTTTGTATCCATGGTATTTATGCGGGTATCCAGTTCAGTTTCTGGTCAATGGTGATGCCCAGAATGTTGATAATGGGGGTTTCGATTATGGTAATGCCACTGAATGAGCAGTAGCAATGGTTGGATTCTCTCTTGTTGAAGATGGTCATTGCTTGGCACTTTCATGGTGCAAAAGCTACTTGTTGTATATCGGCCCAAGCCTGAGTGTTGTCCAGGTCTTGCTGCATTTAGATATGGGCTTCTTCATTATTGAGCAGTCACAAATGGTGCTGAATAGAATAGAACATTACATCACAGTACAGGCCCTTCACCCCTTGATGTTATGCCGACCTGTCATACCAATCTCAAGCCCATCTAACCTACACTATTCCATGTACGTCCATATGCTTATCCAATGATGACTTAAATGTACCTAAAGTTGGCGAATCTACTACCGTTGCAGGCAGAGCGTTCCATTCCCTTACTACTCTCTGAGTAAAGAAACTACCTCTGACATCTGTCCTATATCTTTCACCCCTCAATTTAAAGCTATGCCCCCTCATGCTCGCTGTCACCATCCTAGGAAAAAACTCTCCCTATCCACCCTATCTAACCCTCTGATTATTTTATATGTTTCAATTAAGTCACCTCTCAACCTTCTTCTCTTTAATGAAAACAGCCTCAAGTCCCTCAGCCTTTCCTCGTAAGACCTTCCCTCCATACTAGGCAACATCCTAGTAAATCTCCTCTGCACCCTTCCAAAGCTTCCACATCCTTCTTATAATGCGGTGACCAGAACTGTACACAATACTCCAAGTGCGGCCGCACCAGAGTTTTGTACAGCTTCACCATAACCTCTTGGTTCCAGAACTCGATCCCTCTATTAATAAAAGCTAAAACACTGTATGCCTTCTTAACAGCCCTGTCAACCTGGGTGGCAACTTTCAAGGATCTGTGTACGTGGACACCGACATCTCTCTGCTCATCTACACTACTAAGAATCTTACCATTAGCCCTGTACTTTGCCTTCCAATTACTCCTACCAAAGTGCATCACCTCACACTTGTCTGCATTAAACTCCATTTGACACCTCTCAGCCCAGCTCTGCAGCTTATCTGTCTCTCTGCAACCTACAGCATCCTTCGTCACTGTCCACAACTCCACCGACCTTAGTGTCGTCTGCAAATTTACTATCCCATCCTTCTATGCCCTCATCCAGGTCATTTATAAAAATGACAAACAGCAGTGGACCCAACACCGACCCTTGCGGTACACCACTAGTAACTGGTTGCCAGGATGAACATTTCCCATCAACTACCACCCTCTGTCTTCTTTCAGCAAGCCAATTTCCGATCCAAACTGCTATATCTCCCACAATTCCATTCCTCCACATTTTGTACAATAGCCTATTGTGGGGAACCTTATCGAACGCCTTGCTGAAATCCATATACACCACATCAACCGGTTTACTCTCATCTACCTGTTTGGTCACCTTCTCAAAGAACTCAATAAGGTTTGTGAGGCACAACCTTCCCTTCACAAAACCGTGCTGACTATCCCTAATCAATTTATTCTTTTCGAGATGATTATAAATCCTATCCCTTATAACCTTTTCTCACACTTTACCAACAACTGAGGTAAGGCTCACTGGTCTATAATTACCAGGGTTGTCTCTACTCCCCTTCTTGAACAGGGGAACCACATTTGCTATTCTCCAGTCATCTGGCACTATTCCTGTAGACAATGACGAGTTAAAGATCAATGCCAAAGGCTCGGCAATCTCCTCCCTGGCTTCCCAGAGGACCCGAGGATAAATCCCATCCGGCCCAGGGGACTTATCTATCTTCACCCTCTGAAGGATTCCTAATACCACTTCCTTGCGAACCTCAATCCCACCTAGTCTAGTAGCTTGTATCTCAGTATTCTCCTCGACAACATTGTCATTTTCTAGAGTGAATACTGTTGAAAAATATTCATTTAGTGCTTCCCCTATCTCATCTGACTCCACACACAACTTACCACTACTATCCTTGATTGGGCCTAATCTTACTTTCATCATTCTTTTATTCCTTAAATACCTATAGAAAGCCTTTGGGTTTACCCTGATCCTATCCGCCAACAACTTCTCATGTCTCCTCCTGGCTCTTCTGAGCTCTCTCTTTAGGCCTCTCCTGGCTACCTCATAGCCCTCAAGTGCCTTAACTGAGCCTTCACATCTCATCCTAACATAAGCCTTCTTCTTCCTCTTGACCAGAGATTCCACCTCCTTCGTAAACCACGGCTCCCGCACTCTACAGCTTCCTCCCTGCCTGACAGGTACATACTTATCTAGGACACACAGGAGCTTTTCCTTCAATAAGCTCCACATTTCTAATGTGCCCATCCCCTGCAGTTTTTTTTCCCATCCTATGCTCCCTAAATCTTGCCTAATCTCATCGTAATTGCCTTTCCCCCAGCTATAACTCTTGCCCAGTGGTATACACCTATCCCTTTCCATCACTAAAGTAAACATCACAGAATTGTGATCGCTATCACCAAAGTGCTCACCTCCTTCCAAATCTAACATCTGGCCGGGCTCATTACCCAGTACCAAATCTAATATGGCTTCGCCCCTTGTTGGTCTATCTACATACTGTGTCAGGAAGCCCTCCTGCACACACTGGACAAAAACTGACCTATCTATCGTACTCAAACTATAGTGTTCCCAGTCACTCTTGGGATGCAGGCACCATAGGCTAAATCAGCATTTATTGCCCTCCTTAAATGCTCTTTAAACATGGCAGTGAGTTGCCTTTTTGAATCTGCTGAAATCCACGAGGTATTAGTATATATTCCAATTAGGGAAGGAGTTTCAGTGACAATAAAGGAATGGTAAATTTTTAACTTTGCTTCTTGTTTTCTGACCTATGGTTATACAGTGTACAGATGTAATGTAACTTTATTTCTTAATTTCTCTATTCTGTAATTAAGGATTGTACCTAGCTACCTTTGTACCTAAGATGGTGTTGTAAGTGGTGACTTTATAAAGTTTTCACCGTACTTATTTCAGTGCATGTGACAATAAAGCTCATTCATTCGTTCATTCAAATCAATTCCAAATCAGGATGGTGTGAGGCTTAGACAAGAGCTTGCATCATCTGTGAACATATTCCTTCTGAATTTATGATGGAGGGAAGATCACTGATGGAAGTAGCTGAAGATGGTTTGGAGCTAGGACTCTACCCTGAGGAGCTCCTGTAGAGGTGTCCTGGAACTGAGATGAACGATTCACAACTATCTTCCTTTGTGCCAGGTATGATTTCAACCAGCAGAGAACTTGCCCCTTGATTCCCAATGACATCAGTTTTGCTAAGGCTCCTTTGATGTCACATTCAGTCACATGCAACCTTGATGTCAGGGGCAGTGATTCTCACTTCTTCTCTTGAGCTCTGCTGTTTTGCCCATGTTGGGATCCAGGATGCATTAAGGTCAAGGTCTGAGTGGGTCTGATGGAACTCGAACTGAGCAGCATTGCACAGGCTATTGTTGAATGGTGTTTGATACCACTGTTGACGACCTTTCTATCATTTTGGTGCTCATGGAAAACAAAAGTTTATTTTGATTTTGCCCTAGCCCAGAGAAATTTTAAAATAATTCTAAACTGACATTGACCTCTCTGAGACAAAACTATTACATGACTTATAATTATTGTATAAATATTCTGTGCAAGTGCAAGTTTATACAAGCAAAAATGTTAACATAAACCAATACCCAATGACATAAACTGTAATATGCTACACAAAATACAATAATCTAATAATCCACAACATACATGAACTGCATCATATTTGTAACATAATGCAAGCATTGCACTGATCATAAAACTTAACATCTACTATAGACATGATCACATGTCAAACATACCCAATACATCTTAACATTACTCAAACAGTAATACATAAGTATGCTCTAATATTTACCAGAGCCAACTGAGCAATTGAGCTATCAACAACATAGATCTCCATAACGGGCAAAGTCTACAATGCTGTTGATCACTCTTCCATATGACCATGAGATTTTGCTCACTGACCAAAGGCACATCTGGACACTGAAAAATATCCACCATTGGTCACTCCACTTAAATTCAAGTGGAAAAGTGGGCAAACAAATTCCAGCATCCTCTCTGAAAGCAATTTCTCTGGCGCTGCACCCATGACCAAATGTATCATTTTTCTTTGCCTGGACACTGCATCCACTTGCCAAATAGTCAGCTTCCAAAGCAGGTCCCGTTTCCACAACTCAGGTATTGCAGCTGATCTGAAGGAGGACAGGCATAGCATTTTATGAATAAACTGAAGGCCTCATTGAAAAGGGACCAATTGATGTTGGCACATGGGAGGTATTTGTTATAAATCATGCCACATGGTGGCACATCAGCCAACAAGTGGTAGAGTAGTTGGCCGCAGAAATTCTGCTGTAGTACAGTAACAGAAGTGGAAAACAGGAGCCCACAATCTTGGCTTGAGCACCCCTCTCTCTGCCTGAACACCCATGGCTTCAGGATTGGTCAGCTTGGTCAGCTGAGGAAACACAAATCATGGCTGATTTCATCCCAGTGTTAAGAGACTGTCAATGATAAATCAAATTATAATAGAATACAATGCAGTAAAACACATTTACATGATGTAATATATTCTATAATGGACTATTGTTTTCACCGTTGCATGATCAAAGTGTGGCTCATAGTGACCTCCAATCCCATAGTTGACTACTTGGAGATACTCTGCATATGGTTGCTGCACATTTAAGCCAGTAAGATGCGCAATGCGTTGATCCAACTTTCTGATCACTGGATCCACAGTGTCTTTGAGCCAGGCACTGGGAAAGAACACATAAACATATTCATCGTTACCGAAAAAAATAAACAATGAATGATAGCTCCTATTATGTGGTGAGCAAATAGAGAGTAAGCCAAGATAAAGGGATGGAAATGATTGGGAGAAAGGGCTTGAAATGATAACCCAAATATCAAATTATGATATTTGAAACCTTCCCAAAAACTGAAGGAATAAAACATGAATTGTTGAAAAAAGTAATTGATGATCAAAACTTACATTATCAATGAAATAGTTCACTGTTAACAAAAGAGCTTACATTTCTATTGTACAGTCACAATGTAATTCAGAGTCAATTCATTACTTTTGAAGTGATTCAGTTTTATGTTAGTGAAGATGCGGCAGACTTCAATTTCAATGTTTTTTTACATCCTTCCTCTGTATTCCACCACCACTTGCAGCAGCAAAGGTTTTTGCTGTTTTGGGCCCCACTTTGCAATGGTCTTTCTGAATCTGTTTTGCCACCTTGTTCCTCTCCTTTAACAGCCTTTCCATTCTTAGGTTTTTGAGCAGGTCTCTCCAAATCTCCCATATATTCCCATCCCTGCTCCTATGAAGTGTGTCAGGTTGAAACTGCCCTGAGATTTGTGCTCCTGTTCCTACCAGCCTATGATTTTTCTTGACATGAAAATCACTGGAGTGAAATTGCATGTATCTGTTACAAAATCCAATAACCCCAGGTGTTTTTAAACAATCTTCTCAACTTATCCTGACACTAGCATAGCATATTCCTTGGATTCTCTATTCCTGAACTTAGTTTAAAATTGTATCACTTAGTTGATCTTGTCTTTTGCTGCAAAAATGCATCTCTTCCATTAAACTGCATCTGCCATGTGTTTGCCCATCTCTCCAGTCTGTCTGTATTCTTCTTAAATCTCTCTACCTCAAAATTGGTGGCATCTGTGAAACAATTGTGGATATTTGAATTCTACCTGCTAGAATTATACAATACTGTTTTTCAAAAACTAAAAAGTAATAGAACAAAACTTCTGAGATAGCCTTTCATTTTTTTTAGTATTCATTCACAGGATATGGGCATCACTGGCCAGGTTAGCATTTACTGTCAATTTATTAGGGCAGTTAAGAGTCAACCCCACTGCTGTGGACCTGAAGTCACACGTAGGCCAGAGCAGATAAAGATGGTAAATTTCCATCCCTAAAGGTCATTAGTGAACCGCATTTTTTTATATGACAACCAACACATGGTCACCATTAGACCAGCCTTGTAGTAAATTCAAATTTCACCATCTGCCATGTTGGGATTCAAACCCATGGCCCCAGAACATTGGCTGGGGCTTAAGATTATTTGTCCATTGACTACTATCTTTCCACCACTGCCTCCCTCAAATGGGATGGGATTGAATCACCGCAAATATTAGCTACTCCTATTCATTTCAGGATTTCAGAATCATAATATTTTACTTTGCAAATGCAATATCCACTTTACAAATTCCCAGAGCTCCAGCAATGAGCAATGCATAAGGTAGCCTCTGGCAAGGTGGAAGAAGATATAAGAGGTTAAAAAGGAGAATTTTTTAAAAAATGCAGTTAAGCTGACAACATATATTGAATTTAACATTAGCTGACAGCCAATCTGAATCATCAAAGTAAGATCAAAGTGAAGGCAAGCAAAGACAGTGGCAAACTAACCCATTGATAGGTCAGAAATGTAATTGGAGGCTCATTGACAGAGTTTACCTTTTACTGATCCGATACTCCACGGCAGTCTGGACCTCTCCAGAGGCCACTACTGATCTCCGCAACTGTTAACCCAAGGAAAAAGTGTCAGTGCACTTGAAATCATTCAGTCAGCAATCAAATCCGACATTAAAACCGAAAGAACTGTGGATGTTATAAGTCAGGAAGGAAAACAGAAAGTGCTAGAAAAGCTCAGCAGGTCTGGCGGCAGCTGTGGAGAGAAATCAGATTTAACATTTTGGGTCCATTGACCCTTCCTAGAATCAAAATCCTATGCTGAATTACCTGAAATGTTAGCCATTCATAGTCTTATTAAACAATCACAGGTGGAAAGTTTTAAAAACTCTTTACTTACAAAAATACTCTACTTTCAAAAACTTTCATTTGATCAATTTCTTGGTTTTGAGAAGAAAACAGATGACAGTTTGGTTCCGTCAGTCACTAACACTTTCACAGTGAATGCGCAATGAACTCAGCGTTAGAGCAAGATGCAATAGTTGAATAATGACAATGACTTACATTTAAGTGGGGGCTGCAGTCAAGCCAGCCAAATACAGAAAGCCAGCATTCAGAGGGAGCCACAGGGACAACTGAGTGCTGAGGCAGGCTGCTGGAGAGGTCCACCTCAGTTCTGCAGGACTTATCCCAGTAACAATAAAATCAGTACGGTTCTCCTGCACCTCACTCTCTGACGTGCCCTCAGTCCCCACACTTGCCAAGTTATCTCCCCTACCAAACACCAATGGCACTCCATGCTAATCTATAATTCTTCTTTCATAGATCATAGAATCCCTACAGTGTGGGAACAGGCCCTTCGGCCCAACAACAACCCTCAGAGTATCTCAGCCAGAACCCAAACCTGTAATCCACTCATCCCTGAGCACTATAGGCAATCCACCTCGCCTGCCCATCTTTGGACTATGGAAGGAAACTGGAGCACCCAGATGAAACCCACGCAGACACGGGGAAAATGTGCAAACTCCACACAGACAGTCGCCTGAGGATGGAATCAAGCCTGGGTCCCTGGCGCTGTGAGGCAGCAGAGCTAACCACTGAGCCACCGTGCCACCCTGCCCATTCACTAACTATGTGGAATGAATGAACTCTATACTAACATCAATTTTAAAAAATTTAAGAGAGGCCATTGATTGACAACTTGCCACTTAAAAATACAACTCCTTTCCTTACAGATCGGTTGAGGTGTCAACCATTCAGAGAGCCAAGAACGCGTAATGAAGATTGGCTAAGAGTTCAGGCATCAACTAATCTGTTGAAACAGCTGAACCCCAGGGAAAACACTGATTGATTGACAACTCTGGCTCTCTGTTCTATGTCACTAATTGCACAATATTTATTTGTACAAGATAGAGAGGTTTCGAGTGCTTGCAGGTTCTATTCTTGACACTTCCATGGGCCAGAACTAAAGGTTAGTCTGACTCCATGAAAGTTGTGGGTGACTAGCATATACTTATACACACTGTGGAAACTGTCGAGTGCAGGCACTTGCAGCAGGCTACAATAGTGCAAATCGGAAACCCTGGGAATGGGGTTAAAAATCCCAGAATTATGTCCTGGCCAAGGCTTTCATCTCTCTATGGAGTTTCTCTGACTCCACAAAACCTCATCTCCTGGTGGTCATTTATAAAACATCTCTGGCCAGAATATTTTTGAACAGACACAGAAAATGCTGGAGAAACTCAACAAGTCTGGCAGCTTCTGTGGGAGAGCAACAAAACTAATTACGAAGAGTCATACCAGACTCAAAACATTAACTGTTTCTTCCTCCACAGATGCTGCCAGACCTACTGAGTTTCCCCAGTGTTCTTCGTGTTGATTTCGGATATCCGGAATCTGCAGGATTTTGCATTAATTTTCAAATAATTGGTTTTCCTCTGATTGCAGTATATTTAATTAGGTGTTGTCACCTTTTCTTGCCACAATGTGGCTTAAGTAACAAATCATGACAGAAGTGGGGCACACGCATTTGCTCTGGAAACTTAGTTTCACGAGGCAATTTGATTGTTTTAAATAAAAATGCTGATATTGCATCTATAAAGCAATGACAAAGTTTTTCTACCAATCTGCACATGTGCTTGACTTCATGCTACCTCTGACCCAAATAAATTGTACTGCATGGTTAATGGGTTCTAACCATTGCGTAAGAACACGTAAGAACAGTGGAGTCAAGTGATTTTTTTTTATTCATTCATGGGATGTGAACATCATTGGCTAGGCCAGCATTTATTGCCCATCCCTAATTGCTCAGAGGGGAGTTAGGAGTCAACAACTTTACCATGGATCTGGAGTCACATGTAGACCAATCCAGGTAAGGATGGCAACTTCCTTCTCTGAAGGACATTAGTGAACCAGATAGGTTCATGGTCATCATTAGACTTGTAATTCCAGATTTTCTTCTATTGAATTCAAATTCCACCATCTGGTCCCAAGAACAATGTCAGGGTGTCTGGATGAACAGTCCAGTGATAATGCCACAAGGCCATCACCTCCCTCTATGTTATGTGGTAGACTGGTATGACAGAGTGGCTTTAGGCAAAATTGGTGCTATATGTGAATGGGGAATTGTGGTCAATTCTGTTTGAAACTGAACTTGGCAATGCTTACAGATAGACCTGACCTGAAGCAATGTGGCTAAGAGCGGCAGGATGTCTTGACTAGTGGCTGTTCAACAGTATGGCCAATAACGTTGGGACATGGAGTTAACAGGTTTTGGTGGAGGGGGGGTGGTTTCAGTGAAGTACAGCAGGTATACATCTTCACACGGGAAGTACCGTGAAGCATGGAGTTTCAAAACTGGTCGTAGATGCAAGAAATATTGGAAATATGCTGTATCTGTGGAGCTATAACAGCTGCAAACCATTCGTCTCGATTAGAGAAGGATAAGGGAAAATGAATTGGAGCATTGAATAGTTTGCACTGGTGGTTGTGTCATCAGCTTTTTTGACGCCCTTCTGAATCTAGAAGTAAATGCCGAATGGAAGTCCAGTAAGATCACATTATGAGTGCTCTGGCTATCTTTCAGCTGATTCTGCATCACACCTTCCCAGATGTTAACACACTCAACCACAGAGCTGAACTACAGGAGAACTACAATTGACATTAGGGTTCCATGGCTTATTGCAGGAGGGCAACAATTGGACCATGCTTCATCATATTCTAGAGGCACGTAGTTAAAGATTCTGAGGTGTACAATGACAGGGTAATCTCTGGGCCAAAGCTGACAGTCAATCATTTGGATACAATATTGACCTAGGAGCTGCACTCTCACAGAACTTAATTCCTCCAGGAGAAGGTGAGCAATGTTGGAAAAAAAACCTCAAAACAGGCTTTAGGTAAAGAACTAAATGAGAGTTTCCTACTAAGATGTGATGATGCCATGATAGAAACATTGCGTAGTTTGTCTCCTGCAGAAATATGCACAATATCCAGGAAAGATTGTCTTTTTTGATTGGAGTTCTTCCGTGGACAGGAAAACAATAAGGTCTTATCTTCCATAGGCTTCTCAACCCAAAGTTACATTCATGCAAGACAAGTGCTAGGCAATGACCATCTCAGAAGAGAGTCTATCATTCTCCCTTGACATTCAATGGCATTACCATTATTGAATCCATCACCATTAACTTTCTAGGAATTACGTGACCAGAAATGTAACAGGACAAGCCATATAAACACTGTGGTTACACGAGCAAGTTACACGGGTGCGTGACACATTATCTAACATCTCAAAACCTATTCACCATCAACAAGGATAAGTTAGGAATGTGATGGAATACTCCCCATTGCCTGGATGAGTGCAGCTCCAACGACGCTCAGGAAGCTCAGCACCATCCAGGAAAAACCAGCTCGCCTTATCTGCACCTCATCCACCACCAGTGCATAGTCACTGCATGGTTCACCAACTTGCTACAATTCCTAAGACAGCACATTCCAAACCTTTGATCTAGGCAAGCGTAGCAGATGCATGGGAATACCAGCATGTTGCTCTCCAAGCCCTGACTTGGAATGAAATCATTGTTCCTTCACTGTCATTTGGTCAATATCCTGGAATTCCATTCCTCACAGCAATGTGGCTGCACATTCACACATAGAATGAGAGTTTAAGAAGGCAGCAGTTCACTTGCTTCTCAAGGGCTTTGAGAAATGCATAACATTCCTGGCTGTGCAGATAAACAGATAGTAAAACATATCCCATTTTCCTGTTTGAGAATTCATTCTGTGTACAAGATGAACAGCAGCTGAGATTCCCTCTGCCATGTATGGGCTCTGTCTGAAAGGAGATTATGTCTTCACAAAGTTGTCTTCCTTCATTAAACAACCTCAAAGCCTTGACTGCAACTTACTCAGATTTATAGTCATCTTCCAAACCGTAGTAAAAACAAAATACATCAGATGCTGGAGCAAAATCAAGAGGGCAACTAGTGGTATTGTCACTGGACTGTTTATACAGATAACGTTCAGGGGACCCTGGTTCAAATCCTGCCAGTGGTTAGCACTGCTCCTCACAGCGCCAGGGACCCAGGTTTGATTCCACCCTCGGTGGACTGTCTGTGTGGAGTTTGCACATTCTCCCTGTGTCTGTGTGGGTTTTCTCTGGGTGCTCCGGTTTCCTCCCACTGTCCAAAGCTGTGCAGGTTAGGTGGATTGGCCTATAGGGAGATGGGTCTGGGTGGGATGCTCTGAGGGTCGGCATGGACTTGTTGGGCCAAGGGGCCTGTTTCCACACTGTAGGGATTCTATGATTTTTCTATGATGTGGAGTTTGCACATTCTCCCTCTGTCTGTGTGGGTTTCCTCTCGCAGTCCAAAAATGTTCAGGTTAGGTGAATTAGCTGTGCTCAATTGTCCAGGGATGTGCAAGTTAGGTGAATTAATCATGGGAAAATTCAGGGATAGGGTAGGGGTAGATATGGGCTGGATGTTCTTCACCAGGTTGGTGCAGACTTGATGGGCCAAATGGCCTACATTTGTACTGCCAGGATTCTACGAAAAGGAGCTGGATAGTGTGCTAACTCTACCACACCACTCAGATCATTGTGTGATTTCTTGAAATCAGAAAAGATATTCCACAGTTTGCTTAATGGGTTCCAAATGTCAAGCCAGATTGAATGCAAAATGAATCTGGAAATAATAAGGAACGGACGTGATTCACTAAAAACTTTTCATTCCAGTCAAACATTTTCCTTTCGTTACAATATAAAGTCATGCATCAGCTGATGTGATTGAGGATCCCCACTCTAGCACAGCAGTGTCTGCCACATTTGCTGTAAAGGAGATAGTGGGATAAGAAGCTACACATTTCTCTTTCTTGTTTTCTCTTTCTCTGTCTCCTTCTCAGGTAGTTGACTTTTGTGTTTCTGATCACCTCTCCCAAAGCCACTCCAAAGAGGCAACCTGCTGCAGAATTAGCCATCAGTGACTGCTTCCCATTTGTCAGTACCAAAGTCCTTCATCTTCATATCTCACTTTCAGGTGTCCTCATTTTTGAGATAAGGTGCCCAGGAGGTTATAATCCAGCAATCAGTTCTCTGTACAGGAGGTCTTTGGGCCAAACAGTCATTTATCTGCAGAATATGGCAGAACCAGAGCAGCTACCATTAGCTAAGGAATGAGAGTACGGAATTAGCTCACTCTAGGTCCTCTGAGTTCGTCATCATGTCCTGTAAGAGGCCCTGAAGATACAGCTGAGATAGGCCATTCACCATCCTGGCTCAGAAACATACTGCCATACCTTCAATGTCAATGGGTCAAAATCCTGGAACTCCCTCTCTAAAACTACTGGGAGTTGACCTTCACCAAAAGGACTGCAACAGTAAAGAAGGCAGCTCATCACCACCTTCTCAAGGGCAGTTGGGGATGGGAGATAATGGCTGGTCCAGTCAATACCTCTCACATCCCCTGAATGAATAAAAGCAATATGAAATAACTCCATAGAGGCTGGTGACCAATCACCAAGTCACCCTTTAATTACGTACGTAGAGTCCTTGACACTGATCTAGCTCCCTCAGAGCCAGCTCTCAGGGCGAACAGAACCCCTGACACTCCTGTTCTTATCTGTCAGCCAGGGCTCCCTGATTGGGCCAGGTTAACAGCCTCAATCAGGGAACTATATTCTATGAGGTCTACCTGACTGATCTCTTTATAATCACAACACAAACCTTGGCACAGGGAGAGCAGAGTTGAGATGGGAATGGTTGGTCTAAATATTCACAGAACATTTGTTGCAACAGCATTGACATTCAATTCTGTAAAAACAGCCAAAGCACATGTTTTAGAGATAATGGGAACTGCAGATGCTGGAGAATCTGAGATAACAAAGTGTGGAGCTAGATGAACACAGCAAGCCAAGCAGCATCTTCGGAGCACAAAAGCTGACGTTTGGGGCTTTTTCTGATGAAGGGTCTCGGCCCAAAACGTCAGCTTTCCTGCTCCTCTGATGCTGCTTGGCCTGCTGGGTTCATCCAGCTCCACACTTTGTTATCTCTATTAAATTGCGTGTTTTTGTCACTGGCACACACCACCAAGATGGAACAAATCTTTCTGAATACCAATAGTTGTTTGAAACTTGTGTGTTCATTAACTGTGAAAACTGTATCTTTGCAATAATTGCAGTGATTCTAGTTAAAAGTGCACAGGCATCTTGGGAACTAAAAATACTCTAATACAAACAAATACTAATGCAACTGGTATTCCCCGGCCTCGTCTCTTTCAGCCACTCCCTCATTTTTTAGCTTCACAATTGAGAGGCTGTGGTCAATTCTGTCTGCCAAAGACTGGAAATCTCCTAAAGCAGGCTGATGCCTTTGTATGGAAGTAACTTTAAAGTTTGGACTGAATACAGTTACCAGACTCATTGCTTTAAAGTGATAGTCACCACACTATGTATATATATTTATATATTTAAATTAAATCGTTAATGTTTGAAATATTCCAAGGCAAGTTATAAAGGTGTTATTAAACAAAATCTGACACTGAGTCACACAATGAGAAATTGAGGTGGATGACCAAAATCCGGTCAAAAATATTGTTTCGAAGAGCATTTTAAAGAAGGGGAGAGAGACAGAGAGAGGAGAAGTGTGGGGGTAATTCCAGACCTTAGGGCCCAGCTAACAGTGATCAAGCAATTAAAATCCAATTAAAATTAAAATTAAAATCAAGAGATCAGAATTGGAGGAGTCCTGAGATGCTGCCAGACCTGCTGAGCTTTTCCAGCAACGTCTGTTTTTGTTTCTGATTTGCATTAT